>NW_027040804.1:1587500-2272500 GCF_037179485.1 Ochlerotatus camptorhynchus | reverse complement strand
TTTATTTCCTACAAGGGCGCCATTGGTAATTCTTAGTGGCTACAAATTTACCATGACATCTGGACTGGACTTAAGTAACAAACAAAAATGCAGTTATGAGGATTTTATGAAACACGAACAATTAGTGATTATTTTTCAATTCCAACGGTACTCATGGAATGTCATCAAGTCTCCATACGCTCAACTGATAATATGGCGTGTAATGTTTTCAGTTGAAATCAAATGTTGAAAATGTCTACGTTGTTCAAAAGTCATCCCATAGCATAGTCTTCTTTTTGTATACGTCCAGAAATGTTGTTGAAACAACATCGCTCCCAAACCAGCATGAAAAAGCATATAAGCTGTAATTTTTAACAAGCCAATTGATTCGTCACACCCATCCAGTCTCCCACCCACGGGAACCGATCAACGAACGAACGAACGACTCATATTCATTTATCGCCTCTCTAAACCTCTAAAACAACCAACAAAGCGAACCAAATCAGTCGATGCCCTCCATTTCGGTATTTAAATTATTAACAAATTGCACTCCATAAATAAAGATTTTACAAGCCTTTCAAGTTCTGGCTTCTCGCACCCTGGCGGAGGCAAAAACCACATCAAACCCAAATATTCAAAGCGGAATTCCGGCCATCAGGAGTTCAGAACAGACCTAGAACAGCAGCATTAGCAGCAACAGCAGCAGAAGTTGAAATTTATGAGCTCAATAATCTACCGTGGAGATGTGAATCAGATCCGAAAACGGCTCAACGAATGTCGGTTTCGGTTTTCTCGAGTCAAAAGTCTCGAGCATTTCTCCTCACTAAATATTTAGCTAGTAGAAGAAACAGACATTGTTCCTTTGTGGATTGTGTGATGTGAGAGTAAAGAGGATTATAATCGTCGCGCAGCAGTCATCTGTTGAATGTTTTCCGCCGGCCGGGGCGACGCGACGTTCTCTGTTACTTTCCGTTCGAAGTTTGAAGTATTTAAGAAAGGAAGTACCACTTGAGTGAGAGTGGGTCTTTCGCTCATTTCTTCCCCGTCTAATCGACTGACTGACTGTCATTAGTGCGATTAGATTGGCTCGTTCCGACGACGGGAAATTGTTTTCTGCGCGAGTTAAACTTCGATGAAAAGTATTGCAATTGGTAGGGAATTGCATCCAATGGAGCTGTGAACCCTGCAAGGCGGATCAGTTTGGCCAGCCATGCAAGAAAAAGGGGAGCGAACAAAGAATCAGCTCATTACCAAACCAGGCGCCACTGCCGAGTTCATATCTTGAGCTTCTGGTATTACTTCCTGGTTCCTGTCGCTGCCTTTCGCCCAACAACAGTTTAATCCCTTCGGAAAGAAATCAACGCCACCAGGAACAACTACTTGAACTTGGGACCTGTTGTGAAAGTACTCAGCAGTAGCTAGGTAGTAGCGGTAATGTGAGCTGGGCATGTTTATGGGCGATATCGATAACCGCTCGTCAAACAAAGTGCTTCTGGTCCTAATTTGAAAATTTCACTCATGTTTTAGTTTTTTTTTTCTTTTGTGGCAATCGAGGAGGAGATACATATAGAACAGAGGAGTCTTTCTGTTTTCCGTTGCTTATCGAGAGAAAGGCCGGAATTAACTAGGGGATTGCGTGCCGGTGAAATATTACCGTTTCAAGTACGTTACGGAGTCAAAACATGACTGAACCAGAAGACTTTCGGTAATTGCTGCTTTGTTTATGAGTGTTCATTTTTGTTTTCCGCGGTAGTGAAATTAGATATAGGTAGTCAATTAGGAGGACGGTTCCGTGGCGAGAGGGAGTAACAATTAGAAGGGCAATTAATCAAATCGATCCGTTTTTTGGTTGAACGGTGGAGTTTTATTGCTGTTTAATGTCAGTCTGTTGTATTTTTCAACTTAGTCGGGATGTCAGACTGCACTCCTGGGGATGATATTTTAATGATGTTTTAGATGCGGAAGAAGTTCATTTGTATTCCGATTGATATGATGAAGAGCGATGCTCGCTGAAACTGGTTACTATTTACACAAAGATTTCAAAAAACTATTTTGATGCGTGTACTTATTCGGGAAGTCTTGTTAGGAGACTAGCACTCGATACGACTATGATTGAGCTTGGTGTAGAATTATCAAGTCATGTGATGGGTTTTGATCGTAATCATAAACTGATTACTTCCTTGGAGGCACCCGGAACATACCCAGGAGTTACTAATGTGGTCCTGGAACTTCAGTAAGACTATAATTTATCTTGTTTTTGATTGCTCATGTGATTTGGTGTGTCAGATGATCGGTTTGGTATGTTTAGGGACGATTCTAGTCTCGCGACCAGAGAATCGTGATTAACGCAAGGCTGTGGAGCCGATGATAAATACTCCGACTCCGTCTCCTTAAAAATAAGTCCGCTGACTCCGACTCTGACTCCGATTCTGACTCTGACTCTAACTCCAATTCTGACTCCAAGTCCGACTTCAAGGAATATATGGTTATAAATAAATGTGTGATTTTTTCAAAAAATTAAAGTTAAGAAAGTAATGTGTTAGCAAGTAAGGTTGGATAAAGGTTTGACATGGTTTGTGTGTGTGTGTTTTTTATAGTAAGGTTTAGGAAAGCTTCAAGAAGCCTGGCCTGTAGTGAAGTTGGAACGGTTTGGTATTCACTTGTTGCCTAGTGTAGTTCCACTAAAACCCATTCCTTACTCTCTCCTCTTCCTGGATCCCGCCGGGACCACTGTGAAGCGACTACTTCGGGCTGTGGCTGTGCTCATGCACTTGTCATATTCTCAGCGCTAGCTGGCGTTGCTAGATCGCTGCTCTTCTCTCCACTTACGCTGCAGCTCCGGCATGATCTGCGTGACTGCCCTGCTGACGGCATTCCAAGTGCCCTCCTCTCGACACATTTCAACGACGACATTCTCCACGTTAAGGACAGGCATATCCTTTCGCACTGCCTCGAACCTTGGACTGTCGAAGACCACATGCTCCGGCGTTTCATCGAAATTGCCACACTCTGGATAGAGGGATGACGCTGCGTGTCCGAACCGATGCAACTATTTCCTGAAGCAACCGTGGCCAGACAGGAACTGCGTTAGGTGGAAGTTGACTTCTCCGTGTTTTCTGTTCACCCAGGTCGAAAAGATCGGTATTAATCTATATGTCCATCTACCGTTCTCCATCGTGTTCCACTCTTGTTGTCACTTAGCCAATGACTCCACTCTCACAACTTTCCGTACTCTTCCGGCTTCTCTCCGCCTGTAGCACTCGCTGTCCTCCGCCAGGGTGATGCCAATAGGGATCATACCGGCAATAACGCATACTGCTTCCGACGAGGTGGTTCTGTACGCACTCACGACTCGCATACCCATGACCCGGAACGTACTGCTCTGTTTCCTTTGGTTCTGCTTCGTTTCCAGCACTGGAACCCAGGCTGGACCTTCATACCTCAGTATCGAAGACGACACACTGGCTAGAAGACGCCTCTTGCTACTGCTTCGAAGCCTTCTCACAGGTATATTCGACGTGGTTGTTGAAGTTTAGCCGATCATCGATCATCACTCCCAGGTATTTTAACACACGCTTCGAGGCTATGGTGCGCTCCCCGACGATGATTTCTGCCCGTTGTACCACTTTACAGTTACTGACTAATAACACTTCCGTTTTGTGGTGGGCTATATGCAGCTTCGCTCCTTGCATCCAGATACCAATCATGTCGATCGCTTCGGTTGACAACACTTCCACCTCTTCCAGCGTCTCGCCTTTTTTTCTCTCCTTTGTTCGGGACATAAAACTACTGCGACCAGTAATTTGATCTATTGTAGTATATCCCGTGTCCTTAATTTAGTGCATGTCGTATTACTTCATCACTATAGAGAAATGATGAAGTATTCGGTTTTGATACAGTTGTCATTTTTGCCTTCATCGCAAGGAATCGATTCTAATTGAAAGGTTCCGCTATTTACACCCTTCGGTGTGTTGGAACACCCTCCAAAGGCGCGCCCCTTTGTCAGTCAAAATTGGATTCCTTGGCAACAAAATTAAAGAATGGCACCGGTAGTGACCATGCATCAGAACCCTAGGCTTAACCACTTCAAACTAGGGAACAACGAATAGAAGATTAGGAAGCACATAGATGAAGACTAACTAACTATTTTTTTCTTGTTTCAAGATCATCCTTGGTCCAGGCAACCCGAAGGGTTATCACTATTAACAAGGCATAAAAAGTAACAAGGACTAAGATGTGTTTCTTTGATTACTGAAATATCCTGTTCCCCTAGTTTGAAGTAGTCAAGACTACGAATCGTTGGTAGATCTTACATCCCGTAACGTACCACGAAAAGGTGATCTACCCACGTTATGGGGCGTCTCGCCTGTTACCGTCAAGACGACGTCATCCGCAAAGCCAACGATCTCAACACCTTTGGGCAGCTTCAGCGTTAGCACGCCGTTGTACATCCCGTTCCAAAGCGTTGGACCAAAAATAGAGCCTTGTGGAACTCCCGCTGTGATCCTAATCGATCTCTCGCCAATGTCTGACTCGTAGACCAGAGCCCGGTTCTGGAAATAACTCCTTAGGATCCTGCACAGGTAATCAGGTACTCTCATTCTATGCAGCGCTTCGGCGATGGCCTCCCAGCTTGACGTCGATCGTTATCACGGTGCAATATCAATCTCCTCTGCGCTTCTGTTTGGACGCCTTCTCGGCTCTCTCGACCACTGTCCGAATTGCATCCACCGTCGATCTCCCCTTCCGGAATCCGAACTGCCTCTCCGACAGTCCATGCATTTCGTCAGCCTGTTAAGGATGATCCTCTCCAAGAGTTTTCCGAGTGTATCCAGGAGGCATATAGGTCTATACGATGCTGGATCCCCCGGTGCACAGTGGTTCCTGGCTGACCAAAACCTCAAAATTGAAAGTTGATATTTTTTTATTTAAATATTTTTTTATCATTTTTACATCTTAAGAGTATCTTAAATTGAATGATTTGTGCAGTTCTGTTGATTACATATTTTCTTATGATTGTTATATTGTAGCTGTATCACAATTTTTTGAAAAAAAATCGTAATGTTTCTTGTTACTGTTTTGCTCAAATTTAGCAAAAAATAATGTGTTTATCAACTTGGTTGCTTCAGAAGAAATGTTCCTCGGCATATTTCACGTCAAATAGATCGAAAAAAAAGTGTCTGTACTATTTTAAGTGACAATTTCTAATAAAAAATTAGCAAAACATATGACGGACACATCCGCCCACTATCCTTTAGTAACCAAAATATAGCTAGAAAAGTAAGCTTTCAGATAGGCTTTAATGTGTTTAGCGATTTTTTGCGAAAGATGTTGAAATTAGGAATAACAAGTTAAGTGTTCTTTGGAAAATATCCGTTTCAAAGTCATATAATCTGCGGTGTATACTGTAGCAAGCTTCACAATGCCTTTTTCAATGCACACCAACACGCAGCATATATCTATCTCTTATGGTTCATGGGATATGATTTTTTTTAAACAAGCAAGTTAGGGTGGCCCCTAGACAATCGGCATTCTTTAAATATCTTTTTATACGTTCATTTCTCGGGAAATTTTTATACTAGACACTTTAAGAACTTCTTATGACGCATATTTTTGCTAAGTTGTTATCTCTTTTACTTGAAAAGTCATGGCTAGTTTTTGCTGAAAAATATTGCTTTTTTAAAATTAAATTAAATGATTTAAACAGAAAAAGCTCTTGCAGCTTTTTTTTTACCAAAAATGAAATAAAAACGATGTTTCCAATGAAATTAAATGTTTGAAAATCGGTTTGCTTCATTTTGAGATATTGTGAAAAGAGCAATTTTTTGAAGAAAGTAGCCTTTAGATTTTTTTTATATCTTTATTAAGGAGACTTCCAGTCGTGGGCTGGTTCGTCTCCGGCTCAAAAAAGATAGTAATCTAGTTGCTTGAGCAAAAATATGCGCCATCAAAAATTCTAAATGTAATCAGGACAATGTTTTTACGAGAAATTAGTTCGCCCTTTTGTCCACCTAAAATATTCATAAGTATTACAAGTAATCAAGAATTAATGAACAATCAACAATCCTATTACACTAAAAACCCCGCAAACTGATGCTATCATAATTTTCAGCAATTTCAGGCATGCTCACGAACCCCCAACATTTGCCAGAAAACTTACTACTAACTCAAGGTATCTTTCAAATAAGCTCCAAAATTGTATTTTTTTATCAAATTTTAAATTAAGTCCTCTATATCCGCAATACGCGCGCGAGGCTCAAACCTCTGTAGACTACTTTTTAAAATTAATCTGCGAGTTCCTTATTGGTGACTTCGATGTCATCTCCTCTCATTCTCCGTACAGTTTGGTGGCCAGGTCATTGGGTATGTAGTGCGAATGCCGGAAGAACGACAAGGAAAGATTATATTCAGCAGAGAACTTGGCAGAAGTCGTCGGCTCCGGGGTAGACCTCGCACATGTTGGCTTTTTGCAGTTGACGAGGACATCAGGTCGCTAAACGTTCGTGAAGCGATTGGCTCAGAACCGAGTCCAGTTGAGAAGACTACTGCATTTGGCGCAGAATCAACAAGTAGCTCATCTAAAAAAATCATCAGACAGAATATTGAGAATTATTCCATGAAGAATTTAGACCCATGACTGTTTTAAGATAAGCTCACCAAATACAATCACAAACATGGCCCTGCCCGCTACAAAACCAATCAAAAGTATCCCTTTTTTCAAGAATTTTAATTTTAATTTCAAGTTTGATTTAAATAAACTTTACAACTCAACACTTATTGCTACGTTTCCGAGTCTTGTCACTATTAACACAACATAAAAAGTAACAAGGACTAAAATGTGTTGCTTTGATTCCCGAAAAATCCTGTTCCCCTAGTTAGAAATTGCCAGAACTAGGGTTCGGAGGCAGATCTTATGCCAGTAACGCACCACGAAAAGGTGATCTACCAGCGGTACTGGTTCATTTCATATTCTCGGAGTTTTGATTAAAAATTATTGATGTTTGACATGTTAAATGTGAAAATGTGAAAAAATAAAAAATAAATCGATTTAGTACCTTAAAAATTTAAGATATTCAAGAAGCTTAAAGAGCGCCTTCGGTCAGCAAAAAAGGCAGAGAATCTTCAGCGAAGCATATTCCGTGTCAAGTGGAAATCGAACATCGACGCTCCTCGGTTGAACACTCGCTGCAAGCCGTAAATAGTGCTCCATAAGCTACATTTAGTTCGAAATGGAAGTCTTAGCATAAGACTGTTGCGTGATGATCAAGGTTGAACATTAATGTTCACTTGTTGCAAAATTGCTTCACAGTCGATTCTTCCTTGCAGAGTATCGGCGACAGTTAAGGCTCTGAAAACATCTCTTCGACATTGATCAATTGGCAGCGATTCTCGTTGCTTGGAAGGCGAAGTGGGTATCTTCAAGGCAGCTTACGGAGCGCGAAGCGAAGAAAACGTCGTTGCACAGATTCAATTCGCTCGGCCCCATTATTGTAGTTCGGACTTCAGACTGCAGAGCAGTATTCCAACGTAAATCGTACGAGAGATCAATAGAGCGATTTCAAGCAGTAAATGTCTGTGAAGATCTTAGTATTCTTGAAGGCAAAACCAAAAGTTCTGGACGCTTTGTCTACGACATACGATACATGGTGTGAGTATGTCAGCTTTGAGTCTAGAAAAACGCACTCTTTCACGCAAAGCACCCGTTCGATAGTCGTGCCTAGTAGTTTGTAGTTGAAAATAATCGGTTGTTTCTTGCGTGAGAAAGTAATGATTGTACACTTAGCTGGGTTGACCACCAGTCGGTTTAGACTACAGCAGTCAGCAAAGATGTCAATCTGATTTTGGAGAGAACGGCAGTCGACGAGTGAGCGGGTGTGCAGAAAAACTTTCAGATCGTCTGCAAACGATAATCGTGTCCCTGTGATAACATGGTGAACGTCGTCGAAGTAAAGGAGAAATACCAATTGTCCGCCATGAGGTATACCGGACATTGCGTAGAAGCTTGCTGAGCGACAAGTACCCAAAGTTACTGTCAGTTGGCGCTCCGTGTGGTATAAACGAAACCATCTCAAAAGATTTCCACCGATCCCTAGCCTATCAAGTTTAGCGATCGCAATTTCGTGGTTCAGCTTATCGATGGCTGCCGTAAGATCTGTGTAAATAACGTACGTTTGGGTCCAAGCAATCAAACTGTCTGTGCTGTAAGACGTTAGGCACAGCAGGTTCGTAGTTGTGGAACGTCCGGCCAGTTATGAATGCGTGTTGATCTATATTTATATATTGCTTGCTATGCGCATTTATGAACTCTATGACAACCAACTCAAAAAGTTTTGATACAGCACTCAGCGACGTGATTCCCCGGTAGTTGTTTACGTCGCGTTTGCTTACCTTTTTATCCACAGGAAACATATCTGCAGTCTTCGAGCAAGACGGAAAGATGCCGCTGGCAAGAGAGAGCTGGAATATGCGGCGCAATAGACAAGTGATGTTCTTTTTTAGGGTCCAGCTTTAGCTGAAGTCTTAAGTTTAGAAGCTGTTCTAGACAACGTATCTGTCGTGGCGTCGACAATGCTAAGCGTTTGGATGACTGTATCTTTTTGATCAAGACTGGGCCGATGTGTTTGAATGCATTGATGTTGATGAGACTGTGTGTTTCTGTAGCATTATTCAACATTGGTTGGAATCAAATGTTCCTCTCAAAAGACGACCAATTTCCCCCGCTTGGAGTACTCCTCAGCTTAAAGTGCTGAAGCGTGAGCGTAACGCAGTCCACAAAAAATTACGTCGTCACAGAACAGCTGACACGAAGCGTGACTTCAAGCGTGCCAGTATCGCTTACATTAAACTTAACAGTGCCTTGTAGAAATCACACGTACCTTGCTTCCAACACTAGAATCATATCTTAAGCAATTGACTGTTTCATGGCCCCTCCTTGCATCAATCATATCTTTCGATGGATAATTCGTCGAACGAGGTTGAAGATATGATCACTGTGCTACAGTGGAACTGCCGTAGTCTAGTGCCTAAACTAGACTCGTTCAAATTTTTACTTCACAATTCTGATTGTGATATATTTGCTCTCTGTGAAACATGGCTTTCTTCCGATAAAGAACTCAACTTCCACGATTTTAACATTATTCGCCTGGATAGAGACGATTCTTATGGAGGAGTACTTTTAGGGATCAAAAAGTGCTACCCTTTCTACAAAATGTCCCTTCCTGCTCTATCAGGCGTCGAAATCGTCGCTTGCCAAATAAATGTGAAGAACAAAAATATTTGCATAGCTTCAGTTTATGTTCCACCAAGAACCTCCATTAGCCGTAGTCAACTCTGGAATCTTGTTTCGATTCTTCCATCTCCAGTATTAATTCTGGGTGATATGAACTCCCATGGTACTGGGTGGGGCGATCTATATGACGACAATAGAGCGGCTATTTTTTACGATTTATGCGACGATTTCAATTTGACTATTTTGAACACTGGTGAAGCGACACGTATAGCAAAACCTCCGGCTCGAGAAAGCCGACTAGACCTATCTTTGTGTTCAAGATCGCTATCATTGGATTGTCAGTGGAAGGTTATCAATGATCCCCATGGTAGCGATCATTTGCCAATCATCGTTTCAATAAAGTGTGGCCCTCACTCTGCAGAACCATCTCGGGTTCCATTTGATCTTACAAGGAACATCGACTGGCAGAAATATGCAACGGCGGTGACAATCGGTGTCGAATCAATAGATGCGCTTCCACCATTGGAAGAATATCGATTCCTAGCCGATTTGATTTACAAAAGCTCACTGGAAGCACAAAAAAGCAAAGTTCCAAGTGCACCCTTTAAAAGGAGACCAGCCACACCTGGTTGGGACGAAGAATGCACAAAATTGTATGTAGAAAAATCTGATGCTTTCAAAGCTTTTCGTAGACACAAAACCTCCACATACTTCGAGGAATATTCAAAGCTTGAGACAAAGCTGAAACAATTAGTCAAAGAAAAGAAACGCGGTTATTGGCGCAATTTCGTCGAGGGACTCTCACGAGAAACCTCAATGAACACCTTGTGGAGGGTGGCTCGGAACATGCGTAACCGCTCATCTTTCAATGAGAGTGAAGAATACTCCAACCGATGGATATTCGATTTCGCTAAAAAGGTCTGTCCGGACTCAGCTCCAGCACAACACATTCTTCGAGATGCGTCTCCGAGCGGCAGCTCTCTGGATAGACCATTCACAATGCTGGAATTCTCTATGGCTCTTCTTTCATCGAACAACTCCTCACCGGGAAGCGATATGATTAAATTCAATCTTCTGAAAAATCTCCCAGATATCGCTAAAAGACGCTTGCTGGATTTATTCAATTCCTTGCTAGAAAACAACATTGTACCGCCTGAATGGAGACAGGTCAAAGTAATAGCCATTAAAAAACCTGGCAAATCAGCGTCTGACCATAACTCATACCGTCCGATTGCTATGCTTTCGTGCATTAGGAAATTGTTGGAGAAAATGATCCTTCGGAGACTCGATCACTGGGTCGAATCAAATAACTTGCTATCAAATACACAGTTTGGGTTCCGCAAGAGCAAAGGAACAAACGATTGTCTAGCGCTGCTTTCCACAGATATTCAACTGGCCTTTGCGCACAAGGAGCAATTGGCTTCAGTATTCTTGGACATTAAGGGGGCTTTTGATTCAGTTTCCATTGAAATTCTGTCAGACAATCTGCACAGATGTGGACTTTCCGGAATTTCAAATAATTTCTTGTACAATTTGTTGTCAGAAAAGCAAATGAACTTTTCCCTTGGACAACTGACAACTTCCAGAATTAGCTACATGGGCCTGCCCCAAGGCTCATGTCTCAGCCCTCTTCTTTATAACTTTTATGTCAAAGATATCGACAACTGTTTGGCAGAACAATGCACGTTAAGACAACTTGCAGATGACGGTGTGGTTTCCGTAAGAGGTCCACATGCCGTGGACTTGCAAGGACCATTGCAATGTTCCTTAGATAACTTGTCTTCTTGGGCTAGGAATCTAGGGATCGAATTCTCGCCGCAGAAAACTGAACTGGTAGTGTTTACTCGAAAGCGGTATCCAGCCCAAATGCATCTTAATCTTTTGGGCAGAAACATTACTCAATCATTGTCTTTCAAGTACCTTGGGGTCTGGTTTGATTCAAAGTGCACTTGGAATACCCATATTACGTATTTGAAGCAAAAATGTCAACAGAGGATCAACTTTCTCCGTTCAATTTGTGGCACATGGTGGGGTGCTCATCCGGGAGACCTCATAACGCTTTATAAAACAACTATTCTCTCTGTTCTAGAGTACGGCTCTTTCTGCTTTCTCTCGGCAAGAAAAAGTCACCTAATAAAATTGGAACGAATTCAATATCGTTGTCTGCGTATTGCTCTAGGCTGTATGCACTCAACGCATAACATGAGTCTCGAGGTTCTGGCAGGAGTAACACCCCTCCAGAACCGTTTCTGGGAGCTCTCTCTCAGAATACTAATCAAATGCGGAGTGACAAACACACTTATAATTGAAAATTTTGAAGAAATTCTTGGGCTGAACACACAATCTCGATTTATGAGAATCTACCACCACTACATATCGTCAGATATGTGTCTTCCTTGTTACACTCCAGACCATGCTCACTTCACCAATCGCAGTTCCTCAATTGAATATGATCTGACCATGAAACAAGCAACTCATGGGATTCCAGATCAACTTCGAACTATTATTATCCTGCGTATTTTTACTGAAAAGTACCAACACGTCAATTGCGTGAAAAGATATTTTACAGACGGGTCACGTCTCAATGGGTCCACTGGCTTCAGTGTCTTCAATGAAAACTCTAGCGCCTTCCGCAAACTTCAGGAACCTTGTTCCGTTTTTGTTGCTGAGCTGGCAGCAATCAACTTCGCATTGGGGATGATTTCCAACATGCCCGCAGACCATTACTTCATCTTCTCGGATAGTCTCAGTTCGATTGAGGCTATTCGGTCGATGAAACAAGGTAGGCACTCATCTTATTTCCTTTCAAAGGTAAGGGAGCAGATGAGTGTACTGGTCGAAAGATCATATATGATTACCTTTGTATGGGTCCCCTCACATTGCTCAATCCCAGGCAATGAGAAGGCGGACTCTCTCGCAAAGGTGGGCGCGCAGGAAGGCGAATTTTATGACAGGCAAATTTCACACGATGAATTTTACCATTTAGTGCGTCAGAGTACCCTTTCGAGTTGGCAAACCGATTGGGACAATGGAAATCTTGGACGGTGGTTACATTCAATTATTCCTAATGTTTCTTCGAGAGCGTGGTTTAAAGGCTTGGGCTTAAGTCGTGACTTTATTCGCGTGATGAGTAGACTTATGTCCAACCACTACTCACTAGATGCGCATCTCAATAGAATAAACCTCGTGGACAGCAACATATGTCGGTGTGGAAACGGTTACAACGACATCGATCACGCAGTTTGGCAATGTACGGATAATGACGCCGCCAGAGAGCGACTTTTGAATACCCTCGAGGCCCAAGGAAGACAACCCTGTATCCCTATCAGAGACGTGTTGGGTACCCGCGATCTCTGCTATATGCAGTCGATTTATGTGTTTCTGCAAATGTCTAGTATAAGAATTTAATTCGTTTGTCTTTTGTATCTCTTTATTAGTTTTTGTTTGTCTTGTCCCCCGTCTCGATGAGCCTCATCGTCGCCCACTGGTCACCATAGCCGGTCGAACTCCAGACGAATCTAGAACCACTCTACCGTTCACACTGGCGACAACGCTCTGATGAGGCAACGATACCCTACTCCCAAGCTCCTCCCCTTTTCCTATCCTTCGACAATGTACCCCTCTAACCTCGAGTAAGCCGCGAGTATCCGGCCCAACTCCTACTAGACATAGAATTAAGTGAATTTTGTTACAAACAAAGAACAATGAATTATCGGCTCCGTAAAGCTAACGCGATTGAGCCTTACAAATAAACGAACTAGATGAAAAAAAAAAAAAAAAAAAAAAAACACGTCCTCAGAGTCCAGTGGAATTTGCGGCGTAACCCCCGAAATTTATGGAGCTATGTCAACAGCAAAAGGAAAGATTCGAGTATACCGTCCAACAGCAGAACCTTTTGCAGCCGTATTTAATGCATCATTTGAGCAAGGAAAATTCCCAACATTGAGGAAGCAGTTGTATATGTTTCCTGTTTTCAAAGCTGACAATAAACGGGGTATTAAGAACTATCGAGATATCACCAGTCTTTTGGCAGCGTCCAAACTGTTTGTGATCATCTTGAGCGAATTTGTCCTGAATCGCTCGAAGAACTACATTTCAACTGACCAGCATGGATGTATTCCCGGTAGATCGGTAGATAACCATTTTTGGATTTCACCAGTACATACATCACCATGATGAAGGATAAGGCACAAGTCGACGTCGTATATACTGATCTGAAAGCCGCATTTGACAAAATCGACCAGAAGGTTTTGTTATGCAATCTTTCCCGACTAGGACCGTCTGAGCAACTTAGGTCGTGCTTACATTCCTACTTGACTGGACGAACTCTTCGAGTACGACTAGGATCTTGTGTCTCTTCTACGTTTACCAGCACCTCTGGAGTACCTCAGGGAAGTAACCTGGGTCCACTTTTGTTTGCGTCATTCTTCAACGATTTTTAAATTAATGCAAGCTCGTTTATGCAGATGATCTTAAGCTATACGTCATAGTTCACTCGATTGAGGATTGTCATCGTCTTCAAGCTCTGCTAGATTTGTTTGTGGATTGGTGCCGTCGCACGCTCATCATCAGCGTTCCAAAGTGTGCAGTGATGACGTTTCACCGCTCTAATAGTTCAACCCTTTACGACTACTGCATTCACAATGTAACGCTTCGCAGAGTAGAACGTATGACTGATCTTGGTGTTCTTTTGGACCCAACAATTCTACGATCATCTCTAAGGCGAATCGTCAACTGGGATTTATTTCGAAGATTGCACGAGATTTCAAAGAACCTCACTGCTTGAAGGCACTATATTGCTCTTTAGTTCGGCCCATACTTGAGAATGCATCTGTGGTCTGGTCTCCATATGCCGTGGCGCGATCCAATGAATTTACCAACTTATGCAGACCGATGACTATTGGACCTGGACACAATGGAATACAGAAGAAAAATGCAACAGGCCTTATTCGTAGCAAAACTTTTAAATTTTTACTACAACCAAGATTCCATCGGACTGCATATGGATACCATGAGCCAATGTCTGCGATGATTCGGGCATTCTCCACTGTGGAAAAAGCATTTGAACTCGGAGAAACATCGAACCAATTTCGAAAACGGTTGAGAAGATTGTGATTATTTTTGAAATCTGATTATATGTTGCTTTTTAGTGTATTATCTAAGTTTTATTCATTAAGGCAACTACTGTCAGATGAATTACAATAAATAAATACCAACAACCTCAAGTTGAATCTATGGAAATTTTAAATCCTAATCATGATCCAAATCCAATTCTATTTGCAGATATTTTCCATTCATACTTACTTCCATAGAATGCCAACTGAAATCTCGAAGCATTCAGTCGCAGCCGCATACCTACTAAATTCGTCAATCGATAAACGAAACGATGTGCCACCACCGAAATCCCTCAAATCCATAAATCTTCCTGCATCCCATCGCTGCATCTCCGCTTCTAAATGTACCGCACTGTCAACTCTAGAATTGCCATCGAATCAGCATCTCCGGATCGGAAGAGCGCAAACAATGCAAACGACGAACTACTGCCGGGTTGTTTTTTGTTGATTCAATTTCCCGGGCATACAGAGTGGAGAACTGGAACCATTCCGAGTTCAACCTCCCCCGGAACGATCAGCGGGTAAAACAAATGAGTGCCATTATTTTCCGATAACAACCAGTTCGTTTCTGGTTTTATTCCGTTTCCGAATTTATTTCTCAACTTTTTCCAGCAGACCATCTCCATCATCAGCTGCTGCCGTTCTGGGCTGGATCGTATGCGACATCGACAAACCATCATAAAATGTGGGGGAGGGGTTGGGGCTGGGAAGGCAACTCCATCAGACGGTGGAAAATGCGACACGTTTTCGGCAGCAACCGGAGCGGGCTGAAATTTCCAGAGCAAGATAAACAAATGCATTTTCAAATTTGAACCTATAGATTTGGGCAGGGAAGCGAAATGCGAATGAAGCCGGGCCCGGATTGATAAATGTGGGTTCCGTATCTGTCTCTCTGCGTTGTGTTTTGGAATTGTCGGGTCGGGCTTGATGGGGTGAAATTCGGTGATAAAATTTTCCGGGAAAAACCCATTCTGGGAAAAAGGCGACAGGATACAGCTCGTACAGATGCAATCGCTCTATTTCTCGATTTAGCTCCACTAATATTGATGGGAGTTTTTCCCAACAACATCGACCATTTCGGGAGTGGCGTGAAATCCGCCGAGAATAATAAACAACTGTTCGTGGCCAGATTTATGACCCTATCGGTTGTTGTTAATAGTTTTAAATTGATATGCGTGTGGACACTCTCTTTGGCGAACGTGTGTTTGGAAGTGATTGAGCGGGGAGCGGTAATTAATTCACTTATCAGAGAACAGCAAGACTAGAATGGGATTTGGATGTTCTTTGAACGTAACTTGGACATTCTGTGGGCTTACCCTAAAAAGTCCTTCTGCTGTTATAAAAAAAGAAAAAGGAACAAGTCATGAAATGCTGTAGTGATATTTATTCACCTGATTGCACTCAAATGCTTTGCCAAAATTGATTTTGGTGGCTGTTGAATGATGTTGATAATTCCGAAAAATTCGAAAGGACACCCAAATGCCCGGTAGTAGTGGTTGTGTGCACCTTGATAGGCATAAAATGTAAATGATGCTAAATTTATGAGCACCCACACGGAGGCAACTTTCCATCGGTCGTAAAAAAGTAACCCCGGCCTGGCATATCATTCATACGTGAGCCTGTTGTTGTTGTAAGTCTATACACCCTTCAGCAGTTAATCTCGTTCCAGATCTACAGCAAAGATCTCCACCACCGAATTATACGCAAGCAAGCGAAGAGAGAGAGAGAGAGGGAGATGCCATAAAAACAAATGACCGCAGCAAATTGGACCGTTCTCCTCTGGACGGGACCAGCAACTGCCAGCGGTCGGGTGGTGACTGCTGTCGATCGCAAGAATTCAACTGGGTCCAAAATTAATTGGCTCGCATTAGGCATTCGATGGACTACTACTACTTGCACGTTGAGCAACAATCTAATTCAATAAATGCCTAGTCGCTTGCCTAGCAATTCCGATTCTCACACCGGGTTCGGTGCGGAGGTAGCAGCAAGATGGAGGAAAACTAATGGCATTAATTTCTCCAACTGTCAAAATGTGTTCCAACAAACACGGCTAATCCCCATGAGAATGAGGCTCACGATCGAGCACCGCATGATCTTCGGCAGGACCTCCAATGCGATGGTGATTAACCCTAATCAGACCAACTGACGATCTGGCGTTCAAACTTGAGAGTGGATTTCACGAGTCGTTTATCAAAATGTTTAAAAATCTTCACTTGAGAGCAGCTTCAATGCATTCGGCATCCGGATGGAATCCATTCTAGAAATGTCTAATTTTTCGCCTCAAATGAAATCCACCCGCACGAGAAGCTTTTCTTTTCCGACTAAACCTTTTTCTGCAAAAACCAGACGTAGCATGTCCTCTGGACCGGAAAGAAATAACTCATATCCTGAGGCATCAGCAGAGGCAGAACTGTGAGCTACTGCCTTTCTAGCAATTGTTCCGAAAACTGGAAGGCTCTTAATCTTCTCAACGCGTCGAATGTGTTGAATAAGGAAATCTTTCCTGAGAAGAGGAGAAAATTGCCAAAACGAAAACATTTAGATCCAAATCTTGGTGCTTGCTGGTTGGAGCTGTGGAGCTTGGCTTCCAACTTGAGACTTTTGCTGCTGTGGTAGGAAACGTTGGTGTTAAATTTGCTAAAAATTTCTCAGTTGTTAATCTTCCGTAATCACAGCAATATATTCAGAAGATCTGCCGGCTTCCACACGACTAGAAGGCTTTAAATCTCCGGCAAAAACAGACACTCCATTCCCACAACAAGAAATCTGTCACAAAAACAGTGAAATAATCCCAAGTCCCACCCCTCCGATTAGGTCCTGAACAATCATTAATATTATCTCCCACACTGAAACCACAGCAAAACGGTAGCATATTTCACGCATCATAAACGGCCAGAGACAGTGGGAAGGTACAGTCTCCGAAGATCCACCACCCTCATCCTGTAATAAGCTTCAGATTTGCTGGACCGGGAAGCATCATCTCTCTCAATTCGTCTCGTTATGATCCTGTTAAAGTGATTATCATAATAAAAACGGGGTCCTATTTCCAACTAATCATAATTTCATTATCTACGCAGGATTTGTGCGATATGTGCCTACAACATTGGAACATATTACTCTCCTCGAGGAACAGGGGCTAGTAATTTGCTTATCAATTTTGTCGTCGTTTTTGCTTCCCCTCCTGTAAGTGGAACGATTGTGGCAAAGATGCGCACCCTCCTCGTTAAAGAGATAATAAACTGATACTGTTTTTCCTCCGATTAGGGATGGTTTTGTAGCGACAGGGTGAGGGATGGCTTTTGTAACTGCTGGACCAACAGAATGCTTGCATATTTTTAATGTTTGTCTTTTTTTTGTAATGTGACCAGACGAGTCAGATTACGTATATAAGTCCAGTTGAGTAAATATTGTCGAAATTATACATTTGAGATACTAAAATTGGTCCTACATGAACACGAAATGACATAAGAGCATTTTTTTCACCTTGTCACCATTGCTGCAGTTACCGTGATGAACTAGTCTTTTAGTGAAAATCACGTTAATAAATTAAAAAAAAAACAAACATTACCACAGTGGTCCAGAAGCTATCGTAAGGAAGAAAACATTCAGCCCGCATCGTGCTCTCTTGCCATGGGGATCTATTTGCTTTTCACTGAAGGAAGTGTTACTGATACCTAAAACTAAAACAATGTTAATCAGCACTTCTCAGTGCTAAATTTTTTCTGAAAATTTTCAGCCTTGTTCGATTCTTATTCGTTTTCGATCTTTATTTGGATGCTACACGGAGGAATCGTGTTTGGATATCTATTTGGGAGATTTCTCTTCGATCCTTATAGTAACTTGCTTGGAAATAGTGTTGGAGAAAGTTTCTTCTACCGCAATGGCGCCTAAACGTATCAAAAAAGGGTAATCTCTTGATCCTCCAGCTGACGAAATGTATTTGAGTAATCAATTTAATATGCTAACGGATGATGAGAATGATCTATCATCCAGGCAACATTCCACTAAACTTTCCTGACTTAATGCCAAGAAAGAAAAGGTTCCTCTTATCGTGATAACAATTTCCGATTTCCATGCGCTTCGCACGGAACTTTTGAATTTCGTTAAATTCAAGTTTTTACTTCAAATTGGCCGAATGAAAATGAAATCCCGTCCTGGAGATTTGTGCAACGGGAATTTTTAGGATTATTTAGTTCATTTTAAATCTAGTGCACTAAACAACCTTAAGGCCTTAAAAAAGCAAACCTTATGCTCCATGTCCAAGTGACGTGGCGAAATTTCCAAATCCAACAAAAAATTGCTACATACCAGCTAAATGCATGAATTCCGGTGATTGCTCTCACACAAATGACGACTATCATGTGAAGGAAAATCGTAAGATATTTTTTCAAATTGTGGTGAAAACCCAAGGAGTAAGTCACTCAACACAGTGTGCCGAAAGTAGATTCGGCACAACTTGGGCACATCCATCGGCAGAATATCGTAAGCCTTTGATTGTTCATTAAATAAAATGAGAGCACTGCTGGACAGCTGTCATTGAAATTGTTCACAACATTATGTGCTGTTTGACTGTGTATTTCAGAAATATACTTTAATAGAATATACTGGAGGAACTCAGACCAGCAATTCACTTCTCGGTTCACATTTAAATTCGAAATGTAGCTGTCGATTGCTATCGATGCCGGTCACATCTCTTTCAGCTACTGGGCAAATGGAGTGTACTATGAACCGGAATACAAGAGCAATTTGAATGGATTGGATCATGCAGTGGCGATGGTTGGATACGGAAAACTCAAAGGAGAAGCTAATCAAGAACTCCTGGTCCAACTACTGGGGCAACGATGGATATGCTTTGATGGCAGTGAAAGGTAACAACTGTGAGTTGGTTGGAAATGCTAACATCCCAGCATATTATTTGCTTTGTAAATTGTGATATTCACATGATCTACAAATGTCAACATCGAGTCAAGAATTACTCCTAAGTCCCTAATTTTATCGCACCTTACATCAAGCTGGTTTTCTAGAGTACATGTAAAATCTAGAGTAGTGTGTTTTGTGGAATAAGATATTATATTTTTGACATTAATATCCAAGAGACTTTTAACGCACCAATTGTAGAAAAAACATCAATTTCATTTTGAAAATGTAGCAAATCAGAATGAAATCAGCAAAGATTTCCATGAACAGTTTCATATCGTTAGCATATATGAGCACATTTAAGCGATTCAACACAAACTTCACGTCATCCACAAATAAAATAAATAATAAAGGACCTAAATGAGATCCCTGTGGAACTTTCGAGGTAATATTTACTGGCGGGGACATTTTTTCCTTTAAAGCGGACCATCTGTGTTCTTTCTGTAAATATGATCCAATCCATTTTAAAAGTGTACTTGTCATAGCTAAACGTTTTAATTTAAAAAGTTGTAAGGAAATGTCTACTCTGTCAAAGACCTCACTAAAGTCAGTGAATAAGGTTTCAACGGCATAACCTCTATACATTGCGTCAATAGGTCCTCACAAGTTCCTACTGTACGCCTCCTCGAGTCATATGATAACAAAAGACTACCAGCTGAAACATGGACACAGCTGGGTGGCGTAGCCTGGACAATGTTGTCAGTCCGGCAATAGCAAAGTGAAGAGGTGCGACGCGAACACTGCCGCGTTAACCATAGTACGGTGATAGAGGAAATGCTTCACCAAACCTGAGCGTCTGTTCACCATGGAGGTGCGGCTCAAAACGGCGTCTGTTCTCAATGTTAGGAGCGGCTGATCACCGTCCTAGTGCCAGCGTGGGACTCTAAACAAAGCTGTGCACGATGGTCCGCCGGCGAGACAAGGGGATGGGGCAAACCCAACAAGCCACCCTGAAAAAAAAAAGTTGCAAATACTGAAGAAAGAAATACGGATCGGAAAAATCGGCACAGAACTACGCGACGAAATAAGGACTACAATTGGAAACTCGAAACGTGGAACTGCAAATCGCATGGCTTCCCGGGCTGCGATAGGTTAATCTATGACGAACTTCAACCACGCAACTTCGAAGTCGTAGCACTGCAGGAACTTTGCTGGACGGGACAAAAGATATGGAAAAGCGGGCATCGAGTGGCTACTTTCTACCAGAGCTGTGGCACCACTAATGAGCTGGGAACCGGCTTTGTAGTGCTGGATCAGATGTGCCAACGCGTGATTGGTTGGCAGCCGATCGAGGCCGTTTCTTCAACTACATCATCATGAACGTGCACTGCCCACACCAAGGGAGACCCGACGACGAGAAAGAAGCATTCTATGCGCAGCTGGAGCAGATGTACGACGGCTGTTCGCAACGGGACGTCAAAATCGTCATCGGCGACATGAACGCTCAGGTAGGACGGGAGGCAATGTATAGACCGGCAATGGGGCCAAACAGCCTGCATGCCGTATCGAACGACAACGACCAACGATGCGTGAACTTTGCAGCCACTCGAGGTATGGTAGTTCGAAGTACCTTTTTCCCCCGCAAGAATATCCACAAAGCCACCTGGAGATCACCTGACCAACACACAGAAAACCAAATCGATCACGTTCTTATCGACGGGAAATTCTTCTCCAACATTATCAACGTCCGCACGTACCGCAGTGCGAACATAGATTCGGACCACTAACTAGTTGCAGTATGCATGCACTCAAAACTCTCGACGGTGCATAACACCCGTCGAAGTCGAACGCCGCGACCCAACATTGATCAACTACGGGACGCCGGAGTTGCCCAGGACTACGCGCAGCAGCTGGAAGTTGCACTACCCACGGAAGAGCAGCTTGGCGCAGCTTCGCTTGAAGATGGCTGGAAGGACATCCGTTCAGCCATAGGTAGTACTGCTGAAGCGGCACTAGTTACTGCAATCCCGGACCGAAGAAATGACTGGTTTGATGGCGAATGCAAACTGTTAGTAGAGGAGAAGAATGCAGCACGGGCGAGAATGCTGCATCACTGCAAGAGATTGAATGTGGAGCGACACAGACAAGCGCGGACTACACAAAACTCGGTTTTCGGAAGAAAGAAGCGCAGGATGACCGAGATTGCGAGACGATGGAAAATCTGTACCGCGTAAGCGACACACGGAAGTTTTATGAGAAGCTAAATAGTTCGCGCAAAGGCTATGTGCCGCAAGCCGATATGTTCAAGGACTTGGACGGTAACCTTCTCACGAACGAGTGTGAGGTTATTGAGAGGTGGAAGCAGTACTATGACGAGCACCTCAACGGTGATGCAGCGGAAAACGATTGTGGAACGGGGACAGACCTTGGAGCACGCGCAGAAGACGACAGGCTACCGGCCCCTGATCTTCAAGAAGTTGAGGAGGAGATCGGTCGGCTGAAGAACAACAAAGCAACTGGTGTAGATCAACTACCAAGTGAGCTATTGAAATACGGTGGTGAAGCACTGGCTAGAGTGCTGCACTGGATAATTGCCAAGATTTGGGAGGAGGAGATATTACCGGAGGAGTGGATGGAAGGTGTCGTATGCCCAATCTACAAAAGGGCGACAATTTGGATTGCTGCAACTACCGCGCGATCACACTGCTGAGCGCCGCCTACAAGGTACTCTCCCAAATTCTATGCCGCCGTCTGTCACCATATGCAAAAGAGTTCGTGGGGCAATACCAGGTGGGATTCATGGGTGCCCGCGCTACCACGGACCAAATTTTCGCGATTTGGCAGGTTCTGCAGAAATGCCGCGAATACAACGTGCCCACACATCATTTGTTCATCGATTTCAAATCCGTATACGACACAATCGATCGAGATCAGCTATGGCAGATTATGCACGAGTAGGGACTTCCGGATAAACTGATGTGATTGGTCAAGGCGACGATGGATCGAGTGATGTACTTTGTTCGAGTATCGGGGACACTCTCGAGTCCCTTTGAATCTCGAAGGGGTTTACGGCAGGGTGATGGACTTTCGTGTCTGCTGTTCAACATCGCGTTAGAAGGTGTGATTAGAAGAGCTGGGATAGACACGAGTGGCACGATATTCAGGAAGTCCATCCAGCTCCTTGGCTTCGCCGATGACATTGACATTATGGCACGGAACTTTGAGATGATGGCGGAAACGTACATCGGACTGAAGGCTGAAGCTAGACGGATTGGACTTGCCATGAACGCATCAAAGACAAAATACATGAAAGCAAGAGGTTCTAGGGAAGACAATGTTAGCCTCCCACCCCGAGTTCAGATTGACGGTGACGAAATCGAGGTGGTCGATGAGTTCGTGTATTTGGGCTTACTGGTGACCGCCGAAAATGATACCAGCAGAGAAATTCAAAAACGCATTATGGCAGGGAATCGTGCCTACTTTGGACTCCGGAGGACGCTCCGGTCGAATAAAATTCGCCGCCGCACGAAGTTGACTGTCTACAAGACGCTGATTAGACCGGTGTCTCTCAACGGCCACGAGACCTGGACTATGCTCGTGGAGGACCAACGCGCCCTTGGTGTTTTTGAACGGAAGGTGTTGCGTACCATCTACGGTGGAGTGCAGATGGATGACGGAACGTGGAGGAGGCGAATGAACCACGAATTGCACCAGCTGCTGGGAGAACCATCCATCATCCACATTGCAAAAATTGGGCGACTACGGTGGGCTGGGCACGTCGTTAGACGACCCAGTGAAAATGGTTCTAGAAAGTGACCCAACAGGAACAAGAAGAAGAGGCACGCAAGGTGGATCGACGAAGTAGAAGGTGACCTGCGGACCCATCGCAAACTACGAGGCTGGCGAACTGTGGCCAAGGCCTTAGTCTGTTTGGTAAGGTAAGTAATTGCTTCAATAGAAATGTTTACAAATTCCAGAAGATTAGTAGACGTTGACCGACCATTAAAAAACCATGTTGATTATTTGAAATGCGATGCTTAACCTGGCTAAATATTTTCTGGTTAACAATTGCTTCAAACATTTTAGGAATGCATGACATAATAGCAATACCTCTAAAGTTTTTAATATCTGACCGTTTACCAGATTTAAATATTAGGAATAACAATGATTTCTTCCAAATTTTTGGAAAATCACCTGTTTTGAGAGATAAATTGTAAAGCCAAAACAATGGTTTAACAAATCAAAAACAAAAAAAATAGGTATTTCATCAAGACCAGGTCCTTTGCTGGCATCGAGACTTTCAAGAGTTATAAAAATTTATTTAAAAGTGATATTACAAACTGATACGCCATTTTCCCCTTCAAGAAAGCAAATTATTAGGCAAGAACATGTAACTATAGGACAAAACAGAGTTGAAAGGTGCAATCAAGTTAGAGATTTAGGTGTTATACTAGATTTAAAATTAAGCTTTGTTGAACATTATAATAACATTATCTACAAGGCAAACAACATGCTAGGGTTTATTAAAAGATGTAGCTTTCATTTCAATGATCCATACACAATCAAAACATTATACGTTGCATATGTTATGCCCCTCCTTGAGTACTGTATTATAGTCTGGGCTCGTTATCAAGATACTCATATAAGCCGCATTAAATCAGTTCAAAAACAGTTTATATTATTTGCTCTAAGAAAGCTAGGCTGGACGAGTTTACGCTTACCATCTTATGAGTCTCGATGCATGTTGATCAATTTGGATGCACATGAAAAGCGAAGGCAGTTTGCAATGATAGCTGTTATAAACGATGTTGTGGCACAAAGAGTGAATGCGACAGAGATTTAAGAAAATCTAAATGTGTATGCTCCCACTCGTTCCTTAAGAAACAGAAATATGTTTTATATTAACAACCAAAGAACAAACTATGCCAGGAATGCGCCCTCAAAAAGAATGATGTCTTGTTATAATGAACATTATGGAACAATTGATTTGAAAAGAACAAAAATGCTCTCAAAAAAACGATTCTTTTCGAGGTTAGTCAGAGATTAAGAATTAAAATAGATGTTAAGTGTTTTTGTAACTCAAACTGGTCTACATTTGATTGACGACGAATCTATATATATAAAAATGAATTTCTGTCTGTCTGTCTGTCTGTCTGTCTGTCTGTCTGTCTGTCTGTCTGTCTGTCTGTCTGTCTGTCTGTCTGTCTGTCTGTCTGTCTGTCTGTCTATCTGTCTGTCTGTCTGTCTGTCTGTCTGTCTGTCTGTCTGTCTGTCTGTCTGTCTGTCTGTCTGTCTGTCTGTCTGTCTGTCTGTCTGTCTGTCTGTCTGTCTGTCTGTCTGTCTGTCTGTCTGTCTGTCTGTCTGTCTGTCTGTCTGTCTGTCTGTCTGTCTGTCTGTCTGTCTGTCTGTCTGTCTGTCTGTCTGTCTGTCTGTCTGTCTGTCTGTCTGTCTGTCTGTCTGTCTGTCTGTCTGTCTGTCTGTCTGTCTGTCTGTCTGTCTGTCTGTCTGTCTGTCTGTCTGTCTGTCTGACCCTTATAGACTCGGAAACTACTGAACCGATTGGCGTGAAAATTTGTATACAGGGGCATTTGGGGCCGTGAAAGGTTCTTATGATGGTTCGAGACCCCTCCCCCTTCTGTAAGGGGGGACTCCCATACAAATGAAACAGAAATTTCTGCATAACTCGAGAACTAATCAAGCAAATGGAACCAAATTAGGCATGTGGGGGCGAGTGTGGGGGTATAAGGAGATAATCATAGGGGGTAGCCCCTTAGATAATAGGGGGGGGGGGGCTACGTACAATATAGCATGCTTTTTTTAAATCGGTGCATAAACTCAAGCTAATATTGAATCCCGAGCAAGACCGGGCACACTCAGCTAGTAAATAAATAAAAATAAATAAATAAATAAATAAATAAATAAATAAATAAATAAATAAATAAATAAATAAATAAATAAATAAATAAATAAATAAATAAATAAAAAAATAAAAAATAAATAAATAAATAATTACATGAACAGGTGCAAAAGGTCAACAAGATACAAACGTTGTCATGTTAACCGAATGCACTTTGTTCAATAAAATCATCAATTACAATTGCACTTTCATACATCCGGTTGGCGTTGCATGTCCAGTATCAATCAATTGCTACCGTGAAAGGTCACTGCTTAAAAAAAAAAACTATTAACCTTTCATTACAGGGCGGCAACAGTCATGCGTAATGCGTGTAGCAGTTCACATAAATCAATGAAGACCACACGACTTGACAATCGGCACCAGCCTCGCAGCGTCAGCATTGCCAATTAAGTAAGCACTCATTATTAGCCAGTATATCATTTTTCGTACTTAAAGGTTCATTTTTTTTTCTCCCAAAACGATCGTCGTAACCTCACACTCTGGTGACGCATAAATTTAGCACCTCTCAACTGTCGGACTTTTATTTTCCCACTGAGGAAGCCGCCCGCCCAGAGGGGTTGATTTTATTGTTCGTCGTTGTTTAATGATCAATCTTTGGTTTTTCTCCGGGCTACTTCGGAGCAGGAGGTCCTCCACGAGGCGGTGGCGGCGGTTTAAAGATCATCAGGCCCGATTCCGGTGTTTTTGTTTTCCTCTTTGATGACTTTTCACACATTAGGAAAGACTAATGATTAGCCCCTTTGGGCGCACGCGGGTTGCGACGTCACGGGATCGGTAGTTTAAAGATGGTTCTTCCGGGATGGAATTGACGAGCTTCTTGTGCGCGGGATCGAGCTGATGACCGGATTGTTCATCATGGGCATTTAATTTTCTGTGATGGATACCGGCCGGGGTCGCGCTTCTGCCCTGAATGATGGGAATCTCCTCTGCGGTATCCATCGTTAGAGGCCCCGAAGAAGTGCATATCACAATTGAAACGCGAGCCGTAGAACACAGGAAATCATCAAAACGGTTAAAGAGGTCTCGAGCGGGCGATGAAAAGGGAGAGAGCCGCTTAGCCACTGATGTGATTGTTCCCTCGGAGATTTTCTCATAATCTGTAAGTAGAGCGATCGTTTAGGGTTAGGTTTGTCGGTTGATGATTAAGAAATTAGTTCAAGTGAGGATGGGATCTATTAGATGGCTAAATGGCTCTAAATATTTCCGGGAGTAGATTGAAGTTTTCTATTGTGGTAAAATTGTTTCAACTTGATGGCACGAAAAAAAAACCAAGGAAGTCATTATGATTTGAACTCTCGTTGTCCTAATGCAAAGACGGTATTTAACCGAAATCTTGTAGAAGTGCGGCTTTCAGTTACAGCAACTGAAGACTCTAACTCTAACTCACGTCTTATCATTGAGCTCATCGGCAACTCCAATTACTCCATTATTGGCTGCTAACGCAAAAGAAACCATTTCCAATACCCAAACCTATACTTCATCACTTGACCACACTGGGAAGCAGCAGTGCATTTCATATCCGCACTTTACATGCAACCAAATTCCAAATCCCACTCAAACCTCCTATCAACAGCCCGAAAAACTCATGTGCTCCCCAGTGGGCTCACGTAACTTCTCTGCGACGACCATCAGTAAATACCAATTTCAGCAACTTCTAGCATCCATCCTTCCTCCCCCCCCCCCATATGCATAGAGCACAATGCCTCGAAACACTATTATTCTCGGTCGGTGAAGTCTCTCAAAAATCCCCAAGCCCAAATTCAGCCGGGGCAACTGCTGGGGATCAGGAAGCATAAGATGACTGACTGACTGAATGAAAGCTTCCATCTACGCCACCATAAAACGTCCACACCAACCAACAACCGTCCGACGCAGCATCGACTCGGAAAGTGCAATTTACAAAGAGATTAGATTCGAAATGTGCACAATGCTCCTCTACATCGGCACAGAACCCCGAAAGAAGCTCCAAATTATTTTCACCCTCCTTCCAATTGGGGAGCTGCCCATTCTCGGCGGAGGAAGAAGGTCTCTTGCTGACCAGCTCTCGAAAATAATGGCTACTGCTTTCCGGAAAATAGTTTTCGCATGATGCTACTAAAACTGAAATATTACAATGACCGAATCCATGACCGTTCCCTGGAAAGAGTGTGGTAAGACCGGATCGGAGGAAGTAGGGGACCAAGTTAGCCTCTGCTGTCGTCCAGCAAATTTTGACTGCATTTTCGGATGTGCTTACGGCAAGCCACACGAACCAAGGACCGGAGCACTATCGTTCGTTTTCGTGCTGTAGGAAACCAACTCCCTCCCACCTCCACCCACCAGCAAGGAAAGGATGGGTTAATCTGCAGTGGAATCTGTAGTTAACAATCTGGTGTTTGTTGACTCAGCTTTTGTGGTTTTGCAGCCCAAGTGCTTGCCGTGTCCTTTTCCGTTATAATGGTGTGTAGAGAGAGAGTAAGGGAGGACGGACGGTGACGTGCGTAGTGTGTTATAGTGGCATTTAAAAGAATCCTGAATTTTCTGTAATGGTTGATGAGCCGTACGGAGTTGAGAACTGATTCGAATTTTCTTGGAATCCAATAATTTGATTGATTGAGCTTGCAGCACTCGTTAGGAGTAATCAAAGAGATTGACACAAATGCGATTTGTTTCACGGCAAAACTTCTGCCTCGAATTTTTCTAACTTCTGATTATAAGATTTTCATAACCTCTCAGAAGTTCTTTAAGTTTTAGCGGTATTCGGCTAATCCGTATTTAACTGATTGGAATAAACGTTTAAATTTTTGTCCTGACTGATTAGCCGAATCTAGGAAAATCTCTATAACAGTCAAATCTTGATTCATGTTCTTCAAGCATCCACACACTTATCCAGGCCTCCACTGTTCGGTAATTTTGAATTATGGAACTGTTCAGTAAAAGATAAAAATCCGTGAAAATTTTCGAAAATCGAAAAGCTATCCAGTATTATATCATCCAGCATGTACTAATGTTTAGTACAGGAAGCTATTGTTTGTAATGGCGAACGTTTCATGTCATTACATAATGAAACTGTGCTGTGTGCCGCAGATGAAATTATTCTTATCGTGCCCCGCTGTGATTGTCCATCTGAGCAGTTGTATTCAGGTCAAGGCATACGGTGTATCTCAAAATTGATCGTACAGCTGCACTTAAATTTTAGAAAATCGGCTCTAACGGCACAAGTTAAAAAGATATGTGTTTGAATTTTTGGCAGCTGACTCAGGATACAATTATAAATTATTGGCTCAGTATTGGGCATATTTGGTTGATACAACACTGCCAAACCTAAACGTGAAAAAGATCGAAGTAGGCCGCGCTCCGAAAATGACGTGTTTTTGTTTTGCTGCGTCGTTTTCGTTCTAGTGAAAATGTTAATTTTTAGAAAGTGAAAGTACAGAAGTGATGTTGAAAAGTGCATTAAGTAAAAATTTGCAAATTCCTATCCGTTGCATGTGGTGCCTACTGTTCTAAACTACGCGTAGCTACGCTCAGCTAAGTTTATTTACCTTTTCGTTCCTCTGTCCTCGATAGGAAATATCCATCTAATTCAAGACGATTATTTCAAAACTTACTAAATACGTATCAATAAAGTATTGCTTGATTGAAAGTTTCAGTACATTATCAATGGTGTATATTTGCATCGATAATGTATTGGAGCGGTTCTTATCATGTGTGAAAATAGCTTCGGAATGCTTGCGTTCTTGAAATGGGCTATTGTAGCTGCGGTAAAGCTGTCACCTTCAATTCCCGGGTTCAAGCTTATTGCATTCATAAGAAATGATTGCAGGCAGATTTTATCCACAATGCCACTGCCCGACAGTGGGAGTTAGGCCAAGGACGAATCTTCATTCTAATCTACGATTCCATATACTATTAATAACATTTTACACATGAGAACCTCTTATCGATCAGAATGAATTGTGCATATGTTTAGCACAGACAAACAGACATAACACTCACAATCACATTCATCGCAAATAATGTTTTAGTTGGTAATGTACTTGCATTTGTCATGGTGGCGCCACTGAAGCATTGAGCAAGCCACTACATTTCGAACTTATCAGTGATGCCAGTTCTTTTTCATTTCTAGTTAGTTGATGTCAGCTCTTGAAAATGATAAGTTGTCAAGGCATCCCACTGGAGACACATACCACGTCTGACGAAAACAGAAAAAAAAGTTGAATATTACATCAAAAGTCATTCCGTTATTAGTATTGCGATGTACGATTAACACAGAATTCGAGAACAAATCATGTTGATGACTGTAATATTCTATCAACTTTTAACCCCTTTTACCAGTTATTGATGTTCAATACTTCACCATAAATTTCATTGGTTGATACATATTATATTTTTTTGCTGTACACACATTAAAGTGATGAGCGGTGGTAGAAAGGGCACTAATTAGTGATGCATTACCTGGTTTAAAAACTTGTTTCCAGCAAAAGAAAAAGCACACTAAACAAATAAAACAAATCCCTAAAATAAGTCTTAGCTTCTGTGAATTTTTCCTACGGATCCGCAGAATTCAATCAATTCTATAGATCTACGGAAAATTTAGTAGAACCGACATCACTAACTTCCATTTGTTTTGTTTTTATTCAACACACCTGACGCGTTGACAGAACGAAGGAAAAGCAACTGGTGAAAAAATAGCATGAACGAGGGATGCTCTGGTTGCACATCAATGCTTGGGAATGTGGATGATAGATGGTGCTAGTGCGCATGCAAAATAGGCATGACGATATTTTTGAAGAATTTTCTTCTAAGAGTTATGTCTGTTTGTCTGTGTGTTTAGGATCAACAAATATTTTCAGGTGCAAAGAAGCAACAGGATCGAGCTGATAACGTTTCTTAATTCCAAAATCTGAAGACTGTTTTGAATAATATGTTTAGGTAATGGGCAGCAACAACGGACCGATAAACTACTTCCAGTTTCTTTTTATTAAATGCTTGATATAACGATCGCCAGCAACGCCGGCTGGGCGTATTCTATGGCTTACCCTCCCTACTAACAAAAATCCACCCTTCCCGTGACACTTATGAGGGGTCGTAGAGTTCTCTGCATCTCTCTTAAGTAAGTGTCGGAGTAACATTCCTCCTTTATCCCCACCAGACGTGGCCAGGACAGCTCTGGTCTGTTGGAGGTAGACACATCATTTATCTAAGAGGTAGTAATTAATCACAAATTACTATCTAACAGCAACGGATGAAGGTGGGTCTCCTTCTTAACAACAGTTTGGAGTTCGTACCACCTACGACATTGTGCAACCTGGTTTATGCTATGCTATGCTATTGGGCATATTTGGTTGAGTTTACAAAAAGTTAGAGCAATTTACGAAGAATACATTTTTCTTGAAAAACCTTATTTTCTTGAAATAAAATGATCGTAACCTCTTGAATTTTTGCTAATTTTAAGTCGTAATACAGATCATTCATATGCCACAAATTTTACTAAAATTCGTCCAGTAGGTAAAAAGTTGAAAATCCAACGTTTGACTAAAACAAATCTAACTTCATACAGGCTCTTCCAATAAAGACCAAAACTATAGCAATAAATCAATAAATCAATCTGTTCAACCACCAGCCACGATTTAAAAAAATATCTATCCACCATGTTTCAAAAAAAATGTCCTCTAGGGTGTACGATCATTTTTGAGATACACTGTATTGCTAGTTTCTAAGTAATGTTTGGGCCACCCTCAGCGGCTTAGTGGAGGGGTGTAAAATAAATTATATTTAGCCACTTTCCACAAAATTCATTGCATCAATAACAATATAAATGTTTAGATCTTGCGAAAAATGTCTCACGAATCATGAACAATATTTTTGCTATAAAGCAGACTTTCTGAGCTCTAAATTAAGTTAATATTTTGAAGTTCGACATTTCGAAAGATTTCCAAAGTCTCATTAAGACTTAAGAAGTTTTCCGAGTTACAGAATCATGGAAATTATCCGAAGGTTGCTTTGCTGAACGTCATTGAGCTGTACCCGTACAAGGTCAAATTTTGGAAAGTGAAATATTGCAGTAAAACATTATTTTTTGATATCTGAGCTTGAAAATAATCTCGGGATGTGCCTTGAACTTTGATGAGCTTACACGATGCAAATACAAAGGAATATCAATGAGAATTGGGATCATTCAAAGGTTATTCCATATACAACTCCACGGTTATTCTGGAAAGTATTCTTCCAGGAATTCCGAGGAGCCTAGAAAGTAGCTCTGAAAAAAAAAAACAATTGCGTTGTGTGGAAACGTTTAGGTAAATTCATGGCATAATTTAAAAGTATGGTAGTTCTGAAGAGAATTCCAAGAGGATTGTGAGAAAATGTTCAGATAATTTTTCAAGTATCAATGAGAAGAACTCAATGAGAATTCAGAGGATAGAACATGTCCAAAACTCCACAACTCCAAGTTAATTATGACAAGACTTCCAAAGAAATACTTACAAGAACTTCTAAGAAATTCTGATATAGTTCTTAAGAGAATTGTGATTAGAATTCTAAAGGAATCTGAATTTGAAGTTGATTCGATTTCAAAGGAATCCTTGGGAGAATTTAATATTTTTGAACGCGACAAGGAAGCAGTAGTGTTGTGTTAATTTAATGGAAGATCAAACTCTCAACATGATTGGATAGTGTCGTGGGAGTTTTGAGGTGAATTCAATGTAATTAAAAAAAAATCAGATCTTTGGGAAAATTGGAACGGAATTTTTAGGTAAATTATAACGAAATAATATGGTGAACTCTAAAGGAATATTGAAAAAAAATTAAGGGAATTCTGAAATAATTCTAAAAATTAAAAACAAGAAGTCTTGTCTGATGAGCCTTATGGTGTTGTCGATTGATTAATTGAAGTTGCTTTTTGGGATAAGAAAGGTCGCAACCATTCAGCCGAAACGTCAAAAACTTAAAAATATAACCGTTTCTACTATAAGACTGATAAAGCCATCGCAAAAATCAGTTCAAAATTCCAAAAGTTCCAAAATATTTTTGATTTTAAATGCAAGGGAATCACGATCTGGTAATTCTTTCAAAGGAATTCTAAGACCCCTGACAAAGTGAATGCTGTTGTCCGCTTGCATGCCCTCTACCAGGTGCCTAAGGCGAATTCCAATTCAAAAGACAGTTTCTTGCGAATCACGAGTAAGATTCATATCATATCATATCGAGGATCATATCAAAGAACTTTTGGAAACATTCCATGGAAACATTTGAAAAAGATGCTTATTGAAATGAACATTTTCATGAGGATTTCAACCGAATTTACATTAAGAATACTGTGATGAGTTCCTAGGCAATCATGGTTTGGTTTGGTGGAAATGTTTGGTCAGTCTATGGACATACATTCCACAGACAGAAAGTATTCGGTGGGCCACACAAACTCAACCGACGGGCTATAAAGTTCTGCCCAGTTAGAATCCGGAATCCCTTATTGTGTTGCAGCGGCACGGAAAGTGACCGCTGCAAGAATTATTTTACAGTGGTTTGTTTACCAAGGTACCCGCTTTCTGTGGTATAAAGTTCACGGTGTTTCGTGCAGTGAGTCAAAAATTATTCCAGATGGAAGCCGAGAGAAGAGAAAAAATTCTGCACACCCACGTTGATAATCCAACGTGGTCCGCAATAAAAATCGCAAAAACGTTGAAAATTACCAAATCAGCCGTGTTTGATGTGCTCAAACGTTTCAGGGAGCGAAAAAACGTGGATCGAGTGCCTCAAGGTAAGCGTCGTAGTGGATCATATGACCGCAAGCTGAACCAGAAGGTGTTGAGAACCGTCAGAGCAAACCCTGGACTATCAGATAATGAAATCGCACAAAAATACGCTGCTGCTCGCAGTTCCGTTCGAAGAATTCGTTTGCGAGCAGGATATCGTTCTTATCGAGCCAGAAAGCAACCAAACAGAACGTTGAAGCAAAGTTTCGTCACCAAAACTCGAGCTCGGAAATTTTACCAGTAGGTTTTGACGAAGTACCAAGGATGCCAGCCCATCGACGATGAAACCTACGTTAAAATGGATTTCGGACAGCTTCCTGGCCAAAAATTTTACATGGCGACGGCATGAGGAGATGTTCCTGCAAAGTTTAAGTTTGCTTTTATGGACAAATTTGCCAAAAAAAACTGATGATTTGGCAAGGGATATGCAGCTGCGGAGCAAATACCAAAGTGTTCGTGACGAATAAGACGATGAACTCGAATTTGTATAAGGAAGAATGCCTCAAAAACCGCGTACTACCTTTCATTAAAGCCCATAAAGGTCCCGTGAAGTTTTGGCCAGATTTGGCGAGTTGCCACTACAGCCGGGAAGTCTTCCAGTGGTACCGCGATAATAACGTAGATTTCATCGATAAAAACATGACTGCCCGCAGTTCCGGCGCATTGAGAGATTTTGGGCAGTAATGAAGTGGAAGCTTAAGAAAAATGGAAAAACGGGATGCGATTCAGATGATCAAAACGTGGAAATGTGCCAAGGAAGTTGACTCTGGAGGTGTGCAGCGTTTGATGGGAGGAATAAAGAAGAAAGTGCGAATTTTCATTAAAAACGAAGAGAAATGATTTGTATTGATACTTTTTCCTAAAAGTACAGTAAATTACCTTTGTTTTGATGTATTAACCTTATTTGTACGTCAATCCGTTACCGATATACAGATGATTTTATTATTCCGGATTCTAAATGGTCATAGCTTTAGCCCACGGGCCGTTCGGTGTGCACCACTATCAGGATAAGTAGAAGAACAATTTTGTTTTCGCTGTGGCGAGCTATTGGGATCCTTTAGTGAGCTATGGTAGGTGTGATTCTGGTTGGACCTATCCAAAAACTGATGATGGTTGGACCTATTTTTTCAATCGCTAGTTTAGTCAATCTTCGCTATTTTTTTGTTTTCTAAGATCACTTTACTATCATAAAAAACTCTTTTTCTTCAATTTGCATGGGTTTTTTATTGAAAAAACTCAAAACAATTGAGTTTCAATGTGTTTTCAAAGCAGTTCACTTTCCACGCATTAGCTCGTCATCATGCCTTACATTCAAACATACAAAAAAGGAATATTTTTTACATTTATTTTTATTTTCATGCAGTAAAATACTGCTTTAAGGTGTAAACAACTCGTTAGTACGTCATTTATCTATTGGTTTCACTAAAATGTTTGAATAATTGACGAAATTCGAATCGATAAATATGATCATGGTTCGACCTACGCATGATGATGGTTGGACCTATGTGTTTCCTAAGACGGCCGCTAGGTGCGCTTCGGTTTGTCTACATCCTTCATGCGCAGCTGATTTGAAATTCGATTTCGTTTTGGCCGAGTGATCAGTTTCTTCGATTGAAAAAATGTCTAAAGAAAAGAGTTATACGGTCGAAAATCTTCAAGAGGCTTTTCTTTTAGTAAGAAATAAATCACTTACCGCGTATGAGGCACAGAAAAGGTACAATATTCCGAAAACGACACTTCACGCAAAAATTAAGGGAAACCACGGCAAGAAATAAGGAAGGGAAATAGTGTTGAGTGTTGATTTGGAGAACCAGCTAGGGGATTGGGTTTGTATGTGCGCTGCTTCTGGCAGTCCCAAGACGACCAAAAAGATCTTGGAAGCTGCTAAAGACCTTGAGTCACTAGTTGGGCGTAAATTTAAAGGAGGAATTCCATCGTCAGGTTGGCTGAAAGGGTAACCACCGATTTCCGAACTACCACTAAAGCGTCGAGAGAACCTGTTAATATGAATTTACATAAGCACTTCTCATACACCTTCTGTGTGTGAATTAACTTGAAATAAAATGTTAACAAACTAAAAATTGCTAACTGAAACTTATTTCCAAAAAAAAAAACTCATAAAAGAAAAAAAAACTGTAAAACCGGAATTAAGTTCTGATATTCTGTCATTTTAGGCCCCTAAATTCCCCGGGGGCACCCAGAACATGCCCGGAAGTGGCCAATGTGGTCCAAGGCACTCAATTTTGTTATTGATCTTGTTATCGAATTTGGAAATAATGTGAAATGTCGCATGATAGGTTTTATTCCTTCCATGTCAAAATTAGGTCCATGTTCCATATACCCTGGAACTTGTTCCGGCCATATCTCCGGAACCAGTGGACCGATTCCAAAAATATTCGATAGCTTTAAATGGGACCACAATACCTATAGTTTGACGTTAAAAAATTTCCAAATCGGGTCAATGATTTCCGAGAAAATGAGCCATGATGAATAGCTAATGCGTGGAAAGTGAACTTTTTTAAATACGAAGTTAAACTCAAATTTCTTGATTTTTTTAAATAGAAAATTCTTAAAAAATGTTTAAAAAAGGTTTTTTCAGGATACCAATAAGCTCTAAACAAAGTTTTTGAACAAATATGGGCTAAACTAGCATTTTCAAAAATAGGTCCAACCATCATCATTTTTTAGGTCCAACCAAGATCAGTATAGGTCCAACCAACATCATAATTCTTTGCTGAATTAAAACGTTTTATAAAATCATTTGTTCATAATATTTGACTTTTTATGTTATTATTAGGAACAAGAAAGGTAGATCTTTCCCCTAATCACGCATTTTTCATAATTATATGTTGAATTCATAAAAAAAAATACGACATGAATATTGACGTCGTGTGAAACCGGCCTAAATAGGTCCAACCATCATCAGTTACCCTATTGTACATTTGCGTGATCGTTTCACTTGTCCCTCTGTTGTAGTAGTTAAAAATAGTGTCTCCATTTATCTGTTTTTTGTAAGCAGAGATGGGAGTGTGCGGAGGTTGTGATGTGACGGTTGTGGTAAGTGATTCACTGTTTTTCTGTGTGGGTATGTGTGCTCGTGAATTTCATTGCAAATGCACTTCACTTACGACAACTCAGGCAAAGCTTATCACGGATAATGTAAATGTTCTGTTCAAGTGTGATAATTGTCTATCAGATCAGAGTTGTGATAAGCAGAATGACCTGATCTCGAGCGTCAGAAGTATAGAGTAAGGGATGCAAAAGGTATTTCAACTCTCGAACTTGCCTCTGGCATGCGAGATCACATTGTTGCTCAGATGGACATCGCGTTGAAAAGCGGGATGATACACATTTGACAAAATGTAAATGGTCTTGAAAAATTAATTTGTGAGAAAATGGAAAGTATGAAAGGATCAGTTAAAAAATATTGCGGAAAACAAATTAGCTGTGAAAAATAATCAGCGGAATACATCTAGGACGATTCAGTCGGAATCGGACCAAAATACCAGACGCAAAAAAAAATGTAAATTCCAAAACAGTGAAAATGATAATCCTAATGATGATAGGTCATTAGTCGTAATTGTTTGTTGTGATAAAAGGAGCTCGGTGGCTGTGTCAATCCCATGCTTCGATCATTCCTATATTTTTTAGTGCGCAAACTTGATTTTCTATAGATCAATTTCATTAGTTTATGGTTCATTATTGAACGTTCTATCGATCGTTATATGTTTATAGGTGATTCGTACAATTTCAATTCTCATTCTTTAGAAATTTTGCGGTACAATTTTACAATTGTATTGCTAAATTTTACATAAAATATGGACCAGAGTGAAATTTTTTATGGATCGTTCATACTTTTTAAGGGATTTTATCCGGAGCTTTTGTAAGGAGTGTTTATCATTTTTTATGGATCATTAACTGATTCAGATATGCAAAAGTTGGTGGTCGTTGCGTCCAATTCAGTTTATAACCGTCCGTCGAATTTGCTTGAAGAGAAGTTTTCTAAAATACAGTAGCTTTTGCGCCACTCTCGAGACCGAGAGACTACTGGTCGTGTTGAACTGCCCGACTATGCTCTAAAGAGCAAATGTTGAGTCCTCATGGGAGTCTTCGAACGGTTGATACTTACGCCGATAGAGCTTTTTAAAATTTAACAAAAAATCACGTTTCCAGTCAGTCATACGCCGCTAAAGGTGTGAGCATACTAAGAGAACGAAAAGCGAGGTGAACGTAAACGAAAGTGAACCGAAATGAACAGAAAGCTTTTACCTAGGGAATGGTTCGTAGTATAAATCAGAACAGAAGATAATTTCATGTGAATGAACTTTAATTGATTTTATTTCATTTTTTCTAGTTCGGGTTGAACTTTGTGTGTGTGGCGTGTAAATGTTTTAGTGTACTGGCCATATTGATGACCTGCGCAGGATTTAAGCTGACGTTGACTTCTCGGCAGGTACGACAACGGTCGAACCGCAGCGATGTTTTTCTGAAAATCTGGTGTAGGGTGAGTATTCACCGACCTCGGAGGGCTCGTATGCATCCAAGGAGGGCCGAACTAAAGGTGCGGAGGGGACGCGGCTGGACGCAAGCTTTCGATTTTGAGATTAGCAGGCCGTCCAGAGAAATCCAGAAATCCCGCAAGAAGGCCAACGAGCCCCGCCGAGAGACCCTCGCGAACTACTCGATCACTACGGGACGAAATGAAACCTTCCCACAAGACCCCCAAGCACTCGGACGTTACCTTTAGATGATGGGAAACCAGCACTCCGTTTAACTACCGATCACGGCGGGCTGAAACGAGCATACGAGCGATGGCGGTCAACACGTGAGTGTGTGGTGTCGTGACAGAAATCAAGCCTGTATATAAAGCACTCGTTGGACGAACGCTTTGTTATTTTCAATAAACTGCCCAGAGCACTAAAATTGGCTTTGTTTCTACGAAAATTTAACTTAATTGAAACTTAAACGGAGATCACTGATTGTAAGAAGAATTTTTCAATCAAACATCTGTTCACCAGCCGCTATGAACTTTAAGTGGACGAGAAGAATCCTAAATGCTACTAAAGACCGTTTTTTAGACGAAATGGCCAATGTCGACCAAGGGGGGAGGTGGCTGTCAAATACGAACAATCTTCGTCTACCTCGCATAACTGGTTCCAAACGAAACAAGCCATAAAAAACCTACAGGGTTTGTTTACGTTTGGAACCAATTTCATACAAGAGTGATCAGTAGGCTGAATTGACAGCACGTCCCACCCCAGATGTCGACTGCTTATGACATTCGACATTTCTATCACATTCTAGGATGCTCATTTTTGCACTAAAGTCATCTTCCATTTCATTCGAAAAACAACATTATTCTATAAATTGGTAACCTAGTGTTGATATATATTTGAAGTTGCATTGGAAAAGAGGCATTGAAATTTAAATATAATTCCATTTTATAGCAATTTATTAAATAAACGAACCATGCTATAAATTCAATATATTGCACCTTTAATTGGAAACCTATCCTAAACAAATAAACCACATACATATGAAAAACTAATCGAAATAGAATGGACAACGTTACAAGTTCAGTGGTTGCCGAGATTAATGACTAAGTTTCCTAAATCCGTGTTATTAGGATGTTGTTTCGTTCATATCTCCGAAACCAGTTGACCCATTCTATAAATATTTTTTGCGTCCAGTTCAGTTCGGTGGTTGTTGAGAAACATGGCTTAGTTCCCTTCCCAAGTAACCAACAAGCCCGTTAATCGCCTTTTTTTTGGTATATAGGACTGATATACGACTGTTTGGAACCCTATATTTACCTTATATCGCAAAAAGGGCGATTATCAGGTAGTTAGCGGGCTTGGTGGTTACTTGGGTTAATCCGTGTTTTTATGGATCTTGTTCTATCTATATTTCCTGAACCACACACTTAGAAAAAATCATGTAAATTTAGGTGCTCTGAGAGTGACATATACGAGCGTCAATTTTGACATAAATTTGACTCAAAACAGACGCAAAATATATCCCAATCAAGCGTACTTATGGTCGAGTAACGAACTTTTCCGTCTCGTAGCTCTCAATATTACATGACATGTTGGTTTACGTCTCATATTTTATGTCAAAGACAGATTTCATCACGTGTAAAATTAGTTATTTCCAAGTGTGCAGTTGATCTAAGTTCTTTTTTGTTAGTTGTTGTTTCTTATTCGGTTCAGTGGTTTTCACGAAACACTGCTTAGTTCCCTAAACCTGAGATTTTTGGATGTTGTTCCGTGCATTTCTCTAGACCACTAGACCGATTCAAAAAAAAAAAAATTACAAAAAGGATGTATTCGATCAAAAATGGCACACACATATCTACTCATAAAAATGAAACCGATTATCGGATTTTCTTGAAATTTTCAGGAAATGAAAAACTACTAATGAGTTATGATTTACAAAATTTGTTTCATTCAATTTCTCCTCCCATCTCCAATGTCCGCACCTTTCTTTTCACTCCACCCATAAAATTATGTACAACTGAATTTCCCAGTGTTTTTGTTATTGTTATCCAAATATTCTTCAACTCCAGCTCTGTTTTAAATAGTTTTGGGATGTTTGCAAAGTTCCGTATACATAATTGCCCAGAATTTTTCAAATGGATGAAGTTCCGGTGAATTTGGTGCGTTCATCTATTGGCACAACATTGACTCCGTTGGCTCGGTACCACTCCAACATGTTTCAAGCGTAGTGGCAGGATGCTAGATCAGGTCACATCATTGACAAAGTTGGTCCTTTGTGCTTCCTTATGAATGGCAAGAGACGCTTCTTAAGGCACTCTTCCGTGTAAATTGATTGTTGATTGTTCCGGAAGTGATAAAGGGAGCGCTTATTTCACCACATCCCTGCCAGATCAGGAACTTCTTTGCAAGTTTCGATAATTACTTCTTTCGAACATCCTCCGGTACATCAAACTAAGATTTGGCAACGAAATATTCTTGCCCATCAGGAAGTTGAGTGAAGACGGCCTTGACGTAAGTTTCGTTATCCATCACGATGCAACACGATTTGGTAAGCATCTTCGTGTATAGTTTCCGGGCGCGGGTTTACGCAGTGATCTTTTGCTTTTCATTCCGGGAAAGTCCTGCCCATGTCTGCCTACACATATGGAAATCAAATGGATACTTTTCCCAACCATTCGAAAAGGACTGTAACACGTATTCGAAATTTATTTTTACAGCTTTTATTGCGATTATGTTTTTCGGCGACATTTAAACTGCGTGCTGGACGGCATACTTACCCTTTTCACACAAAAATGCACAAACAGTTTATATTCTGGTTGGATTTGGGTGGATTCTCTCGTACACAATTTGCCATTTGCAGCTTCAGCCCCCTTGATTGATCCAATTCAATACCGAAGCTAATCCCGACCAGAGAGCCTCCACCCAAATGACTTATTCATTCATTATTCATGTTTTGATTAAAAAATTTCCTCGTCATCTAAATTGAAAATTTGCACACTGGCACACATGTGTTGCCACCCCACTGTATATATCCGAACCACCCATCACAGCGCCCATTGTGACATCCAGTGCTGAGACTGAAAGACGACAACGAAAACGTGCTTCCATTTCTCAATCGCTATTGGCTGTCGTTTTCTTCTACTCCCCCGCCGCATTCCCAAGGGTTCATTTATTTGTTTTATTTCCGCATTTGATCATGCACAGACAAACAATTTTCTCTTCGTCCGTAGCAGGCAGCCACCACCAACTCGGTCCTCCCGAGGGGTGCCCAAGGGAGATGAGCGTCTCGGAAACCGGAAGGAAAGCCATGAGAGACATTCGAACGATTTCATTTCGGTTTTCTCCATTTTTCATGCAAATATTCAAAACGATGGGAAATTCACTCTGGCTGAGTCGGGGCAAGGCGTAGACAGGGACGGATGGGAAGCGGGGGAAAATCCTAATAAAGTGAGCTTTGTATCACATATTTATAAAATATCATACTCCATTGAGACCGAAAGATGAGCGAAACATCAGGGAAATTAAGGAGGGAAATGGGAAAAGATCATAAGATTTTACGAGTCCGATTGTTTGCTTTGGACCGGGTCGGAAGGTTTTCAGTTTTTCTGTAGCTGGTCGATCGGGACAGTGGGCTAGAGCATTTAATGTGGTATGCTGGTTTGATTAAAATATTGAAAAAATTGTTGATTTGGAGAAAAATTTGTTTAAAAATACCCAGATAACTTATCTTTAAAGACAAAAGCTATAAACAAACAAAATTCCATAAACCTAACAACATATTTGGTTTTACATCATGCGTGCTTAAGTTTGTAGTTAAGTATCAAGTTTGACATGCTTACATTTTTTACACGGTTGAATTTTTACTATTTTACGGCTCAAAACATTATTTGATTGATTGCATTCGAAATGAAATAAGTCGGAGATGAACTAGCCTACCGTAACGGCGCCGGTGGTGTAGTGGTAAGGGTGATTACCTCTCACCCCAGTAGGCCTGGGTTCAATCCCAGTCGGCGCCGCCGGGATGTTCTGAGGCATAACATCTCTGATCACGCCTTCCTTCGGATGGGAAGTAAAGCCGTTGGTCCCCGGTTCATGAGTTGATGGGTCGATAGGTAGGGTCCAGGTGTGGGAGCTGCCTTCCTGGCACGTCGGTAGCATTGGTGCTCAGCACGGAAAACAAGATCGATGGAAAAAAACAAACCAAAGGAAACTTAGCCTACGGTCCTAGATCTCCCTAATAAAGAATTACAAAAATAAACCCTAACATCATGCGAAGGTGCCTCCCTTTCTCGACTTCCCTGGGCATAGAGTATGATTCTTTTTGCCACACATTTATACTAATTAAAAAAATCGTGCAGGCATCTATAGCCCTCAATTAATAACTATGGAATTGCATATAGAACACTAAGTTTAGTTGAGAGCACACAATAATCAATAATCTTTAAATGCGAATATTAAATGGGAAATTGACTCAACCCGTGCTACCTAAAAATTCCGGCAATTGGTTTAAAAACTTCTGCTGTCTGAATCTCCAAATCCTTTAAATTTAAAATTCAATTATGCCCACATTCCGGCACGCATCGCTCCCACCGTCCCATTCGGTCCCACACATCAAACGAGCTGCTTCGATTACGTTCCCGAGACTAGCGTTTTTCCTCAAGATTCAAAGTTCCATCGAGGCCATTCGCGCCGATATTGCCGGTCGTTGCCGTAGTTTGTTGGTTTTAGAGAAATGATGATACATATCGGTTTGCCGTGGTGGTCTACACTACCCATAAATGCTAAAACGAAACGTTACCTCCGTGTGTTGTTGTGCTGTTGCTGAGACTGGAGGTACTTCAACGGGGGAGGTTATAAAGATGAGAAATCACTTTAATTTCCCCCGAAACATCAACGGGCCCTCGGGCGGGCAGGGAGGAAAATTGGTAGGAAAATATGAAATTTTGCCAATTTGTACCGGATGTGCTTCGGTAAATCGAAAAACATCAAAGGGTAGCAGTCCATTTCGGATAGTAGCTTCGTTTGTTCTGGGTGGGATTATAGCTTTATTAAAGACATCATTTCAGATAAACGACCCGCTGGAACCATTTGAGTCTCATTTTGTGGCTGCATTAGTGGAAAATTTGTTTTGATCTTTCCAGCGGCATGGTTAGTGAAATTGAGAATCCTTTGAAGATAATTGAATTTTAACAAGCGCTCGAGTGCGAGCGGCATCTTGCTATTCCAGGCATAAAATCTTGATAAATTCTCTTCGCTCGGTTTATGAATACTAAAACGGGACAATATGCCAATCAAAGTTTCTAATAATCGTATATTCGCCCAAACTGATAACCAAAACCACTCACGTACCAAACGCAGTCTGCACCGTAAATCCCAGAGTAGTTGTAGTACTTTTAATTAAGACACCCGTACCATGGCCGCTTTGCTGTGGAGTACCGAGAGCACACGCCGACAATGTTGCAGCAAGATGAAGCAGCCTCAGCAGCGAACGTATTAGTCGTCAAAATTTAACGACCCCTGACATGAACTCATTCCGGGGTACCAACTCTCTATCTCTCTCCGGGTGACTTGCCGCAGTTGATGGGTATCATCACCCGGAGCCCAGGCGCATCTCATCATACATCATCCGGCATCAACGACGAAAACGACGACGACGACGACGATGATGATCAACCGTACATACAGTGCGACACATTCGGTGGAGCATAACGCCCCCATCAGATTTATGAGGAATAATTTCTCGCCCGATTCCAGCCTGGAAAAAGTTCCCCGACTGCAGCGGCAGCAGTAGCCATCTGGAGCAGCTCTAATGTGCGTCGTTTCGGTTTGATTAAAATTCAGGCACCTTCGACACTCTCGGAGTACATGTAGCGTCATGAGGCTCGTCATCTGAGACCTGTGCTGCTCTGCTTGATGGTGGTGCATAGTCCATCATCGTCATCTGAGGGGCGCAGGTAGGAGTACATCAATTTCCACCCATCGTAGAGCCATTTGCTACTCTGACACCCTCCGATGTTCCGAAGGATTCCCTGCTGCTTCTGTGGAAGAACAAACAGATCGATTACAAAGAGAGTTTTATGATTGCCGTAGAGGTTTCATTCGGCTTTCGAAAATATTGCAAACCAATAGGGAACGCTTATGAATGATGTGCAATGAGTGAGTTGTATTTGGATAAAAGATGTAAGTCCGTCCCGATCGTGTAGATATATGTCCTAAAATTAATTTAAAACTCAGGACAAGATTGATGAAAGTGCTGAAGCGCTTGCGATCATGTCTGTCGAAATTAGTTCCGGCTGACTGCAGGGAGATTCTTCCGGTTTAATATCCTCCAGAGCAATACACAATATACACGGCTCCTGTTTGGTTCAATGTATATATGGAATTACAATATTGTTAGCATAGTGTTTAACATAATTGGTAGCGTAAATACGAGTGTGCATTAGACTGATGCAAAATTTGAAATTTTTGCTCCACAGTGTTCAAACGGTTTCAAATCGTGTCCTGATTAGCCTCCTAAAGTTTAAACTCATTTGATAAGAAACTGACTTGGCACAAACCATTTGAAGTTTATATGGAAATTACTACGGGAAAACAAAACTTTTTGTTCATTGTCTTCTAGCCTTTTTAAATATTCTACTGTTAACAAAATCTATTGCTATTCTTATTCTTTTTATCAGCTACAACTTTGCACAACATCGTTTTTCAGTCAAACGTCAAATAAAATAGTTATTAATTGTTTAAGAGATTGATAATCTTATGGCAAGTTTAAGCAACTGTATTGTGGGCAACACTGTATTCAAATTTTCAACAAGCTCAGCTATCATTTTCTAAAGTAGAGTGAACTGGGGAATTTTAAGATAGATATGAACCGAAATTATGGTTTCTTCATATTAATTCCCATATAAACTTCAAATGGTTTGTGCCAAGTCAGTTTCTCATTAAATGAGTTCAAATTTTGGGAGGCTAATCAGGGTCCAATTTGAAACCGTTTAAGCACTGTGGAGCGAAAATTTCAAATTTTGCATCAGTCTAGTGTGCATGTAGTAATGGTTTATAATAAGTTTGTGACTTACGTTTAATTCCCCTAGTGTAGTTCCAGATGGGTCATAGGAGGTAGAGATGGAATATGCGAGTTCGCTTTAGTTTTAGGAATGTAGGTTAGGCTTAGCTCGTAGAAATTGTTGATAGTAGATTTAAGCACTGAATTCAATAGTAGATAGTTTAGATTTAGGTATAGAATTAAGGATAGATTTAAGCACTACTTTAAGAACAGTTGTAATCGCGTGTGCAAACACTTGGATCTTGCTATTTTAATCTTCTTCCTACATACGCTATGCACTCACGATCGTTGACGGACAGCTCCACTGTCACTTTGCATCAGTGCCGCCGGCTGGGACAGCCACCAATGTCGCTTCAAACATACAGTCAGGAATCCTTATCGTTGGGTAATAGGGAGCGTGAATAAGGATACCCAACCCACAGTTTATGGGATTTTCATTAATTGGAGCAGTGGTGGATTATCTCATTTGTTTCAATATACAGTCAAGATTCCTATAGTACGGTTAATAGGGATCGCACAATAGGAACCGACATTAACGCATACAGGCATATGGGAGTAGAGCTAATTAGGGACAAACACTTATTGTAGGGTAATTTGAAGAGATAACTTCCTGGTGTCTTCTGAACAATTATAAACAAGATTGATGACCTCCTTTTGGAACAATTATGAAAGTCAAAAGTCTGGACCTCTGGAAGACCCGGAACATCTGTAAAAGTGGTCAATTCATGAAACTGATCCTAGAACTACGTGGTTTTTATATAACACTCATAGACGTCTTATCAGAATTAATTTGAAAATGTGACCGGGGATGGTTCACCGGAAGATTCGGAACATCCGTAAAAGAGGTCAATTCATGAAACTGATCCTCCGTGTTTTTTTTTCGAAACCGCTCATAGACGTCTTACTACAATTAATTCGGAACTTTGACTGTAATGCGGTTTCTGTGGACTACAGGATGATCCACCAGATGATCCACAACCAGGACGATCCAGAACATCCGTAAAAGTGGTCAATTTATGAAACTGATTCTAGAGCTCCGTGTTTTTTTTTCATAACCACACATTAACGTTTTATCAGCTTGAATTCGAAGTTGTGATCGGAATATGTACCCAAGGGACCACGTAATGGTCGACCGAAAGATCCGAAACATCCATAGAACTGGCAAATTAAAGAAACTGATCCTATAGCTCCGTGGTTTGTTCTAAACCACTAATAGACGTCTTATCAGAATTAATTCAGACTTGTGACCCAAGTATAAACCCTGAAAACCACGGAAGGGTTCACCGGTCGATCCGGGACATCCGTAAAAGTGATCAATTCATTGATCATCAATGATCCTAGAGCTCCTTGTTTTTTTCGAAACCACTCATAGACGTCATACCAAAATGAATCCGAGGTTGTGATCGGAATATGGACTCTGTAGACTGCGGGATGGTCCTCTAGAAGATTCGGAACGTTCTACCGGAAACTTATTCTTCCCCAAAAGGTGGCGAACGATCTGTTTAATAACTTCTCCAAAGACATCAGGAAGTTATCACTTCAAATTGCCGTACAGTCAGTGTTTGGTTCCAATTAGCTCAAATCCCATATGGTACGTGTATTCGTTAATTTGTCGACCGTACTGTAGGAATCCAGTGGCATCAGTACTGTAAGAATCCGGAAAGAACGAATCCGCACTATAGGAATCTTGACTATATAAAGCTATACAAAGTTGATGTGCTGCCATTGTATTCAGGTTTTATTGGGTACTACGACACTAGAGGCGCTTCATTTTCATATAACTTATAACGGGCGCTATAACCCGAGCAGGGGACACTAACTTATTAATACCAAATTCAGTTATGAAAATAGCATAACTGGTAACCAAAATATGGTATTAGTGAGGCTGACATAGCAGGTAAAATTCCAAAAATAATACCTAAAAAATTTACTACGACTAACGAACTAATAAAAAACAAACAGTTATTGCAATAACAAACAGATAACAGACGCTTTTTTAGATGCCAGAATACCATAGATTGTTATTTTGGTATTCACTGAATAATATCAAAACAAAGTTTTATGCCACAAGCATACCAAAATCTGGTATCATACCACATTAAGATATTCATTTGTTATCTATTAGTTATCGGTTCCTGCTCGGGAACATATCGAATTTGGGTCCAGAATAGAATATTTCGAGAACCTGGTCATGTAGAAAGGAACTGTCTCAAGCAAAGTTACTCATATGATCAAGTCCTTGAAAATGGTGGCCATATAAGTTCAGAACTCTCTCACTACTCGGCTTCAGTGTTCACATGAACTTCATTTATAAACTGTATCTGGAGATCCTAGCCATGTAGAAGGTTTATATCTTCAGCAAAATTGTTCAGATGACCACGGTCTTCCGGATGGTGTTCATATTAGTTCAGACTCTCCCACTACATGGCACTAGTGTGCATGCAAACTTCCTGAATAAGCTATGTCTCGAAGCTCTGTCCATATACGATATTGCTGAGAAACTTCGGAAAATCTTAATCGAGGTGCATGATGAATATGTTTACCAAAACAGGCGGCATCTGACGACTTGGAATCCTATCAGTGACATATTATCAACCAGAGGATCCAGCACAGTGCCGACAAATTTCACAACCCGAATTTTCGGAAGTAATGACTCCTTTCCTATTTTATCAATCAATGTACTTCCATCAATTGCTTAACATAAGCAGACTGAAATTTTGATTTACGTTCAAAATTAAATCGCATGAAAACCCCAGCCAAAATGAAGGAAATCTATTATGCTCATCCTTTTCGGTAACTGAAACCAGTTGGTTTGAAAGCGTACAAAGTGAAGAAATCTTTGGAAATGCCTTGTATTCAGAGACAACAGAAATTTGCATGCGTCTCAGAAGAAATAAGGCAGCAGAGTCCTAATAGCTCTTTCAACCAATTTAAACTCTGAAATCATCTGTACATCAAAATTTGAAGAATTTGAATTTATTTTTGTGTGAAATTACACATAGCCGGTAAAACGCACGTGTTTGTCTCAGTGTATTTTCCACCATGCTCAAAAAAACATATGAAGCCTTCTTTCAAAGTGCTGTACAAACTCTACCTGAACTTCCTCCTGAGGTTAATGTTCACATCTATAGAGACATTAATCAACGCCATGCTGACTTCATGGACTCCAAAAATGAAAACATCTTACTCCCAGTCGTTCGGAATTATGAAACATTGCAGTTCATTTTTGAAAAAAAAACTGCTAATTTAGAACCAGTCTTCACGTGAACATGTACGGCGCTGAGCGTGAGTTCAAATTTTAGGAGTGCAAGTTCTTTCAAAGCGCGTATTCTCTCAGGCTCATGTTTACACACGCACATCGAACTTGAGAGAAATGAACAACATCTGGGGATGAGCGCAGCGTAAATGAACTCAGGCTTGATGTTTCGTGCTTGCGCCTGTGCTCGAATATGGAGGTTGCACTCGGAGGTTTTACGGGATTGGTTGGTTGGTGTTGGCGAGTGACTAGATGTTAATTCTAGACTAACATTTGAAAAGGGTGTAATTCCATATCGAGAAAATCGCTTCTGAATTTTGATGACCTAAAAATTATTCCTATTTCATGACTTTCCATTTTCTGGATGATTTTATAAGCTTGACATATAGTTGATAGTGTAATCTATCATCATGCATCACTAAAAACTCACAAAAAAGTTTTCTTTGTCGTGAAGTTGAGAAGGAAACATCATACGCCCTCATAATTTCATACATGTTCCTACCCCCGGATCTTCTACCCTTTGAACTGCCAACCCTGGTGATACGCCGTGGAAGTACACCCTCGGGCCTTGGTTCTTTGTTCGCAAATTACGCCCGGATATTTTGTTTGGTCTTCTTTTTGTTCGTTGTTTACAAGCTATCAATTGGATGCATTTCAAATGAATCGGACATGACTAGATACTACAGAATTAATACGTTTGGCATATTAAAACGATATAATTCGTAGTTCTGGTGCAAGGCCATACAACCAGATGCATCATAGAGTTGAAAGTTGGAAATACGCCATGTAAGAAGAAACGTTTTTGATGATTTGAAGTGATATTTTCTTCTATTTTTTCGTGTTTATCGAGTAGTTTGTGAACTACCCAAGTAACCAACTAGCCCTCTAATTCGCCTTTTTGCAATATAAGGCTGATACACGGCTAACATAGGGCATGCTAAGCTTTATATTAGCCGCTTATTAGTCTTATATTGCAAAAAGGCGAATTAGCGGGCTTGTTGGTTACTTGGGTATGCTCTCTATATGTGGCAAAATATGGTTTGTCTACATTTTTGCTCTTCCGCCCCTTTCAAATGTTAGTCGAGAATTGAGGTTTAACGTGACTAATTTCAAGAGAGATTTTGTCCGATTTTGCGACAATTGTCAACACCAATATCTCTCTGACTGCGCGTAGTTGCCAGTAATTCCATTAATTAAAGATTGCTTTTAAAAGACTTAAAGTCAGTCTAGCATTTCACAATGTTTATAGTGCAGTACAATTTTAATTTAGTAATAAAGAAGGATTGATAAAGGAAGTGGATGCAGCATTCCGAAAAAATGGAATGTCGGAAAATGGTTGGTGGTTTTTTTCTTCTTTTATTATTGCTCAGTAATATACTCATTTTTTAGTTTCCATTTATTTAACCACATAAACAATAAAACAACAAATCGAAAAAACCAGTTTTTTTTTCCTTTGGTTTGTTTTTTCCGTCGATCTTGTTTTCCGTGCTGAGCACCAATGCTACCGACGTACCAGGAAGGCAGCTCCCACACCTGGACCCTACCTATTGACCCATCAACTCATGAACCGGGGACCAACGGCTTTACTTCCCATCCGAAGGAAGGCGTGATCAGAGATGTTATGCCTCAGAACATCCCGGCGGCGCTGACTGGGATTGAACCCAGGCCTGCTGGGGTGAGAGGTAATCACGCTTACCACTACACCACCGGCGCCGTTACACACACAGTTTCAAATGCACATGAACATTCTATGACGAAATCCCAGTCGTCCTCTGTAAGCCGGAGATCATCAAATTAGCAGCCCAAATCTTTATAAAAAAGTATTTTGTGCATATAGACATGCAACCATCTCATTCATAGAACCCCATCTGGTTTCGACGTCAATTTTTGGAAGAGATACTTTTGCCAAATCGAAAAATGGTTTATATTCTGTTTTCCGACAGAATTTCACTATTTTTCAGATTTTCTTCAAACTTTCGTCCTCTCCATTAATCACGTCCTTCACCACCAAATTGATTGTATGCGCGGCACATTTCAGAGTAGCAATACAAGATTCGTTAACATGCAGAAAAATGCTTTCTACCGCCTCTAACATCTCATCCACTTCTTCATCAACCTGTGCTGTGTCACCGTTGGCAATAGATTCATCGTGTTCCTCTTCTTCATTGTTGAACATGTCTTCATAGCTAAACTCAGTTTCCGAATCGAGAGCCATGTGCTGAAACTTGTTCAATTTCCGTACACATTTTAGCATATTCTTGCCATTGTCCGTAGTATGCGAATAAATATGCACCACACCGGAATCATACAACTTCAAAACTTCTTCAACTCGAAGTCGCAAGTTTTCAGCAGTCTGACGTGTGATTAATTCCTTCATGAACAGAGTTCGCGTTCGAAACTTGCCATTGACTAGAATTCTCGCATTGATCCCAAAAAATTTCAGGTTATGCCGTTGAGCACCATCGAGTTCCAAAATAAAATAAGCCGTTGAGTTCCTTAGCAATCATGCTTCGTATGATGCTTGCAATTTTTGGGATCATTGAAGCCATTGCTTCACCGTATGACGGAATATTTACAGCTTTGGCGAGAATTACAATTTTCGATAGAAATGCTTTCGAGTTAAAAAAAGAGGCTACAATTAGTTGATCTGACTTTCGCTTGTATCCTGTGATTCCAATTTGCGATGCAATGTTCGCAAGTAATTGGGCAAAATGTCTCCTCAAGCTACTTGCAGAATTTTTGAGTTTTCTAATGCATCCTTCATTTTTGCCGTGCCTTTATTTCTGAACTTTCTATTTCGATTACTTGCTAGACATGAAATCAAAGGCTATCAAATTAACATTTGAAAAATAAAATGCCTCGAAGTACAGTGCTATATGTACAGCCATTCCATAGCAAACCGATAAAGTGGTTCTCAGAATTTCGTAAAAATTTGTAGTTTTGTTCCTTATCGTAAAATATTAGACCTGTATATTTTTATTTTGTCACTAGGGTTGTCCAAAAATATTTTCGCGTTCGTCAAACACACACCACACGTTTACTCGAAAACAAAATGTTGACAAAGAAACCAGCGTCTGCGCTTGGGTCCGAACATTGATGTTCAAGCTCTGAAGAAAACGAAAAGCATGAACTTTAAGTACACGCTCGGGCTCATGTTCATTTGGCTGAGTGCATGCGTGAGCACGCACAGAATGAATGTTCTTGTGAGTACTTATTTGCTCACAAGCGTTGCACCTTGAAGACTGTTTAGAACTGAACCAAATTAATCACATTAATCACTAACAAAATTGCTATTTGGTCTTTTGACTAACAAATATTTATGAAGATGTCTGTGTTCATTCAGGAAAAATTAATCGTTTCACACACCAATCGATTTTTTTTTTATTTGAGCATGAAAACCAAAAACCCAACGACTGCGAATACGATGAAGTATTTGAGTTACAAATTAGCAGGCTACAAAAAAAGCAGTGCCGGTGGTGTAGTGGTGAGCGTGATTGCCTCTCACCCCAGCAGGCCGTTGTTCAATCCCAGGAGGTGCCGCCGGGATGTTCTGAGGCATAACATCTCTGATCACGCCTTCCTTCGGAAGGGAAGTAAAGTCGTTGGTCCCGGTTCATGAGTTGATGGGTCGATAGGTAGGGTCCAAGTGTGGGAGCTGCTTCCCTGGCGTCGGTAGCATTGTTGCTCAGCACGGAAAACAAGATCGACGGAAACAAATCAAAGAAAAAAATTAAATTAAGCAGTGTCAATTGGTAATTAATTTTTAGGAAAGTAAGAAATGTCGAAATTGCTGTAGACGTCTTCTTTTAAGTTTAAGCTTATTTCGCAATAAAAACCTTTGCAGATAAAGGACCTCACAGAAACACAAAAAATTTGGTCTAGTATAACAGACATTTACAAAACTTGAAAAACTGAAAGGAAAGTGCATTTTAAATTTACAAAAATTACAATCGTAGTGATAATTAATCGATCTAATTAGGCAAAAACCAAAAATGTCGGTGATAGCTCGGAAAAAAGTGATCAATTTTTCAACACTTTCGACATTTCTGAAGAAGATCGTGACCGCGTTTATTTTTTTTATCCAGACTATGCAATGGATAATGGCTTCAATCAACTTCAAGTGCAGGATATTTTGCAGGCTTTATAAAACTTAGACGCCTTGATAGGTCCTGGACCTGAAAGAATTCCTCTCGTATTTCGTATTAAATGTATAGCAATAAAACTCTCTGCTCCATTGTTTTGGATTTTTAATGTGTCCCTGGAATCCGCAACCTTTCCAAAAATTTGGAGATGCTTATTTATAATGCCAATCTTTAAAACTGGCTAAAAATCTGACGTACGTAATTATCGTGGAATAGCCATCAGCCTCAGCATTCCTAAACTTTTGGAGGTAATTGTCAACGAAAAATTATTTCTTCAAATCAAAAATGCAACACGACCTCCTCAAGGTTCGTGCGGCCTCGACAAATTTACTTGACTTTTAAGACTATTCATTGAATGCAATGGATAATGGAAACCACGTAAACGCCCTCTATACAGACTTTAACAAGACATTTGACCGCATTGACATACCAATGCTACTCTTTAAATTGCAAAAAATGGAACTGAGTCAAGACTTCAAAAATGGCCGCATGGATTATATGTAACTTACCGCCAACGGAAAGAAATCGAGCCCAATTCAAGTCACTTCATGCATCCCCAAAGGCTCGAATTTGGAACCTCTGCTTTTTATTCTATGCAAGGCTTTATCAAGCGCTTTTGCTATAATTTTCACTAACCGTCATAAGAGACGGCTCACGTGGAAAAGTATTGCAACACTCATTTAAATATTGCATCACCTAAAAAGGTTTAGCATCACCCAAGACAAGTTTATATTTTCACTAATATTTGAACAAATTCACTGTATTACTGTTAAAATATTGTAATAAACAGTCAGAAAGCTCTTTAATAGATTAGGAAAGTGTTGCAGAAAGTGGTGGTTCGCGGTAGAGAAGTTAGATATCAGTATGGATAGTACTGAATTATTTCGAGTTAAATATCATTTCAAATTTATTGATCGTTAGTAGATAAGTTTGTAATAACTATGAAAAATAGTACACCATTAAATATATATAACCCATCATAAGAATAATATCGCTTCACTGAGAATCAGACCTGAAAAGTTAAGAATCTCTTGAAGTCGTTGCGATTTTATGCAGAAAAGTTTGCAATAATTTAAATTTGAAGTGAATCAGACCTGAAAAGTTTGGAATCACTTGAGGTGAAATGTTTGAAATCACTGGAATTTAAGGCCAATCAGACCTGAAAAAATGAAAACACGTGAATTGGATGTGAATCAGTCCAGAAAATCGTTGCTATTCAATACAGAAAAGTTTGGAATCATTTGAATTTAATATGAATCAGACTTGAAAAGTTTAAAATCACTTAGAGTCGATGCGAATTTCAGAACTTCTCAAGTTCCCAAACAAGCAAAAATATTTGAAATGCTAAACTTTGAAATGTTTTCAAGATTGTGATCATGAAATAATTCAAATGTCTGAGCATAATTTCTTTAAATTCTGGGATTCTGGCAATTTTTCAAGATCTCCGACTTGGGGTTCGAAACTTTAAGGTTTTGATTTTTTATGAGATTTTTTACTTACTAAACATAAACGAATGATAAACTTAAACTTTTAACCCGTAAAGTACCAGGACGAACGAATTGTTTTCAACAAACTCGTTCTCAGCAATGCCTCATCCGATTTTCATAAACTTGGATTTTTATTCAAGGGGAATAGTTAAACTAACTTTTGGCGTAGGAACCACCCCCTTTGAACCCTCCTCTTTCTTGGGAGATGTAAATATGTCTGTGTTTTTTTTGAACTTTTTTAACCAGTTTGACCAAATGTTTTAAGTTTTCACGTGAATCGGTTGTCTGGTGCAGCAAATGATATCAGATAGATGAAATATGATTAGTAAGACTGTATTTAGATATTTCCATGACGTATAGCAGTCCCGGAAATCGGTTCTGTAGGACATAGTAATATCTCAGGCAAAAGTATCTTGTGGCATTTCAAATCCTGGCAAATAGGTAGAATCAAATGAATGAAGATGATTTGAGATGATTTTGGCCAGTTTGGCATCGGTTCCGGAACGCGGGTATGTGAATTCCAAGTTTATGAAAATCGGATGAGGCATTGCTGAGAACGAACTTGTTGAAAAAAATTCGTTCGTCCTGGTACTTTACGGGTTAATGGTTTTGATTGTAAAACTGATTATAATGTCTTAAAATTGTTTGGTTTGTGGAAATAAAGCCGTTGTTTCCAAAAAAAAAAATATATTATTTTTATACACACATGTATATTTTAACACACACAGAAAAGGATTTTTTTTGTGGAATTTCGACTTCTTTCAGATTTTACATTCTTCCGGGGTACTCTTGCGGTTAAGGGGGTATTCCCAATCTTTTGCCTTTTTTCGGCCTGTTTTTCAATTAATTTTTTTTTCAAGGAAAATGAATAGTAATGCTCCTAACTCTTTGGGATTCTTGTTTATTGAACATTAAAGTTTACAAATAAATTTTTTTCGACATAAAAAAAGACATTATTGACGTCACAAAATGGCGGCAAACAGACCCCTGTTCGCCGCAAACGCCTGGACGGGCGAAGACTTTTCTCTGGAACGGCTTCATCTGAAACAAATTTCGTGATGAAATTAATAATCTGCATAAGATTCTCTGGAGCTTCTCCCGTTGGCAGCAAAAAATCTTGCAAATTAACAAAATGGCGGCCATATGAAAAAATAGGCGATTTTTAGCCCGTTTTTTTGCAGCTTTAAGGTGCTTCAAACAATGTTAAATGTTAATATTTTTGGCTGAAAGTGGGAGAAGCTCCAAAGAATTTAATAAGGAACAAAATGCGCAAAGATTCAAGTCAATATCTCTTATAGTTTCTGAGAAAAATCTTCGCCCGATAAAAAAAATGTGGTTTCGAGAAAAACGCGTTTAAAGTTTTGACTTAAGTTAAAACCATTTAGGGGTTCTTACCATTAGTCAGCTATGCCTGGACACCGAATTCGCTGATCGGAAAACGGCTTGGGGGGATGAAAGTATATAGTCTAAAGTACAAAAAAACGTGAAAAAAAAATTTGATTTTTTGAAAAAAAAAAGATCGGGAATACCCCCTTAACCAAGGTATAAAATTCCTGCCCATGAATTTAATCGAAAACTGCCAGGAGCGGATAGACCGGGATTTTCTTTTCGAGTGTGCAGGATCGAATCGTGACGTGTTTGCTCCAGTGAAACCATGATGTAAACAAATGAAATTATCTTGACAACCAATGCCTACTGTGATTCTATACACTCTTTGCTTGATTCAGTGAAATTTTGAAAAAAATTCAAAGAAATTGCCTTGGTAGTTTTTTTTATGTGTCCGGATATTTTCGTGTTCAACCTTTAATGGAATAAAGAATTAAGAAGATGATCATGTGGATGCTGTTTTGGTGCCATACATCAAAAAATTTCACACGTTTGATCGAAGTGTTTAAACACTTGATTTTTTAAATGCAGAATCACATTTACTTTAAGTGTATTTCACATTGAATCACGCTACTGTTCAAAACAGATGGATTTAAAGTGTTTTGCATTTCAACACGATGTGAATTGCTTGCTCAGAAAGGTAAACATCGAAAACAAGAGTTGTGACTTTATCCTATTAACCCGCCTCATATATGAGAACAACCCTGGCACAGTGAGATAGAACGAAGACTCCGGCAGCAGCACACCCCAACAGTCCATGATCGAATCCCAAATCAGACCCATTAAAAAGATAGGTGAAAGCTCTGGCCTATGGCAGTTTTGATTATATATTTGTCGTTTCAATTTTTAGAGTCGGTAAAGTAAAAGTCGATACAGTAGAATATTGTAGAATATTGAACTATGGTGTGCAAAGCTATTGATATCACCATATGAGACACATATAATCCAAGTGTGTCACAATTCAAATCCATAGTGTTCAGGCATGGTTCATAGCATAAGATTCACACATGAAATGGATGTGTTTCACAATAAGCGCAAAATCAAGTGTGAGACACATGATGATAGCGTGTGGAATTTTTTGAGTGTAGTTGGATTATATTTTAAGAATGCGGTCTGGAAAACCAGGGCAGTGAGTGTATATAAACTGTTGATCAGTCAATTAATAGGAATATAAATGTAAATACTTCCGACATCGTCACAGACCCCTTCTTTCTTATGTTTGATTTTTTCCGTCGATCTTGCTTTCCGTACTGAGTACCAATGCAACCGACGCTTGGGAGGCAGCTCCCACACCTGAACCCTACCTATCGACCCATCAACTCATGGACCGGGGACCAACGGCTTTACTTCCTTTCTGAAGGAAGGCGTGATCAGAGATGTTATGCCTCAGAAAATCCTGGCGGCGCCGACTGGGATTGAACCCAGGCCTGCTGTGGTGAGAAATAATCACGCTTACCATTACACCACCGGCGCCGCTACAGTCCACTTCTACCTGCACAGACAAAATTTTTCTCTTAGTTTCTATTAGAAACGAACATAATATTTATCCAATAACAAAAATAATGATTGTTATCTGAATATCACAAAGCATAAGAAATTCTAAATCAGCAAACATATTGATTTCATTGGACACATCACATTCATGTGATTTAGTGGTGCAATTTCCAATTATTGGATCACATGAATGATATATGAAATTCAAATGGATATTTTCTACTGGTTATGTGATTTATTTTATGAGTGTGGAGCTACAATGCTACAATGCTCCTCTTCATTGTTCTGTCCTTCTACTGCTGGCGTTGCTTGGGAGTAGAGAGGTTGGCAGAACTAAAATACCGGAAATGCAATGCGTGACACTGACGACATTCAACCATATTCTTTTATCAGGCTATCAACATATTTATTGCGCATTGCTGGTTTGTGGAGTAGTGGTTAACTTAAATAAGTCTTGTTCAGTCTTTAGTGCAGCTATCTTCTTGAGGTTGAATTATGAGAATACAATTCGCTTTATCAGCGGCGCCGGTGGTGTAGTGGTAAGCGTGACTGCCTCTCACCCCAGCAGGCCTGGGTTCAATCCCAGTCGGCGCCGCCGGGATGTTCTGAGGCATAACATCTCTGATCACGCCTTCCTTCGGAAGGGAAGTAAAGCCGTTGGTCCCCGGTTCATGAGCTGATGGGTCGATAGGTAGGGTCCAGGTGTGGGAGCTGCCTTCCTGGCGTCGGTAGCATTGGTGCTCAGCACGGAAAACAAGATCGACGGAAAACAAATCCAAGAAAGAAAGAAAAATCGCTTTATGCACTGCTAGTCAGCTTCTATTCTTACTGTTCGGCTTGAATTGTTGCTTGAGTTGATTCTCAGTATCAATTGATGATGAATATCTCGACACAGGTTGTGAGTGTAGGCCTCACTGCTGCTTCTCAGCATCTTCTAAATATTACCAAAAAACAATTCTAGAAGTACAATTGAAAATGGCGGAACAACCAGACGTGTTCAACACACACACGCAAACTAAAAATGCCATTCGAGGTAGATTGCTCTATCAGATGCAGATGTTAGATTGCTAAGATGTGATTTATTTTGTTTTGATTCTCGAGAAATTTGCGTTTATAGTCATTGTCATACTTTTGGTTGTTCCGACTTTTTCAAATATTGATCTAGATTACGGTCGATAACTTTAGAAAAGTTTTTTCATCAGCTCGTGTTTTCATTTTTTTTTGCCAAAATAACATCGCAGCCAAAATGACAAAATTCCCTCTCATCATTAGCCTTCCACATCAAATAACACAGGAGAAAAAAATGTGCTGCCTAATTGCGCTGAAAATGATTGTTTGATTGAGCAGCCACGGGTATAATAGATCCACACACTCTCTCATAATTATCTAATGCTCGTCGCGCGATAATTACACAGGATGGTGTCGAGGTGCCATTCATTTGTATCTAGGTCCCATCGAATAGTCGAATGTCTCCTTCTAATGGGTGTTTTACCGACAATTTTCGGGGAAAAATACATCCCGTCACAATCAGATAATTAAGATCTGTATGTTTTTTTTTCGGAGGTTCATCATTTTTACACATGCCTCGCTTAGTTGGTAGATTTGTGTCGTTCTTTGTCGAGTTCGACAATTTGAACGAATACGATCACAATTCGACTGAGTGGGGAAAATTCCATCGTCGTCGTCAACCGCGATATAATATTGAACGGCCATCGCTGGCATTCAGTCACATCTCCCCCCAGCTCGGCTTAGTTCGCCGACGGGTCAAGATTAATTCGGACCACCACCCAAGAAATTTGATTGATTAGATGCTTATTGGTGGGGCACACAAATCTGCCTTCGCGCCAAGAAACGAGCCCCGGAACGCACGCAGCAAATAGTTTTCTTTCTTCGAATCCTACCTGTCTTCAATCGAGGCTCGTTTGTGGCTCGGAGATGGATCCCCGGAATTGGAATCCATTGTGGCAGGCTGTGCTGTGCTGAGCGAGTGCTGCCAGAGGAGCTAATTGTTATCGGGAAGCCGTGATCACGAGCGGCGTTCGCCGAGGGGTGCTGCGAGATCAACGCGACTCTGACGGTAGCTTACGTGGGACGGCGTTTCCGTTTGGGGATATTTTCGGAAAAAAATCAACTATATTGGGTCAATGTTTCGGAGTTAATCTTGAACTTATCGAAACGATGAAAATCACATATGCAGAAAAAAAATGGATGGGCACACGAATGCCACTGCTTGAACGCGTCGACCGATATGCTTCACAGTGTGGCATTCAGCGTATGAAGGAATGCTGAGTTTCAGGGGCTACCAAAGCAGCAACTCAACTTGTTATCGCGATCACCCCTTCATGGGCATGAGTCGCTTTTTTTTTCTCCTTCTACTATATCTCGCCAGTAATCCATAATCTAATGACAGCCCATCAAAAGGGTGGCAAGCTTTGGGTAGGGTAGAATTGGTAGGAGGATTAACGCTGCCGCGCCACGGTGGTGTAGGAATTGAAAGATGAATGGGTCGTGACTGTTTTGTATTTTTTAAATTTCAAATGCGATCCGGATAACGTGAATGAATAAACGATTGATCGAAATTCGATTTGAATCTGAGTGATAAAACGTTTGATTTGGTGTGCACAGTTGTTCCACGAATTTCAATCTTCCCGCAATTACCCTAACAGCTGCATTCTTAGCAACAGTAATCAACTTGCAGTTGCTAATGCACTTCACCCTCTTCGAAGAAAACCAATCAATATAAACACAAATTAGTTCTAATTCTAGAGATTAGCCCCGGCCAAAGCGAACCTAAACCCAACCAATAAAAACTATCCGCTCTTGCTCTTGGATCAGGTGTCGAATAATTACAGACTGCATCCCATCCTGACCCTACGGAACGTTCGAACCATCCGAAAAACTACAAACAATCGGAAAAGGATCCCTTTTCCTCCGTCGAAGGTGATCTTATCAGCGCTACCACTATGAAAACATACAAACCTACCCGGTCGGTGCTGCTGGCAGCAGAGATCGCATCAAGTTCATTCGGTGAAGCGTAATTACAGGGCTTGCCGCGTGGTAGATGAAGATCGGAAACACAGAACCCTTAATATTGATTGTCCCAAATCAATAATACTCGGAAGATGGTCGCCCTATGATAACGGCACAATTCGGATACAAGAGTGAACTGAACATCTCCCTCGAAATTGTATGCTTGACAAATTGGTTCACACTTGGAGTTGCAATTTTGGAACCCTTGATCACCTGCAAACGGCAGTTTTCAGTGTGACAAATTGCTCTATCAAGTTGGGAGACGTGTGGATGGAAGAATTATTGCAACGATATCAGGTTACAATCATTTGGACCAACATATTGAGCAGTAACGTAACGTCTTTGTACATTTATTTTACACTGTTACCAGTTGAATTTTGATCATCATCTAAAATTTCCCTTCGTAACATTTTTCACCGGAGGCGAATCAGCCCCAGGCTGAAAGCTCCCTAATAAAGAAAACCTAACCTAACCTTAGTTTAATTTTTAGGTATAGTTGGCACGCAAAACAAAATTGTTTGCATGCTTGAATACAACATCACTGATTCATGCGATATCGTGCGTAAATTTAAATCAAATATCGTGAACATTTATTCCAAATCTTGCGTTAACAACGTGTGCGCAATTTTTTAATTAGTAATTTGAATTTTTTGAAACACGTGTACACACAATGGCATCCCTGTTCGGTAGGTGTTGCATAGCTGGAAATGTCAGTAAACTTATTTTTTTTTATTTGAAAAAAAAACAACAATATTTATCTCTAAATGTACACAGATTGCATTCTTTCAAGGCTCAAATATCAGTCATTCAAGCGTTTTCTTGTATTTGTTTTATATGGAACCTATTGGTGTTTTTTTTTTATCTACCGTATGCGTGATAATGTTTGCACCATTGAGCAATGTCAAAATTCAAAAAATTCTCAAAAATTTCGTTTTCGAGTTTTTTTTATTTTTTCAAGTGAGGATGTTTCTCAGAGGCTTAAACTATGTTAATCATCGATAGAGTTTCCACTTGCTGCAATTACGGCCTCCACATGCTTCCGGAATGCACGGCAGGTTCTAATATCATAGTCTGGATCCATTTATCTCCAGGTACGGGTCAATGTTTGTCTGAGGCTTGCTGAGTAATCCAGCGGATTAAGATCGGGGCTGGATGGCGGCCACATATCCTTCGCCCAGAACGGAAGATGTTCCTGCAACCACTTCTGAGTGCGGTTCGAGGTGTGACACGGAACCCCATCTTGTTGTTTTTCTTTGATCCACGGAAGAACATACTTACTTAAAATCCCGATGTAGACCTCCGTGTTGACCTTGTAGCCTTCTGGAATGTGCAACTATGATGCTGTGGTGCTTACCGAAACGTGGCTTGACGGTCGAATCAATTCATCGCAACTTTTCGGCAGCTTATTCACAGTATTTCGCAATGATCGTAGCCGTCTAAACAGCACTAAATCTCGTGGAGGTGGTGTACTCATAGCTGTTGCAAAGCGCTTAAATTGCTGTCTCAACCCTTCACCGATCACTGCTTCGCTTGAGCAACTGTGGGTTAAGATCAAAACTACGAGCTGAACAGTTAGCGTGGGCGTTATTTACTTACCACCAAACCGAAAATCTGACCCAAACTGCATTTAAAACCACGTCAACTCAATTGGCGCAGTGTTATCTCGATTGGACAACAATGACTTGGCTCTGCTACTCGGTGATTACAACCAATCTGGCTTAATTTGGAATACAGACACGAACAATCAGCTGCCAACTGTTGATGTTCTTCGTTCAAGTATATCTGCATCATGTGGCACTCTACTTGATGGTTTCAACCTGCATGGCTTAGCGCAAATCAACACCGTTTTAAATAGGAATGCTCGACTGCTTGACCTTGTACTGAAGCTGCAGATCTTTTGATAAGTCTTGATGCCATTCACCCCGCGTTGGAAACATCCATCAGCCTTCATGCTCCCATCAGCTTTGAACCCACCGAAGATGTGCTAGGTCTTGATTTCCGCAAAGCAGACTTTCTTGTACTGACTCATGCGCTTGAACAAGTCGATTGGCAAATGCTTGATCAATCACCCAGCGTCGACGAGGCTGTCGAAAATTTCATTGTGATTGTCAACCGCTTAATCACTACTTGTGTACCATTACGAAGACCACGTTTACAACCCGCTTGGTCAAACGCTCGACTCCGTCACCTTAAGCGACTGCGATCAGCAGCCCGTCGAAAATACTGTCAAACACGCACCGCTCTAACAAAACGATGGTTCTCTCGAGCTAGCAACAACTATCGGAAGTATAATCGGTTTCTCTACAAACGGTATACTAGGCGAATGCAGCAAAACCTTTGCACCAACCCTAAATTGTTTTGGTCGTTTGTCAACACTAAGAGAAACGAAGTTGGCCTTCCTACGGAAATCTCTCTTGGAGATAGACATGCGTGCACTCCATTCGAGAAATGTAACCTTCTGACAGAACACTTCAGACACGCCTTCAACGACACAACTGCCTCAGCGGATCAAGTGAACGAGGCAACCAGAGACACGCCAAATGATGTGTTTCGTTTCGACATCTTTGAGATATCCGAGGAGCTAGTGGAGTCTGCCATTAACAAGATGAAACATTCGATTGCTGCTTGTCCTGATGGGATCTCCGCATGTATTCTGAAGAATTACTAAGCCATTAACGAAGTTGTTCAACCTTTCACTGCAGCAAGGTGAATTCCCTAGGAGTTGGAAATCCTCTTTTATGTTCCCAGTATTCAAGAAAGGAGAAAAGCGCAAAACTGAAAACTATCGCGGAATCACTTCACTCTGTGCCTGCTCTAAAGTGTTTGAAATAATCATTAATGACGCCCTATTTGCAAGCTGCTGTAACTATATTTCTCTGGACCAGCATGGGTTCTACTCTAAGAGATCTGTCTCTACAAATCTAGCACCATTCGAATCCTCCTACCTTCGGAATATGGCAGCAGGAGCACAAACAGATGTCGTCTATACGGATTTGAAGGCTGCTTTTGATCGAGTTGATCATGCTATCCTGCTAGCTAAACTGGATAAGCTTGGTGTGTCACAGGACTTCATTCGTTGGTTCAAGTCTTACTTGACAAATCGAGAGCTCTGCGTGAAAATCGGAGCAGCACAATCAAACTCTTTCACCAATACATCCGGTGTCCCTCAAGGCAGCAACTTAGGACCGTTGCTATTTTCAATCTTCATTAACGAGGTTGGATTGATTATTCCGGCTGGCTGTCTCTCTTTCTATGCAGATGATGTTAAGATTTATGTTGTAGTTCGAAGCCTTACGGACTGTTTACAGTTACAGCATATGATCGAAGACTTTGAGGATTGGTGTTCCAGGAACTTCGTCACGCTGAGTATTCAAAAATGCAGCATCATCTCTTTTCATCGCAAGCAGAAGCCAATCAAGTTCAACTATACAATCAACAATGAACCTTTGCAACGTGTGAGCAGTATCCGCGATCTAGGAATTACGCTTGATCCTGGAATTACATTCAAGCTGCATTATTCTGAGATCATCGCTAAAGCTAATAAACAACTTGGGTTTATCTTCAAGATTGCTGATGAATTCCGTGATCCAACATGCCTGAAAGCACTGTACTGTTCTCTCGTGCGTTCAACATTGGAATTTGGAGATGTCATCTGGTGCCCATACCAAGCGATTTGGATAGCGAGAATCGAATCCGTTCAGAAAAAAATCGTACGTTATGCATTATGCCACCTCCCATGGAACGATCCTGTCAATCTCCCACCATTCGAACATCGCTGCCAACTTTAGGGCCTTGATACATTAGAACGTAGACGCACTATCGCTCAGGCACTGTTCGTTGCTAAGGTATTTTTGGGCGGTATCGACTCTCCAAGTATGCTAGGAGAATTAGAAATTTATGCTCCTGAACGACTATTGCGGACAAGGAATTTCTTACATCTTCGGACGCGCGCAACAATTTATGGCCTGCATGATCCAATAAGATTCATGTCTGCTAGTTTTAACAGCTTCTACGAATACTTCGATTTCAACATTTCTGCGGCTGCGTTTCGTAACCGAATTAAACAAAGTCTGCACGAGGGATGAAATCTACTGAAAATTGGAATAACTCGAAGGGCAATGATGGGCAAAATTACATGATGAATTACATGAGCCGATAATTAATTATTCATTGTGTGTAACAACATACACTTATTTCAATGTCTAGTAGGAGTTGGGCCAAATACTCGCGGCTTACCCGAGGCTATAAGGATACATTGTCGAAGGATAGGATCAGAGTGGAAGCTTGGGGAGAGGTTTCGTTGTCTCATCAGAACGTTGTCGCCGGTATGAACGGTAGTGCGGTTCTAGATTCTTCTGGAGTTCGACCGGTTATTGTGACCAGTAGGCGACAATGAGACTCATTGAGACGTGGGGTCAAGACAAACAAAAACTAATAAAGAGAAACACATGGTATTGGTGTTATCAAATATTATAAATCATAAAAGACTAATACAGCTACATCATACCATTTTTTTTTTCAAAAATGTTAATGGGTGGGTAGTTTTTAAGCTATGATGTTTAATATGAAAGGATATTTGGATGTTTAAATCCTACTTCCTGGAAGGTTATCAATTTTTCAATCAATGAATAAATTAAGTTTACCTCTGATTGTTTTACTGAGCGACTAAATTATTTTTTTTTTTATTCATATGACCTAATCACACACATTAGAGCATCTTAATACGACATTTTGTAGCCAGCCTGGGCGATCCGTCTCTAAAAACGTGTGGTTTAAGCGCCACTCCACAAAGGAGACCACACGCCCAATGTAAATTTGCCTGGTTGAGACTCTCCTAAGGGCGAGTCCTTTGAATTTCCTAGAATGGATTTACGGATCAGGCAAGCCGGTTTTCAACTAAACGTTCAAACGGGTAAACCCTATTATCCACAGCAAAAAATAAATTTTAATATAACATCCAAGAGAATGCACTTCAATCATGTCGATAAGCTCATGTAATTTTTATGGACAGCGTAATGTCAGGCCACGCACTGTATTAATGACAATTTTGTCCTTTTTGGCCAGTAATATTACACCATATTTTCGACACGATTGAAGTGCATCCACTTGGATGTGATATTAAAATTTATTTTTTGCTGTGTCCCCAAAAAATCACAAACACGATAGTCACTCAGAGAGTCAGTGAGAGCTCACTCATACCTAAAGACCTCTACGAAAGAGAATTTAGCATTATCGGCAGTCTTGTCACTTGCCAATAGACGTCTCCCCGTCATCAAACTCTCAACATGAGGACGGGATAGGAAAACTACAATGGAGAACGCGACGTGATGTCGAATACATTCACTCAACACTCCGAATAAGATGCCTACGAAAAACGTGTAACGACAAGTTTGCAATGGCATAGCTTAGCCATTTCTTGATGAATTTCAAAAATTGAGGTATCTCTAGCACTCCAAAGGTTTGTTGATTATTTTGATTGTAAAAACATTGAAAATAGAGCGATCTGCTTTTTCAAAATGCGAAAAGAGTCGTTACACTTTTTTTTTAATTGTGTTTATGGGTTTGGCAAATGGCTTAAGATCTATAATCTACATTAATGGGCACTAATGTTCATAATTAGTATGAATACCTTCATGGCTCCTATACATGGATCCCGGAGACACCGGAACGGTCCTCCGGCAGATCCGGAACATCCGTAAAAGTGGTCAATCCACGAAACTGAGCCTAGAGCTCCGCGTTTTTTTTAACATTAGGAACTGTGATATAACACAGAATTTGTGGTTATGACAAAAACATGGACCTGTATGGCCATAGGACCGTCCTCCGGAAGATACAGAAAATTCGTAAAAGTGGTTCAGTGGTTTCTTATATCACAGTTTCAAGTTTTTAGAAAAGAACTACAGAGCTATAGGATAATTTACTCAGATTGATAAATATACGGATGTTCCGGATCTTTTGGAGGACAGTCCCATGGCCATCCGGATCCATGTTTATGTCTCGACCCTAGATTCTATCTTAAATCGTAGTTCCAAGAGTTTAAAAAAAAACCATGGTTTTTTTCACAGTTTCATGGATGATACACTTTTACGGATCTTCTGGAGGACGGTCCAATGGCCATTCAGGTTCATGTTGATGTCTCGACCCTAAATTCTTTCATATATCACAGTTCGACGTGTTTTCGACAAAACTATGAAGCTCTAGAATCAGTATCATTGATGGACCACTTTTACGGATCTTCCGGAGGACGGTCCCATGGTCATTCGGATCCGTGTTTATGTTAAGTCCCCACATTCATTCTAATATCAAAGTTCGACGTGTTTTCGAAAAAAAGCGACGGAACTCTTGAATCATTTTTATGGCTTGCTTGCTTGCAATCATACTAAGGCCTTGTTGTCCTCTGCTATCCGAAGAAGTCGTCTCCCCTCTAATCGATCCATGGTCACACTTCGCCAGCCTCGTAGTCTGCGAAGGGTCCACAGATCGCCTTCCACTTGGTCGATCCACCTTGCCCGCTGCGCGCCTTTTCTTCTTGTTCCTGTTGGGGCGCTTTCGTAGTCGCCAATTTTTGCAATGTGGACGATGGATGGTTCTCCCAGCAGCTGGTGCAATTCGTGGTTCATTCACCTCCTCCACGTTCCGCCGTCCATCTGCACTCCACCGTAGATGGTACGCAACACCTTCCGTTCGAAAACACCAAGGATCCTCCACAAGCATAGTCCAGGTCTCGTGGCCCTAGAGGACCACCGGTCTAATCAGCGTCTTGTAGACAGTCAACTGCGTGCGGTGGTGAATTTTGTTTCGACCGGAGCGTCCTCCGGAGTCCAAAGTAGGCACGATTCCCTGCCATAATGCGTATTTGAATTTCTCTGCTGGTATCATTTTTGGCGGTCACCAGTGAACCCAAATACACGAACTCAACGACCATATCGATTTCGTCACCGTCAATCTGAACTCGGGGTGGGAGGCTAACATTGTCTTCCCTAAAACCTCTTCCTTTCATGTATTTTGTCTTTGATGCATTGATGGCAAGTCCAATCCGCCTAGCTTCAGCCTTCAGTCTGATGTAAGTTTCCGCCATCGTCTCAAAGTTCCGTGCCATGATGTCGATGTCATCAAGAAGCTGGATGGACTTCCTGAAGATTGTGCCACTCGTATCTATCCCAGCTCTTCTGAAATTGGGAGAGAACCTTGTAGGCGGTGCTCAGCAGTGTGATCGCACGGTAGTTGCAGCAATCCAACTTGTCGCCCTTTTTGTGGATTGGGCATACGACACCTTCGATCCACTCCTCCGCCAGTGCTTCACCACCGTATTTTAATAGCTCACTTGGTAGTTGATCTACAGCAGTTGCTTTGTTGTTCTTCAGTCAACCGATCTCCTCCTCAACTTCTAGAAGATCAGGGGCCGGTAGCTTGTCGTCTTCTGCGCATGCTCCAAGGTCTTCGTTTTCTGCTGCATCACCGTTTAGGTGCTCGTCATAGTACTGCTTCCACCTCTCAATTTTATGGAGTAACCATTTTACGGATGTTATTGATCTTCCGGACGACGGTCTCATGGCTATCTAGGTACATGTTTATGTCACGACCCCAAATTCATTCTGATATCACAGTTCCTAATGTTTTTTGAAAACACTGTGGAGCTCTAGGATCAGTTTCATGGATTGACCACTTTTACGGATGATCCGGATTTTTCGAGGCCCGTTCCGTTTTCTGCGTTGTGTCGATTGATCTAAATTACAGATCTTGCGCCACTTGCAAAACCGTTTAAACACACCTTTAAAAAAAAAAAGTATAACTACTATTTTTGCTTTTTAAAAAGTAAAGACTGGAACGCGCAAAAATTGGTCGACAAAAAATTGTTTCTTTCAGTCAATATTCATATCACAAAAATCTTTTTATTCTTCTTATGGTAGTTCAACTCATAAACTTAAAGGAATAATATTCGTTTTTTCTTTTGCTTTGCCAAATCCGAATTTCCGTGCCTTCCGCTTAACCTTTTCCATTAAATTTTGCACAGTGGTCTCATCGACCTTATTCGCCGCCGAACACCAGTTAGATTTAAACTGCTGCTCGTTTTCGATAGATTTATTAGTTTTATTGAGATTCGGTTTGACCAAGGCTCAATACCGTTCGATAGGGCGGAGTTCTGGGCTGTTGGGAGGGTTGTGGTCACAGTCGAACTTGGTGAGCAGATTCGTATACAGCTTTCGGGACCGCTGCTTTGCCGACGTGTTTTGTTTGTAATCTTGGTTCGCCACCTTCAACTTCTTAAACGTCAACAACCCGGCTTGTTTCTTGGCCCGCTGCACAGTAGTATGGGAGACATTGAGCTTGCTAGCGACGTCCCAGATGGAGAGGTTAGGATTCCGCTTATATTTCACCGCCATCTTCTTCGTCGTCGCTGCCACGTTCGGATTACCATTGCCGCCGCTTCCAGGCTTCCTGGCGGTCGACAGACGCTCCCCGAACACTTTTAAAACGTTTGTCACGCTCGATTTGGCCACATCCAGCAATTTGGCCAACTTGGCGTGTGAGAACGTCGGATTCTCTTGCTGCGCGAGTAAAATTTTGACACGCTGCTCCTCTTGCTTGGACGTCATTTTGAAAACTGGAGAGCAAACGGTCAAAACTCATCATAGCAACCATTGTATATACACTCAACTTCCAAATGCAGCATATCAGTTTTTTTTATGCTTTTTAATCAAAGGGTAGGTCACTCCGCACACCAATCTTGGGTTCCTTATTTTTGTCAGTGTGCCGCAGGTGTGTCAATTGTGCCGGTCATAGAGCAAGCTGCGATTGTTTGTAAAATACCCATCCCGGCAACCCGGTATTTCTGACACCTTGAATGTTTTGGTTTGAAATCTCAAGGATAAATCTGATTGAAGATGACCACCAGCGATGCAAAGGGCCAACGTGAAAGACTTCCATCCTGGGCGGCTGCTCACTTTTGCCTTGACCTGGGCCCAGGTCAGATTCCTATCGACTTGCTTAATTTCCTTATTGAGGCTCCGCCGCCATGAGCCCCTGGGTCTGCCTCTGCTGCGATGTCCTGCCGGATTCCAATCCAGCGCTTGCTTGCAGATTTCGTTTCCGCCCCGTCGAAGTGTGTGGCCGACCCACCTCCACGTTCGCTCTCGAATTTCTGTTGCTATCGGCTTCTGATGACATCGACGATGGAGCTCGGCATTCGAGATCCAGTTGTGAGGCCACCAGGCACGAATTATATACCGCAGGCATCGGTTGATGAAGACCTGCAGCTTTTGAGTGTTCTCCGCTGATACACACCACGCCTCGCTGGCTTATAACAACACAGATTTCACGTTCGAGTGGAAAATTCGGATTTTGGTGCGTTGACTTATCTAGTTGGATCTCCATACGTTTCGTAAACTCGCAAAGGCAGCCCTAGCCTTCTTGATTCGTGCACCTATGTCGCGCTTGGTCCCGCCGTCCGACGCTATTTGGCTGCCAAGATATTGGAAACTTTCGACCTTCTTCACTGCTTGCCCCGCTACCGTAAAGTTGGAAAGGTTGCCCGTGTTGATATCCAACGATTTGGTCTTGTTGACGTTGATGGTGAGACCCGCCGCAGAGGAGCGTTCGGCTAGGTCATTGAGCTTACTCTGCATATCAGAGCGCTGTTGTGCTAGTAGAGCAACATCATCAGCCAAATCGAAGTCGTTGAGATGCTCCATGGTGATAGGCTGCCAAAGCAGCCCACGGTTCGGTACACGGTCAATTGCACCTACCATGATCTCGTCGATTACGATGAGAAACAGTAGCGGTGATAGTATACATCCTTGTTTCACACCAGCGACTACCCGGATAGGGTCGGACAAGGCTCCGTTATGCAGAACTCTGCACGTGAAAGCCTCATACTGCGCTTCGATGAGGTTGACGATTTTATCCGGGACTCCCTTGCGTCTCAGGGCTCCCCACAGATTCTCGTGATTGAGACGGTCGAAAGCTTTTTCGTAGTCAATGAATACCAAATAAAGGGACTCTTGGAATTCATTGACCTGCTCCAGGATGATGCGGAGCGTGACAATATGGTCCACACAAGATCTTCCGGCACGGAATCCTGCCTACTGCCGTCGGAGAGTCGCGTCGATCTTCTCCTGTATCCGATTCAGGATAACTTTGCACAGAACTTTGAGAACAATACACAGTAACATGATGCCTCGTCAATTGTCGCATACAGTCAGATCCCTCTTCTTTGGGACCTTCACTAAGATGCCCTGCATCCAATCGGCCGGAAAAGTCACGGTGTCCCAGATATTACAGAATAGTTGATGCAACATTTGTGCGGATAGCATGGGGTCAGCTTTGAGCATCTCTGCTGATATGCGATCGACCCCTGGAGCCTTGTGGGATTTCATGCTTCGGATAGCTGCTTCAATCTCCTGCAGTGATGGGGCCTCGGAATTGACGCGAGTGATGTGCCGCACCCTAGGCGGATCATGCCGAGATGTTAATGGCTGGTTGGCCGTCGAAACTTGAAGAAGTTGTTCGAAGTGCTCAAACCAGCGTTTCAGCTGGTCAGTGGGGTCGGTAAGCAATTATCCAGTCATGTCCTTCACTGGCATCCTCGGGTTTATCCTTGCTCCACTCAGGCGTCGTGAGATATCGTACAGGAGGCGTATATCGCCAGTGTTTGCGGCTTTCTCCCCTTCGTCGGCCAGGTAGTTCACCCACGCTCGCTTGTCCCGTCTGCAAGAGCGCTTGACTTCCTTCTCTAGAGCCGAGTACCGTTGACGGGCTTCGTTCTTGGCTCCTCTGGTTCTCGCCCGCTCTATCGTGGCTTTTGCTTCTCTACGCTCCTCAATCTTCCGCCAGGTTTCATCTGTGATCCACTCTTTCCTCTGGGTGCGTAGCTCACCCAAGTTGTTCTCGCTTGTTTCTATAAAGGCATGACGGCCATCAACGTCCATTGTTCTTCTACGCTGCCACCTTCTGGAACGTCCGCAGCTCGAGTCTCAAGTTCATGAACAAAAGACCTTTTTAGCGCTGGATCTTCAAGTCGGCGTGTGTTGAACCGCCGCCCGAGTCTCTCCTCCCGTCGCTGGATCCGCGCCATGCGTAGGCGGATTTCACCGATTAGAAGGTGATGGTCAGACGCGATGTCGGCGCTGCGTTTATTCCGAACATCATTTTTGGCTGATGCAGATGTGGTCGATCTGATTTTCGGTCTGTCCATCACGGGAAGCCCACGTGACTTTGTGCACTGGCCGATGGGGGAAGAGCAAGCCCCCGATCACCATGTCGTTATTGCCACAAAATTCTGCAAACAGCTCACCGTTCTCGCTCATTTCGCCGAGACCATGGCATCCCATGACACGCTCATAGTCCGTGTTGTCGGAGCCGATCTTCACATTGAAGACGCCAGTGAAGATCTTGATGTCACCCTTTGGAACCTTATCCACGACGGCATTCAGTTGACTGTGAAAATTCTCCTTGTCCTGTAGCTCGGCAGCATCGGTTGGCGCATAACATTGGATTATGGTAAGGTTACGAACCCGTGTTGTAAATCTGGCAACGATTATCCTCTCATTAACAGGCTCGCACTTGATGAGTGCAGCACTTGCATGGACGCTAAGTAGGAGACCAACTCCACGATGGCGGGGAACGTTTTCACTTCGAATACCAGAGTATAGTAGTACCTGTCCCAACGGCAGTTTGTGTTCTCCAAAGTTTGGCCAACGAACTTCACTCAGTCCCAGGATTTCTAGCTTCATGCGTCGCGCCTCGTTGGCGAGTTGTGCCAGTTTACCCTGCTGGGCTAACGTCAATACATTCCATGTTCCAATTCGTGTACGTTGTTTTGCGCTAAAAGTCATTGCCGTTAAATCAGTTCGATGTCTTTCTCTGTTGGTTTCTGTAACAATTGTAAAGGTTTCAGAGACAGTAGGTGGTTGGCCTAAGGTCTCCTATCCGCCGTGATGGGGCTGCCATCTTAGGTGTAGCTTCCGGGGAAGAGCATTTCTTATTCAGCCGCTGGATGCCAGTCAGACGCTGTTTGAGCCGCACCTCCATGGTGAACAGACGCTCAGGTTGGCGAAGCATTTCCTCTATCACCGTGCTATGGTTACCGCGCCAGTGTTCGCGTCGCACCTCCTCACTCTGCTATTGTCGGATTGACAACATTGCCCAGGCTACGCCAACCAGCTGTGTCCATGTTTCAGCTAGCAGTCTTTTGTGATCATATGACTCGTGGAGGCGTGAAGTAGGAACTTGTGAGGACCGGAGCTAGGTACATCGCTCCTTCCAGATTGTCACTCACCATTTTGTAGCCCCCCCAGGCTGAAAGCCTCCCTTATAAAGTTAAATTAATTAATTAATTAATTTTTAGAAGTTACCTATTGAAAATAAATGAATTGTTCAATTTACCAGATTCGTAGCTATATTTCTGATCGATTGGCTTGTTTAGAATTAAATCCATCCGCTATTGACAGAGTTATATGTGGTCAAAACCTGCCCACTTTTCGTAATGCGGTCAATTTTGGTTTTTTTGAAATTGCACCCCCAACATGTTGCCGAAAGACGTAATCCTACGACAAAAGGGCTTTACATTGCTAATCATATTACAGTTAAAAGCGTTAGCCTTTATTATCATACCGATAACATAATTTGAATTCGATTGACAAAATTTGCATATAGGACAGTAGTTGTTATATGTATGATTTAAATGATAACAAAATTAGTTATTTTTGTGATATCCAATGGGCACTTTGTGTTATAATTTTGGTCATGTTGGTTGTTTATTCAGTTACAATGATAACATATTCAGTTATCAAACCCTGATATCCGGGTATGAGAACATGTTATCAATTTGGTATAAAACTTTAATCAGGCAATTATCGCGTCGTTTTTCAAATAGACCAATGTAACATATCCACCATTTTGAGAAAATCGAAGTTGAAGTTCGACCGATTATTATTTTAACTGCTTAGAAACAATACATTTTGCAATACTATTTCAAAGGTATGTTGAAAATTCAGTAGAAACGGTAATATGTATCACAATTTTACTTTGAATTTCATGGTACAATATAGGAAAAAAAAACCACGGAGGACGTTTTGAATAGTCAAGCTGTACATCGGACATGTTATATTAGACGATATTTCTCAACGACATAATCAATGAGTCTTACATTGGACGTTTTGTCTACATGATACTAGAGTCTTTTTCACAGATTTCAGAGTAAAGAACCTAACTGTAGATTGGCCCCGCCTTTAGAAAATGAGCACCAATCATGTTAGGCAGTCCAAATGACCAAAGTAACAATCATGTACCCATCATTTCAAACTGTACATTGGACAATTTATGATCAATGATTATCTTAAATAAATGAATAAATATAAATGACAGAAGAGCACTAGTTCACATCGCTTAACTAGATTTGTTTACATTTGTTACCTAGGACCTTTTTGAAAAGTGACGCGAGAATTAGCCCTTTTGTAAGTTTGCCTGTTATCTGTCAACCGTAAATTTATTCAAGTACCGTAAGACGGGGTGACATTAGGCCGATATTTAAAATGTTTATTGATGCAAATATTTTGAATATACAGAAAATGATGACTATGTAGAATATGTTCCTTGAACTCTGGGAGTAATGAGTAGATAACATTAATTAGTTGTTTTATTTAAATAGCGTTGCATAGTTAAGTGTCATAAATAGTGGCAAAAACACGTTTTTTAAAAATATCCACAGGCAAATATCAGTTTAAACTCACTTTTATGTGAATAGACGAGTGTTACACGCAATCATTAATCACACATACGAAGTATATTTTGATCATATTCAAGTGAATCTAATAGGGGAAATGACGGCTTCGGCATGACAGACTATTTTCGGCAACCCAAATTGAAACACTATTTTCACTGGATTTTTTTACGAAAACACTTCGCTAAATGCATGCAAACGATTCTTTATGCTTTCAGCTTCAATTTGACTATATTTTTACCACTGAGAAAAAGCAATCTAGCAGGGTTTTCTTGAAATGAAACACACGCACTACAAATTGTAGCTGATTTCGAGTTGCCGATAATAGAACAGCAGATTTACATGCAGTTCAAATGGAACGGTTGCCGAAGAAAAACTGGTTGCCGACAATACTCGCTCTCACTAGAGAAGATTGGAGCTTTGTAAAAGCGTTTCAAAACAGTTTTTGACAATTCTTTCGACTGAAATTGTTAGAGCAGCTGGCAGCAAAAGATTGTAAACAAACCAATACTGCATATGTGTGCGTTCCATAGAGGCAAAGTCTATAGAAAGAAGGTCGCTGCTTAGGTTGCCGAGAATACGTAAATTCCCCTAGCTACGTTACATTTACATATTTTAAGATATTTTATCCAAATTTATGTTTTGGCACAAAGTCACCTCCCATATGGTTTAACTTTGTCTATTTTTTATTTAATTTTAATAAAATGATATATCAATTTCAACCAACCAATTCCATGATACACTGGAACCTCCATTTACGAACCAAAACGGAGGTTTGTAAATCAAATTAGTTCGTAAAAAAAAACCTCGTTATTTGGGATTTTTTCGTAAAAAAAAAACTCGTTATTTGGGATTTACTTCGTAAAAACAGGTTTTTGCCAATATTGTCAAATACCCCACATTATGGGTATTTTTGGAATCGCAGTGATGTTTAGGGACCGGAAATCGATGTCTGACGCCATTTTGAAATCCAACAAAATCCAATTGTATATGACAGCATTTCCAAGCTTTTCTTTTACCGAAAGCCGCCATCTTGGATTTCAAAATGGCGTCAGACATCGATTTCCGGTCCCTAAACATCACTACGATTCCAAAAATACCCATAATGTGGGGTATTTGACAATATTGGCAAAAACCTCTTTTTACGAAGTAAATCCCAAATAAAGAGTTTTCTTTTTACGAAGTAAATCCCAAATAACGAGGTTTTTTTTACGAACTAATTCGATTTACGAACCCCCGTTTTGGTTCGTAAATGGAGGTTCCAGTGTATCATGGAATTGGTTGGTTGAAATTGATATATCATTTTATTAAAATTAAATAAAAAATAGACAAAGTTAAACCATATGGGAGGTGACTTTGTGCCAAAACATAAATGTATGTATGTATGTAAGGTAGCCACCATCCCTTCAAAGATCTTGTCTTGTATGCAGCTCCACTTAATAGCAAGATCAATTTGAGCTACCGATCTGAATTCACAATATCGCTGTATGAAGGGCCAAAAACGGAGGTGCGGACCCGTAAGCAGAGACACTTACGCGAAATCCACGGGAATTTAAGAATCTCCTTCCAACAATACGATCCAACAAATCGGATAACGCAATTCGCAATACTTATTAAGCTTTCTACAGGATGGTTTGTAAAGAAGGGCGCGTCAATCTCATTGAAACTGTTGGAGTAGAATTCACACCACCACAACCGAATCGGTAGGATACAGAAAATGATAGTGTTTATTCCCTCCTAGACTCCGGTTGTCATACCACTCCAATCGTCCAGTTCCAGGCCAAATGATACCCTGATGCTCCCTCCCAACCCAGTATTTATTTATATAATGAAAGTATATGTAATAGAGAAATGAAATATATCAGAAACTTTGTGCCAAAACATAAATTTGGATAAAATATCTTAAAATATGTAAATGTAACGTAGCTATTAGATTCACTTGGATATGATCAAAATATACTTCGTATGTGTGATTAATGATTGCATGTAACCCTCGTCTATTCACATAAAAGTGTGTTAAAACTTTTATTTGCCTGTGGATATTTTTAAAAACGTGTTTTGCCACTATTTATGACACTGTAACCGGAAGTCGCCATCTTGGATTTCAAAATGGCGTCACACATCGATTTCCGGTCCCTACACGTCACTCCGATTCCAACAAGACCCATATTATGCGGTATTTCACAGTATATCCCAGTTTCCCAAAATCACAAAAAAAAACTCATTATTTGGAATTTACTTCGTAAAAAGAAAAGTCGTTATTTAAATCCACTTAATTAATTTTGGTATCCATCTTCCATTTAAATCCACTTAATTAATTTTGGTATCCATGACAGATACGTATTTCGACTACAATGTGCTGTCTTCATTAGTCTCATTCTCACTAAAGAACTTATCAAAATCAAACCCCCTTAAGTACTCATCCCCTAGGTAAAAAAAATTCAATATCATAAGTATAAAAATGAAACTACAATGTGTTCAATCGGAACCTACCTAACTAATAAAAACCAAAGATTTAAGTAAACTAAAGGAGAAAAATCTATACAACGCTCTAATAAGGAAAATCCCAAAGGCTTGGTAGCCATCATAATGAAGTAATGAAATTGGGTTGTTAGCGGAATGCCTAAATAAATCAGCAAAAAAAGGTTATCTTCCATTTAGGGGTTAGATTTTGATAAGTTCTTTAGTGGGAATGACACTGATGAAGACTGCACATTGTAGTTGAAATACGTATCTGTCATGGATACCAAAATTTATTAAGTGGAATTAAATGGAAGATAACCTTTTTTTTTTGCTGTTTAATTTAAGCATTCCACTAACAGCCCAATTTCATTACTTCAGTATAAAAATTGTTTTCCTTGCTAAAATGTGAATTTTGTAAGGTAGGGAACTATTTTTTTGATTTGTTGGCCCATTGTCACCCCCACTTACGGTACATATATAGCCGATTCACTCACTCAGATTTTGAAGGAATTACACATACGAATTTGACACAGTACAATTCGGCCTTCGATGTATAGCTTGCTTCCCAAGTAAAAATTTGGTTTTTATGAGGGTTTCTGTAGTCTATGATTTAGACTTGTAGAATTACTTAAAACCTGTATACAACTTGCAATATTACTTGGGTTCTCTTCAGGCCAAATCGTGGGCTAGTGAAACCCAAACAAGATCGAAATCCGTACACTTCATACTTAAAGTAGGCGTTTTGTATGGAACTGACGGAATTTGATTAATTTCTAAGGTGTACGTATTTCAGTCCCCACGGTACGCCGTAAACCATAAAATAAATTCCCCTAGCGATGCATCGTTTATACAGCAAACAAAATAAATAACACTGGACACTGCCAGCTTTACGAAAGACACGTGGTCGCATCCTTAAAGCAAATCTCTGTTGAGCATTGTTATCTTTGCATGATTTGTCAAGGAAAGTCACATTGAAATTATCCCCGAACCAAGAATCGCCCCCGCCCATCATCAGCATGGTTTCACTCTATGCTCGAGTCACTTTTCGAGGGTCTTGTCATTCCATATGAGGTCATAAAATAAATTCATATTTCACTTCGTGATCATCACAATGGTGATCACCTACCCACCAGCCCACCTACTCCAAACTAGACCCCGGACGGTAAAACAAATGGTCATCCACCTTCACTGACAAGCACAAAAGAAGACCACTGACTGTCACTGTTTGCCTGTCCGGAATAGCCCATCTCGACCCCCGCGCCGTCGCTCGCCGGAGCATTATTATCAATGACCATGCCAACGAGCCAATTTAGGGTGTGGATGTGTTTACGACCACGGTCCAGCCGCCGACGGGGGGTACCTAAAAATGCCCGGCCGAATGACCCAACCCCAACAACGGTCAGGCCCGAAAATGGCCCGTGACTTCATTCATAAACAAAACTGTTACACTCGCCTAATCTAGAGGTGACAAAAATTTTCTCTTTCAAAATTTATTGAGGATTACGATTTTTTTTAAACTCCGGAGATTCTCAACTCTTTTGTCATCGTTCTTCTTTTATTCGAGTGTGTCTTCCGAAGGGTACTTGTCCTGTGTGTTCTACCGGTTTTATTTCTTCTTGTAGAGGTCTGTCGTGAAATATAGTTATTTGAGCGAGGTGGACACATTCGAAGGCTCCTTTATGAATGAACCTGCCGTTTGGTGGCTGGGCTTCGAGAGCTGAATGACCGAATGACCGAAACGCGAGGAAACCATCGAGTTATTATTTATGGCTGGATTAAAATATCCAAACAGAAAACGATCTCAACGAGTTTTTGAGAGTGATCAAAATTCATAAATTCCCCCGTCGCCGTCGTCGTCGTTTCGATGGTTTGCGTGGCCCGTGAACCCCTGCCTGCCTGATGAGCGTTCAGGCGTGGTTGTCCCAGAGAGCTTCGCGGAGTTCGCGTCACGTCGTCGTTATTCACACCTTTTCCACCCGCGGCGCACTCGAGCAGAGGAGGACAACAACCAGGCTCGTGTTTTCGGAGGTGGTCGAACATTCACCGCTGGTTGTTGGGTTTTTTTTTTCGGCCGTGTATTTTGGGGGGCTTCGCAAAGCCGTTTTTCATCGTTTCATTTATGAATTGATATTTTATTCTAATGTCATATTTTATAGCAATTTTCATAATTTCTGTCCATTTGGTGGGATGAAATATGTCTTCCGTCCGGATTTGAGTGTTGCTCGGAGGAGTGTTTCTCTGCCATCCGAGTTCTTACTGGTAGGTTCCCCGCCTGTTGACACGGTGGAATGGGGATTTAACGATGCAATCGGATATCGACTTGAAGCGGCTGCAAATTGGAATGAATTAATATTTAGTTACTGTGTTTGATAAACGTTGAAATGCTGGTGGGACAACACGATCTACTATGTTCATCCACAGTTCCATGTTAACCGCTTATAAACTATATTCATTGCTCCTTCACTGCCACTAGCATCGAGGTTAATTCTCAGGATTCACCATTCCATTATTCTCGAACAACCTGCAACCCACATATGACGAACGTAATTAGGAATTTTCTCCAAGGTTTCAATTTCACCGAGCTCGCTATCGCAAGCAATCATCAAATATTTGTGCAAGCAATTACAAGCCTGAGCGCGATTTCCCCGAATAACAACATGGTCGTCGTGTGTGTTTGTGTGGGTAATCGCCCAACAGGAACAAACAAATTACTATCTACCCACCATCCCCCCTTCGATCCTCAAAGTGACAGCAGCAGCAGCAGAGCTAATGTGTGATGATAAGGATCAACCAATCCGTTCGTCGTCATCGTCGCAGGCAGCGCAGTCACGCTCAGGTTCTCCGTTTCACCCATCACGTCGCGACGGCGCTGTGTTGGGAAAATCATGGAAGCAGGTGACATTAAAATTTTCACGTTATAACTTACCTAATTGGCTCGGGAGGCCATTATGGAGAGGTAGGAAACCGGGGAAAAAAAAATCATAACATCAGTGGTCGGTGGTTGGTGCTACTCTCGGTGTTGACGCCAGTTGATGGTGATTGAGCCGAGTGACACATGAAGCCCGGAAATGGAGAGATAATTGCCCGAGGCAGCAATTATGGAGTGCCTGCCGGAATGGAGGAAACGATCCGAGTTATTATCGCAAGGGGGGTGGTTCATCGACATGCAAATGGGAAGCTCGGCCATTGCCGTTTGAAGCAAGGAAAAATGGCGTCTAACTCTTTTCGTGCTTGAATCATCTGAAGAAATCGATGCATCGCAGCAGTAGTGGCAAGAAAACAAATGAACAATATCAATCCCAATCACAGCACCGAACAGATTGCACCTCTCCACTCGAGTAGAAAGACGGAAAGTGACACTTTCATTCGATTGCCTGTCGCTATGTAAAGTAGCATCAGTATAGAAAACGGCAAAAGTCACAGAGCGAAGGAAAAGAATAAAACAATCTGTTACTGTATCTGTTAGCCATCCAAATCGGAAAGACAGCGTCGTCGTCGAGGAGAAACCAAAAAAAAAACTGCTGCTTGGGCTGTTTGTTCCGTAAGGGGTTGATTTGATTCAGCATATTAGACAAATAAATAAAGTCAACAAAGCTGGGCTGGCAGCATCCGAGTCCATCAATTGGAATCAAGAAGAAGATGAAGGATATGGGAATGGAAATGAGGAAGAAGCACTAGTTTTCGCTAGTAGGGGTGGAAACCATCCCACTGGAGTTGCAAGTTGCAAGGTTTGGGAAAAGATTGGCACTGACAGAAAGCATGACATTGAAACGGGTGATTTTTTTTTTAATAAAATGGCTATTATTTGTACCTACAGTTTCCAAACATTTTTCGTTTTCACGTCGTTATCTTCCTCTAACTAACGAAATTTGGGCATGATAATGTACCTGAAATGAGACGCACCTGGCCACAGGTGTTGGACTATTTAATTTACGTCCCTCTTTTTACAAAGAAAATCCCAAATAAAGAGGCTTTTTTTACGAAGTAAATTCCAAAAAACGATTTTTTTTTTGTGATTTAAGGAAACTGAGAAATACTGTGAAATACCCCTCAATATGGATATGTTTGGAATCGGAGTGACGTGTAGGGACCTGAAATCGGTGTCTGACGGAGTTTTGAAACACAAGATGGCCGTTTCTGGTGGGAATTTGACAGTATATTTCAGTTTTTCTTTAACTGGAAACCGCCATGTTGGATTTAAAACTGGCGCAAGACATGGATTTCCGATTCTTACACGTCACCTCGATTCCAAAAATACTCATATTGTGGGGTATTTGACAAAATTTCCCATGATGCATCCTGATGAACGCGGGGTCTTAGTGGATAACCTGTATAAAGAATGGGAGAAGGATTAGTAATTTCCATTTAATTCGACTACCTTATTTGCTTATCCTTGACAGGTACGCGTGTTTCGTCTACAATGTGCAGACTTCTTCAGTGTCTTGTACTTAAACTCGACTGAAGAAAAACATCGCATTTTACCGTATATGTATTAACACAGGTACATTTTCTCTTAGAAGCTAGGTGAACTGACACGGTAAAAAGTTGTCATATCTAATCCAAATGCCCTTGCACTTGACTTAGTTTGTCGTGTGGCACTACGAATCGAAGTGATTTATCATTGATTTTCAAGTGATTTGTGTTTAAAGACAAAGTGATTTGTCGTTGAAAAATATGTACCGTATAACACCTTTAAATCAAAATGAATTGGCACCACTGTTTTCATCCATTGAATTTCATTAGTTTTGATGTTGGAAGCAAATGTCAAAAACGCACATGCCAAACATTACTCGCGAAGATGCCAAGTCAACAACAAATAAAGTCAAATGAGAGAAGCGATAATTCTTCATTTCAACCCGAAATAATATTTGCATTTTAGAGCGTGAGAATTATGCAATTGATGCTGTATTCAACAATAGTGTATCATAGAACTTCTATTACAAAACATTGTCAAACTTATAAAATTTATTGCTCAATGTCTCGTCTTGCTTCTACTACAAGCCATGCAATGTTGTTCAATGTCACTTGGAAACATGAGATCTGGGTAATAATATGACACATGTTCTATGGTCAAGGCGACGATTGATCGAGTGATGTGCGTTGTTCGAGTATCGAGTACCTTTGAATCTCGAAGGGGGCTACGGCAAGGTGATGGACCTTCGTGTCTGCTATTCAACATCGCGTTAGAAGGTGTGATCAGAAGAGCTGGGGTAGACACGAGTGGCACGATCTTCAGGAAGTCCATCCAGCTTCTTGGCTTTGCCGATGACATTGACATCATGGCACGGAACTATGAGACGATGGCGGAAACGTTCATCAGACTGAAGGCTGAAGCTAGGCAGATTGGATTTGCCATCAACGCATCAAAGACAAAATACATGAAAGGAAGAGGTTCTAGGGAAAACAATGCACACTGGGGACAAAATCGAAACAATGTGTTAAAATTCAATAACTTCGGTGCTCGCTGGAACAAGAGACTAAAAAATAGTCATTCTTAAAGAAAAAAAATCTCAGGAATCGATTGGAGTGGGTTTCATCTTGGGCACGATAGGGTAAGTTGGGGTTTTTCACAGTTTTGCCCTAAAATCTCCTATTTTGCATGATTTGAATGCTGTATCTCAAGATACCGATGATTTCTTGCGCAAAGTTTATCAGGAGGTCAAGGACTGTTTGATGATGGACAGAACAATTCGGAATTCCTCCGCTAGTTAGTGCTATCTATGATCTTCTCTGGCTATTACGTCCAAACTGTAACTTGACGCCTGCTCTCAACTTAGTGCTCTAGATGCACTTCCACAGTTGTTAATTGAAAGCTTTCCAAGCCTGTTCGATTTTTACATTTGTATATTGTGTGGCAAGTACAATAATATACTATGCCCAGGGAAGTCGAGAAATTTTCTAATCTGAAATCCTAGACCAACCGGGATTCGAACCCAGCCACCTCCAGCATGGTTTGCTTTATAGTCGCAGGCTCTACCGACCGAGCTTATGGAGGCCCCCTGATCTATGAATGTAATCAAACTATAATACGAGATGGTAGCCTAATTAACAAGTTTTGAGGACAATTTGGTGAACCTAGAACGTCTTAAACATATCAAATACAAACGTTAATAATGTGCATGATATATTTAACCCTGTTTGGAGATGTTTTATTACAAAGGGCTTTGAATCAGTGAACCTGGATGAGAATTTGATCTGAACTCAAGGACAATTTGGAGAACCGTGAGTATCTTATATACCTCAAAATCAACTATAAACGAACAGCAGAAACTGTATAAACGTGTTTCGGAAAGTTTTGTCGGTAAGATCATCGTGCAGATTTTACATAGTTGATCCAGTAGATCAAATAATCTGACTTCTAGAACAATTTGAAGAACCTAGAACTTCTAATACACCTTAAATTGATGTTGTTTGGAGATGTTTAGTTGCTAAGGACCTTGTATCAGTTATGGTTGATCAGGTAAATCATTTGATCTGAGCTCAAGACAATTTGGAGAACCTTGATTATAAATCAAAATAAATCAAAAACGATCCGCAGAAATTTAATGAACATGTCTTTGTAGGTTTTGTCGCTGAGGACATCGTGCAGTTCATGGTTGAGCCAGTAGATCAAATAATCTGAACTCCAAAGCAACTTGGAGAACCTAGAACATCTCTTACACCATCAATTACAACGAAAATGATGTGTATTTTTGTCATGGACCTGGGTGCATAAACTTGCAATAATTATAAAAATTTGCTAAACAAATTTCCATTCTGTTAAAAAATGTCAAAATTAAGCGGAAAATATGAACCTCACTGTTTAAAACTTCTTTTGAATTTTCAACATTCTTATACGGTGGACGTCACTTATCCGTACAAACAGTGAAAATATATTACTCTTTCTCCGAAAATGTATGGTTACGTCACTTCGGTTCTTTAAGAAGAATGCAGAGTGGCTTGAAACCATATTCGAGGTAAAAATCCCTGGGCGTGCTTAATTTTAGAAACAGCATAAATTAACGAAGAAACGTTTTTAATACGATACCGTCGAACATTAAAAAAACTAACAGTTCGGAAAAAATGTACCTGTTGAGCGAAGTGCTAAATTTTCAAAAAACAACGGATTCCAAACCAATTTAAATTGAACTTGAATGAAAATTAGTAAAAGCGTGGAAATGCGTTAATGTAAAGCAAGACATACTACTGATGAAATCAGTTTTTGTTCTTGTTACATACTAAATAATCAATAGCATCAACCGCAATTAGAAGAAGATTTGTCTTTGATATTTGTATGAATATTTTATAAAAATCCTAAACAAAAACTACCGACTCTAAATTTTACGAAAAAATGCTTGAATATAATCCATCATCAATTATTTTATCAGGTCGAAGACCAACCCTCAGGATCCAGGCTTTCGAAAAATACGCGGTTCCATTCAAGGAAACCCAAAGATCCCTCGTCACAATCACCTCCTATTTCACCTCCTTTTGACACTCCGGATTTGGATACCAGTTCCACCAGTCAGCGAAGACCGTCAACCCTAAAGCCTCAAGGTCGAAAGCGCAAGGAGTTTAGCCAGTTGACAAGATTTTCGAAATACAGACGCAGTATCGAACTTTTCAAAGAACAAGAAAACTTGCTGTTTTCAGCCAAAATTGCTGCCATAAAGGCTGCAAATCCAGCAACTGCTCGAATCTTACAGCACCTGTTGAGCGGCGGTGAGGTTTTGGGCAAAAGAGACCATCGAATCCGTTGACTCTGTTCGTGGAATATCTCTGTGTTCGGAGGAGTCATCTTTGGCGATAAAATCAAAACTTGGGTTAAGTAAAACCAAATATGGAGAGCTGGCTCGATTCACTAAGAAGCATCTATGTATGACAGTTTAATTAACGTATATATAAAAAAAAACTTAGTAGAACAATTTTATGTTTAAAATAGGTCAAGTTTCTAAATCTTTGATCAATTTTAGAGATGTGCATGGTTATTAGTCCCTTCATATTGTCCCATTTAGGTATAACAATTTTGCAGCCGTGGAACAAAGCAGCTGAATTTAGAAACGCCATAATTTCACCGTTCTCAACTCCAAACCGAGAAAAAGGATACTTATCATCAAGCGTTTCAATCCGTGGTATGGTTATATGCGATTTGACACGGATTCTACAACTGGATGATGTAGCACAGACAGGATTTCAAAGTTAAACCAGAAAGTGTTGACTTATTTACGCACGTTTTTACGTTTTACGCACTACAACCAGACTGGCTTTTTAAAAGAGGATGATTCTCTTCTCTCCGAGCATTTTATGAGTCTGTTGTTAGTATCCAAAAGAGGAGAGGATATTTGGCGAAACCCGAATCCCCAGTCAGATTTGTTCTGCAGAATACGCTCTAAACAGACCAACTCGCTTACAAAGTCCATGTTTGAGCAGTTTTTTTTTGCAGAGGACCCCCTGATCAACTTTGCCGAAGAAATCATCCGTCTAAATAGTCAGGATCTTGAGATACAGCAGCACAAATATATTCACTTTCAATAATCACTAGTGCCACCTAGTGGAGGAATTCCGAATTGTTCTGTCCATCATCCAACAATCCTTAACCCCCTGATCAACTTTGCCGAAGAAATCATCCGTCTAAATAGTCAGGATCTTGAGATACAGCAGCGCAGACATATTCACTTCGAATGCTTACTAGCGCCACCTAGCGGAAGAATTCAGAATTGTTCTGTCTATCATCCAACAGTCCTTGACCTCCTGATCAACTTTGCCGAAGAAATCATCCGTCTAAATAGTCAGGATCTTGAGATACAGCAGCACACACATATACACTTCGAATGCTCACTAGCGCCGCCTAGCGGAAGAATTCAGAATTGTTCTGTCCATCATACAACAGTCCTTGACCTTCTGATCAACTTTGCGGCAGAAATCATCCGTATATATCATCGGTATCTTGAGATACAGCATTCAAATCATGCAAAATAGGAGATTTTAGGGCAAAACTGTGAAGAACCTCAACTTACCCTATCGTGCCCAAGATGAAACCCACTCCAATCGATTTCTGAGACTTTTTTCTATAAGAATGACTATTTTTTAGTCTCTTTTTCCAGCGAGCACCGCAGTTATTGAATTTTAACACATTGTTTCGATTTTGTCCCCAGTGTGCAATGTTAGCCTCCCACCCCGAGTTCAGATTGACGGTGACGAAATCGAGGTGGTCGATGAGTTCGTGTATTTGGGCTCACTGGTGACCGCCGAAAATGATACCAGCAGGGAAATTCAAAGACCCATTATGGCAGGGAATCGTGCCTACTTTGGACTCCGGAGGACGCTCCGGTCGAATTAAATTCGCCGCCGCACGAAGTTGACTGTCTACAAGACGCTGATTAGACCGATGGTCCTTTACGGCCACGAGACCTGGACTATGCTCGTGGAGGACCAACGCGCCCTTGATGTTTTCGAACGGAAGGTGTTGCGTACCATCTACGGTGGAGTGCAGATGGATGACGGAACGTGGAGGAGGCGAATGAACCACGAATTGCACCAGCTGCTGGGAGAACCATCCATCGTCTACATTGCAAAAATTGGGTTACTACGGTGGGCTGGGCACGTCGTTATAATGCCGCACGATGACCCAGTGAGAATGGTTCTAGAAAGCGACCCAACAGGAACAAGAAGAAGAGGCGCGCAGTGGGCAAGGTGGATCGACCAAGTAGAAGGCAACCTGCGGACCCTTCGCAGACTACGAGGCTGGTGAAGTGTGGCCATGGATCGAGTAAAGTAGAAACGACATCTTCGGACAGCAAAGGACAACAAGGCCTTAGCCTGATTGGTGAGGTAATTTAATTTTTTTGTCTAAATCTAAACAATCTAAAATGAAGTGATTTGCTATTGATTTCATCGTGCTTCGATATGATTTCTTCCAAAGGATTTTCCCATCGAATTGCAATGTTTGGAAAATAGTGCAAATTTAACAGCAAATCACTTTACATGAACATGATGGTTTTTTTTACCGTGAAATTGTAATTTGCTGTAGGAACAGGTACTCCGCTGCTTACTCGTTGATGTGTCCTAGGTAGTAACTTAAAAGTCATGTGTGTCCGTTTCCTTGATCTCTGTTGAGTGAAGTCGAATTCCGTTGTTTGTTGATTTCGAGGCTCTCTGCAGCATCCAATTTCCATGGTTTAGATACGGTTCGTAAAATCACTTTATTTATTTTATATCAGTTCCTCTAGTGGTCGGGTTTGGAATGTTATGACGGCGATTTGATTTGAAAGTACACGTGTTTCAATTCGGTCAATAAGAAATATCGAGCAAAAGTTGAAAATTGCCGTCTGTACCGTGGAAGATGTTCTCAAGTGGTTCCATGATCGTAAGAATGTGGCCCCGAAGGTTCAAAGCAACCTTCGTGCTGGAACTTTAGATCGACAGCTGAACTGGAAGGGGTTGAGGTCGATCAAGAGAAAACCAGGACTCTAGGATCGGGATGTCGCCAAAAAATACGGTGCCAGCCGTAGTACCGTACGGAGGATCCATGCCTCCAAGTAACCGAACAGGACGATGAGGCAGAATCTAGTGGCCAGAGCACACACCCGGAAGTTGTACGACCGGGTTCTGACGAAGTACAGAGGATGCTTTCTCATGGACCAAAGTTTTATCGGCGTGATGTCTCCAACAAATTCAAGTTTGTTTTCGGCGATAAATTCGCCCGGAAACTAAAAACATGGCCGCTGAGGTTGATCAGTCAAGTATGTGGCAGGTGATGGTGGGAATTCCAAAGAAAGTCCGCGAGTTCATCCGAACACCGTGAGAAATTTTGATTTTTTTTTTCTTAAAGTACAATAAAATACCTTCATTTTGACTGAATTACATTTTTCTTACGGCAAATCAATCCCGAGCAACATCTGGTTTTTTGTGTCCAGATCCTAAATGAACCAGCCTTTACCCTCTTAGGTCCAAAAATACATGGCCTTACACAAACAACAACAATGACACATACGTATTTTGGTTTTGTATTGCATATCCTATCCAAGTAAATCATCGTTTTAGAGCTTCAAAAAAAATCGTAATCATTTCAATTAATTTGAAAGAATTCTAAAAATATTTTAATGACATTAGCTAAGAAAAAGAGAACTAAACAAAAACTCATATTTTAAGCCTCTAAATCACCACATATAACTCTGCCATAGGAGATGTATTTTAATTCTAAACAAGCCAATCGATTAGAAATTTTGCAACCTATCTGTTAAATTGAACATATTATCAATTTTCAATAGGTCACCATTGAAAATTACATAAATGTCTAACTGTTGCAATAATTATCACCCCTTTCCTGCGAAAACCGCCTTCCCTAACACAGATTTCAAAATCGCATCCCATCCGGTCTCGCCGAACGGTGCTTATTCAATCACCGTGTGTGGTGCGTGGTGGTGTTCTCCAGTACACATCGAAAGGCTCTTCGCAAGCAGTTAGCAAACAAAGCTGCCCTCAAGAGCTCTCGATTCACCGAAGAAGGAGGTAGAAGCTGCACCGCTACTGATTGGATTCAGTTGCTCGTTGTGAGCCGCTGTGGGCCATCTATGCCAAGCGCGTCATCCACGTTCTAAACAACATACAGCTCGCCAACCTCATCCGCGTTGAACACCCAACAACATTACTCATCCATCACGACAAAACGGTCATTTTCAGGACCACCATAAATTGTTGTTGTTTAAGAGTTAATTTTCGGCGCCGGTGGTGTAGTGGTAAGCGTGATTACCTCTCACCCCAGCAGGCCTGGGTTCAATCCCAGTCGGCGCTGCCGGGATGTTCTGAGGCATAACATCTCTGATCACGCCTTCCTTCGGATGGGAAGTAAAGCCGTTGGTCCCCGGTTCATGAGTTGATGGGTCGATAGGTAGGGTCCAGGTGTGGGAGCTGCCTTCCTGGCACGTCGGTAGCATTGATGCTCAGCACGGAAAACAAGATCGACGGAAAAAATAAACCAAAGAAAAAAAAAAAAAAAAAGAGTTAATTTTAACTGAACGTTCGCTCGCCAGCCACATCACCCCCGAAGCTCTTTGATAATGTACCCAGCAGCCAAACGTTGGTGGTCAAATGCGTAACAGTATTGAAGTAGCACATACAAATTCTCGCAATGACCGAATGACCTTGACCTTGACCTTGACCACATGACCTTGACAATTAACCAGAAACGCTTCGAATTAAAGCAAGATTTCCTCCAGGAAGCTAGAACAAAGCAAAAAAAAATCTCGAATTTGTATGATTGATCGTGAATATCTCACGATACGAAAATTTTAGCAAGAAATTTCTTTGATAAATTTTCGCTGTTTTAATTATCTATTGAATTTTTGTGCACGATAATGCGTAATTTTGTCATCAGAAAACGAAGCGTTTCCGTGATAGGAAAAAGTGGTTTCCCTAACAGAATTTCCGAATATTGATACCGAGCACGTAATCCTACGTCAATTCGGTCGCATAGCGAACCTAGTACGTCACTTTACACACAACTGTGGTTCGGTCGTGGCAGGCAAGGGCCGGTTTCGCTGTATACGTCTATGCTGAGATAGGCTGTATGCATATAGAAACGGCTGTGATCAGAAACGCGACTGATTTGGCGAATACCGAACGGAAGGCTCGTTGATCGCTGTGTAGTGCAAAAGGTACTGTAGGATTTCTGTTTGAATGATAACCTCACAGAGAGCTTCTTATACTTTTCTAGTGAACGATACAGTCAGATGGTTTATTTTGCTTCTGCGATAGGTATTAGTCCCCAATACTGAAATTTGCTATCCAGTTTATGCGTAGCAGTTTTTTACACCCTGCTCTATGGTTGTGTGTTTTGTTGTTGAATATCTGTTTCTCTTCCAGCTATTACCTGTTAAATATCAACATGGATGACGTAGTCGTTTGTGTTGTGTGCAAAAAACAAGAGGCTGACTCAAATAAAATCATCACCTGCATGTATTGTTTTTCCGCATCACATTTTAAATGCAAAAATATTATTGGTGCTGCCATTGCTAGAGTGAACACAAACATGTTCTTTTGCACTACTAATTGCTCAGAAATTTACAAGCGTATTGTCGAACTGCAGGAGGGTAGATCCTCAATGATCAGTTCACTAACAGCAGAGTTGAAAGCGACAGTCTCCAGCTCGGTTGCAGATCAAATGGTCAATGTGAAATCCGAGGTGCGGTCATTAACTGTAGCAATTGAAAAGTCGCAGGAATTTCTATCGGCTAAATTCGATGATATCGTATCTGAATTTAAAACGCTTAAAGTTGAAAACGAGAACATGAAGCATTAGATAAGTGAGTTAACTAAGTCTCACTCTGAGTTAACAAACTTTGTTCACCAATTAGAGGCAAACGTGGATAAATTCAATCGTAAATCAGTATAGAATAATGCTGCTTTTTAAGACTTCCGTACGAATCTAATGAGAATGCTATGAACTTAGTCAATAGAACCCTTGCACATATTGGAGCTAACTTGCAACCGGGTTCTATCGTGTCTGCTAAAAGATTGTATCTAAGCAATAAACCAAACGCCATAGTGCCCATACAAATCGCTTTCAAAGACAGGAATGTCAAACTAGAAGTTCTTTCGAGGAAAAGGAACTGTGGCACAGTCCTTTCTACGAACGTTGATCAATCTTTCGTGATTAATGGCAAGCCAATTTATGTTACTCTAAGAGATGAATTAACTTCGCTATCAATGGAACTACTTAGTAAAATGCTCGAACATCAAGAGTCTCTCAGACTAAAGTACGTATGGCCAGGAAGAGGAGGTGGTATTCTTGTTAAACAGGATGAAACTTCTAAACCGGATGTAATCAAAACTAGGTAAGATTTGAATCGTGTAATTGCTTACTATACTGCCCAACTCAAACAATCCCCGTTTCCCAAACGACAGAAAAATTAATAGAAGAACTAAAAAACATCATATGTCAAATTTATTTGTTAGTAGTAAAATTATGTTTATTTCTGTTGATTATGGTAGTACACTGATTTATCATATTAATTGATTAGCCTATCTGGCTCTTCATCTTTGTTTAATTTGATATTCTAATTTAATATTTGCGTTTTTCAACTAGTTTACAGAATTTGTTTTATTTGAATTGTAAAAAGTGATAACCTACCTAACTACGAGTATAACTTAACCTAACGAGCTAGATCACGTATGATCTGATGATTTGATCTCAGACAGGTGTCTCTGAACCTTTCCAGGATGAATACTCTCCGTTCTTCTAATGTCTGGGTTCCAGCCAGGAGGTGGATCTCAGAATTTCTAGTCCGCGGGGGACTGTTTAGGACCATCCTAAGGATCTTGTTTTGGATCCTTTGGAGTTTAAGGTGATGGCATTTTGCGCTCCCAGATTGGCATACCGTACTCGATTACAGGAAGGATGTTTTGTTTGTAGACAGCAAGCTTATTTTTCAGGGACAGGGTTGACTTCCTGTTGATAAGTGGATACAACGATCTTATCAAGATGTTGCACTTGGTTTTCGTTTTGTCAACGTGCTCCCTGAAAAGAAGCTTGCTGTCTAGTGTTAGCTCGAGGTACACGACCTCTTTGGATCATTCCATCACTGTGCCGTTCAGGCCGATCTTGTTATTCTCCGACGGAACAAGTCTAGGAGATTTAGAGTGTGGGTCTTTGCCGCGTTGATACGGATCTTCCAGCTGTTGAAGTATTCAGACAGGACGTCTAATCCTCTCTGAAGTTTGGCAGTCAGAGCTCCGATGACCCTACCCTAGTAGACGATGGATGTGTCATCTGCGAACAGAGACAACGATCCACCATCAGGGAGAGCCGGCATATCGGAGGTGAACAGGTTGATTAGAATGAGGCCAAGGATGCTTCCTTGTGGAACTCCGGCACCGATGTCGAAAGCATCCGATGTGATGCTATTCAGAGAGACTCGGAACATCCTGTCCGATAGATAGTTGTTTATTATCTTCACTAGGAAGGTTGGAAGACCGTACTGCTGCAATTTGAACACCAGGCCACAGACAAACAGACGTAACTCTTAGAAAAACTTGCTCTTGAAAACATAGTATCTCAAAACATATAACCTCAGTAACGACATCTCTCTGGCTTCTCGCGGAAAACAAGCTTGCTCGCTAACTCGTAAACAATATTGCATAAAAGTTCTATAGAAAATATAGAAACGTCAAAGTGATCCGATGCCAGCGCTGCGGCGAGTAGTTCGCGGAACTGATAATATTCAAATCAACCATTAAATGCATGAACGAAGATACACAATGAAGAGTTACGTCTGTTTGTCTGTGACCAGGCCATCATGCCAGACATTGTCGAACGCCTTTTCAATGTCCAACAACGCCATGGCAGATGTCTTCGAAACAGACTTGTTCCGTCTGAGAATGTTTGTCACTCGAGTCAGCTGGTGGACGGTCGAACGACTTTTCCGAAAACCAAACTGTTCCTCGAGTAACAAGTTGTTTTCATCGGCAGATGTTAGGAGCCGGTGGTACAGTGCTCTTTCGAACAGTTTTGATAACCCTGAGAGAAGGCTGATTGGTCGATAACTTGAAGGAGAGGACGGATCCTTCCCAGGTTTCCGGATGGGTATGACTTTAGCTGACTTCCAACACAAGGGGAAGTAGTCAAGTCTGAGGCACTGATTAAAAATCAGTGCCAGATGGTTGTAGAATCTGCAACTCAAGTGTTTGAGTTACAGATTCAGGATGTTGTCGAAACCTGGGGCCTTCATGTTTTCAGATGATTTGATATAGGCCAACAGTTCGTCAGCCGTAATCTCGGATTCCTCTGGAAAAATGTTAGGAATCTGAAGAAGATTGGTTGCATTTTCAGCAACTTCAGATTCATGAGGGCTGACGATGTTTTGTCAGAGATTATGGGAGCTGACGAAGTGTTGACCTATCGCGGCAGCCTTCTCTTCAGGAGTTATCAGATCACCATCCTGGCCTGAATGATTTTTGATAATCGATTACAAGTGGTCTTCAAGTTAGGCAGGCCAGTACGCTGGTACTGCCTACGAATGGTGTTACGGAGTCTAATGAGATCTTTGGTAGGGCTGTCAACGTTCAGAGTGTTACTCACCTGTCTGGATACTGGCACGTGTTGTTCCCTGGCCCGGGAAATCGCCTCCTCGATGGTTTGTAGACACCGGTCAACATCTTCCGACGTCCCCGGTTGGACATCGTAGTCGATGGTTGTGTCGACGCAGTGTTGATATTGCGCCCAGTTGAATCGATGGTAGTTGCGCCGGGAAGCTTCGAATCGGTTTACCGAGGATCCAACTTCGGCCACCACCGGGTAGTGGTCCGAGCTCAGCTCCTGGAATGCCACAGGTTGAGAGATGTTGTGCCCCATGTTGCTTACGAAGATGTCGATGGTCGCATAGACCCCAGACCGACTCAACCGGGTGGGAGAGTCTGGAGCCAAGATGGTATAGTGGCCCTCTTGCAGGTCTTTATTGAGGATGATGCCGTTTCTATTGCTCCGACCGTTGCCCCAAGCTTGGTGTTTTGCGTTCAGATCGCCAGCGATGATAAAGTTCCCGCTCCTCCGGGTGAGTTTGATGATGTCTTTGCGGAGGGCCACTGACGACCCGTCCCTGATGTTGGTTTGCTTGGGGCAGTAGGCTGCAATGATGGTGATTGGGCCAAGTGATGTGCTCACCTCCACTCCGATGGCTTCAATTGTTTTCAGCTGGAAGTTTGGTAGCAGCCGGCAACTGATGTTCCGTCTTGCAGCGATAGCCACTCCTCCGCCTGCAGAGCAGGTGCGATCAAGTCTGACGAGCCGAAAGTCGAGAAGGAATATGTTCAGTTCGGGCTTCAAATGCGTCTCGGTGATGATAGCAATGTCGACCTCCTTGGTGTTGAGGAATTCGAGTAGCTCTCTATGCTTGTTCGTCAGTGAGCAAGCGTTCCAATTTGCAATTTTTATAGCTTCACGGTCCATACTTGGTGACGAGTGACAGGGCCGCATGAAGCTGTTCAGATCGAGTCTTGCAGGTACGCATGATGATGATGACCTCGGCCACGAGCGTCACAAGTTCCTCCGAGGTGAACGGAGAATCGTCGACAGATTCACCTGAGACAGCACCAGCGTATGATAAACCAGGGGCGGTGGATGAACCTGGAATTGGCTGGGCCGCAGCAACAGCGAGACGATGCTGAACTGTCCGACTGTTGGGAACCATTTGGATACTCGCAGGATTGGCTTGTAGGTTGTTGAGCGGAAGCGGGGCTAGGTTCGGATCATGTCGACGTGGTTGGAGAGCTGGGTACTGGACTTCCGTTAGTACAGGAGGCGAACGATGATTACGAAGGTGACCGAGCTGGTTATTGATTGTGGCCTTCCGACGGATATTAATGAACTCCACTCGCTGGGGACATCCGCGATTGGAGGCTTGGTGGTTTCCACCGCAGTTGACACACGTTGGCTCGATGTCATCGACTTGCCCACAAGACGCAGTTGAGTGAGTTCCAGCACACTTGCCGCAGTTTGTCTTCATGTGGCAGTTTTTGGTGCCATGGCCATATGAGAGGCAGTTCATACACTGCGTTACATCACGATGTTGGGGTTTGTAATGCTCCCAACTGATGATGACCTGAAACAGGTCCCGGATTTTGGATCTTAGAGCCGCAAGACTGGTGGATCCCTTCGTGAAATGCACCAGGAACAACTGATCACGGAAGCTGGTGTTTTGGTTGGGACGCCGGTTCATCTGGAACACGGCCTCAGGTTGGAGCCCAAGCCGCTCCAGCTCGGACTTCACCGCAGCAGCCTCGAACGACGGTAATCCACGCAAAACCACCTTCAGTAGCTCGATGGCAGATCATGCGTGAAGAAGTCCACGTTGTTGTTCTTCAGGCTGGAGCACATGATTTTGGTACCGATGCTGCAAAGCTTGAAGCGAGGCAGCAGCTTGTGTTTTGCCAGTTCGGCACCCAGCTTGGCAACATCCTTCACCGGCGTGAAAAGCGGGGGAATCCGCTCTCGTCTTGCAATCGGAACGGCGTCACCATCGCCATTTTCTTCCGGGAGTACTGGTTGGCTTGCAGTACTCGTTTTCCGGCGTCATCCTGCGACGCGCTGGGCTTGATTAGCATCTTCTTTGAAGGGCCCGCTGCTGGCTCATTGGCACGTTTACGCACCATTTGTTTCGTGTTTGCAAGTTCAATTAAACTTGCCAGAACGCGAGACGGTGGCGACACTTCCGCGGCGCAACGCGACAGCACAAAACGAAAAAAAAAATCGAATCGAGAACTCGAGCGAAAATACGGACTGAACAGCTCGACAGTCGAGCAAAGAACGAAATTTATTTGTATACCAGTGTATGTTAATATTCTTTCTCAATAAATGGTTCAAACATTAAATTGTTACCACAACCACATTGATGATTTCAATTCAACCTATGGGGAAGTCTCTTTCAAACATTTACGTGTATTACAGTGGAATGGGGTATCAACGATTTGCATAAATTTGATGACACTTTATTGTCAATTGATCACTTGGTGGTTCCAATTGATGTTATTATTGTTGGAGAGACATGTATTAAAGAGGGAAATTCTTCACTATACAAGATTGATGGCTATCACAGCATTTTTTTCGTGCAGAGACAGTTCATCGGGAGGCTTAGTTATGTATGTAAGGAACTCAGCTAAGTATAACAATATTGGAATCGTTTCTAGTGATGGTTTTCATCATATTCATGTTGAGTTGGTGATAAATGGAGGCATTTACGATGTTCACGGTGTGTATCGTCCACCTTCATATGATTTCAATTTATTTCATGACTTTTTAGAAGGTCAGATGGTCATAAGCAGTGTTAATCGTCCATGTTTGATATTAGGTGATATAAATGTACCAGTTAACTTGGCCAATAACAATGTAGTCCTCAAATATAAATATCTTTTGCAAAAAGTAGTGGACGCCTTGTTTCTTGACCTGAAGAAGGCATTTGACACTCTCAACCACGATATTTTACTAAGGAAATTAGAATTATATGGAATCAGCGGAGCCGCAAACAGCATTATACGCTGCTATTTGACCAACAGAAGTCAATATGTTTCATGCGATGGAGAAATAAGCTCTAGAAGAGAAATTAGTACTGGAGCTCCACAGGGAAGTAACATTGGCCCTTTACTGTTCCTTATCTATATCAACAATATTAGCAACATTAATCTCGCAACGACACGGCCTTATTTTATCCACATGTCAATTTGAATATAACTGTTTCAAACATGAATCAGGATTTATGGTTGCTCCAGGGTTATTTTTCGGTAAATCTTCTCTCATTGAACCTGAAAAAAACCAAGTACATGATCTTTCGGTCACCTAGGAAAATTCTACCACAAGGACCAATTTTAGCTATGAACACTGACATTATCGAGAAAGTAGACTCATTCAAATATCTGGGAGTTTATCTAGATTCTACGTTATCGTAGGATTATCACATAAATAAGGTTGCAAGTAAAGTTTCTTCCATGTACGGAATTTTGAGACGTGTTAGTAGTTTTCGTCCTCTAAAAGCTATGCTTCTTTAATATTTTGTGCATATTCATTCTCATTTGAGCTGCTTGATTATTTCATGGAGTAGAGCTGGTAAGTCAAAATTGAAAAAAACTGCAAACATTGCAGAACCGCTGTCTTAAAATTATTTATAAATTGCCAATTTTATATCCTTCAGTTCAATTATACACCGATGTATCCAATAAAATATTACCAGTCCTTGGATTGTGTGAAGAGCAAACTTTGCTAATGGTTCATAATGTTCTACATAACCCATTAAGGCTACATAACATAACTATGGACACGCTACCTCGGATTCACAATACCAGGCAAACTAACAATCTGTCAAGAACCCGTGCATACTCCAGTTTCGGTCAAAAACGAATTTCCTTTATAGGTCCTTCCAAATATAATAACGTACCAAGACATCTTCAACAAATAACAAATATAAAATCCTATAAAATGATTTTTAAAGGAACGAGTTTCGCAACTATTAATTTAATGCAATTTATTATTATTTATTATTTTTATTATCATTCATATGTCAAACGTCACTAAATATTAAATGCTTTGCTGAAAAACAGTAGTCATATTAGAAATATTTAAATTTGTTGATTTTCGTTTTCTTTTAAGTGTGCTTCTTTCAAAGGAAAATTTTTCCACTATAAGCACATTAGTTGTTTTTTCATAGATGTTTTTTTCTCTCTCTCTCTCTTATTTGATATAAGTATTTAACATTAAACCTCAACCATATATCTTTTAGTAGTTATTTTTATTTTGTTGCATATGGTTGATTTCAGAGTGTCCACTACCAGGGGGCTCAGCATGCAGTCGAGCTTTACGGTTTTATTTTATGCCTCAGAAAATCCCGACGGTGCCGACTGAGATTGAACTCAGGCCCTTTGGAGTGAGAGGCAATCACGCTTACCACCACACCATCGGCGCCGCTTAGTGAAAGCCACTGCCAGTTCTGCCTTTATTATAACTTCTGCATTCTCAATTTCATTGACCCATACTTTATATGATTCATATTTAATTTGATTAATTATGATAATTGAATCTCTTGATCCGTGATTCCTTATTTCCTTGAGACTTGTTTCACTTCATCGGTAATTATCTTGGTTTTTTCTGATGCAGATTCTTGGTTCTTTTGATGCAGTTGGTCTATTGGTTCACTTGAACTTTGATTCTTTTGATTGTTGATTCTCGTTCCATCAATCTTGTAGATTCCATTAAATCCAGATTCTTTTCGATTCGAGACTCTTAACAAATTTATAGATTCGTGATTCTCGTTTCAAAAATACTAATTCTTCATTCTTATCCCTCGATCTATGATTCGCGATTCTCAATTTTCTCTCAGTGTAATTCCCATAATATCCTGCCAACATCGGCACAGCTTCTAATCCGCTAAGGGTTTGTTTTTCGGTTTGGGTGTCATCCACTTGGGATCAGTTCGTGTCTCAATTCTCCCTACACCATCGAGCCTCTCGAAAATGTCAACATCAACAACAACAACAAATCGTGTCGGGGGTAAACCAAACGTGTGGAGAGGGGGGGAGGGGAGCAAGAAAACGATTCTTCCACCAACCGAACCGATTCAGCTATTCGTCGGAAGAGTCAGTTGACTCGTTCCGGTTCGCTGGCAATCAAAACAAAGAACCAGAAAATGGGAAAAACACCCCCTTTTCCGACGGAAAATTCCTGATCCGTTCCAAGGAGAGAAGACTTCATCGTATGAAAAATGCTTTATTTAAAACACATGTGACATATGTCAGGTTGATCTAATGGTTCTCTAATACAGCGGAGTGCGGCGTTCCCTGCCACTCGGACTGAGATTTTGGCTGAGAAAACCGAAAAAGTCACCAGTTGGCTCAGACCAGAATAGTGGTAGGACGATTCGATTGAGGAAAACGAAAAGGGATTTTGCAGAGTTGGCAGCATTATAACTAACAACATGTTCCCTTAGACAGCATTGGTTTGGGTCTTGCCCCGTCTGGTAATTTGACGAAGTCAGTTGATTTATGAACTCGTCAGCAAGTTGGGTTAGTGGATTTGAGAAAGTTGATTGTATTTAGTTGCTAGGGTTGGGCAACGTGAGTTTATGTGTTCACCGTAACGCTAATGATGCCCAGCGAATTTCGAGTTTAGTCTTCGCTATCAGAATTTTTGGGGTAAATTTAAGGACATTATTTCAAAATCTGCATTCCACCATTTTCTAAATTTAACAATGCAAACAAGGTAACAGGCTCCTGCGAACAAGTTTTTCTTATGTCTAGTTTCTAATTATCTGATAGGTTGCTGTTTCGCACCACACCGACCGCTGGTTCCGAAGAAACCCAACCTTTATTAAAGCGCTTCAGGCAACATTTCTAATTCCGCAAACAGATTTTCCACCTTATTCGGAGATTCAAGCCATATCCGTACGTGCACTGCCAAAAGGCAAACAACTTTCCTTCACCTTCGGACCAGCTTTTAATAAGCAAGCTCCGTTCCCCTCCGAGCCGAGCGCGGGACGGGGACACACCAACAGACATCGCAGTAGTTTCAGCAAACATGTGAGCATCTTTTTTTTAACTGCCACGAGCTTAGAATCACAAAACTGCTGGTCGGCTGCGTGTGACAGATTGAAATTTTCAATTTTTACCCCATCAGACCTTGACACAATGGGATTTTTCGGTTGACACTTTTTCAACCTCTCCCCCTTCGCATCCAATCGGAAATTTTGGATTCTGTTTACCTAGTGTGGTTCAAAAGTGCCGAAAATCGACTTTTGATGGACGCCAAGAGGACAATCGGGACGGGACGAGGCGAAAATATTTTGAAAGCTAATGTGTGGTAAACCGAACACAAGCGTCAATTTCCGTTGATGGATGTGGCAAACCATTTCCGCGTGACAATAGGAGAAATGTGTCACTCTCTGTGTTCGATCATCATTTTTTTTTTGTTTTGTGTTGCTTTGTTTTGTCAGGGATGTGGGATCCAAACGTCATCTATTGTTTGGATGTCAAACATTTTTAAACATGTCACTAAATGGTTTGACCGGATTGTCACTCTTTCTCTATTTCATCTGAACCCGAGGTAGGGACATTTTTAGATCGATCTAATTTAACCGAACCACAAATTTCAACAGCTGCTGTCTGGGTGGTAGCAGAAATTTTGACCAATGATGGTAAATTAAAAACAATTTGAATATTGGATGCAATTACAGCGCCGTGGCACGGTTTCCTTGTTCGGGCAAATTGACACCATTAATTATAAAGTTAGCAGGTGCGATTGTGAATACCTCCGCACTTCCACAAATCTCCACGTATTCATTTGAAGGCACCGTAATTGGTCCAGTATGGAGCAACTACTATTCGCGGGTTGTCGCGATGCTCTTTCACGGGTTCAATCTTCACCGAGCGCGGTTGCAACATGCAGGAGACCGTAGTAGTAATGCAGGGTGCGATAAAACCAATTTCAGCCTGTTAGTCTATAATTAATTGTGGGGTTGTAATAATAACGTCCGTGTGTCGTTCGATTGGCTTGCGAACTGTGCCGAGCACGGTTACAGCTGCATATTCTGGATCAGTGGGGTTCACTGGTGACCATGAGTGCAGTTTAAAGTCATTAAATTTGTGATTTTAGTGCAAATTGTAGTATGTAAAATAGCGCTGAACAATGACTGTTTACCAAAATCAGTTCTAGAAATCTTAACATGAGTTGAAAGCAATAGTATATCATAATTCAATCAATTTTCTGCGTCAACCGATAATGCTATTTCTGTATTTTAGAATCTTCTGAAATCTTATTTTTCTGAGCAGAATTACGAAACGAATCTTCAACTTGTAACCGGTATGCCAAGCGTACGTTACATTCTTGTTTGTTAATAGCAAATCAATTAAATTCAAACATAAATAGATTAGGAAAGTTTTCAATTTTTCGGTCAAACTTGAACAGTATATAAGGGAAACGACTCTAATGTGGCCTATGGATCTAATATTGGGCTCATCACTAAAAATCTGCTATTTATCAATTTTATGTAGATTAACGCGTCATTGGGACGGTACTAATGAATATTTTTGGTTGCTATTGAAAATTTAGTCGACTGCTAAATGTATGTATGGGCCCAAATTAGGGGCATTTAGGCCGACATTACATCCATTTCCCTATATATTAACTAGGCATCACCACATGACAGAACGTTACAAACTACGTTTCACGAGGTCAAGAAAAGAAATGCTCTCACGCAATTATTTCGGATCAAATGTCTTCGTGGGAAAGTGCGAAGGCAAGATCTTATGCAGTCTGTAAATGATGCATGACACTCGAACGAATCAACACTAACGATATGGCATTTGGGTGTGACGTATTTCTTGTAGCCCAGATTCCTTAAGGTATTTATCTGAGGACTCGAGTTTTTCTCGTCTATTTTCCTGGAAACTCGATATAATGTAGGAAGTGTGGCTTTGCTTGTTTTTGGCGGTAATCGAAATACGAATTTGAAACATCAAAAATCTTTCATGTGCTACTCAGTTGTGTTTAATTACAGTGATCTGAAAACACATAAGATTGTGCGTGAGGTGCGTTGTCTAATTGTCCGTTGTCGAACAGCCGTTCAACGGCTTTCTATTCTCAGTTTTTTAAAAGCCATTCAATCAGCCGTCGCCGCATTTTTCCTTCGGGTTTTCTGTTTGGTAAATACGTTGGCCAACCGTCAAACCAGCCAGCAGGGACAGCACCGTCAATATCGCGGCCAACAGAAACCATTCGTCGAAGTAGTCTAAGTAGAAGGTGAGCAATTAATCCCACCGTTCCCTGGATAGTCTTAGCCCTGCTAAGTGGCTTAGTACAGGACTAGCAGCGGCACCGCGCGCATTAGTGAGTTGCCGAAGTTTCACGTTGAGTCTCCATCAGCAAAAACCAGGCCTGTAAGCACCAAAGAGATCTTTCCTTTTGTCCTTGTGCACATGTGACCGGCGACCAATAATTAATCATGTTACCATCAGTCTGCATCGTGCTCTCTTGCCGTGCGGATCTATATGCTTTTTGCTGAAGGAAGTGTTACTACTACCTAAAGCTACAACAAATTTAAACAGCACTTTTCAGTGCTCAACCTGTAAAATTTCTACCTTGTTCATCTCTCATTCCTCTTCGATCCTTGTTTGGACCCTACCCGAGGTAATCCTTCTTGGATATCGATTTGGAAAATTCCTCTTCCATCCTTCAAATTCTTATAGTAATCTGCTTGGAAGTCGATTTGGATAAAAATTTACTGCCGCCATGGCACCTAAGCGCAAAAGAAAAGGGCAATCTCTTGATCCCCTTTCTGATGAAATTAATTTGAGCAATCAATTTGATTTGCTCACGAATGATGAGAATGATCCATCATCCAAGAAAAATTCTAGTAAACTTTCTCGGCTTAATGCCAAGAAGGAAAAGATTCCCCCTATTGTTAAAACCACTTCCGATTTCCATGCTCTTCACATGGAACTTTTGAACTTCGTGAAAGTTAAGTTTTCACTACAAATTGGACGTCGGGGTGAATGCCGTGTATTGGCTTAAACCTTGGACGGATTTAGATGTCTTCTCAAGTATCTTACTGAGAAGCAGCAAAAAATTTTTACTTACGACACCAAAACTGAACGTGTGTTCAATCCGCCGGAACAGTCCCTTTTCGCTTCTGCACCTCATTGATAATTTTATCCTTTACAAGGGCCAGCGTCAGCTCGTCCTCCGACCGATTTTCGAGGGTAGTCGTCAGCGCGTCGAAAGAGTTTGGTAGACTGCGGAACACCAGGATTACCTGCAAATCGTCGTCGAGCTTCGTACCATCGTTGGCCAGTTTTTCAAACAAACTCTCGAATTCTACCAGGTGGTTCTCGATGTCGTCTCCTTCCTGGAACTTGAGATCGCAAATCCGCTTCAGCAGGTGAACCTTCGACGTTAGTGACTTCTGTTCATGTTGGTTCTCCAGATTCTTCCATACTTCCTTTGCGGTTTTCGTAGCCCGGATATGGCCGTGTTGACTCCTGCTCAGCAGCAGCCCAATGGTCGCACGCGCTTTCTGATCCCCTTCGTCCCAGGCAATCAGCTCCGCCGCGTTCGCTCGGTTTGCAGCCTCTTCCGGCTTGACTCCGGGCACGATGTACTTCCATAGTCCTTCGCGAATCAGCAGGAATTCCACCTCCAGCTTCCAGGTTTCGTAGTTTTCGTTCGTCAGCTTCGTTATTCCGGATCCTTCCATCTTGAACTTCTTCGGGCCCAAAACCTCTTGAATGTGATATGGCCGTAGAACGGATTTACTACTACTTGAAAATACGTCTTAGCTTAATGAGAGACAAACTTGGAATGGCATTTTATTTCAGACTATGAGAATACATTTACTTGTAGGTTGCTTCGATTATTCGTCGCTTGCTAGGTTTCTACCTCCAACAGAAACAAGCAAGAACAACCTGGGTGAGCTGCGCACCCATTGAAAAGAGTGGATCACAGATGATGTTGCTCTACTAGCACAACGTCGCTCTGATATGCATAGTAAGCTCAATGACCTAGCCGAACGCTCCTCTGCGGCGGGTCTCACCATCAACGTCAACAAGACCAAACCGTTGGATGTCAACACGGGCAACCCTTCCAACTTTACGGTAGCGGGGCAAGCAGTGGAGAATGTCGAAAGGTTCCAATATCTTGCCAGCCAAATAGCGTCGGTCGGCGGGACCAAGAGCGACATAGTTGCACGAATCAAGAAGGCTAGGGCTGCCTTTGCGAGTTTAAAAAACGTATGGATATCAAACCAGATAAGTCAACGCACCAAAATCCGAATTTTCAACTCAAACGGGAAATCTGTGTTTTTACACGCGAGCGAGACGTGCTGAGTATAAGCGGAGAACACTCAGAAGCTGCAGTTCTTCATCAACCGACCGGTGTACAGGACCCTTAATTTAAATAATGAATATCAAAAAGAGCGGTTCACCGATCAATCACGAATTGAATAACACATGTTGTTATTGAATGAAACTTTGTTGTTGCATGAAACTTTGCAAAATTGCTTGTAATGGGCAATGATTAAAAATTTTGTCTTAAGTACAGCCATTTTGGAATTTATAAAATTATCAAAATTGCGTGGATGAAATTTTTCAAAATGGTTGCTTGGAAATGGCACTCTGATCGAAATAATGTCGGAGACAAAGTTGTAGAGAGAATTAATGTTTTCTGGGAAAAATATACAAACAATACTTTTTTTAAATTTTAAGTAAACATTTAACAAAAAATTCACTTGTAAATATCAATATTAAAATTACCTGATCGGAATCTATATTTTTTCATTAATTCATACTTATAAAACATCAGCGGCATCTGTATCTGAGGCATAAAATTTCTGATCACTGAATGTAAGTAAAGCCGTTGTACCCGGTCTATGAGTTGATGGGTCGATAGGTAGGGTCCAGGTGTGGGACGTAGCACTGGTACTCAGTACGGAAAACAAATCAAGGAAAGAAAAATATGAATTTTCAGCTCCGTAAAGCTAACGCAATTGAGCTTTCCAATTAAACTAACTAGATAAAAAAAGCCAATGTAGGGCAAATATCGAAATACAAAGGCAAAAAATAATGACCATTACGAGATGATATGCCATCAAAAGCACAGATGTTATTATGAGAAATGTCTAAATATGTTCGATAGATTCTTCGAGTGAATTGTTTTCCTTCTTTAACGATAGCACTGAGTTAAGCAGCTGAGATTCAAACAGTCATTTTTTTTTCGGTATTCGTAATTCGGTATTCGAGCCAAGGTTCCATCAAACATATTAATCACATGGTTTTCATGAAGAAAAAACGTTAAAAGTTCTTAACGTCGCCCTATTATATTCGCCTTAAGGGCTTATAAACTTATGCCGATACAAAGAGCTTCCTTTTCTTACTATAGGAGCTTTCTGCTGTTGACTAGTACACCTCTTCTATAGAGTTTTTTTTTATGTCAATGCTGATAAGTAATGAATAATAATGATTTAAAATTTGCAAATATAAGCAGGGCCCATTGAAAGCAAGTTTGCACTAGCATTGCTGAATGGATAGTAATCTCTGGACTTATGTTTGATGTTTGCAGTATTTAGTAGTGTTAGAAGAATACCGTGTTAGGATATATTAAACATTTGTCTGTAGTTTCAATTGCCTAACTTTAGTAAATAAAATCAAGGATTATATATATATATTCAAATGAATCTCCCCTCTTCATTTCTCATAAGAGTCATTATTCCCTCAAAACCCTACCCATACTTTTTTATTCACAATTTGTTATGGTGGATTTGTTGTCATTTTTACGAATAATTTTTTTTCAATCACCCTTCACCATCCTTCAACGGATAGACAAGGATAATGAAAGTATCTGCAACAGGACGATCAAATTTTTTTTCTGGTGCTCTGTTTACGCTACTTATATAGCCTTAATCACCCTTCTCTATGTGTGTTTTTTCATAAATAAATAAACGCTTCCCAAGGCTCATCTTGAGGGGTCTGCCAAACAATTTCGAGGGAGGTGGTTAGCGACAAAAAAAAAACATTAAAATTTGCACTATACACAAGCGGCGAATTAAAAGAATATCATTTCTTAATTAGTTGCGGTGGATTTGTTATCAATTTAATGGAAAAATGGATGGCAGCTTGAAATGCATTCTTCACCGCATACTCTGCCATGGATGCACGGAGAAAATTTCAATAACGGATTTGTTTTCTTATTATCATAACCTAACCTCAAATTCCTGACTTAACGACTTACTCAACTGTCTCTAAAATCGAACTGAATTCTTGATGAAGCTGGAAAAAATTTCATCACAAATCAGTTTACGATCTTGATGAAATAAGCTCCAACAAATTTTGGTTTAATGCAGCTTCGAACGGAAATTCACCACCGTGCATCGTCCACCCCCGTCCGCATATTATTACTCGAAAGTGCAAGACGAAGAAAATTAATTTCGTTTTTCACGCCGAGATGCACCTGATGCGGGCCAATTTGTTTGTTTGTTTTTTATTTTATTTTCACCATAATGCTGCACGGTGTTCGGTGCGCATCGTCCTCCCTTCCCTGACACCCTCTATGGTCTGTCAATTTGGGATTGAATTAAAATTAATTGAATTAAAACAGCTCTTATCGTGATACCGCCGGGATGGCGCCAACCAATGCTACCGGAATTCGGAAAAGGCAATTTTCTGCAAGCATAATTTGATTGTTTTATATTTTTAATTACCGTTATTAAGTGATTCCGAGTACCTTTTTTTTATTAACAGACGTTCAGGAAGGCGGAACGTGAGAATAATACCTTTTTTCAGAGCATCAAGTCTTATTTGAGAGGCAACAAACTTTGATGATTTACCTACCAAATGCGCTCTACTTCTTCAAAAATGTCCCCCAAAATTACTTCCAAAACCCTCCGCAGTAACAAATGCAACAATCGATGCAAATAAAGCTTCGATTCCATTTTGTCCAACTCAGCCCTCGAACCAGGCCTACGGGGGCGGAGTGAATTATCATTAACGGCATCTGATAAGAGTCGTTTTCCGCATCCAGTTGCTTGCTTCATGGAAAGCACTTGGCATACTGCATTTGGTTCAAATTTGTATTGCTGCAGACTGGCCGAATTTTCACGTGCGTGTGAGGAAAAATTGCGCCGGAAAACTGCGGCGCCGTGAAGCGAGTTGGGAAAATAATTACAAAATAATCTTCATCAAATGGATGTAATTGCAGCTTTTGCAAACGTGGACACGAAAATTCAATTGGCTGATTTCAATTAAGTTGTTCGTTGCCGAATCGGATTGCTTTTGATTTCGGTGCTGGCTTTATCGTTAATTATTTCCGCCATGCTTTTGCGTTGTAACATCAAGGCATGGACTTCAATTTCCAAATAATTTGTTTTGGGAAGCTTACCGCCTAAAAGCTTAACAAATTTTAAACATATTGAAAACATATAAATAAAAAAACATAAGATTTTTTTTATATTAGATTCCTCAAAAAATTTACATGAAAATATTGTTTCTATCTCAATCATGATCAAAACATGGACTGTGAACTAATCCTAATGGTCGATTTTTGTAATATTTTTTTATGTAAAAATCCCAAAGGCTTGGTTTTTTCTTATTAGAGATTTGAATAGATTTTTCTCCTTTACTTTCCTAAAACCTTTAGTAATTATTAGTGAAGTAGGTTCCAACTCTACAAATTGTAATTTAATTTTTATACCTTTGATCTTGACATTTTTACCTAGAGGATGAGATCTTTAGGTTTTTGATAAGTTTTTAGTTGGAATAACACCGATGAAGACTGCACATTGAAGTCGAAATACGTATCTGTAATGGATACCAAAATTAATTAGGTTGAATTTAATAGAAGATAACCCTTTTTGGCTGTTTTAATTTTGACAGATTAGCAAACAAAATGCAACTGGTTACAGTTACAGATATAAATTCCCTCTAGAGTTTCTAGTTGCTTCACAGCGATTTAAATGTGGAAAAGCTCAAGCGTCCATCTCTTAGTTCTTTTGAAATATTCATAAGTATTACAAGCGATCAAGACTTAATGAACAATCAACAAAGCATTCTATTACACTAGCAATCTGATGCTATCATAAATTCCCGCAATTTCAGGAATGCTCACGAACCCCCGACATTCGCCAAAAAACTTTCTGCTAACTGAAAGTATCTTCCAAATAAGCTAATATACATAATAAATAACAAGGGCCCTAATACACTTCCCTGGGGCACTCCAAGGCTATAGGTTAGAAACAGAATCATTAAAAACAGTCCATTGAGTTCTGTCAGACAATTACCATTAAAACCATTTATATGCAGTACACGTAATTCTAAAGCGCTTAATAAATCTTAACAATAAGGGCCTAGAAATTGCTTCAACAGCATTAATCGTATCTTTACACTCCAAGTTATTTTTTCACTTCGATAAAACCAAATACAACGTGGTTTCACAAGAATGACGTTTCTGATATCCCGATTGTTCTGGTATCAACAAACTATTACTATTTAAATACTCCAACAGTTGGCCTTTAACAACAAGTTCTAAAATTTTCTCTAATGTGTGCAACATGTTGATGGGATGAAACTCTTCGGCTTTAATCGTTCCAGCAACTTTTTGAATAGGAACCACTAAGGATTCCTTCCAAATTTGTGGCACATGTCCAGTTTGCAATAATTAATTAATAAGGTCCAGCAAGATGTGGCCAATGACATGAAAGCAATCTTGAATAACTCTAGAATTAACATTATCTACTCCAGCCGATTTTCCTAATGAAAAACAAATAACTCTAAGTTCATCTAAAGTAATTTGGTGAAAACCTTCAAATCTACAACTACTATTAACTGGCTGTTTTATTTCGTCAGGTTCATTGACCAATTCAATGGATTGATTAATCAATGAAACAATGTCGACAAAATAATCATTAGATTTAGATGCAATTACTTGTTCTAACTGTTCTAATCTGCCATTTAAAGTTATGGACCGCGGTTTGCAATTACTAGGTTTTAATAAAGATTTCAAAATTTTTGATAGCTCTTTGCTGTTTGATGCTGATCAATCTTCCCTTGAACATATTCACAACGAGTTTTCTTTATCGATTGTGAATACTTATTACACGCGATTATGTACCTATTCCAATGATTGTCATTATTTGACTTCCAAAACTTTTTGTACCACTTGTCCCTTTTCCGTTTAAGACGCAAAAGATCCAAATTGTACTAGCTGTTCGAGTTTTTCAAAGAAACAAACTTTTGCTCAACTAATTGATTGGTACACGTTTTCAAAGCGTTATTGAGAACAGCTGTAGATTCATCCAAGTTACCGGCCACGAATGGAAAATCCACGCTCCTCTGAACAAGATTCGAAACAGCTTGCTTCGAATATTTCCTCCAGCACTTTAATTATCGTTATCGTTATCATGGTCTAATACATTAATCACTAAGGTCTCATGATAGGTTATTTTAAAATTAGTATGCGTTACTGAACAAATGGAAACAAAATTGGAATAAACGTGGTCAGTTAAGGTTTTAATGGTCTAACACAAAATTTTTGCTTATTTTGATATTAGTGAATTAGATTGATAGTTTATTGTGATATAAATATTTTGTTTCTGGGGCGACCCTGGCGTAGTGGATAACATTCATACCTCTCACGCCAAAGTCAAGAGTTCAAATCTCACCCCAGACAAGTCACGAATGACCCGAGAGTGTTAAAGTGACTATGAAAAAATAAAAAAATAAATGTTTGGATCACAATTTCAGTTAATACCATGTTATGGCATGTATGGCGAGCAAACAAAATTAAAATACATCTAATTTTGGTTTCATCACTGAAATATCATAATCAAATCAAATTTTGTTTTCACTTCAAGTTATTAATTTATCAAAATATGGCATCAACAAACTGATTCAAAATTTGTATTCATATTGATGTTGAGAACAACATTTCATATCATTTCCTATTTTTTTTTCATTTTAGACTTTTTTCATTGACGTTTTCAAGTTATAAGAAGGAAAATTAAAAAAAAATCCCGATTTTGGAAAAAAAAAAACATTACAAATTCATGGCTAAAGGAAATTTTATTTTTTTTTTCCGAATTGTTAAGATTCTGGATCCTGGAAAAACAGAAAATCGATGTAAGTAATAAAAGTTCCAGAATGCTGCAATAAATTTAAATATAAACAAAAATTTATAATACTGGAAACCACAAAATGTTTGCAACCTCCAAAGAACCTAGATTAAAATTGCAGTTGGAGGAAATTTCAACTGCCTACGAAATGTTCCGTCGAATGGCTATAGAAAAAGGGGTTTACATTACAGATTTAGGGGAGAATGGTATACAACGCACCCCCTGGGCAGAACGCACCAGCTGACTTTCATTTGTGTTTTTCATGGCTTTTACGTAACTTTTTTGTTGTATTATCAAGCAGCACTTCTAGCATAGCATCTGAACTCAAAATCCTGCATGATAAATCCTTGAATTGGATTAAAAATTCCAAGAAAAACTCAAAATAAAATGAAAAAGTGCGTCTTACCCCGGGGGTGCGTTATGTACTGTCCTCCCCTAACCAAATCCGCAATTTGGTGTAGGCAACTTTTGGCATAACATGTGAAAAGATTCAATGAATGTGAATATTTACTTTAAACGTCAATGATTCATGGATTGAAACTCATACAGGCAAAACGACAGTACACACTTAGAAATAATCATGTAAAGTTAGGTGCTCTGAGACTGACATATACGAGCGTCAATTTTGACATAAAATTGCCTCATGATAAGCATGAAATTCAGCTCAGTCAAACGTACTTTTCGTCGAGTAACGAACTTTTCAGTCTCGGAGCGCTTAGTTTTATATGACATGTTTGTTTACGTCTCATCCTTTATGTCAAAGATGGATTCCGTCACGTGTAAAAATAGGAATTTCCAAGTGTGTGGTAATGTAAATTTCGCTCACCAGATGCTGATGTTGGTTTACCTGAATGAGTTGTAATCCGTAAAAAATCAAAGTTCATTGTCATTGTTTATGTATTGGACAACACATTTGCAACCATTAAACCAACATCATGAAACTATTCAGAAAAGAGTTATGGTAGGTCAATTTTCAGAAAGACATATGCAAACATTTACAAACAGCATACTTCAGGTTTATTTTAACAAAAAGCTCGTTATTCATATAGAATATTTCATCAATTTAAAAAAAAAGTACAAAAGAAAATGGACAAAACAAGTGCAACTTTGTATATTGTTCGCCAAATTTTGCTTGGCTTTCAATATTTTGTAGCGAATCCTTTATTATCGATTACAGCCTTGCACCTTTGGGGCATAGACTCGATCAGGTTGTCAATGAAGTTTTGTGGAATCGCTGCCCAAGCCTTTTGGATTTGTTCTAACAATTTATCCTTATTGCGAACACCTTCACGATCAATTCTTTGATTCACGATCTCCCAAAGATTCTCGATTGGGTTAAGGTCCGGAGATTGGGGTGGCCAGTCCATCACAGATATCTGGTTATCCTTAAACCACTGTTTGACCACTTTGGCGGTGTGCTTGGGGTGGTTATCTTGTTGAAAAATCCATCTGATTGGCATATTCCATTCAGCATGAGGTAGCATGACATCTTTTAGGATGCCATTGTCCATGAAACGGTCCATAATTCCAACGATGCGATGAATCGAACCAAGACCGTTAGCAGAAAAACATCCCCAGACCATTACGTTGCCTCCACCATGTTTCACGGTCTTTTGGCAGTACTGTGAGTTTAAGCGTTTTCCGATTGGTCGACGTACACGGCAAATTCCGTTGTTCTCGATGATGTTGAATTTCGATTCATCACTGAACAGGACCGTCCGCCATTTCTGCACAGTCCAGCCTATGTGAGATTGAGCAAACAGGAGTCTTTTCTTCTGATTCTTCAATGAAATTAGAGGTTTCTTCGCAGGGCGTCGGGAGAATAATCCGGCTTCAACGGTACGTCGTCTGACTGTCCGGTCCGAAACAGATAGCTGCAATTCCTTTTGTACCTTGAAGGATGATATGAAAGGATCCTTCTTAATGCATCTGGCAATCATAGAGTCCTCTCTGGAAGTGGTGGAGTATGGTCTTCCCCCTCTGTGGGCAGCAGCAATCTTCCCGGTTGAACAAAATTTGGAACAGAGTCTTGATATGGTCCACTTTTTCACACGATATTTATCACAAATCTGTTTTTGCGACATTCCGCACTTGTAGTCCTTGATAATTTTCTTTCTCAGTTCCAATTCAAGGCTGTCAGGAGCCATTTTAGCGCTTGATGTCACAAATATTACAAAGTGTAAATATTGAAGTCTTAAAAGGTTTATCGTGCAACATTTACCTTGCGATGGTAGAATAACGCAATATACAACACTTTTGTTGTAAAATGAAACCTTTCCCACTTGTTGCACCAACACTTTGACAGTAAAAGAAAAATAAACCGTAATGTTGCACTTGTTTTGACCGACGCAAAATGGTGCTTGTCAACAAAACTTTAACGAGGGGCTGTCATTGAATTACTGATTACTCATGTAATCATGTAGTACAAATCCAGACTCGCAAACCGTCAATTGCAGTAGCTTACTTTCGTTTCAATGTTAGAACACTGAAATTTACTGTCGCGTTTTGTTATTGTTCGATATCAGTTGCACATGTTTTGTCCAATACTGTAAATATGACTGATTGACTCATTTCACATAGTTGGTTGGAAATGCTAACATGAAGCTTTAGTGTGATAATTTATTAGCTAGAGAATGATCTTTAGAAGAGGGTAGGTGGATAGTTCCGTTAGAGTACGGCAGTATCAAAATTGAATAGAAGTTGAAAATGAGCGAAGGGCCAGTAATGCGACAGTTTTTTTTAAGTCAGACGCACATCTTTTGCCTAACTCGTACGATGTACGCGGAGACTTGAAGTATGTCTTCAAGTCTACAGGCAAAAGATGTGCGTCCTCCTTCTGCTCATAACTGACTGCGCCTGTGGAATAGTTCTAGCGACGTTTCATCACTAAGCCCCCACAGCGGCACCGATGGTGTAGTGGTAAGCGTGATTGCCTCTCACCCCAGCATGCCTGGGTTCAATTCCAGTCGGCGCCACCGGGATGTTCTGAGGCAAAACATCTCTGATCACGCCTTCCTTCGGAAGGGAAGTAAAGCCGTTGGTCCCCGGTTTATGAGTTGATGGGTCGATAGGTGGTAGGGTCCAGGTGTGGGAGCTGCCTTCCCTGCGTCGGTAGCATTGGTGCTCAGCACGGAAAACAAGATCGACGGAAAACAAATCCAAGGAAAAAAAACTAAGCCCCACGTTTACGAGAGCATTTCCAATCGATGGTGTGTTATAATGCAATTCTTCTTTACCCAACTATTGTGTTGATCTTCTCGTCATGACCAACGTGGTTATCTCAGAGAGATAGCAGTAGGGTGGTTGTTGCGTGCTGTACCATCATCAGCATTGCTGACGGCTACTCCCGCCTTGAGTTGTTACATTCAAAGTGTTTTTATGTTACTTCATACTATGAAGTAACATAAAAACACTTTGAATGTCATTTCACATATTGCGCATGAATTCAGTAGTCCCAGAATCACACACACTTAGAAATAACTACTTTTACATGAGACGTAATCCATATTGGACGTTCATCACGGACTGTAAACAAACATTTCATGTAAAAGTAAGTGTTCTCAAACCGAAACATAAGCAACCCGATAAAGAAAATGTTTGATTGAATAGATGTTCTCGTTTCTTTCAATTGATTCTTATGTCAAAAGGGCCGCTTACATGTGTCGGTCTCAGCGAACCAAAATTTACATGACTTTTTCGTAGTGTGCAGAATGAGCACGGCATCAAAGGTGTCAAACATTTATTTAAATAAACATACTCTGGAATTAGAACGTTGAAGTTTGTATTAGGTGATCAACGAATTAAACAATTAACGAACCACCCACGAACGACTACGTTGAAGTTATGCTTGCGTTGGGCCAGCATTGAATTCTTGCAGAATTCATGCATGTAAAATTATTTGTCAAGAAGTAATATTGTGAGGTTTGTGATGGAAAGTTGCAATAAGATGACCGCTTCTTTCTGGTGCATCTTGTGAAACGTAAAATTAAGTTAGATTTCGAGTTCCGCCATGCATTATTAAGTCCGTTACATATTGTGCATTAAGTACATATTTTTCAGAAGTTGATGTGATATTCAATCATAAGACGTTACTGCACATCTCAGTGTAGTCTATTTGCACACAACACTAAATCGTTCATTGAATTATAGGGTGTCCCAGAATGTCTAAGCACGACTTTGGAACACCCCTGCTTGTTTCTGATAACGGTAAAGCAGCTGATTATCACGCTGAATCAATGCGAAGCATTTCACCGGAAAAGCGCAAACAGATCGTGCACAAATGATGCACTATCTATAATATTTCTCTGAGCCAATTAGCTAAATTGGAAGGTGTGAGCATCGGAGCCGTTCGAAATGCGATTCGGAAGTATGGTGATGAAGCAACTTTCAAGGACAAGTAAAAATCTGGACGTAAACCGAACCCTGTTGACCGAAATGTGGACCGGAAAATCGTGCATGCTTTCTCACGCAAGAAAAGTGCTTCGGTTCGAGACGTGGTTAAAAACGTGGGATCCTGGAAGAGTAACGTCCAGCGGGCCAAAGCAAGAATGGGTCTAAAGACGTATAAGAAGCAGAAGAACCCAAAGCGGAGTGAAAAAGAAGCCGCATCTGTCAAACCAACCTAAGTAACACCAATGCATATAATTATGTTGAGTAGACTTCTTTACAACCAAATCCAGTCATATAAAGGTTATATAAACTGTTTTAGAACATGTGTGTTGCTAGGCAAGGGCTCGGAAGTTATACGACCAATTGCTGTGCGGAAAATCGGTGTGTGTGTGTGATCATGGACGATGAATCATACGTTAAATGTGATTACAAAACTTTTCCTGGTGATCAGCACTACACCGTTTGTAACGACGCGGATAAGTCGATTTTTACCGAAAAATTCGGTAAAAAGGCTATGGTTTGGCAAGCCATTTATGAGTGTGGTATGCTTTGAAAACCTTTTGTGACATCGGAGACAATGACAACCGATGTTTAAGTGCGTGAGTGTTTAAACATGCGTCTGTTACCCATGATCCGCAAACACGACGTTTCAGTACTGTTTTGGCCGGATTACTCCAAGGACATGGCAGCCTGGTATAAAGCCAACAAGGCCCAATTTGGACCCACACACTTAGAAAAATTCATGTAAATTTAGGTGCTCTAAGAGTGACATATACGAGGGTCAATTTCGACATAAATTTGAATCATAACAGGAGCGAAATATAGCTTAATTAAACGTAATTTTCGTTGAGAAACGAACTTTTCAGTCTGGGAGCACTTAAAATTACATGACATGGTTGTTTATGTCTCATCTTTTATGTTAATGATGGATTCCGTCACGTGTAAAATTGGTTATTTCTAAGTGTGGAAGGAGATGAATCCGCCGAACTGACCCCAGACCAGGCCAATCGAAGTTTTTTGGGCCCTGATCAAAGCATATTTGCGGATACATGTGTGGGCAGCGGATTCCGTTACAAAGTTTGTGAAAGACCGGGAAAAATATCCAAAATTGTTGGAAAGGCCTCTGTGCGAGATCAAAAATTCGCTCCTTGGCTTCCCAACAAACAATCACCTATTGAAGAAACGACTTCTTGACGATTTTATTCACCTGCATGCTTAAAAAATACTTGCACAATTTTTAATAATAACTTCTGTTCAGGCTTTGTTCACACAGATCTGAAGAATTTATTCAACCACAACATGATGTTGGGTAAGATTTGTCGAGAAGCTTCGACTTCCATGAGTTGTAACAGACCTTATTGGATAATTTTCTTTATTATTCAGCGTTCTTTGCATCTTTGCTTCCTTAAACATAGATGATGTTTACACTTGATTATCGTGTGATGTAACGTTTAAATTAGACACTATTAAACATTTTTTAAACGATTATTTAACTTCATGAAAATTAATCTGAAAATAAAGAACGGCAGAGACCGATAGAGTTGTCTTTTCTTCAGTGCTTGTTTCAATTCTTTCTGACGAAGCACGTACGACACACAGATACTAGAAATTTATAACATACATATACATGTCCGTTGCATGGGACTGTTCTATTTTTTTTTTCTCTACTTGGGTGCTGCTCGAGTGATTTTTTTGTTGAGGATATCAAGACTTTGGCTCTACAACTAGAAGTCAAGCTAATAGAGATCTGAAGTTTGTAAAGTGTGAATCTGAACCATGAAGTCTGATCAGTGATACTCAAATTGGCTGGTTCCACATTTCTGTTGAGGTTCGTCTTCATAAGGGCTGTACTGCAATGGCTGCTTCTGAGCCCCGGGCAGCGTGTATTTTTACAAGTGGCTGTGAAACCAAGGTGGAGCCTCAAACGAACTCGTGACTTCCCGATATTATGATGGAGGTGTGTCGGATCGCTGAACCTATCATAGGAGAACATTACTCGGGGAATTTCAGACAGATGAACCAAAATGGTATATGTTGGTTCCTGTCAAGAAGTGGATCATCTACAATTGGGATTGCTACGCTGAAAAGTGGCATAGCGTCTTGTTGCAGACTTGGTGAGATCAATCTTCTTTTTTTTTATCGTTTTTTGTCATTTTGTACTTTGTTTCCGTGGATCCATGCTTAAGGTTGATCATGTGCCCACGGTTTGAGAAGGAGTAGACTGTGCGACTGATCGTCAGAAGAAAATGGAGCATCACTTAACCTTTCTAGCTTAGATGCTTTCAACGATCAACGAATCATATAATTACCAAAATCGGAACGTACGGAACGAGATGTCCATCCCAAGTAACCAAAAGTTCCACATTCATCACTTCCAAGTTCCATAAAGTTCAAATAAAGTTCCGACAGAACTTTCAAGTTCCATAAAATTCAAATAAAGTTCCGACAGAACTGTCAAGCCACATGAAGCAATCCGCACAAATCTTTTTTTGTAACAAAATTTAATCTAGGGGAAATGACGGCTTCGGCATGACAGACTATTTTCGGCAACCCAAATTGAAACACTATTTTCACTGGATTTTCTTACGAAAACACTTCGCTGAATGCATGCCAACGATTCTTTATGCTTTCAGCTTCAATTTGACTATATTTTTCCACTGGGAAAAAGCAATCTAGCAAGGTTTTCTTGAAATGAAACACACACACTACAAATTGTAGCTGATTTCGAGTTGCCGATAATAGAACAGCAGATTTACATGCAGTTCAAATGGAACGGTTGCCGAAGAAAAACTGGTTGCCGACAATACTCGCTCTCACTAGAGAAGATTGGAGCTTTGTAAAAGCGTTCCAAAACAGTTTTGACCATTCTTTCGACTGAAATTGTTAGAGCAGTTGGCAGCACAAGATTGTAAACAAACCAATACTGCATATGTGTGCGTTCCTTAGAGAAAAAGGCTATAGAAAGAACGTCACTGCTTAGGTTGCCGAGAATACGTAAATTCCCCTACGTAAATATGAAATAATCAGTGGCCCGAATAAATCATAACTCTTACATTTATGCAACATTCCATAAAAAAAATAAAATGCAATTTCCTGGATTCGAACCCTTGTATTCGGCATGTGATGTACGATTGCTAACCACTGCGCCACAAGTGTGATGGAATACCATGTGGGCAAACACCAATTTAAATTCATCTAGGTGTTGTGTTTCGTATTCAAGTCAGTCAGCTGGCTCAGAAAACTCCAACAATAGGTGGGACAACAGTTCACTTTAATATATTTCAGATGACGTAGTGGTTCGTGCTGCGACTCTCACGCAGGACTGGGTTTAATTCTTCAAATAGTTCCATTACTAATACTAATGCTGATGAATCAATACACATTAATACCTGCCTTTAGAAATAACTTTCATAAAAGTGCGAACTAAATATAGAATTGGTGTGTAGAGGACAAAAACCATTTTTAATTTATTTTCTAAAAGTTCCGTTCAAGTTCCGCCAGAGGCTTAGAATGCTCTTTAATTATGGTACCGAAACATTCAAGTTCTTATAACGACTTAAAAATGAGGCTGCTTAGAATTCTATAGACCACCTTCAACCAAGCTGATTAAGCCATAAATAGCCTTTTATCAGAACTTTTGGTTACTTGGGATGTTTCTTCCATTCATTGGATTCTGAAGCATCGTGTTTAAATCTTCAATTTAAACAGGCCCGATGTTTTCTGAACCATCTTGCCCGTTGAATGCTGCACAGTAGGCCTGGCCGTTTTGATATGTGTGACACATCTTCGATGTGAAACATGTAATCAAATAGATAAGAAAAATGATGGAGGTAGGGTAGAGAACTACTTCGGCCTAAGCGCCCATTTTGGGCCTATCAAGCAGAAAACATCAAATAAATCCATGATTTCAGCGTTAACAGGTAAATAATGCGTTTGGTACGATACTTTAGATCAAATGCTACCGAACGAAGTCAATAAGAACGCGAGATATGAATGTTCACACCCAATATTATCAAATACAAATGAAGCGCTCCGAACGAATCAATCTTTATCTTCATACGATAGACCGAAGTGAATTCATTGGCGTTTCAATGGCGTTTCAATGCGTTAGGCCGAGTTTAGAATCTGTAGGTCGAGTTTTGCGTCAAGAAGCAGTGTTAGACTGTTAACAATATCTCAAGAATTTGTTTCTCTTTATCAAATCTTACGGTACGTACGGAAAGGTAAATAAATTTGGAACCCATCACCAATAATAACATTCCATTTGGTGCTAAACTACGCTAAATTAAGAAAGACTAAGTGCGGGTTGTGCTTAATAGGCTGAAAATGGGGTAATTAACCCTATATCAATCATTTTCCAGGATGCTTTCAAGAACTGGCTGTGTTGGTGTTCGATTAGATTAGATTAGATTAGATACATATACATGTCCGTTGCATGGGTTTCGATCGCCCCAAGGTTCAGTGGGAATCATCAATTCATTCATCGTTGTTTTACATGAGATCAATTCTATCTCTTCATCTCTCCGATTTCCAAGGCAAGGATGCTGGGTTATTTATTAAAATAAATCAGTGAATTTGTTGTCGTGAGTGATGTGATCGATGATTACGATTTAGAACCAAAAAAAAAAGTGTTGAGCTTGAGATTGAACTCGTGACCTTCTACTTGAAAAACGGAAACGGTAACCACTACTCTGCTGATTTCTTCTTGTTGTTAGACTGAACTTATGTTGTGGAATAATGAATCTAATGCGTCGTTTATAAAGCATTTACAAAGCATGCAATTAAACCATGGACGCATAGTGGTATAAGAGATATTATGCTGGCTGTATTCACCTTTGTTCAGCAATATTGTAAACCAATGCAATGACATCTAATAATGGAGCTAGAAAACATTTATTAGACGTCTAATAAAGTATGTTATTAAATCAATTGAGAACAGTCGAATTAAAGAGTCAATGTATGTGCAAATTACACTCACTCAGTTTGTTATTAAATCAAACTTCTGGTTCTGAATCAGGAAGACAGTCAACGTTTATAAAGCTTTTAATAAGTAAATTAATCATATCAGAGCAAACAGCGGAATAAAGGCGCAACTATCGATCTCAATGAGCTTTTTTCAGCACATAATACGATATCCTGTTTTATTCAGCATTGTACACTGTTATACAGCATTTATTCAATATGTATGCTTATTTGTGACTTTGAATTGTTTGTTGGGTTACGACTGATTGAATCTCGTATTTTCTACGTTGAACTGTAAGAGAATACTATAGAGAAATTTAATACGAAATAAAAATCGGATATGCTGTAAACAGAGTTACGTTATCTTTTTTTTTTTTACTATGCATCCTGGGACACCCTACACATCACCAGAAAATTAGATCTTATGTCAATTCAAGTTAATGTAATTTAGTATGTGATACACGCGATATCATTAAGTTACATTACAAATCCTAAATTTTTCAGAGTTTAAAAAAACGCGAATGCCTCAGGTAATTCTAAGTTCCGCACTTTGAAATATTTCTCTATTTAGCCAATTCGATCATAGCACCTATTCGCTCTCAAGCATTTCATCTGTCCGGATCTTTGAAAATCATAACCCCACGCGACAAACCACCCATCCTGCCCCGTGGAACACGTTCACGAAAGCAAAGCAAACAAACTCTCCCATTTCGCTCCGACTCGTTTCGCTCGCTCCCGTGTGTTCTCCAGGAGCGCCATCAACAAACAGCTTCGATCAGCGTTTCTCCCGAGCTCACTCGACTTGACTCAACTCAGTTAGGCCACGCCTCCCAGAAAATGGCAGCCCATCGTCGGTGTCATCAGTAGTACTTTTCAGCTCGAACACGCAACATCTTGGCTTTCTCTCGAGATTGGCACTTTATTGGAAAGTTTTCCCGTTTTTTGCTCGCTCGGTGGAAATTCACCCCCTCCCGTCCCGTCCGTTCCCATTCAACGGGTGGTGATGGGTGGTTGTTGTGTGCTAACAAGATACCAACGACGACGACGACGACAAAAGAGTGGATTTCACACCCGTCCGACGCCGTGGTGCTCTGCTGTAGCTAATTCAAAAATCGGGCATCCGTTTTCTTGGCTTTTTCACCGGATCGGACTGCTGATGATCCCCCGGACTAGGCACGGCGGAAAAGAGAGGGCGACAATATGTGATTTAGTTTTTGGGTAGGAGAGTGAAACAGCTGCTAAATGAGTACGTGCCTAGTTGTGACTATGATGGGGAACTGCTGCTGGCAAGGGGGAAAAGAAGGTGAATGATGGAAGCGAAATGGTGTGGGAGGTTAAATCTTTCACCACCTTCCGAGCGACACAAACACTAGCAATCTTTTACGATGCAGAGAACACGCGGGGAGGTCGTTGGTTAGGTGTTGTCGATGAAATCGTGGTGTGATAAACTTACTACGGTGTGGGTTGGTTAGCTGAAAATCTTGTATGGTTGTTGATAATTTTCATCTGGTTCATGTTGAGTTTGAGTTCACTAGAACTGAGGTGCAACAATCTGAAAAGCATGCCGATAATTTGAAGTATGTATAGACTGTTCTCATTTATGTTTCGGTTTGGACATTCATTGAAAATTTAAGTCATTGTCGTTAAAATTAAGACGTTCCATTCTTAATTGTCAAAATATGTACCCGTCCGGTAGGATGGCCTAGCTTAGTTTATCGTGGCCACTCTGTTCATAATTCTGAGGCTTTCTGTAAAATATAACTTTAATCACGAAACTAGCAAAATTCGAAAAGTGGGCCATTTTTTTCCTGTGCTTTCACCCTTTGTATAAAGAAGTATCATGTTTTAGAGGTCAAAATCAAGCGCCAATGGAAATTGAGGGTTCTTTTATATAATCATGGTAAAAGAGTTTTCGTGATGAATAATAAATGGCATTATCATCAAATGAAAGGGTTTTTTACATCCTTTACATGATTTCTTACAAAAAATGTAACTGAAGTTCTTACAATGAACTGTAGCTTACAAGCAAGCATTTCCATTATAAATATGTTCATACAAAACCTTCACGAAATTATTTTCTTGCTGCAGTGCATTTGGGGAAACAAATCTTTGATCGAATATTTAACTAACATAAAAATTACAAAATTATTTAATAATACATTGAAAAAACTGTTAAAGGATCTTACATTTCTCGGTTGGGTGTAGAAAAGCTCTGGATTGTTTCGCTTGTGATTCTGCATGAAATGGTTTAAAATTAAATAAAACTGGAAATGGTTTATGGTGTTTTTTTTTTTTTTTTTTGTATCAACACATTACGGAAAAGTGGGTGCTTTGATACTCATGCAAAGGGTCCTTACGATATTAAAATCAGCTGGAAGAAACGATAAATTCAATTAAATCAATCGAATTTCTCATCAATCGCGTACGCTTCAGTTTCGGAATAGAACGGTAGATTTAATTCTTTTAAACCGAAATTTCTTGGGTCCAACCTGCCTCAAGATGAAAGATTACAATGTATGAAATAAATTATTATGGTTTTCATCCCTGTCTCCAGGAAACACGTTTTTCCAACCTGTCACATTGAACTAGCTAATTAAGTAACACGTACTCATCTTTATGAAGCATTTTGTAGTCATTTACTTTAGATAGGCCTGTTTTGCTGGCATCAGGTGATTATCATAAGAAAAAAGAAGAAATTCACATGAATCGAAAAAAAAATTAAAGTTTTAGATAGTTAGAATAAATAGTACATGTAGTAGTGTTTGGATTCAATGATATCGATTCTTTTTGAGCATTTTGAGTAGGCTTGAAAACAGAACAAGTTCTGAATTATAATCTTGTGCCAAAATTAAATTGGGCTCAGCTTTTGCACATCCATCGGCTGCCTTTGGCACACCTTTGGAACACCTTCGGCACAATCTCGGTCGTTTTTTATGTCATTTATCATATTTCGTCAAGTAGATGTGATATGATCAAGTTGTCGCTTGATATGGTTTTGAGAGATACCAAATTTGATCATGTGGAACAATGATCCGGAATGTCCGGAACCGGTTCTACGGTGACCATATGATTCCAAGGCTGTTTTGAGTGCCATTGGTCATATTTCATCGAGTAGATGTGATTTGATATGTCGCTTGATGTGGTTATGAGATATATCAAATATGACCAAACGGAATCATAATCCGGAACTGGTTCTACGGTGGTCATATGGGTTTATGGTTGTCATTTTGAGAACCATTAGACATATTTCGTCGAGAAGATGTGATTTAATGTGTCGCATAGTATGGTTATGGTAGATAATAAATGTGATCATATAGAACCATCATCCGGAACATCCGGAACAGATTCAATGGTACGCATGTGGTCTTATGATTGTTCTCTAGCATTTTCGAGAGTTCCACTAAAACAAGTAATATGTTGTCGCAATGATAAGTAAGATAAATGATAAAGATTGAAAAAACACTCCCCGTGCCAACACATTCTTGAATACATAACAAAGAGGGAGGGGCCTGGGGGAATACCATCCAACAGATGAAAGGACCATTCACCGGAATGATGTTTCAGTTTTCGGTCGTTTCGGTGCATCGCGTGTGATGTCGAAGCGGAAGAAGAACACAGGCTCGAACCAGGGTTCGAACCCTGCAACCCAGTCTAACGCTGCCCAAGGCGGCAAAAAGACGAAGAGAGACGCATCCGACCGTGGAAGTGTCCATACCCCAATGAATGGTGGTCCCCAGGATAACGCCACAGCAATCAACGGTAGTGACGTCGGTGATTTCGGTAGGTCCGTTGAAAACTTGGCCACGGGCGGCCAGAACGGTCTGAAAGTGAAACTCCCACCTCTAGCTCTGGTGGTGAAGTCAGTACCACTCGACAAGCTGGCTCAAGACATGGCATCCCTTGGCGTCGCTGCCGAGTACAAGCTGTGCGGGATTGGCACGAAAATCATCCTCCACACCAAAGCGGACTACAACAAAGCTTTGGCTTCGCTGAAGAATTCCAAAGTGGAATTTTTCACACACGACATCCCGGGCGACAAGCCATTTAAGGTAGTCATCCGAGGCCTTCCGAATTTCGATACGAAGGTAATCGAAGCTGAAATTAAAGACCGGTACAAGCTGGCCCCCATCGCCGTCTTTCGGATCAAGAGGAGGAACGAAAGCCAGAGGAAGTACCAGGATTGCCTTTTCCTGGTACACTTCAAGAAGGGGACGGTGACGCTTAATGCGTTGCAAGCAATCCGCTCGCTCTTCAACGTCATCATCCGTTGGGAGTCCTACCGTGGTGGCCGCCGCGATGTAGCGCAGTGTCAGCGCTGCCTCAACTTCGGAGATGGCACCCGAAAGTGCAACATCAACCCACGCTGCAGCTTCTGCACCAAGGACCATGCCTCCTCCGACAGCCCAGATGACAGTTCTGAGGTTATCAAGTGTGTCAACTGTAGCGGTGCTCATCAGGGCTCTAACAGGCAGTGCCCCAAACGCGAGGAGTTCAAGCGTATCCGAAAGGATGCATCGACCTCCAACCAACCAGGACGTAAGAAAAATAAGTCCCCGACTTTCGGGGTAGGCGATTTTCCGCCTCTTCGAACCAACCAGCAACCGTGAATGCAACCCGCTCCCCCCCAACCAACGCCCGGTGAACAAATTTCACTCCCCCCTGGATCCTGGAGAACACCGCCAACGCTAGAAGGTATGTACTCGGTGGACGAGTGTTGGAACATGTTCGTTCATGTTACAAGCGCTTTCCGCAAGTGCACCAACAAGAACGAACAGTTCGAAACTATCGTGAAACTGGCTATGCATTATGGCGTCTAAACCACTATGCATAGTCACCTGGAACGCTTGCTCCTTAAGAGCAAAAACCATCGAGCTTGCAGACTTCCTCCGCAAGCATACCATCGACGTGGGCCTCCTCACCGAGACCCACCTCAAGTCCGGCGACAGTTGCTGGTTACCGGACCACAACATCATTCGGCTTGATCGTATCAGCTCCAGGGGGGGGGGGTGTTGCGATCATCGTCAAAAAAGGGATAAAATACCGCAGTCTGTCCCATATCCGCACCTCTATCATCGAGGCCCTTGGTGTGAAGGTGGAGTCGGCGACTGGATACGTCCAGTTCATCGCCGTCTACTGCCCTCGACAGTGTGCCACCAGCAGCGGACTAGCGACTAAATTCAAGACCTGGCCACCATCACCCGTACCGGTTCCCGCTTCGTTGTTGGAGGAGATCTGAATGCTCGCCATGAGGCCTGGCGGAACTACCAGCAGAACCAGAACGGTCGTCTGCTGTTCGACCATTCGCAGCATGGGCTGTACTCCGTTTGGTTCTCGGACGAGCCAACATTCATCTCACCGGCAGGCAACCCATCGACGCTAGACCTGTTTCTTACAAATACTGGCTTGTCCAAGCCGGTAGCCTTGAACGAACTCAGCTCCGACCATCAACCGGTGGTGGCTGAACTGGGATGCAACGTAGCTCCTGCTCCAAGCCTGCGCAAGGACTACCATCGCGTAAACTGGGCCCAGTTTTGACGCGTGGTAGACAGGCACATTATCGACAACTTGACTCCGTGGAGGACATCGACCGAGCGTTGGAGGGACTTCACCAAGCCATAAACGTGGCTGACGAGGCGTGCGTCCGACGAGTTCCTGTGAGGGGTAAGTTTATTGCCATTGATTTCCACACCCAACTATTGATTCGACTGAGAAATGTTCGTAGACGCCAGTTCCAAAGAACCGGAGATCTAGCGTGGAAACGTGCAATGGCCGATCTGAACAAGGAGATTGCTTCCAGAATGGTCTCACTCCGGAACGAAAGTTTCGGGCGGCTCATCCAGAATCTGGATGGCCGCTTCAGATCATTCTGGAAGGTTACCAAGGTTCTAAAGATGCACCCCAAACCCATTCCTCCACTCAAAGATGAAAATGATGACGATTGGCTCATAATCACCTCTCTAGAGAAAGCAAATGCGATTGGTGAGCATATTGCCAAATCGCACTTGCTTGGCTTCAACATCCAAAGTCCGCTTGAAGCTCAGGTTGAGCAATGCGTACTCAACCTTGATTCCTCCCTTTGTGCCATCCCTCCGGAGGATAGAATCACAGTGGAACAGATTTGCTCAACGCTAAATGCACCAAAAACATGAAGGCCCCCGGGTTTGACGGAATATTCAACCTAGTATTGAAAAATCTCAGCATGAAGGTTCACTCTCTGCTGGCTGCTGTCTTCAACAGATGCTTGGAACTGCATTACTTTCCAAGTATCTGGAAGACAGCGAAAATCATACCTATCCGCAAACTCGGGAAGGACCCAACGCTAGCTTCAAGCTACAGACCAATCAGCCTCCTTTCAGAGCTGAGCAAATTGTTCGAGAAACTTATTCTCAATCGTTTACTCAAGTTAGTCGAGGAGCAAAACATTCTCCTACCGGAACAGTTCGGGTTCAGGAAGAGGCACTCCACAAATCATCAGCTAGTACGGGTGATGAATAACATCCGAAGTAACAAGGCTGCCAAGTCCACAGCCATGGCATTGTTAGACGTTGAGAAAGCGTTTGACAATGTCTGGCACAATGGGCTTGTATACAAGCTTTGTAACTTCAACTTTCCTTTGCATCTTGTTAAAATCACCCGTAACTACCTTCAGCAAAGGTCGTTTAGGGTTATCGTTGAATGGTTGCCTTTCAAACACGTTCTCCATCCCAGCAGGAGTTCCACAAGGAAGTCTGTTGGGCCCTTTGCTTTACAGCATTTACACTTCAGACATTCCTCCCCTCGGAGACGGTTGCGTGTTCTTCCTGTTCGCAGATGATACCGCAATAACCGTCAAGGGTAGGATGCCTCGCGAAATAACAAATAAGCTCCAACGATGCCTTAACGCCTTTGCTGATTATGCCACCACGTGGAAATTAAAATCAATGCCTCCAAAACACAACCAATCATGTTCGTGCATCGGCAATCACCCAAACTAAAACCGGCTCCCTCTTGTACTGTAATCATGGATGGCACAAGGGTTGAGTGGTCCGCCGAGGTAACCTATCTCGGGATGTTGTTTGACGAAAAGCTCCTCTTCCGTGCGCATGTAGAGAAAACTGTAGTCAAGTGTTCTGCCTTGGTTAGGTGTCTGTATCCGCTGATTTGTCGCAGATCCCGCGCAGCTCCGGTGTGGGAATCATGTGCACAGACTCACAGGAACAAAATCCAGGACGCTCAGAATAGAGTGCTGAGGATGGTTCTTGATGGTTAAAACAGGCCTGATAGGACTAGGAACTTTTATTGATAATAATTGAAATTTCAAAGGAACTAAAGTTGAAAAGACGCGTCTGTGTCACTTGATAAGTAATACATGTAAACCACACAAATTCAAGAAATATAGAACATTTAAAGTCAAAAAAGTCTGCTGGGTTACTCAAGTCACCAAAAAGTCCGCTAATTCACCTTTTTGCAATACATTTGGTACTTAGATCTCTATAATGCGATGGAGCATAAGAATAAACGCATGATCATTCACTCAGTAAGCTAAAACGGTTGCCACGAAGTCATCAAACGCTTTTTGATTTATAAAAAAAAAATAGTTTCGGGAAGAGTCGTTACTCACCCTTTATTATTATTTTCTACGATTTATTGGACCGTTGATTTTTATATTACCAAATTTGAAATGTGCTGCGTATTCAACAAGTCCATATATTAACATCTTCCTAACAAATATAAACACACCATACAGGCCTCCATTGCTATTAAGCAGCATATCACCAATCGGCATTCGAAGAAAAAAAAATGGACTGCGCTCTCTAACCATCACATTATATCACGATCCATCTCATCCTGCATGGCTGACCACTACCCACCATTCACTTTTATCAGCCGAATTTCGTGGCAACTATTCTTATTGAAAACGTACCATACTAAAGAATTCTTTCGGGTTGGATATTTTCTCGACTTCCCTGGACATAGAATATCGTTGTGCTGCCACATAATATCCCAAGTAACAATTTGGGTTTTACGAGGGTTCTGTAGACCATGATTTAGAGTTGTAGAATGCTATAAAACCCCGATAAAACTTGCAAAAACGTTTAAGCAAGGAAAACAATGTTCAGCATTTGATTATAGTCATCAATGATATATTTACGACTGATATGGAAGGTTGATTGCAATTGATATCTCATTTAACTAAAATTAAACGAAAAATAGACAAACGTAAAACCTTATGGGGGATGACATTGGGCCAACACATAAATGTATTTAAAATATCTTAAAATATGTAAATGTAACATAGCTATTAGGAGTACATTTGCGTATGATCACAATGTACTTCGGATGTATGGCTAAAGATCGCGTGTAACTCTCATCTATCCACATACAGGTATGTTCAAATTTTGGTTTGCCTGTGGGCATTATTAGAAACGTGTTTCTTCTACTATTTATGACACTTAACTTTACAGCGCTAGTTAAATAAAATACTGGCTGATTTTATCTTCACTCTACTCCAGGAGCTCAAGGAACATATTGTAGTCATAATTTTCTATATATTCAAGATCTTAGCATCAATGAACATTTTTCAATTCTGGCCAAATGTTACCCCGTCTTACGGTACGAACAAACCACCCATCCTTACATTTTAGTTTCCAAACCTACTTTTTCTCACTTATTTGTGAATCTATAAATCTGCTTCGAAACGGTGTCACGTTTTAAGGGGGGAGGGGGTCTCTAATACAATGCATATGACAAGCAATGCATTAGGTATAGGAAAAACGTGACGATAGGGCGAGAGGGGGGGGGGGTAAATTTTCTCTCGATTTAGCGATAACTTCAGCATGTACTTATCCATAAGTATCGCACCTACATTACCGTAGGTAACAACAATCACAATTGAGCATCCAATCCAACCTTAAGCCATTTACGATTCAATTAATTTTCAATTGCAGAAAAACGAACCCGCACCGAGATAATACGGAGAGTGAGCGATTGACGAGTTGCGTGTGCTGTTCGTTCCTGCCTTTATTCGCAGTAATTTTCTACTCGGAAACCATTTATCGAGCATGCATTACAATGTGAGCATGAATCTTTTACAAACGAGTTTTTTTTTTTCAATAAACCTCCAACCATTATCGAAAGCTACGGCGTGCAAGAGGGTAAAAAGGTGGATCCTCTATTTCAGTTCCATTTGAGGTAATTTTGCTGAAAAACAAACAAAACATTATCGTCTAATCGAGGTACTTTGCGTTCAATTGCAAAGTAATGTTCTTTAAGCAGAAATAAGCCGCAGCACAATTGAGAAGTCACTTTGGAAAATGACTCCAATTTAGCGAACGCTGCTTATCAGTGACGATGCCATTTTCGCCCACTTTTAGTCGACCGTGTCGTCTGAAGTACTTCTTTTTTTAAAGTACCTAAGCCAACAAGGATGGGGGAACGCAGTGGAACCTCAAATTTACACATAAGTGAAGAAATTCCCATTGAATAAATTCGCCATTCAACAGCTTCTTCAAGTCTCATCAAATGCCAGCTCGTCTCACTCATTCACTCGATCTCGCCTGCCGTTTGATTATCACACTCACACACATACACACAGCCAGTTGCCTCCGTTTTAATCTGTTGGAGACCCAACAACACCCGCCCGGCAAGACCCCAAGACGGCAGCCAACGCACGGTGTGATGTGTAGAAGCGTGAAAAAGGTCCAATTTAGCAGAAGATAAAATTTACATTCTAATCACAGCAAGGAATCAAAACTTCACCGGAGCGTTTTTCGCACAAGGCAGGCAGCAGCGCTCGAACATCGGTAGGTACATACAGAGATAGAGAGGGGAAGAATCGGTTCTTTCGCATCTCGCGCCGAAAGGTGTGCTGCAGTTGCTGTAAAACGGCATATGCCTAGCCGACCTCCATTAACTAACGTGCGGAACTGGCAGCGGGATGAGATGGAGGGCGAATATTAGCGCCCAAGAATGCGTTTCGGTCCGGAATTTGAAAGTGACACCGGGTGCGGCATCACCTAACGCACCTAGCCGGTGTCAACTACGAGAATGCTGGAACTGTTCGACAACGACAACGATGTGACACAGATTTCCAAGCGGATTATCCTTTCACTGAAGAGGAAGCAATTTTGGAGGTCTTTATTAAAACTTTCGCTCGATGGTATAATTTGGGTGTAGAGGGAATTTTATAATCCCTAAATAATCCTAGACTTTAACGAACGGTTTTAAAGTTAGGATTGTTTCAAAACGTGGTCCTGCAAGTAGTTCTTCTCTAATTGTCCATTTGGCTTGCTATGGATTTTGGCAGATTCAGACTGGGGTTTGCACCCAACTATCAACTTGAGCTGATTGAAAGCTGAATAAGTCACATTCAAAGTGTTTTTATGTTACTTCATACGCGAAGTTAACGATTTTCAGAGTTGGTTGGAAATGCTAACATGAAGCTTTAGTGTGATAATTTATTAGCTATGAGAATTATTAGAGAATGATCTTTAGAAGAGGGTAGGTGGATACTTCCGTTAGAGTACGGCAGTATGAAAATTGAATAGAAGTTGAAAATGAGCGAAGGGCCATTAATGCGACAGTTTTCAAGATAGACGCACATTTTTGCCTAACCCGTACGATGTACGCGGGGACTTGAAGTATGTCTCCAAGTCCACAGGCAAAAATGTGCGTCCCTCTTGTTGCTCATAAACTGACTGCGGCTGTGGAATAGTTCTAGCGACGTTTTCATCACTACCTAAAGCCCCACGTTGCAAGAGCATTTCCAGTCGATGGTGTGTTATAATGCAGTTCTTCTTTACCCAACTATTGTGTTGCTCCTCTCGTCATGACCAACGTGATCATCTCATAGAGAAAGCAGTAGGGTGGTTGTTGCGTGCTGTACCATCATCAGCATTGTTGACGGCTACTCCCGCCTTGAGTTGTTACATTCAAAGTGTTTTTATGTTACTTCATACGCGAAGTTAGCGATTTTCAGAGTTGGTTGGAAATGCTAACATGAAGCTTTAGTGTGATAATTTATTGGCTAGAGAATGATCTTTAGAAGAGAGTAGGTGGCGTCTAACTTCAAAAACTGTCGCATTAATGGCCCTTCGGTCATTTTCAACTTCTATTCAATTTTCATACTGCCGTACTCTAACGGAAGTATCCACCTACCCTCTTCTAAAGATCATTCTCTAGCTAATAAATTATCACACTAAAGCTTCATGTTAGCATTTCCAACCAACTCGGAATAAGTCAGTTTTTAGCTAAAGAACCAAATTGTTACATGAATAAGATCTTACTCAACTTTCAATGTTCTAGGGCAGTGTAAAGACCCATAATTCAAGCACCAAACAAATCTATACAGTTAATTGGATAAGATTCCAACACCTCAATTGCAGCAGAGGCAGACCCAGGGACTCATGACATCAGCACCACAACAAGGAAATAAAGGAAGTCGGCAGGAATCTGACTTGGGCCCAGGTCTAGGGAAAATCGAGCAGCCGTTCAGGCTGGATTTTTTTCACGTTGGCCCTATGCACCACTAGGGGTGTGCAGGATGTATGAGTAAGTAAGTAATATCAACAGGAAATTAAATCACTACCTATCGCGTAGCGAATATGAGATGAGGCAGAGGAACTTTCACATGTATGCAATTCTCAATGGGTAAAATGGGTATATGCTCGATTTCAAGCAGCTATGGACGTACAAATGGAGGATATTATATATAAATCTGTATAAATTCGTGTGTTATCTTTTAGAAGCTGATATATTTTAGAGTAAATGAAACATTTATTTTATGGCAACATTAAAGAGCTACAAAGGAAAATTCGTTAAATATCAGGACTTAAATGCATCGCCAGGACTTTAGAACTGCTGTGAGATGACAATGTGCCGTACATTAATTTAGCATTTATTTTTTAAATTTATTTGATAAGCCTCAATCGAATTAACTTTACAGAGCCGAGGATTCTAGTTCACTTTACAATACATCTTAAAACTATAGTCAAAAGGTACAACACAATAAACAGTTTATCTTCCGCTATCCAAGTACCTCCTCCATTAGAACTGGAGCCGCTTCCAGTGGTTTCATTGTATGGCAGTTACGCCATCATGAGGCAAAGCGCTTCCATTGCAGCAATGGACGCAAAACGTGGTCATCACTCACACACTCATGACGAAACGGTTGCTTTCCAAAGTCGACGACGCATCGACCGAAAGAACTGCTGATGAAGAACAATGAAGAAGACCACACAATAGCTGCTGCCGAGTAAACAGACGATCGCGTGACACACATCGAAAGTGGCCTGCTTCTGTCGACAGCCGAGTCAATACTGAATTTAGTGAAAATTGTTCCGTAAACAAATATTTGTTATCATCCACGAAATGATTACGAGAATTTGCAAACATATTACTAGATCAGTTGATTATGATCAAAGCAAAGTTTAAAAAGAAATCAACTTTAATATATAAAATAGATTTCAATTTGTGAGCGGTTTTTGTATGGTGGATAGGGTTGTCAGTACCGGTCCTTTTTTACGAGTACCGGTTTTCGGTACTGAGAGGTTCAGTACCGTTAATACCGATAAATTATCGGTAGCAAGGGATGTTAAGAAAATAAATTGAAAAATTAGAATAATAATTTGTTTAAAGGAGTCTGTTTTGGTGTACTCTCACGCCCAAGGTCACTTCTTTAAATTTGTTTCCCATTATAGTCGCGAATAACCTAAAAATGTTTAAACAACTTTAACATCATTTATTTAATCAATATCCTGAATATCCTATTGCGAAGCAAATTCGTCTCTCATATTAGAATCAATACTAGTCACGAAATTTCTAGATTTACTCACTGCTACTAACTGATTTTGCATATGTGCACCCCACTCACTGCAAATCCATGCAAAGTCGTAATCAAGGGAAGTACACACAAAAATAGAGTACGGGTAACAATTTTCTGTAATCAGTGCAATCAGCAATACTGAAAAATACTAATTTAACGGTGGATAAAAACGCTACAATGTTTTATGTCCGACGTTTCAGTCTTCACACTTCACACTTTCTTCATAAGATTAAAAGTTGTACCATCTTTCGTTCAGTGCAAAAAGTTTACCGCCCTAATGAAGGTGAATCTGTTAAAGTCTAGACTTTTCGGACATTTTCGATGCATCTCTGAAGTTATTGATACTGTTCTAAAGCTCCCAAAACTCCAACAAATTTCTCAAGACTTTCCTGAATTTCCGGAAGTTCCTCAATTTTCCTAAAGTTCTTGAAACTTAACGTAATGGAACATCCCTTAAAATCTCTAAACTTCCCTGAACTTCTCTGGATTTACCTGAAGTTTCCATTCGTCCATGACAATGTTCCCAAAATTATCATGAGATTCTCAGTAGTTCCTTAATTTTCAAGCAATTTTCCTGATATCAATGGAATTTTCCTCAAAACCCTACAATATTCCTGAAATATTAGAAATATTTCTGAGATTTTTGGAATTTTCCATTATTTCTCGGAAATTCTTTAAAGTTCTAGCAGTTCAGTTAGATATAATAGATAAATTGCGGATTTTTAGCGATGGGCACAATTTTAGAACCATAGGACAACATTAGAGCCATTTCCCCTATCTCTTTTTTTAATCTTTATTATAAAAATAAATAGGGGAAATAGCTCTAAATTTAGGCCGACACTACATCCATTTCCTCTTTCTCTAATCATCCTCTGAACATTAAAAAAAATAATGAAAGTGCCCAAAATCTAAAAACTTCTCTAAAGCCCTCCGGACTTCTTTGAAGATCTAAGAATTTTGCAGAAGATTTTGGAAATTCCCTAAGTTTCTAGTTACGTTAAATGAAGTGCACTACCCAAGTAGCAATTTTTGTTTTATGAGGGTTCTGTAGACCATGATTTAGGCTTGTAGAATGCTATAAAACCTCTATAAAGCTTGCAATGTTACTTGGGTAAGGTTCTCTGATCTTGAAGCTACCCGGAAGCGCGTGCAATTATTATAATGTTCTAGATTTTCCCTGAAAGCTTCTGGACTTCTGCTATCATTTCAAAATATGTATGAAGTTTTTTTCAATTTTTCAGGAGTTCTCTGGACTTAAGTTTCACGACATTTTCTTAGAAATCAAAAAGCTAACCTGTTTTATTGAACTCATACTTTACAGATCTTTAACCGTTATGTAATCGACAGGGTACCCGGATACCTTTTCAGATTTCAAGTTAAAAAATTATACAGTTATTTTCACGACAGGAAACCAGAATTCAGTGACATCTTAGAACTCGTGGAGGAACAACTTTTCATGAAGAAAGATTGCATATGGCAGCAAGGGGCTTTGAAAGTGGGGGTCCTTATTTTTTTTTACCTTTAGGAGCTCGACAAAGGTACCCGGGTTTTGAATATTTTGGCACCATTGGATTCAGAAACTTATCCTCTTTCTAAACATTGCCCACAATGTCCATCCGGAATCGTCTGGTTCCAGAACTAAGGATTTTCTTGCCACTTTCGCTAGAATTTCGAAGGAATCGATATCAAAGTATCAGAATCTCCTTCAAGAAACAATTTCAGCTCACTTGAGGACCAGTTTAAGGTTTGTCCCCGAACGGCCATTCTGAAGCAGGTTCCCGTAAAGCCTCTAGAGGCCATAGAAGTGTTTGGGAAGAAACTCCTACAATATGGGTATCAAAATTCATGAATTCACAGCAAGAGACTATTTTGTTTATCCTTTTATTGTGGTCATCTGACAGATTGTCCCCAGAACGACCATTGCGTAGTAGGTTCCCGTAGAGCCTCTATTGGCCATAGAAGTGCTTGGGAAGAAACCTCTACAATATCGATATCGAAATTCTTGAATTTACAGCAGATGACTGTTTATCATAATTTTGTGGCCGTTTCATGGATTGTAATCGGAACGGCCATTCCAGAGCAGGTTCCCGTAGGGATTCTATTGGCCATAGAAGTGTTTGGGAAGAAACTCCTATAATATGGGTATCAAAATGAATGAATTCAAAGCAAAAGACTGTTTATCCTTAAATGTTGGTCATCTGACAGATTGTCCCCAGAACGGCCATTGCGGAGCAGGTTCCCGTAGAGCCCCTATTGGCCATAGAAGTGCCTGGGAAGAAACCCCTACAATATGGGTCCTAGCTCGCTATCCTACTCTCTATATGCAATTTTCACACTGCCGTAATCTAAACGGAACTATCAATTCTATACTTTCATCTCCTCCTCATCTATCGTATAAAAATTACCACTTCAGTCTGTTATTCGAAATTAGCATCTTCAACTATGTAAATCGTTGACTTCACGCAGAAGTAATACTAAACATATAGTCAAAGTATCAAAATTCATTAATTTACAACAGGAGACTATGCCCCATGCCATTATTTCGTCATCTGAATACTAGGGGAAGCTTCCCATAGAGATTAATGACATTTAAAGCACACACAAAGTTATGATAAACAGTCTCCTGTTGAAAATTCATGAATTACGATACCCATATTGTAGGGGTCAATCCATCGGATGATCACAAATTTATGGTAAACAGTATGTTTGTGCATACGTCGAGCATATGTGCAACTACCCTACACACTAAAGATGTATCCATCCACACACAGATGTCATTACTTGTATATACAGTGTCTGTAGTCTTGTTCTGTACTGTTTAATATTGTATTGAATGATGTACGATAACAAATAAAAAGCCAATAAAACGTATGCCTCTGCCATGGCAGGACGGCCAAAATAATCGGTCGTGTATTTTATTTTCACAACACAACGTCGAAAGGATCCAGCCCGTGCGCGATCACAGTATCCTTCTGTAAAGCCGTTCAGGCGACAATCCGTCGGATGACCACCAAGTTATGATAAACAGTCTCCTGTTGGAAATTCATGAATTTTGATGCCCATATTGCAGGACTTTCTTCCCAAATACTTCTATGGCCACTAGAGGCCCTACCGGAACCTGCTCCGGAATGGCCACTCTGGGAACAAACCTTAAAATTATTCTCAAATGAGATGAAATTGTTTCTTGAACTAGATTCTGATATTCTGATAACTATTCCTTCGAAATTCGAGCAAGAAAATGCTTAGTTCTGGGACATTACACCGGAAATTCAGATTTCCGGGAACCACACGATTCCGGAGGGACATTGTTGGTATAAGATTCAAAATCGGTCCAAATTGGCCGCAGTAGCAAGTATTTTAAAGGGTGATACGGTCAAAATTTGGTCAATATCAACTTGACGTATTTCTTTCAATTTTGCATTTAAAAAACCTGAACACCCCTCATTTTGAAGGTGTGTGTGTGTAGAATGTTGCTCCTATTTTGATTTTGGAATTCACTCTTCAGTTGCCAAAATGCCGTCCAAGCAAGAAGAGCAGCGTATCAAAATTTTGCTCGCGCATCGCGAAAATCCGAGCTACTCGCACGCAAAGTTGGTAAAATCGCTAAAAGTTGCCAAATCAACCGTTACAAATGTAATTAAAGTGTTTGGGGAACGTTTGTCGACAGCCAGGAAGTCTGGATCGGGGGGAAATCGAAAACCGGAAGCCGCTGAGACGACAAAGAGAGTTGCCGGTAGTTTCAAGCGAAACCCTAACCTCTCTCTCCGAGATGCCGCAAATAAGCTGAGTGTATCGTCTACAACCGTGCATCGAGCCAAAAAACGAGCCGGACTATCGACTTACAAGAAGGTAGTGACTCCAAATCGCGATGATAAACAAAATACGACGGCCAAAGCGCGATCCCGGAGGCTGTACACGACGATGCTGACAAAGTTTGACTGCGTGGTAATGGACGACGAAACCTACGACAAGCCCGACTACAAGCAGCTTCCGTGACAGGAGTTTTATACGGCAAAAGGAAGGGGAAAGGTAGCAGATGTTTTCAAGCACATGAAACTGTCAAAGTTCGCAACGAAATATCTGGTTTGGCAAGCCATCTGTACCTGTGGCTTGAAAAGCATCATTTTCATAGCTTCCGGGACTGTCAACCAAGAAATTTACGTGAAAGAGTGTTTGTTGTTCCGTACTGTTTTGGCCGGATTTGGCATCTTGCCATTACGGTAAAAAGGCCATGGAGTGGTACGCCGCCAACAACGTGCAGGTGGTTCCCAAGGACAAGAACCCTCCCAACGCGCCAGAGCTCCGACCAATTGAGAAATACTGGGCTATTGTCAAGCGGAACCTAAAGAAGACCAAAAAAAACTGCTAAGGGCGAGCAGCAGTTCAAGGCAAACTGGCTTTCGGCGGCGAAGAAGGTGGACAAGGTGGCTGTACAAAATCTGATGGCAGGGGTCAAGCGTAAGGCCCGGCAATTTGGATTTGGAAAAGCGGAAGCCTAACTGAATATTTTTCCTGAATTTTATACTAATTGAACTTGAAAAAGAAATTTAATTTGATTTTTTAAATAAACGATTTCACCGATTTACACGCATTTTCCCTTGACCAAATTTTGACCGTATCACCCTTTAATTTGTGGGTACCCGGGTACCTTTGACGAGCTCCTAAAGCTATTTTTTGTCGATCACATAACCGTTAAACATCCCTAAAAGTCTGGATTTTTCGGAAATTATTGGGACTGCCCTTCAGATCCCTAAGCGCGTCTGAAGATCACAAAAACCAGAAAGAACTAGGTTCTTGGAAATTCTATAAAGTATCCATAAGTTTTGTGGGTTTTCTGAAGACTTCTTGACTTCCCTGACGATCTTAGAACTTCTAAAAAGTCTCTTAATGTTTCCATGAAACTGATGGAATCACATGGATATTCTCAGTTTTTCCTTATTATCCTGCAGTCTGTCTATGACATTTTCCCGGAATCCCAAGAAATTTCGTTTCATTCCTCGGATCTTCTTTAAAGTTTTAAACAAATAGGGGAAAAGTTGGCTTCGGCAATACCTTAACTTATTATCGTCAGGGGGTAAACAACGTCCTTGAGAGCTTAGACAGAGGTGTGACGTTGCGTGTCCAAATCGACAGGAACTGCGTCCGGTGGTGGTTGGCTTCTCCGTGTTTTCTGTTCACCTAGGTCGAAAGAATCGGTAATACCCGATGTGTCCATCTACCGTTATCCACCGTGTTCCACTCCTGTTGTCACTTTGCCAAAGACTCCGCTTTCACCACTTTCCGTACTCTACTGGCTTCTCTCCGACTGTAGCACATGCTGTCCTTCGCCGGGTGATGCCGATAGGGATCATTCCGGCGATAGCGCATACTGCTTCCGATGAGATGGTTCTGTACGCACTCACGACTCGCATGGCCATGAGCCGGAACGTACTGCTCAGGTTCCTTTGGTTCTGCTTCGTTTCCAGTGCTGCAAACCAGGCTGAACCTCCATACCTCAGTATCTAGCCAGAAGACGCCTCTTGATATTGCTAGGAATAGAGTTGTTCAGCATGATTCTAGCTATTGTGTTGATGGCCTTCCAAGCATTCTCACAGACATATTCGACGTGGCTGTTGAAGTTTAGCCGGTCATCGAGCATCACTCCCAGGTGCGTTGGACCAAGGATGGAGCCTTGTGGAACACTCATTGTGATCCTAATCGATCTCTGTCCCATATCTGTCTCGCAGATCAGAACCAGGCTCTGGAAGTAACTCCTCAGAATCCTGCACAGGTAGTCAGGGACCCTCATTCTATGCAGCGTTTTGGCAATGGCCAGCTGCGCTGTTGAACGCAGTCTTGACGTCGATCGTTATCACGGTGCAATATCGATCTCCTCTTCCCTTCTGTTTGGACGCCTTCTCTGCTCTCTCGACCATTGTCCGAATTGCATCAACCGTTGATCTCCCTTTCCGGAATCCACACTCTCCGACAATCCAAAACAAATGCTGATAGGGCTGATTAGGTTGAAGCATTGTCCGTTTCAATTGACGATGTTATTTATCTCCGTTGAATTCGAGAATTTGCGATGACGAAATCTATTGAAAATTGAAAGCCAATCAAAACTTGTATGTACACGGATCTTTGCTACCACATCATTATTCTCACGGATACATGATTGGATTCACGCACGCTCTCTCGTCAGGTGTTCGGCGACGATTATGAAGTTTTCCGTTGCGATAGGAATGCTGCTAATAGTCGGAAAGTTAAAGGTGGAGGTGTTTTAGTGGCTATAAATTCTAGGTTTGAAGCGAGGTTACTAGAAAATAATGCTTGGACATGCTTAGAGTAGGTGTGGACGTCGATTAAACTGGGCGATCGTACCTTGTTTCTCTGTGCGGTTTATTTTCCTCCCGACCGTATACGGGAGCGTGAACTCATCGAAACCCATTGCCAATCGGTCTTCTCTGTTCTGGATACCGCCAAAGCAACCGATGAAATTATTTTGTTTGGTGGCTTCAATCTCCCGGGGATTTCATGGAGAAAAAAAAACTCGCAACGGCTTCCTCTATCCTGACATGGATCACTCTGTCATCCATTCCTACGCTTCGCTCTTTCTGGACAATTACAGCTCAGCCACTCTTTCTCAAATCAATCATGTTATTAACCAGAACAACCGCAGTTTGGATCTTTGTTTTGTAAGCGCCCAGGACATGGCTCCTTTCTTATGCGAGGCGCCCAGTCCTCTGGTGAGACTGGATCGTCACCACCTGCCGCTACTGGTGACGTTAAGGGGAAGCTCACCGGCCCAAAAATAAAAAATATTTTTGGTACGTTTTTATTTTTCTAAACATATTGGGAAAAATTATCAAATATCCAAGAAAATCAGTTTCTTCCTTAGATTTTTGTCAAAAATTACATGCAAAATTTTTTTTTCTATCCCATCATGAAAAAAAATTGGACTCTCAGAAAAACCGAAAAGTTGATGTTTTGTGGTTTTTTGAGTCCAACTTTATGCCATAATGACTTATAAAACATGTTTTTGCACGTGAATTTTCTTTAAAAAATTAGAAAAAATGTGATTTTTTTAGATTTTTGATACTTTTTTTTTCAATATTTTTAGAAAAATCAAAACGTAATTTTTTTTTTCGGAGCGGTCTGCTTCCCCTTAAGTACTAAGCTGATGCACGATTTTAATATTTCACCTGCCACCGTTTCCTACGATTTTCGCAACGCCGACCATGGTAGTATCGCCGAGTTACTCTCTAATTTAGATTGGGACTACTTATTGGACACCGTTGACATTGAGTCCGCCGCTCAAACTATTTCCAATGTCTTGGGAATATCATTGACAGACACGTTCCGAAAAAGATTCATCATCCTGGATTTGTTCTTTTGCCATACGGACTTTCCTGTGGAAATCTCGAGATCTGGTTCACCACTCTTGCCAGTTGATCTTCATCATCCGCCACTAGTCGTCTGCTTACCATCTCTAGTTGATGACGGTGCACTGCTGCTGAATGCGAGTGATGAGCTTACGTTAGACTATAGCAAGATTGATTTCGATGTTCTAATGGACTTCCTTTCCGTCACTGACTGGGATCTTCTTTTCGATGGACTGAATGCTGATGAAATGGCTGAAACGTTGTGTGCTGTGCTAAATAATTGGATGGATACAAACGTACCGATTCGTCGACCTGCTGTTTCTCCTGCGTGGAGCACCGCTTTGCTACGAAAACTAAAACGAAAAAGAAATGCTTCGCAACGTAGACTTCGGCGATACCGTTCCCTGGCAAATAAGCGTAGTTTTCACTTGGCGTGTAACGAGTACCGTAATCTAAACTCTTCGCTCTACAAATCGTACGTTTTACGAGTGCAAACTAATTTAAGGCGAAACCCCAAGAGCTTTTGGAGCTATGTAAACTCGAAGAGGAAAAATTCAACAATGCCTGCAAGCGTTTTTTTCAATGACGTTGAATCGTCGATAGGCGGGGAGAAATGTGAGCTTTTTGCTACTCATTTTTCGTCGGTTTTTGCCGCAGAATCCATCGCCTCGACTGAACTTGTCTCGGCTGTTTCGGATGTGCCTTCAAACCTTGTTGACATAAACACTTTTGAAATAACGCCCGTTATGGTAACTAATGCCGCAAAGAAAATGAAATGTACCTTCTCGCCTGGACCAGATGGCATTCCTTCTGCAGTGTATTGTCGTACCATTGGAGCGCTTGTTGAACCGCTTTGCAGAATCTTCAACAAATCTTTTGTAGAGTCGAAATTTCCTGCAATCTGGAAAGAGTCATTTATGGTTCCGGTACACAAGAAAGGAGATAAACGTGACGTTAAAAACTACAGAGGAATTACTAATCTCTCTGCAGCATCAAAACTGTTTGAGATAATTGTGAGTGGTTTCATTCTTGAGCACACCAAATGCTATATCTCTAGTGACCAACATGGCTTCATGCCTGAACGGTCGGTTACCACAAATCTTCTAGATTTTACCACGACATGTTTTGAGCAACTGGAAAATGAGGCACAAATAGACGTCATCTACACTGATCTAAAAGCAGCGTTTGATACGATCAACCATGACATTATGTTGGCAAAGCTATCCAAACTCGGTGCGTCGGAACGTTTGACTTCGTGGTTGTGCTCCTACTTGACTGACAGGTCTCTGCGAGTGAAACTCGATTCCACTACTTCCTCGTATTTCACGAACTCGTCAGGTGTACCACAGGGTAGCAATCTTGGCCCGTTGCTGTTTGTGTTGTACATCAACGACGCACTTCTTCTACTTGGAGATGGCTGTAAGCTTGCGTATGCCGATGACCTAAAGCTGTACTTCGTGGTGCGGACTGCTGAGGATTGCATTCGTCTTCAATCGGTATTGGATGTGTTCGTTGATTGGTGTCGTCGGAATAAGCTTACCCTCAGCATTCCTAAATGTATGGTAATGTCGTATTACTGCATCAGGCAGCCGATTGTTTTTGACTATGCCATCAACGGTGTGGTTCTTCAAAGAACCGACCAGTTTAGCGATCTTGATGTTCTACTGGACCATAAGTTGACGTTCAACCTCCACCGCTCTGCTCTGATCACAAAGGCGAATCGCCAGCTAGGTTTTGTGTCGAATATATCGAAAGACTTCATTGACCCACACTGCCTGAAAGCTCTCTATTGCTCACTTGTGCGACCAATCCTGGAAAATGCCTCCTTGGTCTGGTTTCCTCATCAGTTGACCTGGAGCTTGAGGATCGAAAGTGTTCAGCGCAAGTTTATCAGGATAGCATTACGTAATCTACCATGGTGTGATCCGCAAAATCTCCCGCCGTATTCTGATCGCTGCAATCTGCTGAGCTTGGATACTCTGGAATGCCGACGGAAAAATCAGCAAACAGTTTTTGTTGCCAAGCTATTGAATGGTGAGGTCGACTGCTCGAGGCTTCTCTCGCTGTTGGATATCCGAGTACCACCGAGAACATTACGAAGTGGTACTCTTCTCCAACCGCGGTACCATCGAACGGCGTTCGGTTACAACGAACCACTAACAACTATGATGCGTACGTTTACGGCTGTCGAAGAATTATTCGAATTTGGGGAATCTTCATCTCGCTTTTTGGCACTGATTAGAAACACTTGAATTGTTTTAGCTTTAAGGTTGTTTCATGTAGACAATAGTCCGATGAATAAAATTAAATAATAATAATAATAATAATCATCATCATACGATCCACCACCATGGCATACGAGCGAATTTCGTCGACTGAAATCCAGAAAGAGAGCCGCTCTTAGGAAGTTCACCAAGCACCGCACACTATTCCTTCAACGTAACTATGTCAGGATCAATCACGCATACAAACGAGTAGCGAAACGGTGCTTTCTTAAGTATCGACGTGGATTGAAGAGAAAGCTTAAGTCACGTCCCAAGCAGCTTTGGAAGTTTGTCAACGAACAACGTCATGAAGCTGGTCTGCCGTCGTCTATGACACATAATGGTAACGTGGCATCATCTACGCAAGATATCTGTCAGCTGTTTGCTAGTGTCTTCACGGACGAGCGACTGAGTGACGACTATGCCCGACTGGCTGCCAGTTACGTACCACTCTCTGGCCAAACCATGAGCAGAATTGACATCAATCCCGAGATGTTTTTCAGGGCTTCCTCGAAACTCAAGTCGTCATACAATGTTGCTGCTAAACTTCTGTTGCTAAATTGTTCGAACTCGTTGTTATGGAAGTAGTATCGACCAGCATGGTTTCATGGCTGGTCGCTCCACTGCCACTAACTTGCTGTGCCTTACTTCCTACATCTCTAACAGTATGTCGGATCGTGCTCAGACGGATGTCATTTATACTGACTTATCTGCTGCCTTCGATAAATTGAATCACCGCAAATCAATCGCTAAACTGGACAGGCTTGGTATCCACAGCAGCCTTTTGCAATGGTTTCAGTCGTACCTCACCGATCGCTATCTTACTGTTGTCATTGGTGATCACCAGTCCCGTACGTTTGCTGCCACATCCGGTATACCCCAGGGTAGTCGCCTGAGACCGCTGATTTTCCTGATTTATTTCAACGACGTGAATCTGGTAATTGAGGGACCATGATTATCTTACGCAGATGACCTTAAACTCTACCTCCGAATTCACTCAATTGAAGACTGTTGCTTTCTTCAACGTCAGCTGAATGCTTTTGCTGATAGGTGTATTCTGAATCGTATGGAGGTTAACCCGTCCAAATGCTCGGTTATCTCTTTTTCGCGCAAGAAAGAGACTATTATGTTCAAGTATGTTTTGTTAGGCACTGAAATTGAGCGCGTCAGCCAAATTAAGGATCTAGGCGTGATTCTGGATACAAAACTCTCTTTCAAGCAGCACATCTCGCACGCCGTCGACAAAGCTTCCAGAATTCTAGGGTTTATCTTCAGGATTGCCAAAGACTTCACGGATATCTACTGCCTTAAATCGTTGTACTGCTCCTTGTCTCGCTTCATATTAGAAAACTGCTCGGTTGTCTGGACTCCTCACTACAACAACGGTGTCGAAAGAGTTGAGTCTGTTCAGCGACGGTTCCTGAGATATGCGCTACGTAAACTGCCGTGGACGGATCCCTTCCGATTGCCTAGCTACGATAGTCGTTTGCAACTGATCCATCTAGAGCGCCTGTTGGTCCGAAGAGATACAGCAAGGGCATTGCTAATTGCGAATATTTTGCAAGGACTCACCGATTGCCCTGTCCTCCTTGAGCAAATTGACATCAATGTTCAACCCCGACCCTACGGAATAATTCAATGCTGCGCCTGCCCATACAGCGAACTAATTATAGCATGTTCGGTGCAATCGGTGGTTTAAAGAGACTCTTAAATAGGGTCTCCACACTGTTTGATTTTGACCTGACTCGCCAGCTGCTTCGCCGGAGGATTAGTTATTTTTTTTTTTCTAGATCAGTTTAGTTTGTTTAGTATTGTTCCTTTTTTTACGAGATGACTATCTATGTACTTATTGATGTTTTGTTTTAGTACTTTTCATGTTTAGTTTAAGTTACATCATTAGGGCAAATAACGCCTGTTGGTGTTCAGTCATGTAAATAAATCAGCTCAGCAATTCAATGACATATATATTACGGTTTTTTTTTTCTAAGAATAAATGTAGCTGACAATGAAGCAATGTTTTTATTACAATTGCAAAAAAAGAAGCAAGTTTTCCGCGGCAAAAATGATTTTCCAGCAAACAGCAACTCAAAACTAATAATCCCTAATAGGAGAATATTAGATTAATGAAAATGAATTAAAATGTAAAAGGTACATTGGATGAGAAACCTGTGTCTTGGATTGATTGGTATTTGAATGAAAAAGCACTTAAATTCGTCGATTGTTAATTTTACCTTGTATGTACATTTTACCCCCACTTCCCCTTACATTCACATTATCGCGTAAGAATAACAATTATTCGTAGCGTAGAATTTGAGAATTCATGTTTAAAAACTCAAAAATTTAGTGAAATCTGCAGGCTGACAAAATTGGGAAAAAAGCTGACAAAATCGGGAGTAGAAAAAATCGGGGGTAGACAAAATCGGGTGCTTACAAAATCGGGAAAGCACTGTATTTCAAAATTTGTACACATTGAAGATTTGAAAATTTTTGTTCAATACTCCGAGACTTTGGAAAGATTTTTCGTAGCAGATTTCTCTTCCTTTGATCACTTCATTAGATATTTTGTCCACTCTATTTTGGAACCTGGTTGCGGCCTTGCTCATAATAAACATTTTCTAGAAGCTGCCCAAAATCTACTTCAATTGCCAAATGTCTTGATATGTTTTTAAAAGTCGTCTCAAAACATGACCTGTCTGCGGAAAACAAAACTCTTTACGGGATTGCAAATGTATTCAAAATTAAGACATCCCTTCAATTCTGGCATCCCTGGGAACAAGAGCTAATTTGGAATATGCTCTTTTCAGTCTAACTGTGGCACACTCGCTCATGTTTTCTGAGCTATTCTAATGTTGCAAAGGGCCAACGTGAACGACTTACTATCGCCGAGATTTTGGTAGTCGAGCACCCGGTAAGAAAAATAAAATAAACTAATATCTGTGTAAAAGCGTTATTTTGTAGCGTGCTACGTCACTTTTGCTGGGATCTCATCTCTTCATTTCTCAGAAAAAAAAGTGAGCTAGGGGGGTGTCCCAAAGCGAAGTAATGTGTGATAAATTAGTGCCGCATCGTATACGAATGCAAAACAAAGAGTTCCCTAATCCGAACGCGATACGGTCAAATTAACTTCTGTGTGTATGTGATTTGAGCGAAAATTTCCTTGAGTATGAACTTTTGCATGATTTCAGACAAGTTACCAATTATATGGCAAGAGGTACAAACAAAAATCATAACATTTTCGCAGACGGCTCAATTCGCCACGGTTGTCATTTGCGCTTCATTAAGAACTGCATAAACGCGTTCCTTCCCTCCAATTGCGCAGCCAAGACCTGAATCAGCTCCGAGTGCAACACCCAACTAATCTCCGGATCACGTTCTCACACCACACGCCTTCGATGATTCGAAACGCAGAAGCCCCGTCTCAACTCGCAGAGCATTTGCATTCAAGCCGTCAACCTGATTGACACTCTCAAAGGAGCGGCTGAAAGAGGTAATTGAAAAATCCTTCACCATCAGAAAACCCCCAACAGCAGCAGCAGCAGCAGCAGCGTCAATTGAATCTGACCAGTGCCAGAGCCATGCTTCCATATCGGGAGATATAAAGACCCAGCGTGCTCTGCGGTAGGTCCACGGCCATTGCGAACCACACACCGACCGTCCGTCCGTCCGTGTGTCAAAACATATGCTTCGCGCTTTTCCCAGCTCATATTTTCTTCGATTGCCCCAGAGAGATTCGATTCGGTTATCCGAAAGTGCCACCACCACTGCAGTACATCGATTTAAACAGGACCAGAGCGTGTGTGTATCCTTATCACACACTACACAACTCTGCCGGTATTAAGCATTAAGCGCAGTTGCTGCTGCTTCCGTTGGCGAGAAGAACAATTATTTCACGAAATTATTTTCTATTAGTTTCGGTCGCGGCACAGTGCACTTTTGCGGGGCACTTTTCTGTGGCCACAGGGTCATACAAATAGGCTAGGCGCGCGCAAACCGATTTGATGATGACGCTCGAGTGATAATGACCATCACCACTACGCTCCGGGGCCCGCTGATGGCCACCCTGATGGGGAAGGGGGAAAGTGCGCGAAGGAGACCAACCGGAAGCCATAGTTTCACATAATAACAATTAACAATTATAATGTGGTGTCCGTGTGGCCATTTCTGGGGATGACAACGGCGACATCCCGAAAGAGGCAGAGTGAGCGGAGCATTTGAGTGGTAAAACGCAGTGAGTTTTGCTGATTGTCATCGGTAGATATATAATGATACACCTCTCGCGAGCGGTTCAGCGGTTCTCCTCCTCGGCCGGGACCACCTTTTCGGGAATCGAGAAATTGATATCCGGGCATATCATAATTATCTGATAACGATCTTCGAATGTGCGCTTTTTGGAAGGTTTTTTTTTTTCTATTCTGTTGTGTTTTCCTCTCTGTCTGTGGGGCCAATCAACGAGGCGGCGGCGGCGGTGGCAGCTGAGAACGCGCGTTTCAGGTGATCGAAAGGTCTAGGTGAGGCTGCTCTCGTCGACCACGTGTGTGTGTTTTGTTTGGAGAGGCGAATGTGTGTTTATGTCATTTGTTATGTGTCACTTGATGATTATCAGTAGAGAAATTATTTTCCGTTTGCTGGCGTTGATATCTATATCGAATGATATGCTCAGTTGGGAAAATATTAGCTTTAATATCACACTAAGGAGGGGGAATGATCTTTTGGTCTGCCCAAAGAACGAAATCGTGTGGTTTTGGTAAGTTTGGGGTGATAGAATATGAATCCGTATACAGAAATGTCGCAACACGTCACAAGATGTAGATTTTGTAACTTTTGAGCCAAAATTCAAGGCTGTTACCGGTTGATTTGAGTTTTATTAGTTTGAAAGCTCACAATTGATGGCGCCACTTATCATCTGTTACTTGTGTCTTAAGGGGTAAGGCCACTGTAGCGGGATGAAAAAAATTGATTTTTTGTTGGTCTTAAATAATAGTTTAGAGTCTACAGAATACGAAATAATTGGTTTTATACACTTTCTTACGCATTATTTTGGGGCGGAGACTAGAGGAAATTTATATTTAATCACGTTTTTCTCGAAACCAAGTTTTTCAAGTCTTTCCGCCCGAAAGTCATATTTTTAATTGATAAATCGTATGTATGGGTCTAAATTAGGGGCATTTAGGCCGACATTACATCCATTTCCCCTATTTGATATTTTTGTCTGAAAATCAGACCACTTTTTTTTTCAAACGCGTGCCATTTTGCAAAAATCAATATTAAAGGGCGAACACGAAATTATTGCGACACATTCAACAGAGCATAACTTTTTTACCATTGGGTAAAAATCAACCAAATTTTGCACACTTCTCATTGATGTGTATTGTGTACATGCTGTCAAACTCGAAGTCGTGTTTTTCGATTCAACGAAAATGGAGGTGAACCAACGCGAGTTGAGAGAACAAATTCTTTCAAAACACCTGGAATTTCCTGACTTGTCGCACCGGCAGTTGGGAAAAATGTTGAACATTCACCATTCAACCGTCTCCAGAGTGTTGAAGTGGTTCCAGGAGCGGTTGACGTTGGACCACGGCAAAGGAGCTGGAAGAAAACCGGGACCGGAGAACAAAAAGACGGAGGGAAAGGTGAAGCGGATGATTAAAGCAAATCCCAACGTCTCAAGCCGTGATTTGGCTAAAAAGATCGGCATGTCGCAGAGCTACGTCCAGAATGCAAAGAAGAGAGCTGGACTACATACATACAAGGTACAGAACTTCCCAAACCGCGATGAGTGCCAACATTCGACGGCTAAAACTCGGGCACGGAAGCTCTACGAGAAGATGCTGACAAAATATGGCTGCTGTGTGATGGACGACGAAACGTATATAAAAGCCGATTTTAAGCAAATTCCGGGGTTGGAGTTTTTCACCGGCAAGAGCAAGTTCGATGTGGACGACGAATTTAAGAAGAAGAAAATGTCGAAGTTTGCCTCCAAATATCTCATTTGGCAGGCCATCTGCTCTTCCGGACTGAGGAGTGAGCATTTCGTGACAAAGGGCACTGTAAATGGCGAGATCTACAAATCTGAGTGCCTCGAGAAGCGCCTTTTGCCGTTCTTGCAGCAGCACGACGAAGCTCCGCTATTTTGGCCAGATTTGGCATCATGCCACTATTCTAAAAGTGTCCTGGAGTGATATGAGGCCAATTCTGTCCATTTTGTTCCAAAGTACATGAATCCGCAAAACTGTCCGGAGCTGCGCCCGGTGGAACAGTACTGGGCAATAATGAAGCGGGAACTTCGGAAAAGCAAGAAGACAGTCAAAGACGAGAAGGACATGTTAAGAAAATGGAAAAAAAAGACTGAGAAACTGGTACCGGATGACACTGTAGTGACTTTGATGGAGGGCATCAAGCGAAAATGCGTTCAATTTTACACTCAAGGCTCCATCGATTAACTTTTCTTTTGATTTTTGAAGTAAATATATGTATAAAACTACCCTAAAATTTTGGTTTGATTCTAAACATTATAAGAAAATTGGCATGACATTTTCGGTGTCGCAATAATTTCGTGTTCGCCCTTTATTACAGGTACTTCACTAGTTTTTAACATTCTAGTTTATGAAACTTTTATCCATTTTGCTCTAGGACTACCTCCAGCTGCAAATTGTTTCCGCCCGCAAACCGCTTCCCGCCAAGGATGTCATCACTTAGACGACTGCCCCCTCACTACACATTTCAAAAAAACAAAAATGTTGGAAAATGTTATTTAAATATTTTCAATAAAATGCTGAAAACCACATTCTTTTAAAGTATTTCTAGGGAAGGACGAGGAAAAACGCGCGGAATAAAAAAAAATCAAAACTTTCAAAATTCGTTTTCAATTACATCTTAACCATATATTTCAAACGTTTACATTACTGCTTAGCCTTTGCATTAGCCTTATACTTCTTTTAAGCCGTAATTTTTGACACTAATGTATAACACGAGCTACAAATGTTGACTTTACATTGACATTGAAGCTCCCCCCGATGTTGCTGCAAGGGTTTGTGGATCAAAACCAACCATTGTCCAGCTACCGTATGTAAGCTTACTAATACAAGCATGAAGGAAGATCAACAGCTGACCGAAGATGCAATCGTTGCAACTGCATATGAGGGTCATGAGCGGCAAATCACTAGCAGAAATTGGCACCATCGTGAATTGATATAACAAGGCCATATAAATTTAAGGCCACACTTGTGTTCTTTTCATGTAGATTGGTAGAATAAATGTTTAGTAAAAATAAACTTTGTATAGTTTTTAAAAATATATGTAGTGTTTTAACGTGAACCAAAGGTGTTATTTTCATGTGTGGTCAAAAGGAGAAAAATATACCACAATCCGGCAGAAATTCAAGGAATCAATGACATAATATACAGTCCACTCATCGAAGACTGGAAGTTAAGGACCAGAATACCAAACATTGATCCTTCGAACCGGATACTACGTTGGCACGGAGGGATTTGGATTACTTTTTGGATCGACATGGCTATGGAGCCGTAAGATTGTGAATTACCAGTCATCGGGAACAATCGACATTGTCTTAGAAGCGCCATCGATAGGCTATTATTCGCCAAAATACGCCATCACGATTTGGAAACACCGACTTCTATCAAACCACGGCAACAATATTCTACTGGGTATCATCACTGGGCAAGGAGCCACTTCACCGTTTCGAAGGCTAGTAGAAAGAACAACACGTATATGTCCAGTAGAATCTAGGGTCAAACACAGTTCTAACACCTTTTACACACGGCTTTCGATCATCTATGACGGCGACATCGTTGCATGCAAGTGAAATGTTTCACCCATTGACGATCCATTCATCAACTGCATTATTGATTCAGTGTTGGACTTTCCTACGTTAAACTAGGCACTAAACATGGTTTTCCAGGTAACTTAAAAGAAACAAATCTAGAGTAACATTTGAAATGGGCCTATGTCCAAAACGTAAACAAACCAGAAAATGAATTTTAAACTTTTCCGCCATCTTTCAATTCGTATTTAAGAGAATTGAAATATTTTAGGCATTAATATTGTTCACAATAACAATAGTAGCTGTATCTCAGTATACAACATCCAAAATATGCAAAAAGCTTTCAAAAATATATGAAAATCGATAACAATTTAATTTCATAAATTAATAAGCCTTTTTGCAAATCTTTCAATGGATGGGCCCTTTTTGTTAAGCCGTTAGGGGTCGTCCATTAATTATGTCACACATTTAGGGGGGAGGGGGGTTTTGAAAACTGTGACAAGCCATACAAAAAAAAAATTAAGGTCCATACAAAAAATGTGACAAAGGGGGGAGGGGGTTGAAAATGGGCCAAATTTGCGTGACCTAATTAATTGACCATCCCTTATGTTTGTCATCAGAAATGGTACGCCCTTTGCTAAGCCTTTTTTCAACGTCAAATAAATTCAAAACAAATCATCGGCCCTGCCAGAGATGCCAGATCTACGGAAATCTCGGTAGATCTACGGATTTTACAATTTTTTGCGGAAATACGGATCCGTAGGTAAAATCTGCGGAATTCGGTACAGTTTCTACGGATTTTTTTTCAGTATACGTCTCCCTTCAGAATCTAATTTTACAATCTAGAGTATAATCTGATTCTGAAGGAAAAGAAGCATAAAGTTAAATACACCCCTGCAACTTGTCAACCGTATTTTTGCTCACTTATCTACTTTTTGATAAAATTGGCGTTGACGGCGACTCTGTAGCTCTTCTCCCCTATGAAATATCCCGCAAGCAGACGTCAGAATTAAAGGAATTCCCTTTATGGAAGTCCAAAAAATATATTCTTGGAGCTATGCTCCACTTTTATTCAGTGATCGGTTAAGACTAATTTACAAATTCAACTTATGCTACGAAGTTAGTTCTTGGATAGTATCGAGTGTGGGAACAATGCGGGTGTTTATTTATTTCTGCAAACGCTGCTAATGCGTTCTGGTGATTCTCCTGCTGGGTGGTCTGGTGACATCATGCTATCGGTGATCGTCGTGATTCCAGTGAAAGTGATCCAATCTGACTATCGTCTGGCTTGGCACACAATTAGCTGATTTGGCTAATCGATGAAAGTGTTTATTGTTTGGGATCTGGTGTGATGGTGGGAATCTGCTAAATAATGAAGCGGGTCGCGTTGTTACTAACTCAGACTGTGCGTGAAACATGACGGCCTTCGTTCTATCTTTTCACTCCGCCGAAAGTTTCCATAATATACTGTCAATCTTTGCTTTAAGTTCTCTTGACGGTGAAAGCGAATAAAAGTCGTGTCGAAACCAGTCTTGTAAGCGGTCACCGTAGTCGACACATTTTCTGTGAATCGACTGCCTTTGATTCCAAAACTTGCAAAAAAAGTTTTCAAATTACAGTACCCAACTAAAATGTCAAACGGCAGGATCTGTCATACGACACTGTCGCCGAAGGCCGTCACGAATGTATGTATTTTAGTTTTTCTCAAAATAAGAGCTGCTGATGTTGTGCTTGTGCAAGCAACGATGTCATAGTAATAACCTTTTTGGCCAGAAATGGTTTAATTTACACCAAATTGAGCTATTAGAACGAAATCACATATGTCATATGATAGTTATTTGATAATTTTCTATTTGCTCGAATGTTGTTCTACCGTTTGCGTTGTGTAAGAGAGACGACGCTCTCTTCCCCGTCAGCTCGATGATGATCAGGCCTTCAACGAGTTAAAAAAAAGCACGTAATCCATAAGTCGTCGTACTTGTCCGACTTTATAAAGGAAACTATGGTTAAAACGTGGCTTTCTTATTAGTTGACGACACCACTGTACCGTCACTATTGTTCAGATCGCCATAGATGGTCTTGAAACCCCTGCAGTGGATCCTAAAATTGAGCTGGAAACCATTGCCGTGGATAATGAGACAGAATTGCTGCTTGGGCAACAGGAAACGCTCCTTTGGAATGAGGACAAATGCCTGGAGATCGGTCCCGCGCAAAACAGGGTTCATCTGTCATTGATATATGACGAGCACGGCGAGCCAGGATTTAAGCCAGGAGTTCGGATGACATATTTCATGATGGCATCTAGTGAAACTCGTCGTCTAGACAGGCGTGTGGTTGTATATGACAATGAAAGTTCTTCGTCTTAGAGTTTCCGAAGGCTAGCAATGCACTTTTATTTGTTCACCATGATACGACAATCGGGAAAGCCTACGATGTTCCACACACTTAGTGCAAATGCGATGAAGTGGCCCCATTTGTTGAATATCCTACATCGATTGTCAGAAGGACACAATGGCAATGACTTAACTCTGGTCAACTATGATCCAGTCACGTGCTGTGTGTACTTCAACAAGCTGGTTGACACAGTTGAATTTCAGCACCGTGGAAGTCCTCACGCGCACATCTTGTAATGGCTGAACAATGATCCCCGGGAAGCAATCAGTGAAAATATGCCAAAAACTACAGGTGCAACAGTATCATGGTATTAATGCCTGTACTATCATCGGCCCTTTTCAGGGCCACCAAGATTTTCCAAAAGAGTTAAATTTCTGAACATGTACCAACTAAAATTCATATCAAACGCTTCTTTTCAGGGCAATCATAGTCATACTACCCAAGTAACAAATCTAGAGCTGCTTGGCTATATTCAAAATTTATAAAGGTTTTGTTGCAGCTGCAACCATTACCTACAGCTTTATAACGGTCATATACAATGCAAGTCATGAAACATTCTTATAGCTATCTACAAAACCCCTATAAAGCTAATTAAACAACCAACTGATGCTTATGCTATTTTCACTTATGAAAGGTTTTATGATTGCTTTGAAGCATACAAAAAAGTAATATGAATTGCCCTTATAAAACCAAAAAATAAATCCTTTCGTTGCTTTATAAGTAAGCGCAATAAAACTAGTTGGCCATGAAACAGTTATTTTAAAACAATTATAAGCATTCAGTTGCAACTTGTCAGAAATGTAAATAAGTGGTTTATTTTAACAACATAGAAAAAAATCAAAACTTTTGGAGTGCGCAGTAGGCTCTGCCCGCAAACGGTCGGTTTTAATTTCGCTGTCACAAATTCCGTGTTTTCCGCATGCTTTTTGGCTTGTACCACGGAAAAAAGTAATTCGTTTTCATTATTATCATGTGAATATAGATTCATCATGATTAATTTATCGGTGTTTTAATATTGTAAATTATTGTGAAAATTCCCGGGTTAGAATTTTTTTTTGAATAGTTGTGTTGCTGTAGCGTCGTGCTAGTGTGTTTCGGTGCTACGCCTCCACTCCCGGAAGCAACGTTTGCCGTGTCTTTTTACCTATTTGGTATTGGCGTTCTGCCCCCTGGACAATAACCGGGAAAGATGATTTTGCAGATTAGACTACGATCCTTCCACGTCGAGGACACAATACATAAGCGGTGAGATCTAACTGATTACAACTAGGTATAAAAATATGAAATGCATCCTACTAAATACGTGCCATCTACAAAGCAGGAATTGCTTTGATGATGGAAGTGTACACGCAGTACCAATATACATTTTATATCGGTACTACGTGTATGCGGGGCTTGTTGTAAGTGAAAGTAACCTCGGAATGGACGTGAGTGACCAGGCATTCTGAAATGGGTTACTGAATCTCAACAGAGCTATCGCCTTTCAACTTCCGGGCTAAAATTGTTTGCAATGGGATCAGTATAAGATAATAATAGATTATATTGCAAACATTTTTCTTCCATAAAAACACTGCCGGACAGTGGAAGTTGGATTATATATACATACATACATATACATACATATACATATAGAAAAGAATCAAAACTTTCAGGTACTTCCAAGCGGAGCGCAAAGAAAATCAACAAAATTGTTAGCATGAGCATGAAAACATTTCGTGTATACGTATACGCGACGTACTGTGCGTAAGAAAAACGTCAGCAATCTCCATGATTCTTCCGTTCTCGCTCGCATATACATGGGGTGACACGGTCGAATCTTGGTCGAAATACATGGAATGGTGACAGTAGGGCAAAAAGGTTGAAATCACGCATAACTTTTCATAAATGTTAATGTACCATTCAAAACTTTTTTAAATGTTTGTAAAATTCATCGGTTGCACCCGTAGAATAGGAATATACATTTGCCCTCAAATAAAAAAATGAATTCAAGCTGAACATTGCATTAGGTCCTATGTAATATTGACAGATTCGCTTCGTCAACTTTCTCTTTGCATCCCCACGGTCATGTAAAGACATTCCCAGGTATTTTCAGCACATAAATCGATAAAAGAAGCTTTTATCTAGCATCCAATACGACAATCACATCAAGAAACGGTTCTGTGAATAAGTTATTAACGAAAGAGAAATTCGACGAAGAGAATCGATCAATGTTGCTTAGGACCTAATGCAAAGTTCAGCTTGAATTTCTCTTGTAAAAAGAAAATAGTTCTCGTAATAAAATCATGCATTATGCTTTTCTGTTCTGCTTTCATCCCATGCACACTGGGTCAGGAATGCAACCTAGCGGAGCAAAATTAATAACTCCAAAACGAAGCATTTCCGCGACTAGGTGTCTTCGGCAAAATTTCTCGTCATAATAAGGACCATCTATTGACATTAACAAATAGTTCAAAAATCTTCCGCAAAGATGGTGCCACAATCTAACTTCTTTCTCTGACGTTTTGGAGACTTGATGTCTTGGGCAAAGTTGTTTATCTTGACAAAATGAACAGCTTTTTCAAAGACGTTAAATTTCCACTGTCTACTGGTTCCAAGTTATATGGAGTTAAAGAAAAAATGTCGAACGTATGGTTTTTTTTTCTGTTTCGTTTTTTTTTTTTGCTTACATAATACATTAAATAAATAACTTTTGTGAAGAAACATACTGGATTAAGCTTCAAATTTCAAAGATATTGTTGAAAAACGAGAAAAAAAAAACACAATTTTTGAACATTAATATCTCTCAAAGCGCAAAAATTCGCAACCTGACATTTTCAGCAAAAATTAAGCAATACTCGATAAACAAAATATCAAAATTTGAGAGAGGTATATTTTGGTGTTTTTTTTTAGATTTCTTCATTTTAGTGGAACATGATTTTTTTCTATAACTTTAATGCATTGAATTTGTGTTTCGAAGACTTCACGACTTTGGCAAAGTTGTTTATCTTGATGAAATAAACAACTTTTCTTAATACGTTAAAACTTCACAGCCTACTGTGCAATGTAAGCATTAGACATTTTAAGAAATTGCGCTTGGTGTTTTTCTTGCCTGCTGTCCTCTGTCGCCATATTGTCATTATGAAAATGCCATTAGCCCTGGAATAAAATCCAAGAAATTTCAATAAAATAATGGCTAAATAAGAGATCCGAAATGATTTCCAGTGTGCATTGGTATGAATTTATGTATTGAGATCTATTTTCTGTAAAATTAAGGTGATTTCATCAAATTCATTTGATTTCTGAAACAATCTTTTTTGTTAACTTGAATTATTTTGGAGGCGCATTTATTTAACGCTCATATTATCCCAATATAAACGATAAAATTTCAAGCGCATATGTTTTGGAACTTCAAAAAAGTCGTATATTTTCTCTAAGATTTTCACTAATGTCGCCATGAAACAAAATAGATTGCATGGTGATCTTGACACCAACACTCAAACCTATTTTTACCGCTAAAGATTTCCATTTGGAAAAAAAAAGTTTCAGCAGAACATAACAACAACAAGCTAATTTATGGCGGTTGCTTTGAAGCCAATAAAAATTAAATTGGCTTTATAACTGATTTTCACCAAAGCGTAATAAAACTGCTTGGATACAATATTACTCTTATAGAGGCTATGAGAACCTTTTGTAGAGTACGAGGCTTCCTGACAAAAGGTTTTAAGACAGCTTTATTGTGATTCTCAAACATGCTTTATAAACCTTATCAAGAGTGGTCCACTAAGCTGTATGACGATCTTATAGCGGTTATCAAAAGGTTGTGCTGGAGCTATTAATTTTATTGGTGGTTTTATGAAATTGATCTCAATAACCACTAATAGAGTGCAATAAAACAAGAAATGCTACTTGGGTAAAGAGTATAAACAGAGAGAACCCCGCTAAAATTCCTATTCCTACACAAAACACAAGTCCTGCTGCAGTTAACAAATAACATTTATTATATAAGACCACGTAGTCCGACGTCACCATTGAGTACAGCACAAGAGGACTGTCCCTAGTAGTTTTACAAAAGTTCTTTCACCGATTTATCATTTAACGTAAAATATCACCTTAGAACTAAAAAATAAATATCACCTTCGACTAACAAAAAAATCCGTAGAAATCCGTAGATTTAAATAAGTCTACGGAATTGCATAGAAATAAATCTAGCTTTGGTTTGAAAAAATTTAATCATCGGCCCTTCTACATCACTAGGCTTATCAATGAAATGAAATAAATGAATGGTTGGCCGTTTTAGCATGCGGGCCTATTATTGAATCGAAAAATTTCATTGATCGGCCGTTTCGAAAATCGAGTTATTTTTAATGATTTTTCTCGATTATGCGGAACTTTCCTACACGATTAGTAGCTATCAAACGGTGCTAAAGAATGGTATCAAAACCCGATTTGTTTACGTTTTGGACAAAGGCCCATTTCAAATATTACTCGAGAAATAATATATGTCCAGTAGACTGATGAAAAATTTGAAATTTTCGCTCCACAGTGTTCAAACGGTTTCAAATCGGGCCCTGATTAGCCTCTGAAAGTTTAAACTCATTTGATAAGAAAATGCCTTGGCACAAACCATTTGAAGTTTATATGGAAATTACTAAGGGAAAACAAAACTTTTTGTTCATTGTCTTCTAACCTTTTTACATATTGTACATCTAACAAATTCTCCCGAGTAGCACACTTTCATCACAATTAGTTACAGCAACTTGTTTATGACTGAAATAAGTCGTATATAAGTTTCTACAATTGATTTGTGACAAGCGTGCTACTAGGGCTATTGCTATTCTTATGAGAATTTTTAACAGCTATAACTTTGCACAAAATCGTTTTTCAGCCAAACGTCAAATTAAATAGCTATTAATTGTTTTAGAGATTGATAATCTTATGACAAGATTCAGAGGCTGAATTGTGGGCAACACTGTATTCTGCCGTGTGACATAGTAGCCATGATTTTAGTGCTCTATTCTACGCGCCACAAACACCAATGTTGCCTGCAGAACAGCTGAATGAGCATAATCATAAGACATCAGTGACTTGAATCATTAATAATTTTTGTTCCTTAAATTTGATTGAAAAGTGGTCTTCAACAAAGTTGTAGCTGACAAAATTTTCAACAAGCTCCGCTATCACTTTTTAAAGTAGAGTGAACTGGTGAATTTTGAGATAGATATGAACCTAAATTATGGTTTTTCCATAGTAATCTCCATATAAATTTCAAATGGTTTGTGCCAAGTCAGTTTCTCACTAAATGAGCTCAAATTTAGGGAGGCTAAACAGGGCCCAATTTGGAACCGTTTGAGCACTGTGGAGAGGAAGTTTCAAATTTTGCATCAGTCTAATGTCCAGTCGTTGCTGGGTCAACAAGTGGTTGCTAAACAATAGTTTGTTTACTCTCATTTCGATGATCTTCAAAACAATAACACACTACGAGAAATCCTCTTGAGGACACACACACTCAAGTTTACTGTCTTCAGCTTTAGTCTTATTGTTTTCTTTATTATTATTATTATTATTGCTGCTCAATTTTCCTTCAATATCTCTTCCAGTAGCAGACTTACAAAGATTTTATTTATTTTTTGCTCAGGCTGGGATTTGAACTCTTTGCCTTCGGTATGGTATCGCGGGACCTTTACCAAACCTACATTTAATCAATAACAAGAACATCTTCATCTGATCCCAGCTTGCAGCGATCGCAGGCTTTTTCTTCTTCTAGATTTTTACGCTTCTCAGCTTGCTATCTCAACTTAGTGTTCTAGATGCACTGCCACAGTTATTAATTGAGTGCTTGTTATGCCAACATGAGTCCACAAAATTTCCTAGCCGAAAGAGTCCTTCAACCGGACCGGGAATCGAAGCCGCCGCCTCCGGCATGATAATACCGTGCCTCCTATACTGACTAGGCTTTCTGAGGCTCCAGCGACCGCAGCGTATTCCAGATTTCCCGATGGTATAATGCAAACTGCAAACCCCCTGCAGTGCGAACGGATCAACAACAGGGGCAATAAAATTAGTTACACTTGTTCCAGGGTTTATCAAAGCAAAATAATTGATAATAAATTTCGACATTCTATTATCCTTAAGCCATATAAGATTCGGGACCACTTCGATCCTTCCCTCGCCCGATGTGCTACGATTGTGCTGCAGGCAGTCCGCTCTCTCTTCTTGCCCGGAGGATGGATTGGATGAAAGTGGAAATTGCAGTTTGCTGCAGTAGCTGGTTTTATTTGTCCTCCGGACCTAACGAGCATTTTATTTGTGTGTTTGCCTGTGGATTTTACCGTCTGTGTGCCATGGCAAGAAGATAGACGAACAAGTGCCAAGCACGCACACGCACTTGTTATCCTTGCTCGATTGAATCGTCGTAGTTTTCCCCGGAAACTTGCGTTCCCTAGCCCCTGGCACAGAGAATCCGATTTCAATTTATAACTTCGAAAGGTAATAAAATTAAACAAAATCACACTTATTTCGGTGGATGCAATTGCCAGCTCTCGTTAGGGACGATGCAATCCCAAACGCATGGTCTCAATCTTTTCTCGTTTCCGAGCTACTAATGGGAACGACAGGGTTACCATGTGCTTTGGGCTGACTAGAAGACTATGTCTTCTCTTTCCGAGCATCTGGTAACCCCTCGGCTGAAGCACTCTCCAGAGTAGCATCCGTTTGACTCTTCATTGCTACCACCCTCCATACTGCTGCTGCTTGCAACCACCCGTCTAACTAATAAAAACAACATTATTAGCCGAATCCTTAGGGGATGAAGTGATATTGAACAATAAGAGGATTTTCCCTCGCCTAACCCGGACAACCCGGCAGATCTCCCGCTGCTATAGTTTCGGTTGCTGATGATGTTATCACAGTTCCAGTGTTGGTTTCACAAATTGCAACACCAGCTACCTACTAGCTCCGTCCGGCAGCAGCACTAGCAGCAGTAGGGGGTTAAAGAATTAAACAGATTAGAGTAAATAATAAAATCACTTGACGGTTTCCGATCGTGTGTTCGTGATTTCCTCGTGTAGCACCGTGGCGTCCCGCTGGTGACGGAAAAGGAAACAAGTACAATTTGTGTAACTGTTGTAATTACAATTAACTTTTACCACCCTCCTTCTTGGTCGGCGGAAAGGGTGATACAGCCGTTTTCAGCGTTCGTCCCTTGGCTGCCGATGATAGAGGGGATGATTTCGTTGAGTGTTTCAATAACAATGCAGCGTAGTTTACGAGTCAAAGCGACTGATTGCTATCGGTTTGATGGAAGAGATTTATGCATTCCGTTGAAAATGTTGCGATAGTTTCTAGAACTCTTCTGAGATGAAGGAAATCAATCGATGATTGATACGACACAACAAAGCGAGCAATAAACAGCATCCGATCTCACAAACAGAACAATGAAACCCATCCTCTGGAAAATAAAAAAAATAAACGAAAATCAAAGAAAACAAATTGACCCGAATTGAGGAGATTCAATCGATACGATTTTTCATGCAGTCGGTTTCGACGAAAAAGAGCCAGAAAGCCAGCAGCTTAGAATTGGGAGATCAATCAGGTTGGTTTCGTGTTTGATTTGTCTAACTGAGAGAAGGATTCTTGGACGTTTTATGTTAGTAATGGTTTGCTGTAAAGCTTTTCTGATATTTCTATTAACTTGTCAAGAAGTTCGTCTTGTTGGGTGATGATTAATGATGCTTTAAGTGATTCGTAGAATGAATGAATAATCTTTTGTATAGTTTTTGGATAAATCGGTTAATTTATACGGGTACCTACAACGTTTCAGAGAGTCAAGTCAGTGTAATCAAGCCGGAGGTGGCACGTTCGTTTCCCGGTCTGGTTTAGAAAATCTTTCCGGTTGGACATTTTCTCATGTTACTTGGGCATAGAGCATCATTGTGCTTGACTGATTGCCACTAAATATAGAACGTCATGCATTGGTTGGCATAGAATGCTCTATATTAATAAATATGGAACGCAAGTCTAAATCATAGTCAACAGAACCCTCACAAAACCTAAATTGTTACTTGGGAAGTGCTTCAAGATCGCAAAGTTGATAGCAGGCACAAGCTCATTAACCCTCCGTTACTCGCGCCAACTTTTGTAACACGAGGACTCGCGCGTTGTAATTTGTACAACAGTGTGAGTTTTCCATTGCCAATTTGCAGCCGAGCTACCAATCGATATGAAACCAACGGGTATTCCTTAAAATTTTGTTTTTAACTAAACAGTTAGCCCCCAAAAAATGCGGACAATGGAGAAAATGTGAATGGAAACCGCGTAAACGGTGTCCGTACTACGTGGGATTTGACTTAATTGGTTACAACATGGAAAATCTCGAGATCCTGACCAGATAGAAAGTTACTGTTTTCGGCAAAGTTTTTTTTATAGATCATAACCTTTTTGCTGGTGGAGAGTAGTTTAGAATTTTCTCACTACGTAGTGCTAGAATACATGTGAAATGATCGCATGTGATATATCTCGAGATCGTGACCAGATAGAAAGATACTGTCGTCGACAAAGTTGTTCAGGAGATCAAAGCCTATTGCTTGGTGCACAATAGTTCAAAAAAAATCAATACGCAGCGCTAGTATACACGTCAAATTCTCATATAAAATATCTCGAGATCCTGACCAGACAGAAAGTTGCTATCTTGGACAAAGTTGTTCAGAAGGTCAAAGACTATTGCTTGGTGTACAATATTTGAGAATTTCTTAAGCTGCGCTATTATACACGTAAAATTTTTACATATAAAATATCACAAGATCCTGACCAAATAGAATCTTACTGTCTTGGGCAAAGTTGTTCAGGGAGCTAAGGCCTTTTGGCTGGTGGACATAAATTCATTTTTTCCACATCATTGCGCTTGTATACACGTGCAATGCTCGCATTAGATGTATTTTGAGACCAGCTAAACTGTCATCGGCAAAGCTGTCCAGGAGATCAAAACTTTTTCGTTGGTCGATAGTACAGAATTTTCTCACTACGCGGCGCTAGGATATACGTGAAATCTTCGCATATACAATATTTTGAGATCCTGCACAGCTAGTAATTTATTGTATTTGGCAAAGCTGTTAAGGAGATAAAGGTCTTTTGGCTGATGAACAGTAGTTCAGAAATTTTTCAAAACTTGGCGGACAATTCTCGCATATCAAATATCATAAAATAAAATTGCAATTTACATCAGCCTTAGTGGGATGAGACAAATATATTCTACTGGTGAAGATTTTCATGCAGATTTGTGGAGACATAAATTGGGTTGAGTCGTTCCACTTGTAAACCTCTGATAAATTAGTTATCTTAAAAGATTAATATCGCTTAAACTTCGTTTAGAGTCTCGTTTTCATTTAAGGCTCATTTCAAGATGTCTTATCGAGGGGTCTAAAACAAAAAAAAAACCTGTATTTACATGTGCACGGACAACGGGACTAACTCAGAGAGTGAGGCACTTTTGCGCAGTTGAATGGAGAAATTTATAAAACCGCACACTCCCGATCATACCGATCATACCATACCCGATGAACTATTTAATGTTCATCAGCATAAATGCTTTGTTCTCCTAAACAACTTTGCCGAAGACAGTAATTTTCTAGCTTTTCGAGATCTCGAGCTGTAGCATAGATGAGGATTTCACGTCTGTACTAGCGCAGCGTAGTGAGAAAATTCTGAACTACTGTCCACCAGCGAAAAGACCTTGACCTCCTGAACAACTTTGCCGGAGACAGTAACTTTCTATTTGGTCAGGATCTTGAGATATATCACAGGCGAGAATTTCACATTTCACTAGCGCTACGTAGTGTGAAAATTTTGAACAACTGTCCACGAGCAAAAATTTTGTGATATCCTGAACAACTCTGCTGACGACAGTAATTTTCTATCTGGTCAAGAGCTTGAGATATTTTATATGCGAGAATTTCACATGTATACTAGCACCATGAAGTGAGGAAATTCTGAACTACTGTCCACCAGCCAAAAGACCTTAACCTCCTGAACAACTTTGTCGTAGACAGTAACTTTCTATCTGATCAGAATCTCGAGATAAAGCATATGCGAGGAGTGTACATGTATACTAACGCCACGTGGTGAGAAAATTCTTAACTACTGTTTACCAGCCAAAAAATCTTGACCCCATAAACAACTTTACCGAAGACAGCAATTTTCTGGCTGATCAAGATCTCGAGCTATTGAATATGCGAGAAAGGCACGTATATACTAGCGCCGCATAGGAAGACAATTATGAACTATTGTCACCCAAAAAAAAAGATCTTGACTTCCTGAAAAACTTTGCCGAATACATTTACTTTCTATCTGGTCAGGATTTAGAGATATTTTATATGCAAGAGTTTCACATGTATAGTAGCGTCGCAAAGTGAGAAAACTCTGAACTATTGTCCACCTGCGAAATAGCCTTGACCTCCTGAACAACTATGCCGAAGACAGTACCTTTCTACCTGGTTGGGAACTCGAGATATTTTATATGAGAATTTCACGTGTATACTAGCGTCGCGTAGTGAGAAAATTCTGAACTGTTGACTTCCTGAAAAACTTTGTGAAAAACAATAAATTTCTATCTGGTCAGAATCTCGAGATATATCACATGCGACAATTTCACATGTATACTAGAGCTACGTATTGAGAAAATTCTGAACTACTGTCCTCCAGCGACAAGGCTATGATCTCCTTAATAACTTTGTCGGAGACAGTAACTTTCTATCTGGTCAGGATCTCTATATATTCCATGTTGTAATCAATTATGTCAAATCCCACGTAGTTGGTCACAGTTTACGCGGTTTCCATTTACATTTTCCCTATTATCCGCATTTTATAGGTGTTTACTGTAATCAAAGTTTAGCTTGATTAGATCAAAAAAAGTTTTTTGAGGAATACTCGTTGGTTTCAGATCGATTGGTAAATCAGCAACAAAATGGCAATGGAAAACGCGAGTAACGGAGGGTTAAGAGCGTCAACGCCAGGCAGAATAATATGCACTTGTAGATTTTTCAGAACACAAGAACACGGAACATCATAAGAAAGTGTACAGGGCGTCTAGAGGGAGTCCATAAAACTTCTGCCAGATTTCGGTAGAAGCTTCATAAGGACTTCTGGAAAATCCAAAAGAGCAGTTCCACGCCAACTGACGAATCGATTCTATTTTTCCCTCTAGGAATGATTGTTGACTAGAGGCATTCAACCAAGTTTGTGCCAGAATTCAGCCAAAGGGCAGTTTCACACCTAGTGACGAGTCTGATTTGACTTTAATTTTAAAAAAGCGTCCTTGAAGTTTTATACGATAGGATCATTTCATTTCTGATCGAAATGACGTCTGACACAAAGGTGCACTATAGGAAATCAGACGGATAAAAATAATAAATTATGCTTTTTCTTACTCAGATTCTGGAGTACTCCATCAATAGTAAACACTTTGACTAAGAAGTTCCCAAAATTTTAGGTGTCTACGATTTTTAGTTTCAGAGATATTCAACTTGAAAGTTGAAAAAATGCTGAAATCATACACTTTTTGCTTTAAAACAAGCCCACATTAAAATATCATTTTATAATACATTTAACAGTTATTCATATGTTTTTACATACCATTATAAAGCTTATGAAGAGAGCTTTCAATGAAAATGCAATATAATATGATGGACTAATATTAAAATATAATAAATATTAAAAAAAATGATGAAAATAACGAGAAACACATCAAAATTTATGTTTTGTTGGTCAGCCATTTTTTATTCCCAAACATTCCCAGGTAATTTGATGCTCCATGATCGAGTTTTCTTGCGCAAATTTGCGCCATTTGGAAATAGAGCGTTTTCAAAAATTTGATTAGATTGTCTGATTTTCGTGTAACAACATTATTTTCGTGTTACATATTCTCGTCAGTCTAAGCAGCGTGCATGCTTATTTTTACATTGTCTCGTTCTCATGCACACAACTGAAGACCTTGTTTGTTTACATTATTTTGCTGCCTGCTGATTTATGTATTTAAATCGACCTAACTGTCCAAAATTGTCTATAATCGTTTTTACAACGCTCGTAACTTTGCAGGTGAGTGTGACAATTATTGGCAGCTTCTTTTTCTTCGGCAGCCTTTCTATTTGATTTACGTGTTAACCGGTTGTCCTATTATCGGCATCTCTAAATTAGCTGCATCTGGCATGACAAATTTGTTCAGACATCAAAATCAGTTTGTACCCAGACAACCAGAAGTCGTATAACAATGTACAGACAGTATCGTAAATTGCTACAGTTTAAGTCAAAATCGCATATTAGAATGGCATACCTCGCATTATGTTTAAGTTAAATCGTATAGAATGCAAATTTCCGACTTATATGCGATGACTCATTTTTCCGTCGTACAGTATCACAAATTTAATCGGATTACATCGTAAGACTTTTCAAAATGGATTTGTTATTAAAGATCAAATTGCATATGATGTTAAATCAACTCGTTTAAAATTAAACAAAAATATGCACGTATATGGCCTCCACTTTTGTACGTATAAGCCATTTCTTTCTATTCTATACGACTTGTCTGTTTGTATATCACGAAAACAACTTTGAATATACGTGCATTCTGGTTGTCTGGGTAGCTGATTAACCAAGGAATCGTTTGAATACATCCAACAAGATGTTCTGCTGTGCAATTACCGCTTGAAAATTGGTTGCCGAGAATAGTCGTAGATGCCGAAGCCAACATTTACCCTAGTTATATTGAAATTTGTTGTTGAACAACATACTTAATTTAATTTTTGATATAAAAAGCAAAACAACATGACGTATTAAGAATGTATTGTGATGGTGCTTATATGATCATTTATATTTATACCTGTTATTTGTGGGCTTTATTATATATCAAAGGTAGAATAAAGCATCTGATTCCCACTATTCCTACCTATCGTTCAAGACTTCTTGAAGCTACCTATATTTCTCATTGCGTTCAGAATCGTATATAAATTGTTATGGGCCGTTTCTAGTTTCATTGAAGACGGTTAAACACAAGTGTGCACATGGATAATAAAACTATTATTTCACTTTTTGACGTAAAGCTAACGCATAGCGAAAACGTTCAAAAACCCTTCAAGTATATTTGTGAAAAATATCATATCCACGTGGAAAAGCAAACACGACTGCAGGATAAAATTTACTAACTTGTCAATAAATACAAGGAGAAGTGGAGTCAACCTCAACGAAAAAAAGAGAGATTTGATTATGATCATCGGAGTTGGCTCGAATCTAGTTTGCCATCAAGGAATTCATCGAAGAGGAGCAGAACGTTCCTTCAACATCAAAAAGAGGGAGACATTCAAAGGAGTTTGATGAGCTGAGTGAAAGAAGCAAGCGTCGTCTCATCGACAACGAGGAAGTAAATCCAAAGGTGGACAGCATCGAGAAGGCCTTATTTATTGTGCGACGGACTGCCTATAAAGGACGGGACTTTAATCTAGTTAAGGTCATTGGACACCTTATTAAAAACCAAGAACATTATAAGAAATATACGCGCAGTTAACAGATGAACGTGGAATGATATAACCGGAAGAAGCATTTATGAAAAATTTGGAGTTAGAGTTGATCAACCAAGATCGGGAGGAGCAGGTACGAGTACTACAGGCAGGGGTTGAAACTGTTGACGTTTTTTACTACACTCGCTTCGTTGTCGTGCACGACAGTCTGTTTTTATTCCTACACTCATGCTCTACCGTCGTCTCTCTCACACAACACAACCGAGAGAATAACATTCGAGAGAAAAGAAAATTATCAAATAACTATCATATGACATAAGTAATTTCGTTCTAATTCCTCAATTTGGTATAAATTAAACCATTTCTGGTCAGAAATTTTATTCCTATGACATCATTGCTTGCTAATTTCAGAATTTAACACAAGCACAACATCAGCAGCTCTTATTATGAGAAAAAACTAAAATACATACATTCGTGACGGTCTTCGGTGACAGTGTCATATGACAGAGCCTGTCGTATGACATTTGAGTTTGGTACTGTAATATAATAGCTTGTTTTCCAAGTGTCGGAGGCAAAACCAGTCGATTATCACAGAAAATGTGTCGACTACCGTGACCGCTTACAAGACTGACTACAGGTAACGTTTGTCGACGAGGATTGGCCAATCCTCATCTTTTAAGCAGCGTTTTAAATATCGACGAAGAATTAATTGTGAGGTTTCGAAACATTTTAATTACTATCAACAGTCAGGAGCCAATGAATCCAGAAAAAATTGATGCCTATTGCAAAGACACATACCGACTTTATATTTATTTATATGATTGGTATAAAATTCCTGCAACCGTACATAAGTACTTGCTCATGCTGGAGAAATAACAATTCATTCGCCAGTTCCTCTTGGAATATTAGCAGAAGAAGCAGCAGAAAGTCAGCATAAACAGCTGAAAAATATCGAATTCACCATGCTAGAAAACGATCCAGAGTCGAAAATTTATTCGTGACTTGTCCGGAGAGAGATTTGAACTCGTAACTTTGGCGTGAGAGGTACGGATGTTAGCCACTACGCCGGAGTCGTACCCGTAAAAGTTAATTTTAATCCCTCCAGTTTTCATTCATTCTGTTACCTATCTTATAACTGAAATAAACTAAGAAGAACGAATAAAACCATTATTTGAAATGGAAGCTATGTTGTAAAATTCACAATATTTTGTCCGTGAGTAAGCACAGTTGCAGAAAAAGACTTGAAAATATTATCAATAAAGATCAATTAAAAACTAAGCCCGTAACAAAACTTGTTCGTGAATCATCAAAATGTGTTCTTCGTCCCTGAGTTAATAATTACAACCATTCAACATCTTACATTGAAGCAAAAATGAAGAAAATATTTTTGTCCGGTTGCTTGTATGGAAATTTCCCATAGTAAGGTGTAGAGAATAATAATGCTTTTATCGAAAAAATATTCAAAAAAATCTTTTAAACATTTCTAGGCAAAATAAAAAAAAAAATATTAGAAAACCATTATATATACACTCCCGATCATAAGTTTAAAGACACCCCCAAAAAACATGACAAATTTGTTATGTTCATATCTCTGTCATGTTACGTCCAATTTTCGTTCTCTTTAGATCATTTGAAAGGTATTGAAAGGAACTTTCTTCGTAAGCAAATTGATTGTTCAATATAATTTTCAAATTTTGTAGGCTAAAAGTTCACCCAAAGCTACAATATTTTTCAAAATTTACTCTGAAGAATCGTGGTTGATTTTCTCAGAATTGGGTTGGCCAAATTTTGAAATAAAACTAGTAGTAGAACACTTATGCTATACCATTCATACCATTCAAATAACCTTTGGAGATCGAAAATTGAATGTCAGAGATCAATGAACAAAACATATTTGCATGGTTTTTTTGAGGTGTCCTTAAACTTATGATCAGTAGTGTATAGGAAGGCTTCCATTAAATTTTATGCCGTATCTTATGTAATAATTGAGCTGTAGTCGATATCTCACTGTCAACATGTAAGCTTAGATATTCTTATTATTTGGATATTGATTAGGCACGACTGAAAATGGTTTAATCTCACCATTTTAACATGAAAACATTCCAGGTACGTGGATGTAATGTCGGCCTACTGTACTCAAATTGGGTCTTTAAATGGATGCAACTTCGTCCTATCGAAGATGAACCTCGATGCTTTTAGAATAAAAATAAAAGCCATCATCTTAAGACCACACATATAAGGAATTGTCATGTCAAGTGATAGCAAGTCGAACAATGCATTAGCTCCATGCTATTTTCAACACATAGTTCGATAAAAGAAGCTATTATCTAGTACCTAATACGGCAAACACGGCTAGAAACGGATTTGTAGACAAGTTATTAACGAAAGAGAAAGTCCACGAGGAGAATCAATCAATGTTACTTAGGACATAATGCATTGTTTGGCTTGATGGTTTTTCGAAGGGCCTACACGGTAAATTAATATGTCTCCGATTTGAATTCCATTAACTCAAATTCGCAAAACCGTAAGTCACTCATAGAATGAGTAAATATTTACTCAAATATGATTAAATGACATTTACTCATATTTGATATTACTCATTCTACGAGTGATCTACGCTTATGTGAATTTGAGTGAACGGTACTCACGGTGCTGTGAATTCTGTTTTGCCGGGAGGCAAGGTTGCAAAGACTCATTTCAGCTAAAACAATGTTTTTCTAAATTATGAAATAATTAGATGCCATGATCAAATTTTGAATTGGTAGGATACAAGAAGAGGTTGCAAAGAATGTGTTTGACATATTAAACCTATTTATTTCACTTCATGAGAGTCACAATCAGCGATTTTTCACAAACTCACTCACTCACTCACTCACTCACTCAGCGATCAGCAAATCGCTGATTGTGACTCATAGAAAGAAAAATTTACAGGTTTTATGTTTCCAACGCATACTTTGTAACCTCTTCTTGTAAGTTACAAGTAAAATATGCCATCATACCATCTTTTGGTTTTATTATTCCGAAAAACATTATTTTAGCTGAAATGAGTCTTTGCAACCTTGCCGGGAGGATTGTCTGCACGCTATTTCTAAACAACCCAAATTTGAGTAGGATCTACTCATATCCGTCAAAAGTAGAGCTGCTCTAAAAAGAGCAAACAAAGTTTCAACTGACAAGACGACAAGGGGTGTTCAGGTCTGCACATCCCCGAGTACTTTATCTGTGTCGAAATCTAGGTCAAGCGTTGTGAAGAACGTACTGAAATGTGGCAATCAAGGTATCAGCAACAATCAATACGAAACTTACGATTTTAAATTGGCTCACTACTTGACTAGCCTATTGGTCCCAAGCAAACGATTAACGTACCCCATTCTAGTCGAAATTCTAGTACTACACAATGTTTGTTTTGATTCGCTATGAAAGTTTGACAGATAAAATGAGGGGTTAGTGGATTTTCCTATGTTTCGAGGGGTGAATCGATTAGCTTGGGGCTGAAGAGAGCTTAGCCAAAAAGTTGAACACGTTATTTCGGGACCTTCTGGTCTTAGAGTTACCTCTATGGTATTAGTCTCAATAGCCCATGAGTTTGACAACCCTGCACTTATGACTTTTGAGATTGTTAGTATTTTGATCTCTACACGCTGCAATGGCAGCATAGCTAGCTCCATTAACTCGCTGAACATTGTTAGCAGCGAGGGGAGTAGGTATAGATGAAAAATTTGAAGCAGGGGTGATATTTGTACCTACGGGTTAACAGCAGAGGAATTTGTACCTGTTCGAGAACGTGGAGCGTTTCCTACCTGTCGCTTAGAACGATATTGTAGGATCGCTTTGCGAGTCTAACATTCCCAAAAATTAGATTTGTGGTTTTCACCACAATTTTAACATTTAAATTTCTTAGGATCTTCCTTCACAGGACAGTCGTCCTTTGCGTGAGAGGAATCACCACAATTCATGTAGGAATGAAGCATTTGTACCTGGCATGTAGCAATTGTTAGTTCCATGAACCCATCCCTGGCACTTACGGCACAACTCTAAGTAATTTTGCCAGTTCATCTTTGATCTGATCCAGGGATTCACCACCTTGAACACATGTTCAGTTTTGGTGTCGTAAGTGAAAAAGTTATGCTGCTTCTCAGTAAGATACTTGAGAAGACATTTAAATCCGTCCAAGGTTTCAGCCAATACACGGCATTCACTCCGACGTCAAATCAGTAGTGAAATCTTAACTTTCACGAAGTTCAAAAGTTCCATGCGAAGAGCATGGAAATCGGTTGTGGTTATCACAATAGGGGGAATCTATTCCTTCTTGGCATTAAGCCGGAAAAGTTTACTAGAATTTTTCCTGGATGATGGATCATTCTCATCATCCGTGAGCAATTCAAATTGATTACTCAAATTAATTTCATCAGAGGGGGGATTAAGAGTTTGCCCCTTTCTTTTGCGCTTAGGCGCCATGGCGGCAGTAAATTTTTATCCAAATCGACTTCCAAGCAGATTACTATAAGAATCTGAAGGATCGAAGAGGAATTTTCCAAATCAATATCCAAGAAGGATTACCTCGGCTAGGGTCCAAACAAGGATCGAAGAGGAATAAGAGTTGAAAACCGGTAGAAATTTTACAGGTTGAGCACTGAAAAGTGCTGTCTAAATTTGTTGTAGCTTTAGGTAGTGGTAAAACTTCCTTCAGTAAAAAGTAAATAGAGAGCACGATGCGGACTGCACCCTTTAAAGTAATTAATACCTTTGTGAGAATTATTGTAAAGATAAACTTGAGACACATTATATTGAAATTTTGAAGATAATTTCCAAGGTATTTTAAAGATGATGCTGAAATTTTTTTTTGAGAAAAATTTCAAAGGAGCAGAATAACAAAAGCAAATTTCTAGGAGCATTACAAAGAAAGTTTTCTAATCCTGTCTAATCTAATCTAACACCAACACAGCCAGTTCTTGAAAACATCCTGAAAAATGACCTCTACCTATAATCTTTCTTGTCTATCTAATATAAGTTCAACATCGAAGATGCGTTACACATACCAAAAACGGCCCGGCTTACTGAGCGAGATTTAAGGGGCAAAATGATTCAGAAAACATACGGCCTATTTAAATCAAGAATTTAAACATGATACACAGTGGGCAAAAATTGAGAAAACTGCGACTAAATTGAAAAACTCTTTACATAGTTGAAGATGCTAATTTCAAATAACAGACTGGAGTGGTAATTTTTATACGAGAGATGAGGAGATGAAAGTATTGAGTTGATAGTTCCATTAGAGTACGGCAGTGTGAAATTGTTTATATAGAGAGTCGAAAGTGAGCAAGGACAACTTTTATGAAAGAAGGTACAAATCGGTTTGATCATCTCTCTTTACCAAACTCCCCTCCTATCGTATAAAAGTTACCAGGATTCTTCTTTGGGCCAGTGTAGGTTCCCTGAGGGCGTGTATGGTATCGTTTCACCATATATACTTTATACTATCAACTTACAGTAACATACTCAAAGTAAGATGTAAAATTATGTCGTTAGATAGTGGCATTTCCTACTTTAGCGGGAACTCGGTTTGATCCCCGCAAGGATCCCCGGAGGAAGAATATGTAGAACATGTTGACTGAAACCGTTTGGCAGCCGAAATATTCCATTTAGTCGCGGGTTTGTCAATTTTTGCTTACTGTGGATGCTTCAGAATCCAATAAATGGATGAAACGTGGACATGTACGTACCGTTTCTGGAAATTATATGATTGGTAGGTCGTTGGAAGCATCTAAGCTAGAAACGCTAAGTGATGTTCCATTTGCCTCTTCCGGTTGGGACATGATCATTCACTCTTGTCCTAACCTTTTATGTCTTATGGTTATAGCGCCATTACTCTCATTTCGAAAAGATATTAGAGAATAGAAAAAAAAATAAGGACAAAGGGAATATGATTATATGTATTCTATTAACAAAAAAAAAATTTTTTTTTGAAATATACAATATAAAAATTCATAACGGAGGAGGTCACTACGCGAGTCTTGTCACTATTAACAAAAGCAACAAGAACCAAACTGTGTTCCCTTGATTATTAAAAAATCCTGTTCCCCTAGTTTGAAGTTGTCGGGACTAGGGTTTGGCGATAGATTTTATACCAGTACCACGAAAAGGTGATTTACCAGTGTTAGTGGCTTGTAAAAAAAATGGACAAAAAGGAACGAACTCACTAAGTTAAGGCCATCGGACCTAACGGTAGCTTGACATGTGTTGATGTAGAAGTCCAAATTGTAGACGGTCCGCTTGACGAAGACCAACATGAACTAGTCTGGTTTGTGGTAGAGCTTGCAGGGAATGCCTTCCCTCGATTTGAGATAAAAGATGTTCCGATGTAGTTGATTCTTGATGACCAATGGTACGCCTTTTGGTGGCCAATAGTCAGGTTCAGCGCTGCGACTCAACGATGAGATGAATGATAAAGTTCACTGAGGAACTAGAAATCGTATCCTGGCCTTGTTTTTGACCAGCTCAGCAATTGATTATAGAAACAAAAACTCCACGGAAAAAAACAAACGTCACACACAACCTACTTCGGACTTTGGCAAATAAAGTTTTGAGAAGAAATTATATGAGCCTCTGGGAAGATGTGAATTTCGAAATATTGTTTAGGAGAGTTCCTAGGGAGTCTTCAGGAGAATACTGCGAAGCACTATAAGATAGTTCTGAGCAGAGCTCTATCGCAAGTCTAAGGAGAACTCGATTTTCGGGAAAGTTCAACCCAACCTACTTGAATTCACGCTCGACGCTTTAGAAGTCTTGCAAAAGAGAACTATTAAAGTTCATTAGAAGAGAAAAAAATTCCTCTGGCACCGTACCATCCATGTTGGTTGTCACGAAGATAGCCCATTCGCTAGCTCCATTTCAGAACCATATATTTCAAGTTCTGTCCAGAAAAGCATTCCAGCTTCAAACACCATAAAACAACAAAATTGCAACGAAACCGTCTGGGACGGGAAGTCATTAAAATGAAACGCTACGACCAAAGAGCAGCAGTCACAGATGATGACTCCCGGTATTCAAGTGTCATGCACATTCACATACACACCCACAGTCACACCGAAGAGCTACTCAAACTCCATGCAATCCGCTCACCCAAAGATTGACGAAGCAGCGATGGGAAAGGAATAATTTGTAACACACGATAATTGCACTGAAAATGTGCTAACAAACATGTGATTGCAATTTTTCATGCCCGGATCGCGCCAAAGTCGAGCGCTAGCTGGGCTGGCCGGGGTCCGAAGGCAGATTTGATGATAATTGCCTCAAGTGCTGAGAAGCGATAAATTTCTTACCATTCACTTGTAGAGGGAGGCCTGTTTCTCGGTACTCTAGCAGGCCACCCTCGCTCGCACAGACCTACGGCGAGAGTTCGAAGGAAAACCAGAAGCTTAATTACCGACCAGTCGGAGAGTCTGAAAGACGTCTATTTTTAGGGACTCATCTGGATTTCTTCTCTCCAGTTTCACCAAATTATCGCCATTTCAAAGTGAACCTCACACTTTCGCCATCCATCAGAGGCCACATCCATCGTTCCGGCTACGGTCATGCGTGATTGAAAGGGGAGAAAGATTCAAGCACAAGAAGCATTTTTATGCATCTCGAGTGTTTTGATTTCAATTAATGATGCCACGAAAGGAGGAGAGGGGGGTTTATTTGTAGATGGTTCCAGACGTTTCCTGAAGCTGTAATATCTGGATGAGGACTGAAATCGACATTGTTGACTTGCTGGAACTTTGCAGGGTTTGATTTTTTATTTATTTAGGGGCTGGCCTAAAGTAAGAAGATGTTAATGTAGAAGCATAGCTACTCAAATGTTCCAAATGCTTGTGATTAATACAATTATTCTGCAGACATCAGCGTGTCAGACTTGGATATCTATTGATTTCAAACATTTCCAGCGAAGTCTGCAAACGCACATTCATCGCCTCATTTCCGGTCCGATATCGACTACTTTGTGTCACTAATTTGCAAGCCATTAACCATTTTTCAGAATCTGCACTCCATCGGAGCACGGCCGACAGTGAGAGAGCGAAGAAAAAATCCACCACACTATATCCGATGACGAAACTATATCACAACTGTCGTGAAACACCGGCCGTAAATCATATTTTCTCCTCCCCCGGCGGACGCCCAGAGGCAGCGACAAGTTTTAATTAGCAAGTAGTTTCCCAGATCTGGGTTCTTTTCTGTGCATTTCTACCGTCGTCGGCGGCGTCGTCGTCGTCGTCGGTTGCTGGCTGTGTGCCGCCACCGCCTCAGCTCTCAATGGCCATGCTCCAAAAGCCACATTTCCTCATTATTTACGACATTTTTAATGCCCTTCAAAGGAACAGATAAAAATCGACTTTATGGTAATTTGTACTCCACTCGCCAGAGACCAGCAGCAGCAACAGCAGAGACATCATCGGCACTGGCACGCATAAACTGCGCTGCACTTCCTTTCCTGACTTTTCAATGCCCCGCACTCGCGCATAATGATGCTTTTATAGCTCGAAAACACAGGAAAAATAGTCATAAAAATCCCTTTTGAATGATCTCTCTCACCCCCCCCCCCCCCCTGAACGGCCATTCACCAGGAGAAGCGTCCCTTTCAAGTTCAACGCTGACAGCTCGGTGAAGTCCACCTTCCTACGTTCGATTTTCTCACACTCCATCAAAGCGAAACTCCTTTTCATCTTCCTACGGAGTTTTGTTTTTTTCGGGAGATGTCCTTGATCTAATCCATCATCGAAAAGGAACATAAAACTGTCACTTTCACCCCTAATCCCTAGGAGTGGATCTCGATTACACTTTACAAGGTTCTTGAGCTGCCGCACGATACGATCAGGGACCGGTCAAATCCGGTTGATCGGTTGCGAGGTGTTCGATCAATTTCAAAATTTGACGCGACTCCGTCGATTGTTGTGCAGTTGCATGACTTGGAACTAGGAAAAGGTAAAAGTTTAAACAAAGGATTAGCTCTGCTTTGGTGGGTGAATGTTTGATGGGAAGAGCCTTTTCACACCTGCTTGAAGGTGGTGCCGTCATGGTGTTGGATTAAATTCGGCCATCAGTGTCATGTAATTGATTGCCGCTCAGAAGAGTCACGAGACTTAGAAAGCGCTTCTTCTTGGCAGTTTACGTTCCACTTTCTGTAGTCGATTGAAACAGGCGGTGATTTAGGAAGGAATTTAAGAAACTGCAGAAAATGAGGAGAAGTTTAGAGATCGTACAGGAAAGCCAAGTAACCAAAAGTGCTGATAAAAGGATATTTAAGGCTTAAGGTGGTCTATAGCATTCTAAGCAGCATCAGGATCAAAGTATGCTTTGGTCACGACTGGACGTGTTTATTTTTCGCTGCCAATTTTTTCGCTCGGATCGTTTAAATTTACAAAATATTCCTAATAGTTTTGATCAAATTAACCTGAACAATGTGGAAATATGAAAGCAAGCGGCTGCAGGTGGAAAATCAACTGAACTAGGAGTTTCACGACTGAATCATGAAGATTTCAAGTTTTCTTGTGTCATATTCAAAGTCGTAACATTGGAGACATTGGGCCTTATTACGGGTGTCACTACACGGCGATAAGGAAGTGATACTCAGAATAAGAGCCGTGTTATAAATTTCAAATTCTAAGGAAAAATTGTTAATTTTTTTTTTTTTCAATTTAATAATTAAGCACGGCAAATATATAAGAATTATGATTTATTTGAGCCATTGATCCTTGCATATTTAGGTACATGAAATACTGTTGCAAATAAAGAATTGTTCCATGTGAGCTTCGTCTGAACTTTTTAGAAACTTCAAAGTAGCTTAAAAGTTCCACAGGGGACTTGTTTGGAACTTAGTTGCAGCTACGTTTGCAGCCTTGCCTGAAGTTCCTATTGCGGAGAGGTGATTCAGCTACAAAGCTATAATAATAGATTTATTATTCTATGTAAAAATTATAAAGGGTGTCCACGATGAAATTGCCACACTATGAAATTGCTCTAACTTTTTAACCGTTGGGTAGAATTTAATGAAAATTTGGGTGGATTTAGTTCATAGTGCATTATTTACATCCTGCAAGTTTTAAAGTCCTGTGATCAAAACTCGCGGAAATGGAGTCGAAAGAACAGCTCGTGCGTGATAAAATCTTGCGCATTCATCACGAGAACAAGGATCTCTCGCATCGTTCCATCGCTAAAACGTTGGGAATCGCGAATTCCACGGTGTCGCGAGTGATTAAGCGGTTCGAGGAACGGTTGACCACCGGTCGGAAGCCCAGAAGTGAAGGAAAAAGTATTCCGTACAACACCAAAAATCACAACCGCGTAGTTGGGGCCTTCAACCGAAATCCGAACGCCTCCGTTAGGGATGTGGCTAAGAAGCTGCACCTAAGCCGAAGTTTTGTCCAGAAGGCCAAAACTAAGGCTGGGCTTCGAACGTTCAAGGTACAAAAGGCCCCTAATCGCGACGAGAAGCAGAACAAGTCCGCCAAAACCCGTGCCAGGAAGTTGTACCTCAACATACTGACGAAAGTTGAATGCTGCATCATGGACGACGAAACATATGTGAAGGCCGACTTCAAACAGATCCCCGGCAACCTGTTTTTCACGGCCAAGGATAAGTTCAGCGTTCCGGAGCATGTCCGCACTCAGAAGATGTCCAAATTCGCGAAGAAATTCCTGGTTTGGCAAGCCATCTGCACGTGCGGGAAGCGGAGTGCACCTTTCATGACCCAGGACACGATGAACGGACAGGTGTACATAAAAGAGTGCCTCCAGAAGCGGCTGCTTCCTCTCCTGAAGGCCCACAACGTCCCAACAATCTTCTGGCCGGATTTGGCCTCATGCCACTACTCCAAGGACGTGCTGAAGTGGTATGCGGACAATAAGGTCAATTTCGTGCCGAAAATGTTCAACCCTCCCAACACTCCGGAGCTCCGCCCCATCGAGAAGTACTGAGCGATTATGAAACAGCACCTTCTTAAACGACCTAAGGTAGTGAAGACAGTCGAGGAACTGAAGAAAGTATGGGTTTACATGCAAAAAACGGTTGATTCACAGGTTGTGCAGAATCTTATGGCCGGGGTTAAGGCCAAGGTGCGGGCATTTGCGTATGGACTGTAAATAAAATACGAGTAAAATGGTAAAATGAAGTTTAATAGTTATTTCTCAATCCCTGAAAATTTGATGGCAATCGGATGAAAACTCGAATTTTGCGAATCAATTTTGTGTGTGGCAATTTCATCGTGGACACCCTTTATAATATAACTTACAAATTCGGTAACTGGTTATTGGAAAACAATTGATTCCAACCGGCACCTCTTCACAATAATATCTTCACGATTGTACTCAGTATTCATTATTAGATTATCGGTCAACATATATTAGGAATGATCACTTTTTAAACTGCTCAATTCTGAGAAGCGCAAATTTACGCAACAGTTCCTAAGAAGTGCTTAGGAGTGCTTTTTGGAACTTTGTATTGAACTTCAAGTTGCTAAGCGTACGCATCGTTACTTTTTGCAGCCTGAAGTTTCTCGTGTGCTAGGGTTACGGTATGTAATGTGGGTCTAGTCCTTTCATTCGGCCTATCACGCAAATAAATAATTAATTAAGGAATATTACACAAAAAATAAGGAAAATATTGATCACTGATGGTTGATAAATGTGTACCACACACAAATCAATTTATATCACAACATTTCAATACATTTTCAGCTCTCGTAAGTAATAAAACTGGTTGAGAATATCACAATGTTCGGAGTTTTTAGCCGCCATGACTTATAAGGTTAAGATGGGAAGGTTGACTGACGATCATCAAATGGCCTGATTATGGCATTTATTGATTGGAATTACCTGATAATACACACTAGACGTAAAACTTACAGTTGCTGTTTGAATATTTTATGTTTATTTTAATTGTTTAACAACGTTTTCACAAGTAAAACATGGACCCAACTTTAGGGACACATTTCTTTTCTATGTTCCTAACTATGGCCCATGAAATTCATTTGACAGCATATAGCAATAAGAGTAACGTCAACAATGTTGTTTTGCATTTGGATGATAAGGAACGAACAGGAAGGGAGATTTTTTCTGCCAAACCTGTATAATGAACATCACAATGTTCTGATTTAGATATTCTGCGGTCAAAAGACGATAAGCGAAATTTTTAATTTTTAATTTTTAAATTGAGTGATTTAATGTAGTTTTCGTAAAATTTTCTCTAAGAAATGTTTTGAGGAATGAAGAGCATTAAGTTAACAGTGATAGTGATAAAAAAAAATACATCAGAAAACGTTACCAAGAGCGTTTTTTTGAGGATCAAACAAGATAGGACGAAGTTGCATCCATAAATAGACCCAATTTGGGGACAATAGACCCATATTACATACATTTCCCTCGTGAGTTATTGTCTTAAAAAAAGTAAGTTTTTCAACTTTTCGTGGTTTCTGATAGCAAACGACATGATAAGCATATCTAAGCATACCATTTAGCAGTAGAATATCGTTTGCAGGTAAATTCATTGATGAGTTATGATTAAAAACGTAATCGATGGCTGCATATTAGACCGAGGTTAGGGACGTATACCCTATATTTAGCTTCTAAAGCAGCCAGAAAGTTATGTTGGAACTTGAAAGTGGATTTAATCGAGGAATGTGGAACTTTTGGTTGCTTGAGAGCAATTGGATCTTCAGGGATATCCAGAAAATTTTAAGAAATTTAAGAAAACTCCAGAAAACATTAGGAAAATTATTGATACTTTAGTCTAATCTTCTAATCTTCTTTAAGAAGTTCCAGGCATTTCAGGGAAGTCCAGAGAACACACCACTGAAAATTTAAAAAAAAAAACTATAGACACATTTTGGGAACTCTACAGATGTCCAGCGTTGAAGTTAAAAGATTATTAAGACATTCCTATTAATTTCAGGGCAGTACCAAGAACTTCATGGTCCAGAACATCAGTTCATTAAACTTCACGAAAATTGCAGAAACTCATAGCAAAGAAGTTCGAAGACACTCAGAGAACTTCCGGAGGTTCAACAAAGTAATGAGATCTTTAGGGAAGTCCACAGAACTGCAGAGAAGTTTAAAGATCTTTAAGCAGTTTCATGATTTACAGAGATGTTCCAAAATGTAGATCAGAGAACTGCAGAGTAGTTCCAACAGTTAATTGCAGAAATTTGCAAGAATTCCAAGAATTAAGAAACATTCCAAGAATTTTATGAATGTTCCAGAGTCTTCAGGAATGTTCTTAAAATATCAGGAGAATGGTGTGAACGTAAGATTAGTTCCGAGAATTTCTTCAAAATCTTGGGAATTCCAACTAAGTTGTCAAAGGAAGTGAACTGCAAGGAAAGTGTTGGGGTTCAAAGATATCTGGAAGTTCAAATTAATTCAAGTAAGCACCGAAAACTTAAAAAAAAGAGTCTGGATTTGCGGAGAAATTTAAATATCTTGAAGAATATGTCATTTTGACTTCGCAAACGTTTCAATCCAGTGGTTGTAATCGTCAGCACGACTGCTAGTTCCCTTTTAATCAGGGAGAACTAAATTGTGCGTCCAATCTTAAATAATAATTATGGGCGCACATATGAACGAAAAATCAGATTAAATATACCATAAAACACCTGGATTTCGTAGATCTTTGATGAAGTTCTTCAAACTTTCCTGGTGTTCTTAGAACTTTTTTGAGTTTTTCCTAAAACTTACAGATATTTCTTAAAGTTCACTTTCCTGACATTTGAAGAAATTTTTGAAACATTGAAGATCGTATAATTTGGCTAGAGTTCACAGAACACTCTTTAAGTTCGTAGATTGAACTTCCCTGAAGCTCGCGAAACGTCTCTGAAGCAGCCTTGTAAGCGGTCACGGTAGTCGACACATTATCTGTAATAATCGACTGCCTTTGCCTCCGACACTTGCAACACAAGCTATACACTGCCTTTAATCGCATATCAGTCCTATATGAAAAAAAAAGTAGGCATTGAAAAAATGGTAGTCGATGTTACGAAGTGCAATTTCCATGCAAATGTTTGAAAAATCATAGTAAATTTATTGATATATTTTTTTCAAGTTAAAATCTGTTGCAATGAAGCTTGCATGTTTGTTATATCAGCGAAAAATATGGCAATTCGAAAAGCAGGCTTTTATCTTGAAAAATGGACGGTTGAATTTCAGGATACTGATATGCGATTATTTTGCTTGATTGGACAAACTGACTTGGTGTTGTTTTCTTATTTTACACGATCAAAGTCCATAGTTTTATCACATAATATGAAAGTCGATGCCAATTGATAGTGGGAAGCGTTGTTATCTTAAAATTGACGAAAATCCATATGGGACTGATATGCGATTATAGGCAGTACAGCTAGTACAGTACCAAACTGATATGTCATATGACAGGCTCTGTCATACGATAATGTCGCCGAAGACAGTCACGAATGTATGTATATTAGTTTTTTTTTTCTCATAATAAGAGCTGCTGTTGTTGTGCTTGTGTGATTTCTGAAAATAGCAAGCTCCTCATAATGACATTTTGGATCAGAAATGGTTTACTTTACACCAATTTGGGGAATTAGAACGAAATCACACATGTCATATGATAGTTATTTGGTATTTTTTTTTCTCGAATTTATTCAACTGCGTGTGTTGTGTGAGAGAGACGACGGTAGAGCATGAGTGTACGAATACAAACAGACTGTCGCGCACGACAACAAAGCAAGTGTGATAAAAATCGTCAACCGTTTCAAGTTCGCAGAACATTCCTGAAAATCATTGAACTTCTCTGAAGATCGCAGTACATTTCCTAAAATATGATGTTTGAAGCGTAGCTTGAAAGTTTGCAGCACTTCCTTGAAGATTTTAGTACTTTGCTGAAGTTTATAGAACTTCCATGCAGCTCGATGAACTTCCCTGTTTCTCTGGAGTTTGCAAGAATTCGCCAAACTTTGATGAGGTTCATAAAATTGTTCTTGACCTCCGAGATCTTAAAACTTAAAGTTTTTCTGGAGTTCGAAAAACTTATGTCTTCGCAGAGGTTTTCTCAAGTTTGCAGAATTTCTGTGAAGTTCCCAAAAATATCCTGAAGGTTTTAGAAAGCCCCTAAAGTTTGTAGAACTTTACTGAAATTCAGTGCAATGCCGAAAAAATACAAAGCTTAGAGCAGTTCTTTAAATTATCAGAACTTTTTTGAAGTTCGCCAAACTTTACTGGAATTTGCATAACTTACCTGGAGTTCGCAATATGTCCCAAAAGCTCGCAGATTTGTGCAGAAATTAAGTTTGAAAGTTCTCGTTGAAGTTCACAAAACTGCGATGAATTTCGCAGAACGGCTTTTAAGTTTGCAGAACATTCCTAAAGTTCACTGCAATTCCCTGAGGTTCGATGAACTTCTCCAAAGTTTGCAGAACTTCCTTGAAAGTCGCAGAACTTTCCTGAAAGCTTCCTTGGACAAAATATGGGAACTAAGCAGTGCCAGACCAAATAGCGAAAAATGAACAAATTTAGATTTTAACTCTCAGAATTCCATGAAACTTGACATAACTGTTGGCTAGGAGCAATCAACCAAGTTTGTGCAGGAGTTCGGCCATTTTGGCTCATGACAAATTTTTTATATTGCGAATTCAATATTTTTCGATAAATCATAGCACGAATACGGACCATCTAATCCAAATGTCGTCTGAGACAAAGTATAAGATCTGGATTGCTTTACAGAAAGAAATACACGCTGAAAAAAGATCACACAATTTTTATGTTAAAAGCTTCAAGAATATAAAAAAAGAGCACTTCTAAGATTTTTAAAATTATGTTTTTTACAAATGACAAATTTTCTGAAATGGACAAAACGGACACTTCAAAATATGTAAAACAATTGAAGGGTTGTGTCCTAGACACGACCGCAGTATGACGTAGAACCTCGCAGATGTATGTCATGCATTTTTGACTATTATACTTTATCTTAAATTTTTCAAGTATTTCAATGTTTCGGTTAGGGTTCACTCAATAAAAATTTACACATTTTTATTGACAAATTTCCATGTGAAATTCCACAAGATTTTCATTTGACCAAACATAAACAGAATCCACTCAGGGGGAAGGGGGTGTTTTGCATATATAACTTTTCCGCGTTTCGTTTTAGCTAAACGGGAACCAAGTCTCATTCCAGCCCATCACTGATTGTGAGAAGGTAATCACGCCGTGATCCACCTATATCCGCTGACTTGCTCCTGCTTGCTGCAGTACCAAGTGCCACGCCGTCTGAAGTGGTAATGAGCTGTTTTATATATTTTCAGGTTTAAGCAAAACGATGTGCAACCAAGTGGTACTCGATTATAACGACTGGGTTTGGAAAAAAACGATTATTTCATGAAATCAGAGATACAATTTTCATTTGTACATTTTTCAAATGTGTCTTAATGCAAATTGAAGAAAAAATATTTCAGCAGGTTTGTATTGTTATATCCTATCGATTGGCGTATTTCGATTTTAATATCATCTATAAATGGCAAAGCTACAAGCGTTCAAACCCTAACACTATTCCACCACACATATTTTTTGATTTGCACCCCACTATAGTCGACAAAAACGTAATTTTACGTTAAAATTTAACTTCTTCCGTTGACGTGCTATGATTTATTGAAAAATATCGAACAAGCTATTTTTAAAAATCAGGCATGGGTCAAATTGGACAAATTCCTGCAAAAATTTGGTTCATTGCTCCTAACAAACAAATGTATTATCGTATCAAATGATTTATGATGAATGTGGGCGTCTTAGTGGAATACCTTTATAAACAGAGAGAGAGAGAAGGATTATTCATTTCCATTTCCATTTAATTACACTACCTTATTTGCGTATCCTTGACAGATACGCGTGTGTTATAATAATACTCGACTGTAAAACGATTTTGGTTTTGAAATTCGTCATGCTTGCCAGACTTTATTTTCGATCTCATCGTTAAGTATAAAACATCTCTCCAAATCAAATTCAAGCAATTTTTCCGCCCCCTTCTGAGTACGGTCCTGCTCATTGAACACTTCCTCAGTGGCATCGCGTATCTTAACTAAGCCATGTCGTGTCCCTAGAAATAGGTTTACGTGTAGCGCAAAGCTGCCGAAGACAGCAAGTGTTTATCTCAAGTAGAAATTACAAATGACCATGTGGACTTCTATAAATTAAGCTCTAACCCTCTGAGCACCATCGATCAAACCGTGCATTTTTCATTGCACACGGCACAAACAAAAATCGCATCTTCGCAGTAACAAATGAGTTCAATCAGCAGTTTTTCACCTTTTCGGCTGTTTTGCCGGTACCAATTATTTCCATTAAATCTGTAAGGTCAGAAAAAGCATCCACACGATAATGTTTTCCCTGGGCGTAAATTCGAATTTAATGAACGATCTTGGCAAAAGCGGGAGTGTCTTCGGAATCCATCATCCATTTCTCTTGCACTTTTCCCAAAATGCGGCCGACTGCCACACTCACTCAATCAACCTTGCCCCGACCGAATGCACCACCACAGCAGATCAAAAGGAATTTAAACGTCTCATCAAACATCAAATTGCACTCTAATTAAGACCTCGGAGCAAATTCCTTCCTGCCATTGCCGGGTGCTCCCCACCACCCCTCCCCCACTCTTTCCTTTCCAAGCCATTATTCCTCGATTTTTCTTCCCCCGAGCTTTGACACATCACGTGTAAAATTGACGCAAACGTGCCCGAGAGTCAAGACGGAGTGGAAAACCCATGTTGGCAACTTTCGGCGGACGGAACAGAAGGTCGTAATGTCATTTTCACGTCTTCTACCGTCAACTCGAACCGGCAGAGGAAGATTCATTCGTCCCTGTCAGCGAAACAGGAAAATATTTCGCTAATTAAATTCCGCAAACGATTTTTCAAATTTTCACCCGTTCTATTTTTGAACTCCCTAGACGTTTAGCGAATCATACGCAGAACACAACACTCACGGTCGAGAAAATGATGTTCCTTTTCGCGACATGGCCGTTGAGTAATTAATTAGTCTTTGTAGCGATCTGCTGTGGCAGCAGGATTCGGGCAGCTTTCTTTCGAGGGAAATCTTCGAAACGGGAATAAGATTTAAAAAAAAAAACTACGGGCAAGAGACAACCACCATCGCGGCGATATGTAGGTAGGACATTTCTTCCAAAGTCGTCGCTTGATTAATGCTGCAGACCGTCATTTCACAAGTCACCAAATGTCCTCTGATGTATGAAGCTGGGAAACGGGTCTGTAATGCGTTCATGTCACTGCGAACTGCGAAGGGAGTGACGTTTGACAAATGGTCTGCCGGACGGGATGGATGCTAATTGAGTGGATCTTTCAGTCAGCAAATCATCTGTTTTAACGATGTCGCACGATGACCGGTGCTAACGGTTGATGGGATGTGATCCGTTCGTATTTCGCTAGAGCGTTTGAAATCGATTCCTCAGCAAAATTAAAATAGAATTGGATGTCTTTATTTTGCTTTGAGAGTTGATCAACGAAAACTGGTGAGGAAAAGACGAAATGTGAAACCTTTCGGCAATACGTACAGGTTCACTGCAGCGATATCTTTGGACAACTAAATTGTATATAAGTTGAAAACAACAGTTTTAAGAAATTTGTCATGCACCCTTCGTGCGGCCAGTTTACACTAGCCCTAAATATGTTCGAGGTACTATATTGAGTCAATGCGAAAATTTAGTTAAAACCCACTGCTTTGGGCCAGGACCTGTGTTGAGCAAATGAGCTGAGGTTTACAGAAAATGAATTATGGATGGAGAGCAAACATTTCAGAACTTTGCTGAAAATGGGACAGTCAAGTGTAGATGCTCAAAATCTATCTCTGAATCTATTTTATAATCCAATAAGGTGATAAGGTGCTGTGATCGTGTTTATTACGCGACCGTCGTTGGGATTTAAATCAAGATTATCTGAGAGGTAAGTAAATATAACAAATCATCAAGATCAAAGTTATTTTTTGTTGATGGTTCATGAAAATGTATTCACTGTTACCAACGGAAAGAGAGTGATATATTTTCATAAACATTGTTTCGATTTCGAACAAAAAATGTGCTTTAAAATTTTTGAAAGTGACGGCGGTTCTTTTCTACTTAACAGCGCAGCAGCGAGTTCAAGCTCTTGGGGTTGTGAATGATGTCGTGGAAAGGGCCGTAAAGGAAACGACCTCAACAACTCGGTAACCAAGAATCCCGAACAACATGAATACCTACTGCAAGTTGTGGAGTACCACCTAAAAATGAAGCCGATGAAATATTGAAGTCTGAGCAGCAGCACATCGACTGATAAAATTTGAATAAATTGTGCGCCAAAGCAAAGACACCCTTGAGAAAAATCACGCTTGTTTCCAAATGACCCCCGTGAAACATAATTGTTGTACTTTACCGGAAACCTGTGTAAAGTTTCATCAAAATCGAAGATTCTTTGCGCATCATATCGGCTTTCCTCCATGCTGAGTGAACCCCCACACAACGTGACTGCCTGCGCAGACTGCAGCAGGCGGCAGCTGCACTATGGGGCATTTTCATACAACCAGGCGGTCAAAAATATTTCTATCATTTTTTCACAATTTCTGCTATTATTCTTGCTTTGTTTCATCAATTTAAGGTGTGCGTTATCACTTTTCAACATTTTCACGACCAAATTTTGAAAAGGGCCTAACTTTTGATTAATTAAAATTTAATTTTGACGATTTTATAACGGTTACAGTTTCAAGCTTTTTTTTAGAGAATAAAATCTATTGAACAAAGACATCCTACCATGGTTTTATTGGGGGGAACACCGTAAAAAAAAATCTTTTTTTTTTTGGAAATATGTTTATTTTTTTCAACAAACCTTCTGTTAAAAAAATTCAAAAAGCCATGATACAATAATCAAAATCAAATATGTTTCAACGAATTTCTTTTTATTCCTCTGTTACAATATCATCATGAACAAATTCTTCTTCAATTTCATCGACTGCATTCATAAGTTCATCCAAGGCATTGAAGTTATTAGTATCGACTACTGAATCACTTACAGAATTTTCAAACATCATGAAACTTTTCACGATGTCGGGATAATCCAGGCACAGACAAACAGACATAACACTCGCAAGTTGTTCATTAGACTGATGCAAAATTTGACTTTTTCGCTCCACAGTGCTTAAATGGTTTCAAATCGGGTCGTGATTAGCCTCCAAAAGTTACAACTCATTTGGTTAGAAACAAACTTCGCACAAACCATTTGAAGTTTACATGTAAATTACTATGGGAAATCTCAACTTTTTGTTCATTGCCTTCTAGTCTTTTTCCATATTGAGCTGCAAAACAGCTCGATAGCTATTCTTATAGAAAATTTTCTCAGCTACAACTTTGCTGAAGATCGTTTCTATGTAAAACGAGACAGGAAAAAGTTATTAATTATTTAAGATATTGGTAAACTTATGACATGATCAAGCAGCTGCTCTGTAGGCAACACTGTATTTTGCAGTGTGACATAGTAGCCATAATTTTTGTGTCCTATTCAACGCCCCTGAAACACCAATGTTGCCTGCTGTGCAGTTGATTGAGCGTGATCATAAGACATTAGTGCATTGAACCATTAATAACTTTCGATCCTTGCATTTAATCAAAAAGTGGTCTTGAGCAAAGTTGTAGCTGGGAAAATTTCCTACAAGTAAAGTTGAAAGCTTTTGAAGCAGACCGATATGGTGAATTATTAGATAGACATGAACAAAAATCTTGGTTTTACCATAGTAATTCCCATACAAACTTCAAATGGTTTGTGCCATCTCAGTTTCTCACCAAATGGGTTCAAATTTTGAGAGGTTAGTCAGGATCCGATTTGGAATCGTTTAAGTATTGTGGAGCGAAAATTTCAAAATTTGCATCACTCTATTGTTCATAGAACAAGCATTTAACGGACAATTTAAAAGTATCGTAGTTGGTAGTACCGCCACCTGTGGCGCGCATAGTCAATTCCCTTGTGTTTGACGTTTACACACTACCGCCATCTGTTCAGTGTAGTGCCCACCACAGTGTACTCAACAGATGGCGGTAATGTCTTAGCGACGATGTTTTACAAAGAGAAATATTCAATGTGTTATGTCTATTTGTCTGTGATCCAGGGATACTTTTTTCTGTCGTCTTTTTGCCATCCAAATGGCAAATGATCAGTGGGTCCGATTCATTAATGGCACGAATAAAGACATCATGTAAATTTTCTACTCTTGATCGTTTTCTTGCATGATGGGTTCGATATTTTTTCAATTGTTTATGTTGACTTTCTGCTGCCTCTTCCGCTAATGAACCAAGTGGTGCTGGTGAATGTATGGTTATTTCTCCGGCATGAGCGAGAACTTTATGCACGGTTGCAGGAATTTTGTACCAATCATACAATTTAAGATAGAGCCTATATGTTTCCTTGCAATATGCATCAAATTTTTACGGGTTTATTGGCTCTTGGCAGTTAATAGCAATTAATATATTCCGGAATCTGAAAATTAATTCTTCATCAATGTTCATCACGGAGCTTAAAAGCTTGGGATTTCCAAATGCTCTTCGACAAACGTTTCCTGTAGTACTGGTACCTGCTCCACCCGATCGTGGTTGATCTACTCTTACTCCAATTTTTTCGTAAAGCTGTGTCGTCACATGTTTTTTTCTTTGTTCACATAGTTCTTTGAACGGTTTCGTTACCTTCCATTTTTTGATATTCATTCTGTATGCAATATGCAAAAGGCATTCGAAAAATCTTATCCAAGCATGAAGTGGAGATATGCCGTAATGCAAGGCTTCTTCGTTTGATATAATCCTTCCTCGAATTTCTCTGCATCATTCATTACATTTGGTGTTGCCCCACATATTGTAAAATTCTGCATCGACGAATTTCCAGTGATTTAAGTTAAGACTTTTCCGTCTATCATACTGAGGACAAAATCAAAATCAACAAGTATAAACTTGTCGTTTGAGAGTTCAATTTTCACTGGCGTTAGTTCACTCATTTCTTTTTCTACATCCTGTTTTGTAGCCAGAATAACTTCTTTACTCTCTTTAATGAATTAAAGGATGAATGGCCTGGGGGCAACCCCGGCGTAGTGGTTAACATCCATGCCTCTCACGCCAAAGTCACGAGTTCAAATCTCACCCCCGGACAAGTCACGAATAACCCAAGAGTGTTAAAGTGACTATAATAAAAAAAAAAAAAAAAAAAAAAAAAAAAAAAAAAATGAATGGCCTACAAAATCGAATACTTTGAGGCATGGGATTAAACCACATAATTTCCTTTCGATCATTGTACATGAACAACTGAATTGGTGTTAAAGTGGACGAAAATACATCTGAATCGTCCTGACATCCTTCTGGTAGCACTTGATGATATTGCGAATATCCAGTTGATCCGTCCATACCCCAGCTACATAGAAGAACCAGTTCTGTAGAAACTAGATCGTTGCTATCCATATACTCGTTGAGCTCTGCATCAATTATTTGGACGATTCGTTTCACTGTATTTTCCATCAGCGCCTGGAGTTTCACTCTTATTTTCAATGCACTTTCTTCGATGAATTCACTAGGAGGGGCGCATATTTTTTTCACTGCTCCGATCACATAGTAAGGTGGAAATCTTGAAGGTGCTTCACTATGTATTACTTCGTATTGAAATCTGCACAATCCAGCCTCGATAAGTACACTAAAAGCCTCTTATGGTGACATCATTCCTCGTTGATCAGTTAGTTGAGCCAGCATGGTTTTAGAGCTTTTTTGGTTTTTTAAAATATGCCCAATAACTTTAACTAAATTAAAATCCTTTCGATTATAAGCGGTCCGTCTTGCAAATAACAAAGCTTTCTCGATGGTATCGAATTTTGGATCAACTGTTTCTTTATCGATGACGCGACGTTTTCCTCTTTCACTCACATCCAAGAAAGGTTTTGAAGGTCGTCCACGTTTTGTTCCCGAGGCCGAGGTTGAGGCAACACATTGCTCCTGTTCGATGAATTCCTCGATGCCAAATTCTCCATCAAGCCAATTCCGAAAATACGACTCAAATCGCTCTTTCGTGCGATTAGCTTCATGCCATTAGTAACGATTTTATGGATCTTTTCATCGAGACGTTTACGGGTTTTCCACCGAGATGTTATAATTTTCACAAATGAATTCAATGGCTCTGTGAACATTGTCACTATGGCTTAATGTTGCGTCTAATAGATTAATAATGGTTCTATTATCCATGCTCACACTTGGTTGTTGTTTATTAATTTATTTGATAAGGCTCAACCGAATTAACTTTACAGAGCCGAGGATTCTTGGTCACTATAAAATACATCTTAAAACTATAGTCAAAAGGTACAACACAATAAACACTTTATCTTCTGCTATCCAAAAAGCCTCCTCCATCAGAACTGGAGCCGCTTCAAGTAGTTTCATTGTATGGCAAATTGCTGTACGCCAACGAGGGTCAGAGCGCGTCCATTGCAGCAATGGACGCAAAACGTGATCAGCACTCACACACTCATCACGAAACGGTTGCTTTCCAAAGTCGACGACGCATCGACCAAAAGAACTGCTGATGAAGAACAATGAGGAGGACCACACAATGGTTGCTGCCGAGAAAACAGACGATCGCGTAGCACACATCGAGAGTGGCCTGCTTTTGTCGACAGCCGAGTGAACACTGATGCTCACACTTGGTCTCAACCGTAAATTTGAATTACACTGTAGTAGTTTAAATAAAAACTACACAAAATACACTATGGCTTCAAATTGACACTACAGTAGGTTAAGTACAGACTTAGGTATAAATTAAACTCATCCGCGCATATGCGTAGGTACATACTTACGCATATGCTTCTATAATCGTCATAACACAGGTACTTACTTTAGAATAAAGCATAAACGAATGTAGTTTTACGTTCATCCAACAGTGAACTTTATGATTATGAAGACTTCTTTTTGTACAAAAGCTTAAGCCCTTTTTAAAAGTTGGTCATGAAATATTAGAAAATGTTCTTTAACAATATATTTCGACTATACCAACCGAATATAACTCCAAAAGTTGCAAAATAATTGTTGAAAAAGTTTGTTTCCAAGCCGGCTCTTGTACAATTTGAAATCTCCCATAATAACCGAAATTTTTCAAATCGCTTATATTTCCAATGGGGCAGGTTGGGGCAGGCAAACTCTTCAGTACTTGTTAGAGTACACTCAAAATTTCATCCAGAGCTGAGAATTAGCCTGGGAATGTGCGAGACTCGAAAGTTTGTGATCAATAAAGTTAAATTTTCATTAATTTTCAATTATTTTTTTTTCTATTTTTATTTTCAAATTTTTTTGTCTCCATCAAATTTCCAAATGAATTTTATTTTCGAAAAGCTTATTAAATTACCTTTCCAACGATGTATGATGATGTGGTAGTTATATGATAAATAGTGGATGAAATTTTATTTGAGTGATAGTGTATTTTTGCGGCAAAATTTGTACTTTTCTTACTCTTTTTTGACTTCGACATCCGATATCTCAGACACAAAAACTGCTAGAAGCTTGAAACTTTCAGATTCTCTTAGTTGAAATGTTTACTATCGACCAAAAATAACGAAATAAGGATTAGTGAAAGTCGATTTTTTGATTTTTTGACCGCCTGATATCTGATAGTGGGCTGGCAGTGCTGCTAGAAAAAAAGAAAAAAGAGCAGTTCGTTTGGTTAGCAATCAGTAATGGCTAAATAACTTTTTCCACAAGCGTCGGATCGTTTTGCAGTGTTGGAAGAAAAGTTTCCTTGTAAAATTTTCTAGTTAAAAATTGGGTTGACTTATTTTTAGAGGACAATGGGTGACCTCACCAGATTTTTATTTGAAAAAGTAAGTTTTCCCATAGAAAATCCTATGTAAAATTAAAACCGCTGGCGCTAAAATATAGTTCCACCGACCGACCTGAAATTTTACACAGTTATTCTAGGACCCAAAAGGCGCCCGGAAATCATACTGGAACTGGAATTTGATTTTTGTCCCATCTTATTATATATGTTATATAATTAATCGCAATTACACTTTGGAAAACATGTCCCAGAACGATTTGAAAAAAATATTCCTCATACTAATGTGACACCATTCCCGTTTGCACAGCTTTGATTAAAATTAAAAAAAAATTAAAACACTCCATTTGATAACGTAACTTGCCTCAAACATTCACTCAATTTAAATTCATCGAAGATAAATTATCCCCTCTTATGTTAAAGGGTTACACCTTGGGTTACACCCATTTCCCAAACCGAATCATACATATGAATGAGCGATGCTCAGAGATTCTTAAATTGAGAACATAAACCAGCATTACATCGAATATATCCAAGCAATTTTCGACTCGACAAACCAACGGTTGTGTGAAAAAGAAGAGAACTACTCCTCAAACAAGCCAGTATAGATAACCATGGAGCTACTGAAAGGGGTTTCTATTTTGTTTTTCTCTCGCGCCTCAATAAAAACAAACCAGTCGGCTTTTTTGAAAGGAAAGGTTGCCCTTCTGCTTCGCAACCACCCACGTATGAATGGGACAGAGCTGAACGGAACAGAACTGAACCACCCTCCCCACCCTTCTTCCGTTATGCGTGAGCTGGTTGAATGTAATCGTTGTAGTTCCGCTGGCGAGCTTCGACGTATGTGTGCATCTGTATGTGTGTTTGTGATTGTGGGTAACAAGATCGGTTGATGTGGGATGGAATGAGCGCGCACCAAATCGTAAAAATATGTTTCACTTTATTGTTATTCCTTCTCTTGATGTTTTGTTTTTATGATTTTTTATGAAGTTTTTTATTATGAAATTTTAATTCATCAGCAGTTTTTCGGGTGCCTCTTTGATACTGGCTGGTAGTGGTTGTTATTGCTTGCGTATAACAGTTTCTTCTTTTCGTTTTCCAAGACTTGTTTCGTGTAGTGAAATGTCTTAATCAGCAGAAAATGTTGTCTAGCATACGTTCTACATGCGGTGAGGTTTGATGTGCTTCAGCTGCAATAGTTAAAACAAAACTCATCCGTTGTAAGAACAAACAGGAGGAAATTGACCTGGAATTGAATTCTTTGTAGGAAAATACCATCTCATTGTTCTTTCGCATTGACTTGTTTGCTAATTATTTTATCACTCGCAGTGAACCTGAACGCCCCTCCAGACAAACGTCCTCATCGTCGCAACCCATCCACCTTCGATGCGAGGGACTGACCGGACTGACTTTGATTGAATGGCTGGCAAAAACGATCGCTGCACGGAATACTCGAACAAACCTACCTCAAGCAAGTCTCCGGAGCTAACGGACGATGGACGGACTCTTGAAATCATCTACCAAATCGTTGTTGGCAGAGCTGGTGCGGTGTGAAGCGTACCTATATCACATTCCTTGCTCAAACTTGACAAATGAGTGTTATTCACGCTCATTTACACGTAATTATTCACAACCGGCTTTCGCGGATATTGTTTTACACATTTATTTTGCCTTTTTTTTTATTCGAATTGTACCCCGTTAAATGGTTCTCTGCGTTTGTTTCGTGACTGTGCTCTCGCTTGGTTGATGATAATTGATTTGGTATTGTCTTGCACGTTGCAGGTACTCACTGAAGCTTGGTTGGTTGGCACTAGCGAACATTTGGGTCATTTGTAAAACATTATGTTTGATTGGGTTGTCCAGGAATTGGGTTCATAAGATGTTTTGAGATTATGGTACATTTTTACTAACCCATGTGGTACCAGGTGGAAAAAATATACAGCAAACATTGCACGTTCAAAACCAAACGGGGTTTTTTTTGTTGCATAATTTGATTAAGGTGGTCCCCTTTCAAATTTGAATCCGAAATTAAACTTTTTCAATTCAAGAAGTATAATCAATATAAATGATTGTATTCTTCAGCAAGCTGGTAAAAATATGATTTCATGCAACTTACCCTGCACGAACACACAGATTATCATCATCGTCTACGACAACCCAAGTAACGCTTGCAACATCTTGCATGAAAAATAAAAAATTCCAGTTGTAAATAAGTTATATATTAATTGCTTCTAAAACATCCTGTTTTAGACGCGTTGTATTATTGTTTGTGAAGTATTCAACCTTTCTGACAAGCACTTGTTTTCATGAAGTTATAATGTGATATTGCATGTCTCAATTACCAGTTTATAACACATTTATAACTGATTGTATTTGGTGAAAACTGGCTAGCATTATATACAACATGTTTTCATAAGTCATTATTAGAAACATGAATACATCTGAGATATAACTTATTTATAACATGTTATTAATAAGTTATATTTCAGTTGTACTCATGTTTCCAAAAATGACATATGAAAACATGTTGTATATAAGGCTAGCAAGTTTTCATCAAACATAATCAGTTATAAAAGTATTATAAATAGGCTATTGAGAGTTTCCATACTTAATTATAACTTCAATATACGATACAAGTAATGTTCTTGTTTGTCGTGTTATAAACATGTTTTGATAACAATTATGAAATTTCTCAATGCATTCTACAAACTGCACTACAATATGGCTGACCAATGAAGCAATGTATAGAATAAAAAAAAAAACATTATATTTATTTTTTAGGTTTTGTTTTTTGCAAAGTTGGGGAATTTTATCCAGGATTTTTTATGCAATTCAATTTATTATATTAAGCTTTTTCTAAGAGCCAATGAGTTTTTTAGAAGTAGAATGTATAGATTTACCATAAATTTTGTAACCGCATAAATGTTTGCAGTACGGAATCTCAGTTTAGGCACTTTATTCGCACGATAAAATTCCTCAGAAGAATAAGTTGTGTAAATTGATGAGAAACAAATTCCATTCGTAGGAAGGATGAAATTAATTTACAACATGTCCAATACAGTAGGTTGCGTTATAGTCATAAATAAGTTGCGCAAGTCAAGCATATGTTATATATAGATCCCACCTCTTGCCCTTTTTTTGGTATAAATAAGTTGTATATAAGTGACTAGACGTAAATGTTTACCGCTGATATTGTCATAAATAAGTTATGTAAACCCGTTTATGACACATTGTGTTGCTTGGGAAGCCACCGTGATGCCACAAAATGCTTTGCATTGCAGTGGAACATACGTGGCTTACGCGCCAATATCAGCGAGCTCAAGCTGCACATCAGCCAGCATGAACCATCCGCAATAGCTTTGCAGGAGACTAAAGTGGACAACCGCGTTATCGCACCGGACTTCTCCGGCAAGAACTACACTTTGCTCCTTGAAACCGGTAGCCGTCGGTATCGGCAACAGGGAGTGGATCTTGCAATTCGCGAAAGAGTACCCTTTGAACGCATCAAAATCGACTGCGGCCTCCAAGCTATTGCAGTTCGGATCCATCTTCCGATGCCAATAACGGTGGTGTCGATGTACATCCCTCCCAGTTCACGGCAATGTCATACCGAGCTAGGCATCTTGATTGCAATTTCAATGCGCACCATCCCGCCTGGGGCTCCACATCTTTGAATGCACTTGGCCGCTTCATCGCCGATAAATCGCTGACTGAACAGCTTATTATCCTGAATGATGGATCGCACACTTGGAACTGGCTAAGCACTGCTGTGAGAGATCAGCGACCCCTAGCTATTCTCCATTGCTCCAAATGGCGAAGGAAAAAGCGGAACGGGATCGCGTTGATTTTCTACCAGACACCAACGATGCATAAAACTCGGACTTCATCCTGAACGAGCTTCTGTGGGCACTCGACAAAGGACGTAGTGTTTCTACAGATCCCGACTACATAGAGTATCCGATGCTCCGACGACTTCCTCTATCCGTCAAGACTGCGCTACTACAGCTGCTCAATAGAGTATGGCATAGTGGTGTTTTTCCGACCAGCTGGTGCACTGGAATAATATTACGAATCCTGAAACCAAATTCTACAGAGTCTCGTCCTGCCGCTTACCGACCCATCACACTAACCGACTGTATTGCAAAGGTGTTCGAGCGTATCGTGAACCGGAGATTAACAACCGAACTAGAGTCGAAAGGACGACTCGACAATAGGCCTTCAGAGCTGGCCGGGGCATAGATACTTACTTGGCGGAGTTGGATAGATCTCTGCCAAACAGAGATGAACATTACTGGATAACATCTCTAGATCTCTCAAAGGCGTACGACACCACATGGAGATTCGGCGTTTTGCGTTCTTTACTGAACTGGTAGATCGGGGGAGGTGAATTTTCAACATACTGAACAGTTTCCTAGCCGACATATCATTCCGGGTGATTGTGGAAGGATATTCATCACGTGAAATGCCATTAGAGAACGGCGTTCCTCAAGGGTCAGTACTTTCGGTCACCCTGTTTCTGGTAACCGTGCGTGAGCTGGTTGAACCGTGCGGTGAGAACTGTCGACAAGTGAGCTAGAAGCGTCGGTTTAAAAATCTCCGTAACAAAATCCAACATTTTCTATTGCAGCAACGATATCTTACTCGACTGAAGATCATCGGTGTTGCTCTCGACTGGACACTGACTTTCAAACAACATTGCAAGACAGTTAAAACTACATGCGACTGTAGACTACGAATTCTGAAATGATCGGGGCTAAGATTCCGCGATGGCAACGTGACTCTTTGTTGTGCATCGGTTCGGCAATCATCATTGTACTCGTCAGCCGAGCAAAGGACTTCGTAATTCAAAATCGTGTACCTTTCTAAGGCCTGTACTCGAAAAAAAAATGCACCAGACAAAAGTGTTCTTGAAACTTTCAGGGAATAAACTAAAAAATATGGATTATGCTTCGGCATAATTACTTTATTCAATTTCCTTTCCATCGCAGAAAGCCCGCACTTTTCCCTTAAGACCCCTCATTACATTTTGTGCAATGGTGGAGCCGACCTTTTTGGTCACTTTCATCCATTCTTTCTTCAACTCCAGCTCGTTCTTTAACACCTTGGACGATTTTCAAACTTTGGCCTTCATTATGGCCCAAAATCTTTCCACCGGACGAATCTCTGGTGAATTTGGGTTTGGTTTTGGTTTACAACCGGATGGTCCGGTTCGCCTCTGGAGCGTAGGTCACCAGCCCGATTCCAGCGATTATGGCTGAAGCGGGGACCTTACCGTTTGACCTCCTGGTTCTTGAGGCTTTGGCTCGTGTTGCCATTCGTATGCTGGAGAAGGAACACAGAAATATCGACCTTCCAGTTGTACAACGAGCAATCGACCGTCTTATGCTGGTTGATCAACGAATCCCGAACATCGCTGAGCGGACGCGTTTCACCAACCGAAGGTGCCATGAACCCAAGCCACGTATTGCATGGGACGTGAGACGGCAGGTGAAAGCTGGAGATACCCCGGATATAGTGCGTCCTATTGTGCAGGAATTACTTTCAAACCGGTTCAATCGTGCTTTGGTTGTAAACACTGACGGATCAAAGTGTGACAACGCAGTAGGTGCAGGGGTATTCTGTGGCAGTCTGCATAGAGCAATAGGCCTTTCGTAACAGTGTAGCGTTTTTTCGGCGGAGGCCTTTGCTATCAAATCGGTTCTCAACACGGCTACATCGAACGAATTGGTAATCCTGTCTGACTCGGAAAGTTACCTTTTGGCCGTAGAAAGCGGAAAGTCACAGAATCCCTGGAACCAAGAGATCGAAGGGCTGTTCATAAATGGCAACGAAGAAGCAGATCGACTCGCCGGGGAAGCAAACAACAGTCCGCCACACCATCAAGGTATTCGTCTGCTATGGGAAGAACGCTGAGCGCAATTAACGGAAGTCAAGTTGAAGCAGGTTCAACGCGAAACCAAAAAGTGGACTGACCAGCAAAGTTCCACTGACCAGCGAGTGCTCACATCGGCCATTCAAGGCTTACACACGAGTTTTTGCTGAAAAAAATATCACCACTGGTTTGCGAATGCTGTAGGACTGTCGTGGGTGTCCGCCACGCAATTTTACACTGCAGGAAGTTTGAAACAGCCATAGTGAAATACTATATTGAATCAACCAGCCTACATGTGGCGTTATGCATGAAGATGTTATATGTATCAAATAATCTAGAGACAGTAACTGAGAAGACGATGGAGAGAAAACAAAAGAAGACGGAACGGATGAAACGTGGTGAAGAAGACGGAAGAAGATGAAATGGAAAACAGGATGGAAGCTGACGAAGAAGATGGCAAAAGAAAATGTAGAAACTGAGAAGATGATGGAGAGGAAACATAAGAAGACTGAGCAGAAGAAGATTAATGGAAATGTAACTGAGCGAAAATCAATGAAAAAAGGCAAAGATGCGGAAGATAAAGGCGAACCAGAAGAATGTCCGCAGAAGGAAAGAAAAAGACACGGATTCAAAGCAAAGCAAGAAAATTACGAAGGAAGTGTAAAGAAGTGATAAATAATTGAAGAAAAACAAGCAAAAGAAGACGAGAAGAGGATTATAAGGATACAGACGAAGCGAAGCGGAGCCGCAATTGGAGCAAATCGAAAACATGGCTACGGAGAAAACAAATATGATGAAAAAAAAAGATAAAGAAAAGATAGAAGAAGTAAAGGTGAAATTGATAGAGAAGAAGACGTGAAAACTAGAGATGAAATGCAATTATCAAGCAGACGATGAACCAGAACCAGAAGGAGAGGAAACGAGTGAAGGAGACAAAAGCTAAGTGAAATTTGAGTTGTGTTATAAACACTAACACTCACACCCACACACTATACCACTCAAACACTGAAACAGACACGAATGCATCCCTGGATGTAAAATGTCTTAAATAAAGAACAACAACAACAAAAAAATGCAACTTTACAGTTAACACCATTTATCTAGCGGCAAAAAAATTATACGACACCTAAAGAATTCACACCTTGCTCATAAAATGATCATAATTGACAATACACTTGTTAATTAGAAGCATTTAACTATTGAAAATGAGCAAAATGCTAGTGGTAAGTATGAATTCGAAATTAAGAAGCTGCAATAGAAACAACAATAAACTGAAAGTTGCAACTGAAAATGCAAAAGTAGCAATAGAAGACTCGAGTCTGCATCCTGCTCTCTTGCCGTGCGGATCTATTTGATTTTTGCTGAAGGAAGTGTTACTGCTACCTTAAGCTATAGTACAAGAAATTTACCTGCAAATGTTCTACATTGTTATATTCTTATTCCTCTTGGATCCTTGTTTGAACCTTGCCCGAGATAATCCTGTTTGGATATTGATTTGGAAAAAATCCACTTCGATCCTTCGGATTCTTATAGTAATCTGCTTGGAAATCTATTTGGAGAAACTTTCTACTGTCGACATGATACCTAAATGCAAAAGAAAAGGGCAATCTCTTGATCCTCCTTCCGATGAAATTAACTTGAACAATCAATTTGATATGCTCACGGATGATGAGAATAATCACATACCAGTAGCTTTTGAAATATCCCAAGAAATAATGTCTAATCCCAACAGCTCTTCTTTCAATTACCATAGAAAATCAAACATTTATGGCATATAAGTTTGATCCAAATATTGCTTTGCATACCCCTTCCCCTTGGCTAGTTTTTGCACCTTGCTGTTGGTGGACGGGCTTAAATTCATGCTATATAGTGGAGTGTTGGAGACGGTAGGTTCATGGCCGGCGTTGCTGGCTCATGCCGTGATAGAATGGCGCCATAGGCAGGCGATGTGGATTGCTAAGCTTCCCCTCTCTGATGAACCCCTGCATGAGAAAACCAAAAATATAGTCTAGCAGTCATAGTATCACACTTGTTACTCTTTTGTTTGAGAGCCGCGTTGTAGTACGCTTACGTATAGGCACTGACGTTGGGTGCGATACTGGCGGGTTTTGCCGCAAAACACTATTTTTTTTAACGTAGATAGATTTATTTGGGTTTGCAAGGGAATTATACTATTGAAATATTTCAGATAGTGCCCAACGGTGCTCCTTCTATTTGCGTGACAAGCTTTCATTGTTGTTTTCATTGAGGTATCATTTGTGTACATGGTATTGTAACTAATCTTATATTTGCTTCATTTTGATTTGGGATAAGTGTTTGAACTATGGCTCTGGATTTCCACTGTGGCGTGTGAGCATAGTTGAAGCATATACCCTATATAATTTAAAAATCAGCTAGGGAACTAACTTCCAAGTGAAGCATTTTAGCTACTTGAAGGTGTCACTTTGGACGAACTAAGATATAATAAATAGGCATAGGTCAAAATCAAAAGTACTTGAAACACGTTTAATTTTATATTACAATCAAAAGTGCAGGTACTTAATAATGCATGCGTTAAGATTGATTAGGTGAATTAGAGATTTCAATAATTTATTAAATTAGACTAATGAGATATCATAATCATCAAACGAACTTAAATAAGAAACTTCAGAAAGTCTAATAACATTAAGTAAATTAACAAAAGAATTAGGATGCGGGGGGTCTCCTAAGGGAGGCAACTAACCTTTAAAGTTGTAGAATAAATCTTCCTATTTAGTCTTGAACTTCAATAAGAAAACGCAAGCAGACCAATAGCACAAAGCAGATTAACAAGGAGAGGAATAGTGTAGGATAAAAGTAAAAGTAGAGGTGTGACAGTTAATTACTTTTAATCTTTTGTAAGTATTGTTTCTCTGATATATACGCTCTACGTCATCTTAGATGCAGAGATCAATTCAACCTGCCCAGTTATGAAAGCCGTTGTCTACTTATAAATCTGGAATTACTAGAAGCAAGACGCAACGTGGCAAAAGCGTGCTTTGTTGGGAATCTTTTGCAAGGCAACATTGACAGTCCTACGCTTCTTAGTCTCTTGGACATCAACACACGTCGTCGCAATCTTCGGTCGCACTCGTTTATCACCATCCCTCCGGCAAAAAATTATTATGGCTTACACGAACCTTTGCGAAGCATGTCCCGTGTATTCAACCGGTGTTGTTATGTGTACGATTTCAACGTGTCACGAGAAACAAATAAGCGTAGTTTTAAACGAGTTTTATGTTAATTTATGTTATTCGTTAGTTTTGTATTTAGTTGTAGAACAAGTGTCATTGAGGTAAACATTTTACCTGTTGACTGATAAACAATAAAGACAATAAAGCATTTGAGTTAACTTATTTCTTAGTGTTCAAGTACTTACATTTGTAAACAGCAGTCAATGTTAATCTATGAACTAAATCCTACGTGACTGTAAAATCGATCTTTCCTTATGTGGTATTGACGCATCGATCCATGTTTAACTTTTCGCCTACGTCTACGGAGCTTACGCAGAAGTGACTCGCAATTCGGTAGAGCTTGCCAAAAGTGTTTTGAGCTTATGTAGTATCAGGCATGGAAAATCATTTGCATTCATTCCGTGCATTCATTTACATTCATTTGTCTCTAACTTTTTTCAACAACAGAATTCCGCAAAATAAAGTATGAAGTTTTTATAGGCTTTGTTATTAACTACAACTTCTGTTAACAACTTAAATCCGTATCTTTTATGCATGACAAACCAGAGCGAACAGAAGCCACTACTGTTTTTCAGTGAATGTATTTTACATTTACTGAAAAACAGTAACAAGTTCTGCCTGAAAAATTGTGAGATCTTAAAGAAGTTTTAGAAATTGCAGGAAACGCCACTTTGAAAATGTCACAGAAGTGCAGAGATCTCCAGAAACATTTCGAGAACTTCCTAGAAGTCAATGAACTTAAGGGAAAATCCAAGAACTTTGGGAACAAATAAACATTAGTTAAATGTGGGAGCATTTCAAAGAAAACTAGTAAGCTCCAAAAGTAGGAGGTATTTCAGGGAATTCAGATCCCTTAGTTATAGAAATTTGCGAGAAATTTAAAGAAGTTCACAGATCTTTAAAGAATCTCAGAGACGTTTAGAAAATTCTTGAGGTCTTCACATAAATTCGGAAGCTCATGAAAGCTTAAAAATGTTTAGGACGCTTCAATCAAATTCAACAACTTCATGCAGCTTCATGAGAACTGCAAAAACTTTAGAGAAGTTTTGAGAACTTCAGGAAAAACCATAGAATCTCAGAACAGTTCTGTTAACATTGGAAAAATTGCATAAATTTTAAAGCAGTTTCGAGAACTTAAGCAAATTGGAGATGATCCATGATCGTTAGGTAAATGTATGAAACTTTAGGAAGTCCAAAAAAGTTCAATGAAGCATAAAAATTTGATGAGAAGTATTGTGAGCATCAGTCTATTCCCTCAAACTACGATCTTCAAGGCAGTTTCATTTACTTTAGGAATATTTTGGGAGCTTTCAGGCAGTTCTGAAATCCTCAGAATAGTCCATTCCATATTCAACGGAGATTTCTCATGAAAATTCATTTAGAGTTCTCCTCAGAAGCGTTGTATTGTAAAGTGTAAACTTGAAACGCTTTTATGAATTCTCTATATAATATCACTAGAATATACATCGAATACCTCTCGCAATTCCATTGGAATATTCCTCAAAACGTCGCTGGAACTATCCTCCGAATTCAATTTTCGTCGGAATAACCTTGAATTCCTTCTCAGAAAGATACACCTTGGTAAGTTGCTCATAATTGGCATAGAACTAATTTCAGATTTTCTTTTGAATCTCACTCCTTCCCTTAGAATTCTACTAACATTGAAAGTCTCTTAAAAATTCATTCGCATTTCTCCTCACATATTCCTTAGATTTCTCCTCATAATTTATTTGGCAAACTCTCCTAGAATTCTTTGTCGAATTCCTCTGAAGATCTCCTGGAGTTATTCTCAGATATAATTGTAATCCTCGTTTTAGCACCCCTCTCACCCCTAAGTATCGCCAAAAATTTACATGGACTTACTCTCCGGATTCATTTTCTCCCACAAACTTCATGCAATTATCCTCAGAATGCCCTTGGAATTTTCCTCTGTAGTTCTCAAGCTTCACATGGAATCTTAAATTCCTCAGAACTACATTGAAAGCAGATTGCACTTGATGTTTTTCTCAAAGATTTTTTTTTCCCAGAGCTCCCTTGGAATGAGATTCTTAAAAATTATAATAAAATTCCATGAGCCTTTTAAACTGTGCATGGAATTTGACTGCAGATTTTTGAAAGTATCTTTATATTATTTATATTATATACCATGCTAAAATTTAAAATTTCTAGGAAATATGCATAAATTTAATTCAATTCTGTTTTTAGCGATTTTTCCAGATAGTAGACACCCTGGTCGTGGGTTTGGCCATAAAATTTCTATTGAATATTAGGCCCTGGGCTTTGGCATAACCTTGAGGAATGCTTAACTGCAACCAGGTCCCAGGGCTTATGTGTATGCACACTAGTGATGCCAGTAACTGTAAAACTGTTTTGATGTAGCAGACCAAAAGTTTGTTGGAATTCAACTACATACCAAAATTAAATAATTGTGTAGTTTAGAATTACACAAAGAACTGTTTGTGCAAAAATATTTATTTCTATTATTATTATTATTATTATTATTCATTTGGTTCAACCCTTTTGGAATGCGACATCACACAAGTACTAACTTTGAATTTGGCTTGATCGAGTGGCGATTTTCTTTTCTTTAGATTTTTTTTTTGTTTTCCGTCGATCTTGTTTTCCGTGCTGAGCACCAATGCTACCGACGCGAAGGAGGCAGCGCCCACACCTGGACCCACATATCAACCCATCAACTCATGAACTGGGGACCAACGGCTTTACTTCCCTTCCGAAGGAAGGTGTGATCAGAGATGTTATGCCTCAGAACATCCCGGCGACGCCGACTGGGATTGAACCCAGGCCTGCTGGGGTGAGAGGTAATCACGCTTACCACTATACCACCGGCGCCACTGTTTTTTCTTTAGATCAAGACGATGAAGTTTTGAAGAAGACAACGATCATAAATCACAGGGAAGAAAAAAAAGTTGATCGGTGTATTACACCTGGAAAACTAGGGTGAAACAAATTTTGAAGTTCTGAAAAGAGCTGACAAATAACAGAAAACAATTTCAAAATTCCACCTACAACGCCACTACAATGGTTGAATCTGCGAACGAAGCGAGCGATGGAATAGTATCAGACGATAGCAGGAGCGATGACCTGCGCCAACAACAACATCACGGTAAAGTCAGGCATCATAAACAATCAGGTAATTTCTTACTAGTTTTACCTATATTTTACTTATACCCGAATTAACCACCTTAAATTACAGCTATATATGAATCAACACAAAACCTGATGGCAGCTAATACATTAATGTTGAGATGGGGTCTTTCCGATACGTTAACCTACCGGTGATGTTACTATGGCTCGCCCTGTTTCACATTCGTGGATTACACAGAACTTATTTAACCTGCTGGTAAAGATGCTGTGATGCCACCCCCTGTCTACTGGTATAGCATGTACGGTGCATAAAAGTATCGGCGACCTGGCCCTTGACCCCCTTCTTTACTACAAAATCACAATCACAATCACAATATTGCTTTGCATACCAAAAATAATGTTAGTTTTGCTCTTGAGTCTCTTACTACTTCTATAGTTGAAGCAAGAACTACCTCAGTACCAAAATGCGAGGTTAAATTCAATTCGATTATAAAAGACGACGATCTTCAGCTCTTGATGCTTCTAAAAAATGTCCGTAGGAGGCAACATCAAAGAACACGCGATCCTGCCATGAAAGTTATCTGACGTGATTTTCAAAAACAAATTAGAAAGCGAGTCTCTGTGAGGAGCAAGAGTATAAAAAAAGGTTTCAAAATGAGATCCAAGTCCCAAGCACTTTGGGAGCTCACACACATTTTGAAGAAAAAAAAACCCTCAAAAGCCCATTCCAGTGCTTAAAGAATTAAAGGGTGTCCAGTCCACGATGAAATTGCCACACACAAAATTGATTCGCAAAATTCGAGTTTTCATCCGATTGCCATCAAATTTTCAGGGATTGAGAAATAACTATTAAACTTCATTTTACCATTTTACTCGTATTTTATTTACAGTCCATACGCAAATGCCCGCACCTTGGCCTTAACCCCGGCCATAAGATTCTGCACAACCTGTGAATCAACCGTTTTTTGCATGTAAACCCATACTTTCTTCAGTTCCTCGACTGTCTTCACTACCTTAGGTCGTTTAAGAAGGTGCTGCTTCATAATCGCCCATTACTTCTCGTTGGGGCGGAGCTCCGGAGTGTTGGGAGGGTTGAACATTTTCGGCACGAATTTGACCTTATTGTCCGCATACCACTTCAGCACGTCCTTGGAGTAGTGGCATGAGGCCAAATCCAGCCAGAAGATTGTTGGGACGTTGTGGGCCTTCAGGAGAAGAAGCAGCCGCTTCTGGAGGCACTCTTTTATGTACACCTGTCCGTTCATCGTGTCCTGGGTCACGAAAGGTGCACTCCGCTTCCCGCACGTGCAGATGGCTTGCCAAACCAGGAATTTCTTCGCAAATTTGGACATCTTCTGAGTGCGGACATGCTCCGGAACGCTGAACTTATCCTTGGCCGTGAAAAACAGGTTGCCGGGGATCTGTTTGAAGTCGGCCTTCACATATGTTTCGTCGTCCATGATGCAGCATTCAACTTTCGTCAGCATGTTGAGGTACAATTTCCTGGCACGGGTTTTGGCGGACTTGTTCTGCTTCTCGTCGCGATTAGGGGCCTTTTGTACCTTGAACGTTCGAAGCCCAGCCTTAGTTTTGGCTTTCTGGACAAAACTTCGGCTTAGGTGCAGCTTTTCAGCCACATCCCTAACGGAGGCGTTCGGATTTCGGTTGAAGGTCCCAACTACGCGGTTGTGATTTTTGGTGTTGTACGGAATACTTTTTCCTTCACTTCTGGGCTTCCGATCGGTGGTCAACCGTTCCTCGAACCGCTTAATCACTCGCGACACCGTGGAATTCGCCATTCCCAACGTTTTAGCGATGGAACGATGCGAGAGATCCTTGTTCTCGTGATGAATGCGCAAGATTTTATCACGCACGAGCTGTTCTTTCGACTCCATTTCCGCGAGTTTTGATCACAGGACTTTAAAACTTGCAGGATGTAAATAATGCACTATGAACTAAATCCACCCAAATTTTCATTAAATTCTACCCAACGGTTAAAAAGTTAGAGCAATTTCATAGTGTGGCAATTTCATCGTGGACACCCTTTACTACCTTCTTTTGATCACAAATTCGGAAAAAGTTCAGGAACTTTCTAAGCAATTTGAGAGTTCCCATAATTTCAGTTTGGGTCTTATTAGTCCTATTGAGAATCGGGTTGCTCGGGATTATCTGAATTATTCTCTTGAGAAAATATGGTTTATGATTCCTGTGAATGCTCCTGATGATGATGGAATTTTTTATATTCTCATCAAAAAACTCCCAGAGCGTACATTTTCTTTCTTGGAAAAAAATATTCAATAGATGTTTTCATTTGGCATACATTCCTGCTCAATGGAAAAAAAAGCTGTTCCAATTTTGAAGCAGGGTAAAAAAATCCAGCCGAAGTTTCTAACTACCGTCCAATAAGTTTGCTTTCTTCAATAAGTAATCTTTTTCGATGCTTCACACCAATAAGAACTTGATTTTTGCAGATGAGCAGTTTGATTTTCGCCATGTACATTCAACTGCTCATCAACTCTAAAGGGTAACCAATTTTATTCGTTCAAACAAATTTGAAGGCAACTCAACTGAAAGCTGCTTTTCTAGACATATAAAAAGCGTTCAACAGTGTTTGGCATGAAGGTTTGATAGCTAAATTGAAAAATTTAATTTTCCTCTCTATATTATTAAATTAATTAAAATTATTTCACTGTCAGAACTCTGCAGGTAAAATAACAAAAGTTCCAAATCGGAACGACTACTTGTTAGAGAAAGAGTTCCTCAGAGTAGCATTCTTGGGCCTATGTTGTATAACATTTTCACTTCGGACCTCCCTGATTTGCCTCAGGGTTGCCAACAATCTTTGTTCGCCGATGACACAGGCATTTCCGCTAAAGGAAGAAGTCTTCGTGTTATTTGCAGCAGACTTCAGAAAAGTTTAGATTTTTTCAATAGTAGTAGTCACATAGTCACTATAAACGTTCCAATTTCCTGGACAAAAATTATCTTTTAAAGATCACATTCAGGGCATTCAAGCCAAATGTAACAAATATATAAATAACTTTGCTTGACGAATAGATTTCTAATATTTATATAAGTTTTCAGACCGGCCATACCATGCCATGCCAGTATGGTCTATTTGTTGCACTACCAGAAAAAAAGCTCTTCAAAGGATTCAGAACAAAGTTCTGAAAATGATTTTGAAGATGCCTCACTGGTACAGTACTAACGCGGTCCATAGAATTTCAAATGTTGAGACTTTAGAACAAATAGCCAACAAAATAATCAATGATGTCAGGCAAAAATCGTTGCAATCCTCAATTGCAACGATTATTTCCCTTTAAAGGGTGATACCACAGAACAGAAGGGGAAGTGCAAACAAATCGGTGAATCAAAAGTGGTTCGTTTTTCTGCTTAACTAGCGATGTGTTGTGGTAGCGTTCCACACGGGCTTTCTATGTGCACTCACACTATCATAGCATGCTGCCTATCTTAACTGCAGGCAGAAGATGCCTTCTACCGCTAGGTGCGCTAGTGTTCGCAAATGACAAGTGGAGCCACTTTCTGATCCGAAGTTCCACTCCTGTGGTGATACGGTCAAAATTTGGTCAATATCAACTTGACGTATTTCTTTCAATTTTGCATTTAAAAAACCTGAACATCCCTCATTTTGAAGGTGTGTGTGTGTGTAGAATGTTGCTCTTATTTTGATTTTGGAATTCACTCTTCAGTTGTCAAAATGCCGTCCAAGCAAGAAGAGCAGCGTATCAAAATTTTGCTCGCGCATCGCGAAAATCCGAGCTACTCGCACGCAAAGTTGGCAAAATCGCTAAAAGTTGCCAAATCAACCGTTACAAATGTAATTAAAGTGTTTGGGGAACGTTTGTCGACAGCCAGGAAGTCTGGATCGGGGGGAAATCGAAAACCGGAAGCCGCTGAGACGACAAAGAGAGTTGCCGGTAGTTTCAAGCGAAACCCTAACCTCTCTCTCCGAGATGCCGCAAATAAGCTGGGTGTATCGTCTACAACCGTGCATCGAGCCAAAAAACGAGCCGGACTATCGACTTACAAGAAGGTAGTGACTCCAAATCGCTATGATAAACAAAATACGACGGCCAAAGCGCGATCCCGGAGGCTGTACACGACGATGCTGACGAAGTTTGACTGCGACGAAACCTACGTCAAAGCCGACTACAAGCAGCTTCCAGGACAGGAGTTTTATACGGCAAAAGGAAGGGGAAAGGTAGCAGATGTTTTCAAGCACATGAAACTGTCAAAGTTCGCAAAGAAATATCTGGTTTGGCAAGCCATCTGTACCTGTGGCTTGAAAAGCAGCATTTTCATAGCTTCCGGGACTGTCAACCAAGAAATTTACGTGAAAGAGTGTTTGAATAAACGTCTGCTGCCTTTCCTGAAGAAACACGGTTGTTCCGTACTGTTTTGGCCGGATTTGGCATCTTGCCATTACGGTTAAAAGGCCATGGAGTGGTACGCCGCCAACAACGTGCAGGTGGTTCCCAAGGACAAGAACCCTCTCAACACGCCAGAGCTCCGCCCAATTGAGAAATACTGGGCTATTGTCAAGCGGAACCTAAAGAAGACCAAAAAAACTGCTAAGGGCGAGCAGCAGTTCAAGGCAAACTGGCTTTCTGCGGCGAAGAAGGTGGACAAGGTGGCTGTACAAAATCTGATGGCAGGGGTCAAGCGTAAGGCCCGGCAATTCGGATTTGGAAAAGTGGAAGCCTAACTGAATATTTTTCCTGAATTTTATACTAATTGAACTTGAAAAAGAAATTTAATTTGATTTTTTAAATAAACGATTTCACCGATTTACACGCGTTTTCCCTTGACCAAATTTTGACCGTATCAACCTTTATACTTAGATAATATTTAGTTTTAGTTTTAATTTTTAGGATGTCAATTGTTACTCTGACATGCAGGTTTAAAAAGCCTGTTTAAAATACTGAATTACCGAGGCAGAAATAATGTAAAAACACTTAGATATATCATAACAATTTAGACTGGTAAGTTACTGTAGTAGCTGGAGCACTTAGGTTGAGATGGAATGTAATTAATTTTGAACTTGCAGCAAATAAAGAGTTTAAAAAAATTATGCATTGTTTTATGTTGGACTTAAATGGGTATTGTAGTAAAACAACTGAACTTATAGCTTCAATTATGGAATCTATGAAGATGCGTTCCCTTGAAAATTTTACAAAGCATTGGGATAATCTCCACCAATCTCCAATTCAACATGAATCCGTAACAATCTCACACACTTTGTTCCGATTTGCCGAAGAAGGAGCTGTAATCCCTCTCTAATGAGATCTTCACAGCTACTTTGCGCAAATCTCCATCACCATCGTCCCTCCTTCTGGTGATGCTCTTCTTCACGGTGGCGGCGCTTAGCATTTCAATATCCCGCGACCCCAAGACTTACAATCAGCCGAGAGTGCGAGAGCGCCATAAGACCTTTTTTCGCAGCATCACCACCCCTGCAAATAACAGATAGCGGCTTCCTCGTCGTCGTCGTCGTCGTCGTCCCATCCCAGGCAGAGCATAAAACCTTGCGTCTCGCAATCATAAATCGATACGGTAGAGTGCGAAAAAAGCCCATAAATTATGGCGCTCTCGCTGTGACCTCGTCCCGTCCCCACTTCTGGTGTTATTTTCGCGAATCGTCGCCCAGCCCGAAATTGGGTAAAATGTGTCGAGCCAACCTTTCGCCTGCGTTTCTGTATCTTTTTTTTGTTAAGGTGGCGGTTGCTCATTTCCTTCCCATAAGGACCCACCACGATGACGACGACGACGACGACGATTGGGATTGAAACGGATTTCTGTTTCGGTGAGGGTGAAGATTAAGGGTGCTTGCTTTTGGGATAGGCATCGGATTGCAGACTGGCAGACAAGCGTGCGTGCGTGCGTACGACAAACAGGGATCCTATATCGGTTCAAGTGTGGCAACCTCATTGCACGAGGTGTCACCCCGAGAGATCAGGGATTAAGGGGAAACGAAGCATCACTTCCTTTTTTCCCGAGTTTGTGGAATACGGGAACCCGAAAACTGTGGGTGTTACTTTTTTCATTTGTTTGTTTTCTTCTAAATTTTCGAAAAAATAAAGACATTGTACCCACTTTGGTTGAACGTGCGAAATCTCAACTCACACATGTTAGACTAGCTTTGAAAAAATAACACTAGAAAAATCATAATTGGTGGTCTGGAATCCGCCGTTCCGCTTGACTTTAGTCACATGTTTATAGCTTAATTAAGTCCCAAATAAATGAATCAATCTCCCATTTATCACTTCCTCGTTTTCCTCACCCTGTCCCAAAACAAAAACGCGCGTGTAGTTCCGCAACCCACCCACCGTCAGGCACATATTTTTAGTTTGCTGCCTAATTTACATGAAAATAACTGTCAAAAGTGCCATAACGATATCTTTCAACTCTGACGCTGGCAGCATCCGTGTCCCGTAGAAAAAATAACATCTCACCACTCCCTCCCGTTCGCTCACACTCCACATCACTCACCGAATAACAATCGAAACGAAAGTGTCAGCAAAAAACGGCAACCGAAAGATACCTTCAACCTACCACTAGAATGCCACCATGCTCGTCGTCGTCGTCGTCGTCGTCGTCAGCTCGCAGTCGCAGTCGGAAGGAGCGGAGGAAAATTGAAACAAATTTGGCTTTTCTTAGCTCTCTGACAGATATAGGCGAAACAGAAACAAACAAGAGATAACAAGATGCTGCCAGCAGACTAGAACATCCGAAAAACTACGGCAAAAAAATCACACCCCACAACAGCAACGACTCCCGACCCAACATAATTTATGCTTTTGTTTGCTACTGATGCATGCGCAGAACCGAACACTCGATGGTAGGCACCTACATACCATCAGCCACAGCTGAATGAAGAAAGCTAAACCAAAAGAAAAAAAAACTGTTGAAAAACTCGGTCTTATTAAAATTTCACACTCCAGCGAGATAAAAATATTTATGTGGTTGCACACACTCAGTTGTTCTCCTCAGTTTGCCGTTTGCCTGATCCCTTCCTGCTTCGCAGTATCTCCTACATAGCTACATGGGAATAAGGATGATGGAAACTCTTACTTCGGGCTTACACTTATCGTTTTGAGCTTCTTATTTTTCTTATGGTTCCTTCTGCTAAGATTGTATTTCTTATCCTTTTACAGTATGCGCCTCTTTACAATTGTTCAAGAAGTTACATATATATAAAGACGTCGTAAAATACATCAATGGATCTGGAAAAGAAAGCGATGGTCACCTATGCAAATCTTCATCAGTAACAGCACTCCCTACGGTTGTTACAAAACTAGAAAGATCTTTTGAAGCCAAAGAAATTTCAATTGCTGCATTCCTTGACATTGAAGGTGCATTCGACAATTTATCTCACGAATCAATGACTACAGCTATGATAAAACGGGGTTTCGAACAAAGCATTGTAAATTGAATCAATGAGATGTTATCAAAAAGGAGAAATATCAGCAAGCCTTCGAAGCTCGCTACTCAGTGTAAGAGCAACCAAAGGACGCCCGCTAGGAGGCGTGTTATCACTTCTATTGTGGTCTTCAATAGTTGATGATCTTCTCAAAAATTTAATAGCTCCACGCTTCGAAATGGTGTTCATTCGGCTGTCGAAAAAAGCAGGCCACTCTCGATGTGTGTCACGCGATCGTCTGTTTTCTCGGCAGCAACCATTGTGTGGTCCTCCTCATTGTTCTTCATCAGCAGTTCTTTCAATCCATGCGTCGTCGATGCGTGGAAAGCAACCGTTTCGTGATGAATGTGTGAATGCTGACCACGTTTTGCGTCCATTGCTGCAATGGAAGCACTCTGCCCCCCGATGGCGTAACTGCCATACAATGAAACCACTGGATGCGTTTCCAGTTCTAATGGAGGATGCTTTTTGCATAGCGGAAGATAAAGTGTTTATTGCGTTGTACCTTTTGACTATAGCACTGGCGTATACAGGGTGGGGCAAGGTGGGGCAATTGCCCCACATTTTATAAATAAGATTTTTATTTCCACATTTACAAAGTTATGATAAAAAATATCTAGATTTCTTGATAACTTGATTTGAAGGTAAAATTGAAACCCTTTTATTGCGGCAATTCCTTTGAGATGGTGCCTGAAAATTGCACCACAAAGGTGCATGAAGGGACAAACTTCACTGAAATTTTTTGGTCAAAAATTTGCACCACATTGGTGAATACAAAAAAATTCTTGTGTAATTTTTTTTAAGGTTAATCATGGAGGATTAAAAGAAAAGGTGGTGCATGGAGGGACTAATCAAAATGAATAACTCTGGTGGAAAAATTGAATCACGCTAAAAATTTGGAGGTTCACATTTAACTGAAAATTTCTGGTGGAAAGTTCGCAGCACTGTGGTGAATGTAGAATCAAGGTTTATTCATTTTTCTGGTGCATACTTTGCATAGTTCTGATGAATGCAAGCTTCATTGAAAATTTATGGTGGAAAACTTGCACCATTCTGCATAAAGAGGCAAGCCTGAAAATTTCACCACAAAGGTGCATGGTGAAACAAACTTCAATGACAATTTTGAAAATAAAATAACTGGTGCAAAATTTGCATCGCTCTGATAAATGAAATGAAAAGAAAATTTCTGATGGAAAACTTGCACTAGTCAGGTAAATGAAGGCACAAGCTTTATTTAAAATTGAGCTATTTTTAAAATTTGTGGTGGACCGTTCTGGTAAACGAATGGGCAAGCTTTCCAGACAAATTTTGGTCTTAAATTTAGATCCTGCTGCTAAATAGAGAAACAAATTTTAATAATAATATTTCGTGTAAAATTTGCACCATTCTGATGATTGGAGGGAAGCAACTTTACTTAAAATTTGTGATGAAAAATCTGGAAATAGAGGCAAGCTTTATTTGGTGGAAAACCTGCAACATTCTGATGATAGGGGTCTGGTAGAAAATAGAAAAAGGAAATCTGCACCAATCAGAACATTGGAGAAGCAATGTTTATTGAACATAAACGGTGGAAAATTTGCATCGTTCTGGTTAATTGAAATTTACTGGTGTAAAATTACCTGGGGGCAAGTTTGTATTGAAAATTTCTGGTGTAAGATTTGCAACATTCTGCTACATGGAGGGGCAAGCTGAATTGAAAATTCCTGATCTAAAAATTGCACAGTTCTGGTGAATGGAGGGGCAAGCTTTATTGAACATTTCTGGTAGAAAAACTACAACGTTTTGGTGAATGAACGGACAAATTAAACTTGATTTCCGAGAAGAACCTAAAGGGTATTGAATTCTGAGGACAGTTCCAAAAAGTTCTGCGAATAATTTCTAGTGAATCATGCAGATAGTTCCCAGATAATTTCGAAAAGAATACCGAGAGAATCAAATTTTGAATGAAATTCCAAAGGGATGTTGAGGAAAATTTCAAGAGAATTCCGAGAATAATTCAAGCTAATTCTGAGATGAATTTATGGAGAATACAGAGGAAATTCTTCTGAAACTTTTGAGGAATTTCAGTTCCGAAGTGTTCTGAGAAAAAAAATGCTCTAAAATATTCCGAGAAGAACCTCAAGGATATTGAATTCTTAGGACAGTTCCAAAATATTTCTAGGGAGAATTCCAAGAAAATTCTACGGATAATTTCTTGTGCTTCCTGCAGATAGTTCCAAGATAATTTCGAAAAGAATACCGAGAAAATCAAATTTGGAGTGAAATTCCAAAGGGATTTTAAACAAAATTTCAAGCTTATTCCGAGGATAATTTCCAGCTTATTCCGGGGAAAAAAAAAATCTGAAACTCTAAAGGAATTGGAGTTTCAAGGTGTTCTGAAGAAAAAATCATGAAGAGTTCTAAGCACAATTCCAGTGGACTTCTGAGAAGAACATTAAAAGAGCTTTTGATATTGAATTTTGAGGAAAGTTCCAAAGAATTTCTGGGGAGTATTTCAAGAAAACTCTGCGAATAATTTCTAGTGAATCCTGCAGATAGTTCCAACATAATTCCGAAAAGAATACCAAGAAACTTAAATTTTGAGTGAAATTCTAAAGGGATTTTGAGGACAATTTCAAGAGAGTACCGATAATGTCTAGCTCATTCCGAGAATAATCGCTGGATAATACTGAGGAAATTCTTCTGAAACTCCAAGGGAATTTAAGTTCCAAGGTGTTCTGAGTAAAAGTCAAGAAGAGTTCTAAAAATAATTCCAGAGGACTTCTAAGAAGAATTTCAAAAAAGCTCATAGAGTTCTAAAAATTTCGAAAAGAACCTCAAGAAATTCTGAGGATGGACTTTTTCGCAACTGTACAAAGTCTAAATACATCTTTTGGATTTGGGTATTAGTTTGCTATTGAACTTTGGTCTATTGTTGTGTTACTAAAAATTCGTCTAAGAATCTTCTCTGAAAATTTAAAGTCATTTGTTACCGTGGTTTAAAAGTTACAGCTGTTTATGTGCGTTGCAATAAATTCGGGTTTGTCCTTTATATCATATTAAAAATATGTTGAATGTTCGGCATTACTTTCTGTCACCCCGACTGGCGGTACATTGGGACAGGGTTGACATGCTAAATCCTTCGCACAATTCGTCATTCCGTTAACAATCATGTACTCGCTAGTCAAAATAGTTTTGTGCGCGTTTGTTCCAGTCGTTACATATTTGTTAAACCTTTTTAAGGATCGTATTAGCCTTGGTATTAAGGTCAAAATTTGAAAAAAATTAGAACTATAATTTTCACTGAAAATGACCAAGTTCAACGTACTCGTAACGGTAATAGTTGAGTGTAACCAAAACAGCATATAAAGCTTACAAAACCTTGAAATAGTCAGAAATAAACTGTAACGATAACTTCAAAATATACAAAAACGTACTGCACAAAATTTCAGAAAGGTAACTGCATAAAAGATGGTGACCTTGAGGAATATATTTTCTTTGGTTTATAATTTTAACCTGTAAAGAAGAGCATGCCGCAAAACATTATTACAACGATTCTTTCAGGGTTCAGAATTTGGAAGAAAGCGACCGAGCTTCTGGGCAAACACAATCGCAGTGATACCCATGTTGATAGTATGGACGCGTCGAAGAATTTCAAAATCAGGAAGGGTATCGCCGAAGAACTGGTATGATTGCTGCTAGTAATGCAAAACGGCTGCAAAATCGCTATATAATGAAACGTTTCATCGATATTATGCGCATACTTTGCAAAGGTGGCCGACCACTTCGTGAACATTCGGAAGGAGCGGAAAGTGTGCCACCCAGTTGGTGGCTAACTACGTTCCTGTGCTGGAAAAACACTTGAAAAACACCAAAAATTGCCAGTACACAAGTAACCGTATTCAAAATGGCATGATTACATCGTTGCAAAATGTAATGTTGCGGAACATTGCGAAATCCTTGCGATGAAAACCACTGTTAATCATTGCAGATGAGACGAGCGATTGTGGGCACCATGAGCAGTTGCGATTGTCATCAGGTATATTGATAATGATCGGCCGACGGGAACATTCGTGGGTGTGAGACGGGTGTCGAAAACAGACGCGACGACCATCTTCAATGTTATTGCTGAGGTCCTGACAGCGATGCAGATTTTTTGGGAGCAGGTGTTGGCAGTATATTTTTACGGTGCCAGCCTTATGGCTGGCAGCACTGCTGCAGTACAAGCCAAGTACAAGGACGAAAACAGCGATATGCTTTTATGAAGAGCTTTGAGTGTGTTGGTTTATTTTCTTTTGACAGATACGCGTATTTCGTCTACTACTTGCAGACTTCATCAGTGCCAAGTACTTAACAACACTTGTCAAGATTGGATTGATCAAGAGCAATATACTGTTTGTTCACTAACTAAATAAAATTAGCTAAATTGAACAGTAGGGTATCAGTGGTGGGTGGACATCACCATCTCCCACACACTTTGGAGTACTCTCCATCCCAAGCTTAAATGCACCATAGAAAAAACAATTGCCCCTCCTTCACAATATTCCTGTGCACGCTAGTGGACTATAGTTTTAAGCAAACTTGCAAATGCTCATAACAGCTAAAATGCTACTTTTCGGATTTATGAAGCTATGAGATATTTTGATGATAATTCTTATTTACAAGATGCAAGAACAGAAGGTAAAGTTTTAGCTTTCAGAGGGTCACAATAGCGACTAGCTGAACGATGAGCAAAGCGATGAGCGAGCAATCAGCGATCTTAAAATCGCTAGTTGTGACCTTCTGAAAGCAAAATTGACAAATTTTATATGTCATATACAAACTTTACCACCTCTTCTTGCATCTTACAAATAAAAATTATTATTAAAGTATCCCAGTGTTTCATAATACTGAAAAATAGCATTTTAGCTGAAATGAGCGATTGCAAGCCTGGTTTTAAGATGTATTGCATAGTGAACAAGAATCCTCGGCTCTGTAAAGTTAATTCGTTTGAGCCTTATCAAATAAATTAATAAACAACAACGCTTCGCAATAATTGGCTTCGCAGGTGGTATAGTCATAATTGTACGTGGCAAAAAGAATTGTATGGTGGTAAGCGTGATTGCCTCTCACCCCAAAAGGCCTGGGTTCAATCGCAGTCGGCGCCGCCGGGATTTTCTGAGGCATAAAATCTCTGATCACGCCTTCCTTCGGAAGGGAAGTAAAGCCGTTGGTCCCCGGTTCATGAGTTGATAGGTCAAAAGGTAGTGTACAGGTGTGGGAGCTGCCTTCCTGGCGTTGGTAGCATTGGTACTCTGTACGGAAAACAAGATCGACGGAAAACAAATCAAAGAAAAATTCCAGTCGGCGGCTAAAACTCACATCATCAAACTGGAACGTATCCAGTATCGTTGTCTTCGTATCGCGTTAGGATGCATGCACTCGACTCATACGATGAGTCTCGAAGTGTTGGCGGGCATGTTGCCACTATCGGATCGGTTTTCGGAATTGTCCCTCAGGCTCCTCACCCGTTGTGAAGTTATGAACCCACTGGTAATCGAAAACTTTGAGAAGCTTCTTGAGCTAAACCCTCAAACTCGTTTTATGTCATTGTACTACGTGTACATAACTCAGGATGTCAGCCCTTCACAGCATAATCCTCATCGTGTATGCTTCTCCGACTTCGGCAATTCAGTTAGTTTTGATTTATCCATGACGCGGGAGATTCGTGGGATCCCAGAACATCATCGTTCCATGATTGTTCCGTCAATTTACGCTGCAAAGTTTGGCCAAGTTGATTCCGCAAGATCGTTCTTCACAGATGGATCATTAATAGAGGCGTCCGCTGGTTTTGGTATTTATAACGAATTTCATAGCGCCTCTCGAATGCTTCAAGCTCCTTGTTCCGTATATGTTGCTGAGCTGGCGGCAATACATTATACGCTAGAAACGATCGCCTCACTTGCACCAGATCATTATTTTATTTTTACGGATAGTCTCAGTTCTGTCGAGGCTATTCGATCCATGAGGCCGGTAAAGCACTCCTCGTATTTTCTCATGAAAATACGAGAGCTTCTGAGTGCTTTATCTTTAAGATCTTTTGTCATCACCTTTGCATGGGTCCCATCTCATTGCTCGATTCCGGGCAATGAGAAGGCGGACTCACTTGCTAAGGTGGGCGCTATGCAAGGCGATATTTACGATCGACAAATCGCCTACAATGAATTTTTCTTCATTTATCGTCAACAGTCGCTCGCCAGCTGGCAAAATAAATGGAGTGAAGGAAGTTTGGGACGATGGCTATTCTCGATCATCCCTAAGGTGTCGAAGAGTCCTTGGTTCAAGGGGTTGGATGTGGGTCGAGACTTCATTCGTCTGATGTCTCGCCTCATGTCCAATCACTATTCGTTAAACGCTCACTTGTTTCGTGTTGGGCTGGGAGACAGCAATCTCTGTGAATGTGGACAAGGTTACCAAGACGCCGCACAGTGGTTCCCCTTAGAACAAAAGTTGGCCAAAACCTCAAAATTGTTGCTAATAGGCAAAACACAGTTGAAATAGATGTTTTTTAGCTGTACGAAGAAAACTTGACAATCAAGACGTCACAAAAAGGAGTATAGTAGAACGAAAACCAATGCACAATGGTCTCAGCCGTATTTACCTAGGAAGACAAAAATGTTTGTGTCCAAACTGTCAGTTTTAGGTATATGGTTTCTTAGGGAAAGTTGCTTCATATTTTTTGTTCAATCTTTTTATGTTCGTAAAATTAGGGTGGTCCATAAAATTGGTGAATTAAAAATACAAACTATTTATTATTTGAGATAGACCAAAGCAGTGTTCTAAACAGTTGTAGAACATTAAATTCAAAGCAACTTTGTAGAAGACACAACGTTTTTATCTCTTATGGTTCATGAGTTATGATTTTTTAAACAAGCAGTTTAGGGTGGCCACTAAAATCGGTTTTCTTTGAATATCTTTTCAGGCGTTAATTTCTTGCAAAAACATTGTTGTGATTACACTTCGAACTTTTGATAACGCATATTTTTGGTCAAGCAACTAGGTTACTATCTTTTTTGATTAGAAAGTTAAAGGCTATTTTCTTCGAAAAAATGACTCTTTTCAATTGTCAATATCTCAGAATGGAGCAAACCGACTTTCAAACATTTAACTTCATTGGAAACATCGTTTTTTTTTCATTTTTGGTAAAAAAAAACTGCAAGAGCTTTTTGTGTTTAAAGCATTTAATTAAATTAAAAAAAAGGTAATATTTTTCAACAAAACTACACCCAACCGGTGGATGTAAGATTCGCTTACAATTATGTGGGATTCATCATCAGAGGATGTAAGTGGAGACCGCATGAACCAAAGATGCGATATACCTAGCTGCGGTCCGATGTAAGAAAATTGGAGACCGAAAAATGTGGAGTGTATTAGTGAGTGAAATTAATTATGTCGAAAAAAATAGAAAAAAAGGTTGCCACCTGGACTCGAACCACGGACGTTGCGACCATCAGACCTGTGCTTTCTCCACTGCTCTCTCCTTGCTTCTGAATATGGGCAGCCTAAAAGCAAACATGAAGCGCTCATTTTCTCGCATACTCGACTTCGTATGCTTTTTCTGCTGGAGAGATTCGAGACAAGTGTGTGCGTCGTTCTACAGGCTTACTGGTATAGTCGAAAGCGTAGATACAACACGAAATGAAAAAGACAAAAAACCATTACATCGCCTGTAAGGTCAACTTCTAACATTCGCTGCGATGTTCATGAACATAGGATGATAGGAAACGGAACTAACATTCATTGTAATAGATTTTTGGTTTGCGTGTAGTCTTAACTTTTCAAATAAAAGAGATAACAACTTAGCAAAATATGCGTCATAAAAAGTTCTTAAAGTATGTCTTGTAAAAATTTCACGAGAAATTAACGTATAAAAAGATATTTAAAGAATGCCGATTGTCTAGGGGCCACCCTAACCTGCTTGTTTAATAAAATCATAACTCATGATCCATAAGAGATAGATATATGGTGCGTGTGTGTATGTGTGTGCGTATTGGTGTGCTTTGAAAAAGGCATTGTAAAGCTTGCTACGGTATACACCGCAGATTATATAACTAAGAAACAGATATTTTCAAAGAACACTTTACTTCTTATTCCTGATTTCAACATGTTTCGCAAAAAATCGCAAAACACATTAAAGCCTATCTGAAAGCTAACTTTTTTAGCTATCTTTTGGTTACTAAATGATAGTGGGCGGATGTGTCCGTCATATGTTTTGCTTAGTCTAAATGCGAAAAAAGTATATTTTTGCTAATTTTTATATCAGAAACTGTCTCTAAAAACACTAAGACACATTTTTTTTGCCATCCATTTGACGTTAAATAAGCCGAGGAACATTTCTTCTGAAGCAACCAAGTTTATAAACACATTAGTTTTGGCTATATTTGAGCAAAACAGTAACAAGAAACATTACGATTTCTTTCAAAATTTTTTGATATCTCTACACTATAACAACCATAAAAAAATATTTAATCAACATAACTGCACAAATCATTCAATTTAAGATACTCTTAACATGTAAAAATAATAAAAAAATATTGAAATAAAAAAATATCAATTTTAATTTTTGAGGTTTTGGCCAGCCAGGAACCACTGTGCGCCGATCACATCCTTTGGTCTTGTGCTGAGCATCGTGGAGTCAGATCTGAGCTATGCGATTCCCTTCGGGCTCGAGGTAGACAACCTAATGTTCCAGTTCGGGATATTTTGGCTAGACGTGATCTGGAGTTTATGAAACTCATATATGTTAACTTTAAGAATACTAACCTTAGATTGTAAGTTTGATTAACCTTGTGTTTAGTTTGTGTATTGTGCGTGTAGTTTTTTTTTATGTTTGTCTTCAAGATGAATAGAAATAAGTTCATGTTTTAGGATTAATTAAATATTTGTATAATAAATCATATTTCAAACCTCCTTCTCCCTTTCCCCATCCAAAAAATTGTAAATCTCCACTAACCTCGAGACGACCGCGAGTAATCGGTTCAATTCCTTTAACTCTAGATTTAAGACATGAATCATGTATAATGCAAATGATAACTCGGCTCTGTAAAGTTTATTCGATTAAGCCTGTACAAATAAATTAATAAAAAAAAAAAAAAAAAAAAAATCAAAGAAAAAAAATATGATTGTATTATCGCTAACAGAAAGCAAATTGCCTTACATTTTGTCTCATCGTGGTGTGATAGGGAAGGATTGAAAACTACTATTGTGTAATTTACGCGAAGCAAGAAATGTTCATTAGACAACATAAGAAGGATAGGCACACTTTTGGCACTTTCTAATGCTGTCAAACATTTTGGAGTAATCCTTGAAAGTGGTTTCAATATTTCAATTGGTTAGCCTTTGGCTCTTCAGCTATGTACTAGTAAATTGGTTATTCTAATATGATGATTGCGTTTAGCGCTAATTTACAGGATACCCTTTTAAGGGCTTGTTTTCGTTTGAATTTAACAATTTGATTACCTACATACTTGAGCACAGGAACCAACCTAACTACATAAACTAGGTTGCTAAATCACGAATGATCTGGTGCTTTGATCGCAGACAGGCGACTCTGAACCTTTCCAGCGTGGACGTCTTTCGCTCCTCGAGTGTTTGAAGTGTGAATCTCAGAATTACGAGTTCGCGGTGGACTGTTAAGGATCATTATGAGGATCTTGTTTTGGATCCTCTGAAGCTTTAGGTGGTGGCACTTAGCACAACTATCCCAGATTGGCATACCCTACTCAATAGCCGGCAGAATGTATGTATGTATGTATGGATCTTGACCTTAGCAGGCGGAACAATCCGAGGTGATTTCGAGTGGAAACAGAATGGTATGTGTTTTAGCTGCATTGATACACATCTTCCAGCTCTTGAAATAGTCGGACAGAACATCCAGGCCTGATTGTAGTCTACTCGCCAGAGCACGGATCAATCGACCCTTATAGATGATAGAGGTGTCATCTGCGAAAAATTGACAGGATACCACCACCCGGCAGGGGAGGAACGTCTGACGTGAAGATGTTGAATAGGATAGGCCCAAGTCCTGATGAACCCCTATTTATTTATTTATTTATTTATTTTGTTTTTTTTTCATCGGACTTAACGTGCCTAAATAAAGCCTGATGGGGAAAGCCTAGAAAAGGCGTAAAAACCCCATATCTTTTCGAAATACATGAATCACAATAATACAATACAATACAATTACAACGAACATTAATCAAGTCTATAGCATAAAAAAAGTTATCCTCCTATGGCATAGAGTTGTCCGTGAATCAGGTAGAAGTCCTCGTCATGCAGTTGGACCGGAAACAAAAAATAAACAGGTAGCACAATCCTTCACGTGTACATTAAATGGACAGCTACTCACCTTCTCAGGAGTCTGCGTTGAATACGGTGACGAAAGGTTTCCGCTGTACAGTTGAAGTCGAAAAACTCGTAAAACTCGTTGAAACGCCCAGACATGAACCGTATTGGGTCATGCAAGCTGTAGTTCGCAGCACGAGGTCCAAGATGCAGGAAACTCTTCGACCGAAGAACTCGTTCGGGTGCGTAGATTTCGAATTCAGCCAAGATTCCTGGAGAGTCGATATCACCAATAAGTACTTTCGCTGCGAACACGGCCTGACAAATCGTCCGCCTATGTTCTAGTGTTTCAAGACCCAGGAGTTGACAACGATCTTCGTACGGCGGAAGGTTCACAGGGTCATTCGAAGGAAGGTGACGAAAGGCATACCGAACAATTTTCCTTTGAACAGATTTAATCCTCGTTATCCAAACTGCTTGATACGGGCACCATATTACTGAGCTGAATTCCAAAATCGATCGCACTAGAGAGCAGTTTAGAGCTTTTAGACAGGCAGGATCGCGAAACTCGTCAGCGATCTTGAAAATGAACCCGAGTTGCCTGTTAGCTTTCGCAACGATGCCCGAGTAATGAAGCTTGAATGTTAAGGCGCAGTCCAGCGTGATTCCTAGGTCACGAACATTCTCCACACGTTGCAGAAGTTGGTGATTTATCGTATAGTTGAATGCCACTGGTTTCAGCTTGCGATGAAATGAGATAATATTACATTTTTGTACATTCAACGTGAGATTGTTTCTTGAGCACCACTCTTCGAAAGTATCGATTCGAAGCTACGAACAATCACATAGATCTTCACATCATCCGCGTAGAACGATCGGCAACCAGTTGGGAGGATCAGTCCGGCCTCATTCACAAAAATCGAGAATAGCAATGGTCCCAAGTTGCTGCCTTGAGGAACACCGGAGCTGTTTGTAAAATAGTCCGACTGCTCTGATCCGATTCTAACACTAAGTTCCCGATTGGTCAGATAGGACTTGAACCAACGAGTTAAACCCGAGGATACACCGAGTTTTTAAAGTTTAGCTAGCAGTATGGAATGGTCAACCCGGTCGAATGCAGCCTTAAGATCTGTATATACAACGTCCATCTGCGCTTCAGCTTCCATACTCCGAAGACATAAAGAAATGAACGGAGCTAGATTTGTTGAAACTTATCTCTTGGGATAAAAATGTAAAAGAAATGTAATTACTGCAGCTAGAGAATAATACGTCGTTGATGATGATTTCGAAAATTTTAGAGCAGGCCCTGAGTGATGTGATCCCTCGGTAATTTTCGACGTTTCTCTTGTCTCCTTTCTTGTAGATCGGGAACATGAATGACGATTTCCAACGCGTAGGGAACTCCCCCTGCTGTAATGAAATATTGAACAGCTTCGAAAGCGGTGTTGTAAGCTCTTAACAGCATCGCTTCAGGATGCTTGAGGGGATCCCGTCAGGGCCAGCAGCATTAGGAAATTTCAGCTTCTTGATGGCGGATTCGACGAGGTCTACTGTAACCAAGGTAATCGAAAAATTGAAAACATCACTGGGAGTGTCCCTCACCGCTTCAGCAACTTGGGACAACGAAGCCGTAGTGTAATTGAAAATGATTTTGAAATGTTCTGCCAGAAGATTGCATTTCTCAAGGGAATTGCTGGCGATTCTATCACCCAGGTGAATTTCGACTGGTAGCCCCTCATCGTTTCGTTTGATATTCACGAATGACCAGAACTGCTTTGGATTAAGCCGTAAATTAGCCTGCACACGCCTTGTGTAGCTCTTGTAAAGAATGCGGTTATATGTGCGATATTCGTTGCTCGCTGTTGAAAATAATCGTTTGGTGAATGGGTTACGAGTACGACAGTATTTACGGAGGGCCTTCGATCTCAGACGCTTCAAATTCCGTAGTCGAGCATTGGACCATACGGGTTTGGGAGAGGGTCTCCTCAATGGGACAAAATCAGTTATTGCCCGGCCGACGACCTCAGTGAAGTAGTTAACGGCTTCATCAATAGATGAACACGTGTCAAGGAACTGCCAATCTGCCTGGGCAAGCGAGTGACTCAGCGCGACGAAATCTGCTCTACGAAAGTCGAGCTCACGTACATCAACAGGGGGGTTATCGTAGCGAACAGGAACAGATAGGTTGATGGAAACTTCCAACGCAAGATGATTGGTGTCGATGCCAATCAAAGGCTCTGGGGCTTCTAGGATAGAACATTCCAGTCCTGCATCAACGTTGAACGTATAGAGGGGACATTGTTCAAGTAGACTTGGAATACTCTGCCCGACAAATAGTTTTTGAGATTTTTCACGAGGTAGACCGGAAAGTTGTATCTGTGCAGTTTGTACACTAGGCCATCATGCCAGACATTGTCAAACGCCTTCTCAACGTCAAAAAATGCCATAGCAGATGTCTTTGAAACGGACTTGTTCTGCCTGATGATTTTAGTAACTCTACTTAGTTGTTGGATCGTTGAATGACCTTTTCTAAGCCCGAATTACTCCTTGAGTAAGATGTTATTTTCGTTGGAGAACTCCAGCAACCGGCTGAGTATCAACTTTTCGAATAGCTTCGATATGGAAGACAAGAGGCTGATGGGGCGATAGCTTTTGGTGCTGGTAGGATCTTTGCCAGGCTTGCGTATTGGAATCACTTTGGCTAACTTTCAGCATGCAGGGAAGTAGCCAAGCTCCAAACATTTGTTGAAGAAAACGGTAAGATGGTTGAAGCAGTCAATACTCAAGTTTTTAAACTCGAGGTTGACTACAACAAACATAGTTTTTAGTGCTGGCCTTCAAGTTTTATGTGCTTCTAGCAGCTGCTATCACCCCATCAGCCGATATTCTACTATCATCATGCACTACTACGGGGGTGTCATTGCCTCCAGTACGATAGGCTCATGGGGTTTCACAATTGTTTTGCCAAGATTATGTGAAATCACATGCATTGGCTTTTTCAACTGGGGTTATGAGTAGGGATGGGTCCGAGTTCTGGTCAAAAGAGGGAAGCGGAGGGATCGGACTCGACTTATTTTTCAAAATTTTGGTCATCTACCACAATTGTTTTGCATAATCTGGGAGAGAGCGAATCTTGTTGGCAAAATCGTCATTTCTGAGTTCCACCATCCTGGCCTGGATCATTTTGGTTAGCCTATTGACATTGGTCTTCAAGTGGGGCAGTCCAGAACGCTGGAACTGCCTGCGAATGGTGTTACGGAGCCTGATAAGATCTTTGGTTGGGCTGTCAAGGTTCAGAGTATGACTCACCTGTACGTGTTGCTCCCTGGCACGGGATATCGCCTCTTCGATGGTTTGCAAACACCGATGGACTTCTTCGAACGACTCCGGTAGGATGTCGTAGTCGATTTATATGCCACACAGCGCTGATACTGCTGCCAGTTCACACGATGGTAATTTCGCCGGAAAACTTGAAACCTATCGGCCGAGGAACCTACTTCGGCCACCACCGGATAGTGGTCTCAGTTCCTGATAGGCGAAAGGTTAAGAGATGTTAAAGTCAGGAAGAAAGACGTTCAGCTCGGCCATCAAGTGAGTCTCGGAGATGACGGCTATGTCGATGTGCCGTTCGTTGAGAAAGTCAACAAACTCGATGTTTTTGCTCTTCAAGGAGCAAGCATTCCAATTTAGGATCTTGATGGCTTCACGGTCCATACTTAGTGACAAGGGATAGGGCAGCATGTAGCTGTTCAGATCGAGTTTTGCAGGTGCGCATGATGATGATGACCTCAGCCACGAGCGTTAAAAGTTCCTCCGAGGTGAACGGAGAATCGTCGACAGGCTCACCTGAGACAGCACCAGCGTATGATAAAGCAGGGGCGGTGGATGAACCTGGAATTGCCTGGGCCGCAGCAGCAGCGAGACGATGCTGAACTGTCCGACTGTTGGGAACCATTTTGATACTCACAGGATTGGCTTGTTGGTTGTTGAGCGGAAGCGGGGCTAGGTTCGGAACATGTTGACGGGGCTGGAGAGCTGGGTACTGGACTTCCATGAGTACAGGAGGTGAACGATGATTACGGAGGCGACCGGGCTGATTGTTGATTGTAGCCTTCCGACGGATATTCATAAACTCCTCACGCTTGGGACATCCGCGATTGGAGGCTTGATAGTTTCCACCGCAGTGGACACACGTTGGCTCGATGTCATCATCTTGCTCACAGAACGCAGTTGAGTGAGTTCCAGCACACTTGCCGCAGTTTGTCTTCATATGGTAGTTTTTGGTGCCATGGCCATAAGCAGCTCATACACTGCGTAACATCACGATGTTGGGGGTTTGTAATGCTCTCAACTGATGATGACCTGAAACAGGTTCCGGATTTTGGATCTCAGAGCCGCAAGATTGGTGGATTCCTTCGTGACGTGCACCAGGAACAACTGGTTACGGAAGCTGATGTTGTGGTTGGAACGCCGGTTCATCGGGTACACTGCCTCAGGCTTTAACCCAAGCCGCCCCAGCTCGGATTTCACCGCAGCCGCCTCAGTGGTTTGCTCGATGGCAGATGATACGTGAAGAAGTCCACGTTGTTGTCCTTCAGGAAACATCCTATTTGTTTGTACTCATCCAGGCTGGAGCACAAGATTTTGGTACCAATATTGCAAAGTTTGAAGCGTGGCAGCAGCTTGTGTTCTGCCAGTTCAGCACCCAGCTTGGCAACATCCTTCACCGGCGTGAAAAGCGGAGGAAAAAAGCTCTCTTCTTGCAATGGGAACGGCGTCACCATCGCCATTTTCTTCCGGGAGTACTGCATACTGGTTGGCTTGAAATACCCGATTTCCGGCGCCATCCTGCGACGCGCTGGGCTTGATTAAAACCTTCTTTGAAGGGCCCGCTGCTGTCTCATTGGCACGTTTACGCACCATTTGTTTCGTGTTTGCAAGTTTCAAGTAAACATTTGCCAGAACGCGAGAAGGTGGTGACACTTCCACGGCTTAACGCGACAGCACAAAACGAATCAAAATCGAAACAAGAACTCGTACGAAAATACGGACTGATCAGCCACCATCGAAGGCATTGGATGCTTTGCTTTATATGAAACCATTGCATCAATTTGTACAATTAACAGCCGAAAAGTCTACTCTAAGGATTAAAAGGTCAGTGAAACTCTTTAAAGGAGGCCTTAGAGGCCATCTTAGGATTCTAAAAACTGTTAGTATTAACTCTCTAGTAAGGAACAACGAAGACTGGATGGAGAAAAGATACAATTTTAATCGACTTTTTCAAGTATTTGACCCTGGGCGTAATTCATGGTAATTTGGTGGCCCGGTTCTTCGTCCAGGATCGATTGTTATTTATGCAGATGGTTTAAGATTTAACAATCAAGTGGAAGCAGGAGTAACTGGCCCAGGGATAGACATATGAGTTCCTATAGGGAGTTGACCAACTGTGTTCCAAGCTTAAATCCAAGCAATTTTAGAGTGTTCTATTATATGTTTGCGTAGAAACTATTTATGTTCAAATATATGCATCATGTTCGACAGTCGTCCACCAGCTCCAAATGCTTTTAAGGGGGTATTCCCGATCTTTTTTTTCAAAAAATCAAATTTTTTTTTTCACGTTTTTTTGTACTTTAGACTATAAACTTTCATCCCCCCAAGCCGTTTTCCGATCAGCGAATTCGGTGTCCAGGCATAGCTGACTAATGGTAAGAACCCCCAAATGGTTTTAACTAAAGTCAAAACTTTAAACGCGTTTTTCTCGAAACCACATTTTTTTTATCGGGCGAAGATTTTTCTCGGAAACTATAAGAGATATTGACTTGAATCTTTGCGCATTTTGTTCCTTATTAAATTCTTTGGAGCTTCTCCCACTTTCAGCCAAAAATATTAACATTTAACATTGTTTGAAGCACCTTAAAGCTGCAAAAAAGCGGGCTAAAAATCGCCTGTTTTTTCATATGGCCGCCATTTTGTTAATTTGCAAGATTTTTTGCTGCCAACGGGAGAAGCTCCAGAGAATCTTATGCAGATTATAATTTCATCACGAAATCTGTTTCAGATGAAGCTGTTCCAGAGAAAAGTCTTCGCCCGTCCAGGCGTTTGCGGCGAACAGGAGTCTGTTTGCCACCATTTTGTGACGTCAATAATGTCTTTTTTTATGTCGAAAAAAATTTATTTGTAAACTTTAATGTTCAATAAACAAGAATCCCAAAGAGTTAGGCGCATTACTATTCATTTTCCTTGAAAAAAAATTAATTGAAAAACAGGCCGAAAAAAGGCAAAAGATTGGGAATACCCCCTTAAGTCGGCTGCATGTCATCACTTAAAAATTTGTCTAATCATAATCAAGTTAACTTATATTGGGTTCTTGCTCATTGAGGGATTGGCGGAAATGAAACAGCTGATGCGCTGGAAGAACATTTCAATTTCTAGGCAGTTGAAGCGATTCATTAATAAACACATATCTGGAACTTTCTAATAAATATCTTAGCATATTTATATACAGGTGTTACAACAGGTTATCACTTGAAGCTGATTGGAAAACTTCAAGATAATGTATGTCACTACTGTGGCATAGAAAAGGAAGATTCGTAACATTTGCTATGCCACTCTCTGCCAATTTTCAATAAAAGGCGTCAGTTCTTCTACCAGGAGCGGATAGAACCCTTTGACATTTGGAGAACAACTCCGACTACGGCAGTGCACTTTATTTGAAGTTTAACGTCGTGCTGGGATAATTTTATTAGTCATACGATGGCGATCACTGTTAATAATAGTGATACCGCATCTTGATATAGCTAAAGAAAAAATAGGGAATAAATCACAATAGATCAGAAAAATGGTCGCAGTGATAAAAATATCCGCCAAGGGAAAAAAATACAAATGCTTATTGAAAAGATTTCTTAGTCTGTGAGGAAATCTTCTGCTCAAAAAAGCTGCATATGGGTTCAAACTAGGAAGCACAGGTCCGAAAACAGCTCATTTTTTATATGATACTTAATTAGTCCCAATAGTCATTTTCCTCATGGGAAAACATATCACCGAACGACTAAAAAAATAAGCCCCACCCTTGCGTCACATTTACAAGCAACACACTTCCATCGAAAAAAAGGTACTGCAACTTGATTGTCATTGGAATAAGTCGCACACAAGTAGCCACAATTGTTCAGTGACAAGGGTTGGAGGTGAAAAATAAAGAGGATGGAAACCTACTCAGTAAGGTGAAAGAATTTTTCAGCATGGACAATTTATCAATAATGTGCTTGCAACAACATATACGAACGCCAAAATTGTTTAATCTAAGCATAATTTAATAGCCAAAAAGAAGACGATGCACATTAAATTATAAAATTGACTTTCTCTAACATTTAAGCCCGATAGAAGCCGGAATGACTCGGTAAATAAATGCACGGAAAATTCATCTCTAACAGACCCCACTCGCGGTACGACCACACCAAACAAACTTCACGCACAATCCACGGCTCTGCAGCTCGCCACCGATCCGAGCAATGATTCCGTTGAGGCGACAAAAATATAAATTGCATCAAGCCGTGAACTTGTTTATTCTTCTTGATAGCGATTATGCCCCGTCTGCAGACCATTTAACACGCGCTAAACACTATCGGAACACGGCGCTCTTCTAAAAACATTGGACCAGGCACGCACGGGACGGCCGGCCACACCGGAAGATTAAATATCCGCCATCGTGCGTCGCTGGGTTCGTTCGCGGAACTGACCTCCCACAGAAAATTGGCTCTCTTCGATCTTTGGTGTGTCGATGTGTGCCTCTGTGCTAGTTAGGCATGTGCATGCAGCTTCCGGCGGCCTGGTGCAGCGGACGATGATTGTGGCGATAGAATCAACGCTTTTCCGTTTGCCTTGGTGCAGACCAATCCTTACGACCGAGAGCCATTTCAGCGATCGTTGGAAAGCAATTGCACTTCCATACCGCACAGCAGCGAAGATACGACTTTATGAGCTGTGTCCGCTAATGGACTTGGCTTGGCGAAAAGCAACCATTCGCCACCGCTCTGTGTCACAAATCGTGAAAGAAGAGTGGGTCCTAGCATGAGACTCGACTGAGCACATGGCAGGGTTTTCTGGAAGTGCTTGCACGGCAGTTATCGGCAACTGATTAAAAGAATAGCAATCTGAAGTACGTGAATTTTAATACATTTATGAGAAAACGTCAGGAATGTCCGATATTGGTGGCACAAAGATTCAGTGAATCGCTTTAGTAAGCCGAGTTAGTCTTAATTTTAGGTTATCATCGGCATGATACATACTGTTAATAGCTTTTCTAGCTATCGCATAACGAAATTTAAATCCAAATGATGTAGTCTCGTCTGGTGGGTGCTTAATGTATGTTAAGCTGTTACGTGGAAGAATTAGCCAAATTTATTTACTTAGGTGTAGTTTACAAATTAGGATTGGACTAGAATTTAAGTATTATTAAGCACTTTGCTCATACATTTTCTCCTAAAATTCTTACCATAGCCTTAGTAGACTTAATATAGATTGTATGATTACAAATAAGCGCAAAAAAAAAACTAGTTTATAGTGATTTTTGATGAGTGTACAAGATAAACAACTTTCACTTTCATTATGGTGATTTATCAATGAATCATATCGTCAAGCAGTTTCCTCAGAGATGGCGCTGTCCTGGTGGTAAGAAGTAATAAAAATCTCCATATATAAATTGAGAGAAGTGAAAATAATTCACTTTCCATGCATATTTAGGTCAAAACAAAAGCCTAAAGAAATCATTCGTGAACTTTGTCGATCACTTATTTCCCAGAAATTATTACTAAACAAGCTACAGTTAAATAAAAATGATTTTTCCCCATTCAGTAATACCCGCTTTACTACCAGCCCCAGAGAGCCAAAAAAAATCAAATTAGAGAGGGAAATTTCGCTCTCACGAGCTCAATATGTCAACATGCCATGTATTTTGAAGATACTCTATTTGTGATTTCCCTCTCACAGACTACAAAATAGAGTACCTGACACTGCAAAACATGTCTGATACTTCTATATATGCATTTAGATTAACATCTTCCCTCCGTTTTTACATACTCTGCAGAAAAGATTGTTTTGACCGCACTGCCCTCTGTTAACAATTAACCGAACTAAGCGTATGCGTAACTTTTGGTAGATGTCACCATTAAGAACAGCAGTGACATCTGATGGAAAATTATCACAGATGCATGGTAACATGATTAATTGTTCTACAACTGATCCATCGTAATCGCCAACGATCCTCTGATTGATCACCGGGTTTGATCGCAAGTGATCGCTATATTGTTCACAAAGGGTGCAGCTAGGCAGTCAGTCGTCGTAACAGTGCTAACACCGAGGTTTCAACCCACAAGATAATTTCAGATTCCACTAGAAATTAGATTTACCTTTCCTAAAAAAAATTTCATCTGATTTCATCGGAAGCTTATTACAGTAGTCCTTTTGGCTTCCACGATACCTTCTTTTGACTACCGCTGTAGTTCATCAAACTTCTTCAGGAAGTTTCTTAAAACATGAATTATAAGTTATATTCAACCGTTTTTAACATATTCTAGGAAAGCATTCACAATAAATAGCACAAGTAAGTGCTACTAGTAAGTGAACCATGGAACTAACTTGTTTGCTTATTACAGCGCTCCTCATGGAAGATTTCGAAAGCTTTTGACGTGTATTTGTCAACAACAACAATAACAATAACAGTGTATTTTTTCAGTGCGTACAAAAAAAATCGTGCACAGTCACCTGGAACATTCATCGTGGTCCCGGTCCAGGTTGGCTACTCAAGTAACAATTAGGATTTTATGAGGGTTCTGTAGACTATGAATTAGACTTGTAGCATGTTTTAAAATCGTGATAAAACTTGCAATGTTACTTGGGTAAAGTGTTGAATTTTCCTAGAAACACCGTATGGCGCGTGCTCAAAACATATAGGTAACCTTGACGACGAAGCGGAAGCCTCAAAGTAAACGCCGGAGTGGAACTGCCAACCGTCACCTCTATGGAAAGGTCTCAAACGTCCATCAGAAGTAACCCAGGTATGTCCGATTGCGAAGGCTTACAGGCATACCGCGCCAGTAGACAACCAAATCGATTACTCAAGCAGAATAGCGTAGCTAGAACCCGTGCTCTAAAGCTGTCACCCTGCTGATCAAATCCGGTGGGTGCATACTTTTGGATGATGAAACCTATGTAAAGGCCGACTTCGGCAGCTTCCCGGACCAAAATTTTACAAAGCGTAGACTCGAGGAGGTGTCCCTGGCAAATTCAAATTTGTTTTTTTGTTCGGATAAATTACCACGTAAATGTACGATCTGGCAGGGAATTTGCAGCTGTGGCCAGAAGACAAAGGTTTTCATCACTGATAAAATGATGATCTCGGAGGTTTACAACACCAAATGCCTCCAGAAGCAGTTTCAAGTCACATGATGGTCCGATGACATTTTGGTCGGATCTTGCGAGTTGTCACTACAGCCGGGAAGAACAACATTGGTCCAATGACAACGGAGCGTCCTCAATCTGCCCAATTGTTCCCAGTTCAGGCCACTTGAAAACTACTGGGCAATTATAAAGAGGAAACCGAAGATTAAATGTACAGTCATCAAAACGGCAGCTCCCTTGTTCGCGTCCTAGTAAGAAGAACGGTCGACTTGTTTCGCGCTCCGTTAATTTGGAAGTTTTCTCGCTATTATCTGACGTAAATAATCAGTTTTTTCTCGCTTAGTGATTCCTGGCATAATTCCCGATAAATTTATCAAAAAGTGAGTTTTTTTTCTGAGAAGAAAGTGTGTTTTCGGCATCATCGGAAGGAAAATTGTTTTTGCGATTGCCAATTCGCCAACCATTTTGCGCACCATCGGTGCGTGGTCACGCATACCTGTGCACACGGATCATCGTCATCGAGTGTCAGCATCTGCCTCCACATTCAAACCGCTCATCCATCTCGTGTGTTCAGCTGAGTGCCGAGCTTCATACAAGCACACACCAACGAAGACCGCCCGCACACGCGGATCGAAGATCATCAAAGCTGCGCATCGCTCCGCTGCTGCTGTGTAAACGCTCGGTGGTAGTAGTATAGGATTATCAGATAAGTTTTTGTTCTTGTTTCTTTCTTTCTCCCATCAGTTAAATTTTAAGTTTGTGTTTCTGTGTTTGTATTTTTTTTCTCGTGTATTGTGTCCGAGTAATTTTGATTATCGTTGCAGTGGTAGAGCGTTTTTCGCTCCCACTAGTACGGCAAAATGGACATTTTGTCAGAAGACGAAATGGACGTTTTGTCGGAAGATGACACCACTTTGCCACGCGATAGCAAGAAGGGTCGAAAACGTCTGTCATCCCAGAAATCAGATGATGCCATCCCTGCTTCGTCATCTCAGTCTGGTAATGGACAGGGACAGATAAGCCCCCGATCGCGAGCCTACCCAGAAGACTCGACTGGCCCATGGGTTGTTTACTTTCAGCCCAAAAAGAAACCTTTAAATGTAATGCAAATTACTAATGATCTGACGAAGCGGTTCTCGGCCGTGACCGAAATCTCGAAGGTGAGGTACAATAAACTTCGCGTTGTCGTCTCTAACCTGAAACAAGCTAACGAGATTGCTGCCTCCCAGCTCTTTACACTCGAGTATAGAGTGTACATCCCAGCTCGTAATGTGGAGATCGAAGGTGTGGTCACCGAAGCGAGTCTGACCCCCGAGATCTTGGCGAAGCAAGCGGTTGGCCGTTTCAAAAACCCCTTGCTTCCCACGGTTGAGATACTGGAAGTCCAGAAGCTGAACTCAGTATCTTTCAGCGAGGGTAAAAAGAGCTTTACCCCCACAGACTCGTTTCGAGTGACCTTTTCTGGTTCAGCCCTTCCTCACTACATCGAGTTGGGAAAACTTCGGCTACCTGTGCGTTTGTTTGTTCCTCGGGTCATGAACTGCCAAAACTGCAAACAGTTGGGACATACGGCCTCTCACTGTGGCAGCAAGGCACGCTGTTCTAAATGCGGGGAGAAGCACGAGGATGGCGCCTGCACAGTCACTGCACCAAAATGCGTGTACTGTAAGGGAACTCCTCATGGTCTCTCATCGTGCCCGGCGTACAAACAACGCGGGGAGAAACTAGAACGCTCTCTTAAGGAGCGTTCCAGGCAGTCTTTTGCAGCAATGCTAAAAACAGCCACACCATCAACCAACGACAAAAATCCCTTTGCTGTTTTGTCTGATGACGAGTCTGACTCTGACTTGGCTGAGGAGGGAGTTTCTTTCAGTTTTCCGGAAGGTTCTGCACGGAAACGAAAACGCATCCGTTCGCGGAAAGTTGCAGATAAGGAACCCCAAATCAGCTTGCCCAAATCAAGGAGTGATGGAAAAAAGGAAGTTTCAACTCCTCCTGGTTTCCGCAGAACTGACTATAACCAGAACTTTCCATCTCTCCCGGCGACATCAAAAACCCCTGATGGCCCATTTTTAAGAACAGAAGCCCCTTCTTCATCCGGGTTGTTCTCATTTGATAAAATTGTGGACGATATTCTCAAGTACCTCAATATTTCTGATCCTCTCAAAAGCATTGTTCTGGCAATGCTTCCTTCTGTGAAGACCCTCTTGAAGCAATTGACATTGAAGTGGCCCCTCATTGCAGCAATCATTTCCTTCGATGGATAATTTTCCAAACGAGGTCGGGGATTTGATCACTGTTCTACAGTGGAATTGTCGAAGTCTCATTCCTAAATTAGATTCTTTTAAGTTTTTAGTTCACAATAATGATTGTGATGCATTTGCTGTTTGTGAAACTTGGCTCTCTTCAGATATCGATCTTCCTTTTTATGATTTTAACATTATTCGACTGGATCGTGAGGATTCGCGTGGAGGAGGGGTACTTTTGGGGATCAAAAAGTGCCATTCCTTCTATAGAGTGAATCTTCCACAATTTCCAGGTATTGAAGTTGTTGCATGTCAGGCTATTATTAAAGGTAAGAGCCTTTGTATTGCTTCTGTTTATATTCCTCCTAGAGCCGTTGTTAATCGCAAACAACTTTCAGATATCTGTTCGGTACTTCCTGCTCCACGGTTGATTATGGGAGATTTGAATTCCCACGGTACAGGCTGGGGGGAACTGCATGATGACAACCGTTCTACTTTGATATATGACCTCTGCGACAGCTTTAATATGACAATTCTTAACAATGGAGAAGTAACACGTTTGGCTGGCCCATCCTCGAATGGAAGTAGATTAGACCTCACACTTTGCTCTAACTCATTATCGTTGGATTGCACGTGGAATGTGATCCAAGATCCCCACGGTAGTGATTACTTGCCGATCAAAGTTTCAGTTTCCAGTGGGTTCAATCCGTCGGAACCCGTTAACGTCGCGTACGATCTTACCCGTAATATCGATTGGACAAAGTTCAAGAATGTGATAGGAGATGCCCTAACGTCGGTAGAAGGGCTTCCACCGTTGGAGGAATATAACTTCCTCTCCAATCTGATCTTGGACAGCGCGCTTCAAGCTCAAACTCGGCCGGTTCCAGGAACGTCTTTCCGTAGGAAACCTCCTTCCCCTTGGTGGGACCAGCAATGCACTGAGGTTTATCGTAAAAAGTCCGACGCGTTTAAGCTTTTCCGGAAACGTGGAACACCCGTACATTTCGAAGCGTACTCGGCTCTTGAACGCGAACTCAAGAGCCTCATCAAAGCCAAGAAACGCGGATACTGGCGGCAATTCGTGGACGGATTATCGCGCGAAACGTCGATGAATACGCTTTGGAATGCGGCGCGAAGGATGCGTAACCGGTCTTCAAACAACGAGAGCGAGGAGTACTCCGATAGTTGGATTCTCAAGTTCGCGCGAAAAGTATGTCCTGATTCTGTGCCGGCACAGATGATTCCTCGCGAAACGACGAATTCGGTAGACGAGATCAGCCAGCCTTTTTCAATGCTGGAGCTCTCACTCGCGCTCCTTTCGTGTGGCAATTCGGCTCCGGGGGCTGATAGAATCAAGTTAAACTTGTTGAAGAACCTCCCAGACGTCGCTAAGAGGCGCATGTTGAACTTGTTTGGTCAGTTCCTGGAGCTTAATATTGTTCCGGATGATTGGAGGCGGGTGAGAGTTATAGCCATTAAAAAGCCTGGAAAACCCGCGTCAGATCACAACTCGTATCGTCCCATTGCGATGCTATCGTGTATTCGAAAATTGTTGGAGAAAATGATCCTTTTTCGCCTGGACAAATGGGTTGAGTTGAACCACCTACTCTCAGATACTCAATTTGGTTTCCGTAGGGGCAAGGGAACGAACGACTGTCTCGCGTTGCTTTCCACTGAAATTCAGTTGGCTTTTGCTAATAAAGAGCAAATGGCTTCTGTCTTCTTGGATATTAAGGGGGCTTTTGATTCAGTATCGGTTGAAGTCCTTTCAGACAAACTCCACGCTTGTGGCCTTTCTCCATTAATTAATAACTTTTTGTACAATTTGCTGTCAGAGAAACATATGAGCTTTTCTCATGGAAACTCTACAGCTTCACGATTTAGCTACATGGGTCTCCCCCAGGGCTCATGTTTAAGCCCCCTTCTGTATAATTTCTACGTCAGAGAAATTGACAATTGTCTAAGGGACAACTGCACGTTGAGACAACTTGCAGATGACGGAGTAGTGTCTATGACAGGACCCAGAGAGGCCGACCTGCAAGGACCCTTACAGGATACCTTAGACAATTTGTCTACTTGGGCTATCCAGCTAGGTATCGAATTCTCCACGGAGAAAACTGAGTTGGTCGTTTTTTCTAGGAAGCATAGCCCAGCACAACCAAAGCTTCAACTTTTGGGTAAACCGATCACTCATTCTATGTCCTTCAAATATCTTGGGGTCTGGTTCGATTCAAAATGCACCTGGAGATCCCACATTGAGTATCTGAAGCGGAAATGCCAACAAAGGATCAATTTTCTCCGAACAATTACCGGAACGTGGTGGGGAGCCCATCCGCAAGATCTTCTAACGTTGTACCGGACAACGATTTTATCGGTTTTAGAATACGGTAGTTTTTGTTTCCAGTCGGCGACTAAAACTCACATCATCAAACTGGAACGGATCCAGTATCGCTGTCTTCGTATCGCGTTAGGATGCATGCACTCGACTCATACGATGAGTCTCGAAGTGTTAGCGGGCATGTTGCCACTCTCTGATCGGTTTTCGGAATTATCCCTCAGGCTCCTCACCCGTTGTGAAATTATGAACCCACTGGTGATTGCAAACTTTGAGAAGCTTCTTGAGCTAAACCCTCAAACTCGTTTTATGTCATTGTACTACGTGTACATAACACAGGATGTCAGCCCTTCGCAGCATAATCCCTATCGTGTTTGCTTCTCCGACTTCGACAGTTCTGTTCATTTTGATTTATCAATGACGCAAGAGATTCGCGGAATCCCAGAGCATCATCGTTCCATGATTGCTCCGTCAATTTTCGCTGCAAAGTTTGGCCAAGTTGATTCCGCAAGATCGTTCTTCACAGATGGATCACTAATAGAGGCGTCCGCTGGTTTTGGTATTTATAACGAATTTCATAGCGCCTCTCGAATGCTTCATGCTCCTTGTTCCGTATATGTTGCTGAACTGGCGGCAATACATTATACGATAGAAACGATCGCCTCACTTGCACCAGATCATTATTTTATTTTTACGGATAGTCTCAGTTCTGTCGAGGCTATTCGCTCCATGAGGCCGGTAAAGCACTCCTCGTATTTTCTCATGAAAATACGAGAGCTTCTAAGTGCTTTATCTTTAAGATCTTTTGTCATCACCTTTGCATGGGTCCCATCTCATTGCTCGATTCCGGGTAATGAGAAGGCGGACTCGCTTGCAAAGGTGGGCGCTATGGAAGGCGATATTTACGATCGACAAATCGCCTACGACGAATTTTTCTTCATTTATCGTCAACAGTCACTCGCCAGCTGGCAAAATAAATGGAGTGAAGGGAGTTTGGGACGATGGTTGTATTCAATTATCCCTAAGGTGTCGAAGTGTCCTTGGTTCAAAGGTTTGGAGGTGGGTCGAGACTTCATTCGTGTGATGTCTCGCCTCATGTCCAATCACTATTCACTAAGCGCTCACTTGTTCCGTGTTGGGCTGGGGGACAGTAATCTCTGTGAATGTGGACAAGGTTACCAGGACGCAGATCACATTATTTGGTCATGTGCTGAGCACCGTGGAGTCAGATCCGAGTTGTACGATTCCCTTCGGGCTCGAGGTAGACAACCTAATGTTCCAGTTCGGGATATTTTGGCTAGACGCGATCTGGAGTTTATGCAACTCATATATGTTTTCTTGAAGAATATTAACCATAGATTGTAAGTTTGATTAACCTTGTGTTTAGTTTGTGTTTTGTATGTGTGTGTGTATTTTTTTTTGTAGATTTGTTTCTGTAATAATTGTATAATTACAGAGTTGATATAACGTCGATAGGATTAAGTATTTGTTTTAGAAATAGTGAAATTTTTGAATCATAAATCATATTCCAAATCTCCTTTTCCCTCTCCCGATCCAAACAATTGTCATCCACTAACCTCGAGAAGACCGCGAGTAATCGGTTCCAATCCTTTAATTTTAGATTTAAGACATTTATAATGTATTAAGAAAATGATAACTTGGCTCTGTAAAGTTTATTCGAATGAGCCTGTACAAATAAAGTAATTAACAAAAAAAAAAAAAAAAAAAAACGGCAACTCAGATGAAAAATTTGTGGAATAAAATCGCCAAAACAGTGGACGAGGCCGTTGTGCGCCGCTTGATGGGTCATATTAAGGGAAAAGTTCGAGAATTCCTTCGAAACTGTGACGAATAATTCTTTTCATATTTTTTTTTTCTAAAAATATAAGGAATAGTATGCACTTGAGTGAAAACCGTTTTCAAATTCGTTAATTCAAATCCTAAATAGACCCAAATGATGTTGTTCCATTACTAAGTGGGCCATGCTTTACACATTTACCTCAATAAAAAGTGCAGATGTCTCGTTGAACATGTTCAGAAGAATTATTGGACATGTTCAGAGGATGTTTTTATTTTATTTAGTCACTCGCGAGCTGATGATGAGATTTGAACTCGTGACCTTTTGCATGAGTAGTATGGATGTTAACCATTGATCGTCCCTAGTTTCAGAGGATTTGTAGAACATGTTCCAAGGATTCTTGAACATGTTAAGAGGACTTGTGGAACATGATCAAAGGCTTTGTCTGTGAGGACCGCCCTAGCAATGCGATCACCAAATTAGTCTGCTGACCAGCCGTATGGTATAGCAGTAGGAAAGTAGATTGTTCGACCGTGGCTATTGTTCTAGCCATGGAACGGTTGGCAACTCAACAACAGATCACTTTCGCTTTCCATATGGATAAGTCTCACGGAAGATGCGAGTTCGTTGGTGAAGCTCACCACGTCAACAATCGTATAGTGGGATTACGATAAGTAGTTTGTAGAATCCGATTTGTAATTAGTTATAATTGGCACAAGATTAGGGTGGTCGGTATCACCCATTTTTTGTGGAAACCAGTATTTCGGTATTGGCGAAGTCAATACCGGTAATACCGGTAAAATACCGGTATTGGTAATTTTTTCGGAGTTAATAAAAATTTGATTTTCTAGTAAAAAACGCATTTATTATTCAAATTTAAACTTAGCAATTACTGCTGCTTAGCAAAGCAAAACTTCAACAGGCATAGCATACTAAGCGATTCGTCTCCCATACCACAACGGATTTTATTTGCAATATCTCCGGCAACCGAAAACGCTCTCTCTGCTTTAACTGATGTTGGACGAATGGTTCCAAGCGCGCCAAACAGCTTAGTCAGGTGTTGTCCTTTCAATCTTTTGGATTTATAGTGTGAAAAGTCATTTTTAATAGCCTTCAAAGATCCTGGAGTCGATGTCGAGTTAATTGTCGGTGGAACGAGTGCTTTGCTTTGCCGAAGCCTCTTTTCGAGTTGCTCCTTCACCGTTAAACCAGAGCACTCTTCCACGGCGTCATTCTTTTCATAATCATGTACAGGTAGCTCCTCTTCTGCATTATCCATCCCGCCATTTGTAGTCAGTCGCTTCAAGATTTCATCAGCTTGGTTCTTGGTACCAAATTGGTTCTCGACGTTTTGAAAAATACTCCGAAATCATCACTCACTGATCCTTTCACCGTGAGGTTGTTTAAAAAAGCGTAAAGATCAGCGTATTCTGAACGTTTTTCCTGGATCCGTTCCTTAAGAGCGTCGAATAGTTTCATGGCGATGTCCGAGCTTTGGGAGTACAATTGCTCCAACATGAATTGAAGCGCCACGTCAGCTTTGTATAGTGAACAATACTCACGACAAAGATGCTCTACAGCGACTTGAACAGGTTCTAGAGCTTGAACAATTTCGCTTACCATTTCAAACTCTTCATCGTTGAAGTTGTATTTTGCGTGGCCCTTCAAATCAATTAGAGCTTTTTGAATGGGCCGCTTCAAATCATTAAATCTCTTGAGCATTGTAAGCAAACTGTTCCAACGGGTTTTACAGTCTGCTACCAAGGTTAGTTCTTTTCCGAATTCAGAACGAACATATTTTTGAAGCAAATCATTTTTCACAGGCGACCTTCGCAATATATTCACAACAGTGCGAACCTTCTTGATAATTGCAGATAATTGCGGCTTGAAGATGGGTGGCACGGGCTCTCCTTTCTTAGTTTCGAGCCAATCAACTTCAGAATCTTCACCATCTGAGTCATCAGTTGAGACTGAAAATAAATTCAGGTTAATAAAATAATATTAAAACAAGATAACTGATACTTACCATCACTTTCCACAACGAATTCAGCATCTGGAGCTTCTTTCTGATACAGAACGCTTGTAACCGCCAAATGTATACCGTGTGCAAGCCAAACTTGAGGATTAGCAGTTAATAGCCTTTCTACCTATAACATTAGAAATGGTCCGTCAGTTGTAACTGCCATTACGTCATCCGAAAGCGATAGATTTAATTTCTGTAGATGTTGCTCCAGTGAGGACACACAGTTTTCAGCATTCATCGATCCGACAATTCGCTTGAGCCCAAGATTCCAAGTTTGTTTGCAACCGTGAACATTTATATTCATATACCGGACTGGAATCACATTTCAAAATTAGGACTGGACACTCATATCAACGGTTGACCAATTTGGGTTCCTTGGTCAACCGATAACCACCATCCGAGGACAGTCGTTCGGATTACGATTACCTATACTTCACTCCGATAAGATTCCCAAGTAACAATACAAGATGAACATTAAGAACAGAAGCTGATTATTGGTTGATTTAAGGTGTACAAAGCTGATTAACATCAGGCTGAACATATAGTTGATTAGTAGTGCATGAAGCGAATTGTATCCCCATAATCCAACCTCAATAGGTTAGCTGATCCAAAGATTGAACAAGCCTTATTTAAGCTTAACACAACTCCACAAATCAGCAATGCGTTACATATATTTTGATAGCTTGATTTGTTAAATGTCGTCAGTGTCTGTGTCACTCGTTGAATGTCCGGCATTTTAGTTCTACTAAATTCACTGCCTACCTTTCTAATTACAGGCAGTGGCAGCAGTAGAGTCAAGGAAAAGGAGATTTTTAGGAATAGCTCCAGGTAGAAGTGGTCTGCGAGGACGTCGGAAGTATTAACATTTGTACTTCTGTGTTTTGACAGTTCACCACTTTATATTGTACTGAATTTTCAGACGGCATTCCAAAAATATTACTCCATTATGGCACTACAATAGCATCCAAATGACCATCAAAATAAATCGCGTGCTTGTGTCCACATTATGTTAAGTGCACTTGAAAATTAGTGGAATGTTTGATTGTCACCAGTTGTTGCTTATAATTCTGCATTGCTGTATAATACTCTCCGGGTGCTGTTATTCAACTTAAATTTGACGTGCTTCAATTTAATGATCATACCTAACACCACACATTTGCCTAAATGGTCCAGTAGGTATGGTTGACGCCTATGAATCAGCGACTGCCGGTTTGAATCCCGAAATGCAAAGGTAATTTTTAGACTTATATTAACAATATAAGTATATAAATCCAATTAGTCAGCAACAAGTTGAAGCAGTTCTATATAAATGCATGAGATATTAAGCGGTCTTCCATTATAATTTTTGAAATCGATTAATCAACACTTGTTAAGCATCAATTTGTTACCTGTGAAACACTTTACAATGAGCCCTTTAATATGACTTAAGAGAGGAGCAGATTCAAAAGAAACTGCCTTGGCAACCTCTGTCTGGGAGGTTTCTGGCAACACTATCAATGCATTCAAGATAGGCGCTGCTTGTTTGGCTCAACACCAGCCAGTCCGCTTCTCTCTTATACTAGACCCTTTATAATATGACCGGTTCTGTACATACTTGGAAATGAGCTAGTGAATTGTTTTGCATAAAAACTTCAGCTTAATAGCTTCAAAACCTTTTCAAATAGGTTGAGGTTGCGTCAAAATAAAATGAAAAATTTATTTATTAAAATATTGCTTGAAAATATTTAAAGATTGAAAAGGAGGATGTTTTGAGGCAAAATGAGGACATGTAAAAAAAAAATTAAAAAAAGGAGGACATGTCCTCTTTCAGGATACCATATGGTAACTATACTGATGAAGGCTGATAGACTGTGTTTCGAAGCATTTGAATAAAAACATCATTCCTTACCACATTTTCAATAGGAAACCCAACTGAACCATTTTATCCCTCAGCAGCGCTTTGCACTGTTCTCTCCTATCAAGAAAACAAAATTAAGACAATGGAATCGTCTCAAAGTTTCGCTTCGGTGCCCAGGTACGCATGCAACAAAACAGTCTTTTTCTCAACTCGTCCGTCGTAATTAACAAATCAATCAAAGTTGCAGTACCAAGCACCAACGGCAATAACAACAATGTGAGAGGTCACATCGGCCAAATGTTCACAATTAGCGGTGATTTGTTTTATGTTTATTCAAATGTCAACAAAGACACTGATGCATAAAGCAGTCGGGTAATTATTATCGATTTGGCTCGTGGGAAGACATCGAGCGTGTAGACGGAAAATAAGCCCAAAGGGCTTCGAGAGTGACTGTATTCTTGCCAACTCCCGGCAACGGAGCGTAAAGGTGTCACATGGTCGATGCGAGTGCGCTTTTATAGCATGCACTCATCCGACGACCAACTCCCATGACCGACATCCAGAGCACTGTAACTACGACGACGACGACGACGACGCTCGAGGAAAGTTCGAATTTATTCTTCAATCAATCATCGCCTGTGCAACGGTCGCTTTGCAACGATGCAGATTTTTCTGATGGCGGCGGGATAGCGAAGAAAATTGCGCTGCAGTGCGAAAATTTTACAGCCAATTACCGGCATCAAATTGTCCTGAAACAGGGCCACAACAGCTTCGGGAGATTAATGGATGCAGTATCCCGTTCGTTCTCCTGCTGACTCCTTCTGTCTCTGATCTACGGATGAACCAGTACTGCACACTACTGGTGCCAACTCGTGAAAACAGGTGAAAAGTGTGATGTGAAATGGTTATTTTAATTGTCATTCATCAACTAAATGGTATGTGACGAAATAGTTCGTTACGATCTGGACGCCGAGATGACTTAATTTAAGTTGCAAATGCTGCCAGCAGAGTCAGCGTAGGAGCCAATTGGGTTTTCAATAAAAAAAAAAGAGACTGTAGGTTCTTGGCTCCATTTGGTGGGTTGTCTGTCATCAATGCACTTGATCTCGGCTGCATACCAACGGAAAGTTCTTCCACACAAAATGCTATGATCTGGCCAACCAAAACAACAGCAATTCGCGTAACCTGGATTTGGGAAATTTACTCCCCTCAATCTCTTTTCCCGGCCCTATCACATTCCTACCGGAACACCCACTGATGTGCGGCACTCTAATTCAATAAACCGCACGCCCTCGCAGCGGTTGTCTCGCAGAGCACCCGAAACAAATTAACTTCGAATCCAATCACTTGCACCAGTTGCCCAATCATTAATATAAATTATCTATCCCGATCCCTCCGAAGCGAATAAAAGAAAGCCAAAAGCCCCCGAAGATAGTTTGCAAAAGGACCCCACCCACCGACCCATCCCACGCCGGGAAGGCCAAAAGTTGCGTACTCACTTCTTTTCTTGACTGTTTTATCTCCTTCCCAAGAGCGTATGATGCTTTCCTCCCATTTAGCAACCAAGTGGGAAAGTTTCAACAATAAAAACGGTAATTTTATAAACCGCATAAAATCGATAAAATCGAATTAGTCAGGGCAGCCTTTTTTCTTCCATCGACTCAATTCAATTCGATTCGATATCTTACACGCTTCTTCATCGCACCAATAATAATGAAGCTGTGCGAGATTTGGTCAGAACTATAAAGCAGCTCTAGCAAGTACCGAAAACAAAAAAAAAAGACGAGAGAAAGAGGAATCAGCAGGAGATCATCGAGCGACTTGGCTAAATTCAATAACAATCGAAAACTCGAGTCCCATTTGGAGCGAGGGATGAGTGCTGTGCAAACTGGGAGGGGGTTTTCAGGGTAAAAATGCAATAAAATTTGTGGAATCCACGAGGGAAAATTTCTTCTTGATGCCAGATTTGAAGCTACTGTAATGCGGAGTGGATTTTGATTGTGAGTTTTTAGTCGTTTTGATTTTCTCGTTTGAAGCTTGTTTCATGAGTAAAATTGTTACTAATTTTTCTTCGAATATATTTTGACGCAGGACTACGTCTGTGATTTCTATATGGGGGTACACTTTGTGAAAACCGAAAATGGAACATGTAACAAAATTATGTAAGATTTTGAACGTTAATAACTCAGCTGCCCTTGAACCAATTTCAATAATTTTATCGCCAATCGATCAGATATATTTCTACGCATCTGTTAATTTGTCATTTTTCAAAATGTCACTATTGAAAATTACACGAATGAGTTGCTGTGGACCATCTATGCCAAGCGCGTCTCCCTCATTCCAAACAACATACAGCTCACCAGCATCATATGTGTTTAACACCCTAATAGCGCAGCATTACTCAACCATCACGACAGAACGGTCTTTTCAGGATCACCATAAATTTGTAAAAGAGTATTTTTAGGACATTTGTCAAGGTCATCAATCGGATGTCAGTTCCCATATCAAGATAGAGCTGGAATTGAAGGCGAAACAGCTTTTGAAACAATTACTTCTTTCGATGATGTCTTCAAAGTTAAGGCTCGCCCACGCAAATCAACATCACCATCAGGTAGGGTAAGACTTCCCCTACCCGACTGTTGTGTTGGTTTGCGTGGGTGTGTCTTGAATTCCTAAAAATCATCGAAAGAAGTCATTGTTTACAAAAGCTGTTGTGCCTAACTCCAGCTCTATCTCGATATGTTTAAATCTAACATACCATGTACTTTAAGGCAACATTGGGGGTGCGATTTCAAAAACCAAAGTCGATCGCGGCATGAAAGTGTTCCAATTTTGGTCCAGACATGATGGTTTTAATTCTTAATACGTCAATCGATAGGATTTTTTCTACGAATCTGTAAAAATTAAGACTTTATCTTTTTTCAACATGTCACAATGTTCCACTGTTGCTATGATAATTAAAATTATCACCGATTGCCTACGAAAAGCGATTTCCCTCAAACAGATTTCAAAGTTGAATTCCATCCGGTCTCACCAAGCGGTGTTTATTCTATCACCGTGTGGTGAATGATGGTGTCCTCCAGAACACAACGAAAGGCTGCCTGCAAGCAGCGAGCCGCAGCCCACATGAGCATCCATAGAGGGGGAAGAAGCGGCACCGCTATTGATCGGAATCAGTAGCTCTTCGTGAGTCGCTGTGATCCATTGCTTCATGGTCTTGCCCCAGTCCTATTCCTACCATTCCAAGAACCATAAACTCCAAATCAGGCTTCCCAGCATATCTACGCTTTTTAATCATATTGATATGTTCCGGACGAGTCGCATCGAATTCAAATAGGTTCGCTCAAGAATACATAAGCATCCATCCTCTTCTACCTAGATGGCATTTATTCCCATAAGACGCCCATGTTCATCAGGATAAAATAATAGTTTTATTAACATTTTATACAATATTTATCCATTCAAACAAGGAATATTCAAGGATTTGCAGTAATCTTTTAAAGTCCATAAGTCCATTAATTGTTGCTTTACAGTACTTTTACTAAAACTTCAAAGTTACAGTATTAGATGGTTACATTTCTCCGGTTCGAACGAAATCTCGAACCTTTCTCTTGATGGAGTCCATCAGCGCCCGCACAGTGGAAACGGACACGGAATCAGCGCATTTCTTCCATTTTGCCCGTCTTTGCTGGATGTCCTTGACTGCCCCGTCGCTTCGTCGAAGTCGCTGCTTTGAAATTGCCCAGTATTTTTCGATTGGTCGAAATACCGGACAATTCGGAGGATTCATTAGCTTGGGGTCAAAATCGATCTTGTTGTCAGCATACCACTACAGAACCACCTTGGAGTAGTAGCAGCTGGCCAAATCGGGTCAAAATATGACTTTGCCCCTATGCTTGCGGATAAACGGCAAAACACGCTTTTTCATGCATTCTTCGATATAAACTTGAGATATCATCGTCGAGGATGTGACGAATCGTTCCGTTTTCAGGCCACAACTGCAAATCGTTTGCCAAACTTGTCGGCAAACACGAACTTGAATCTTCCCGGCGCATCCCCACGTCCAGTCACGATGTAAAACTTTTGACCGGGAAGCTGCTTAAAGTCGAGTTTGACGTATGTTTCGTCATCGATCAACGTGCAGCCTTTGTGTTTAGTAAAAACACGGTCATGCAAGAGCCTTGCACGCCTTTTGGCCACGGAATTCTGCTTCATGTGTCGGTTCGGATGTTTACTGGCTTTGTACGACGTGTTCCGCACCGTTTGAAAGTTGGCGCTGTACCTTCTGTCCACATCTCGGATCAAAAGACCGGGGTTGGAATTAACGCACCTCAACACCTTGCTGCGCAGCTCACGATCCCTGGTTCCAGTTTTTCGTAGGTCCACTGATTCCTTTTCACACTCAGGTTTTCCTTGTAGGTTTTGAGCACTTGACAAACTGTTGTTTTCGGCATCTTCAGCACTTTAGCCAGCTTGAAACCGGACCACTCCGGATTTTCCAGGTGCTTATGCACAATATTTTTTTCTTCTCTGAACTCGAAGTTTGTAACCCGCCAGCCCGTCAAGCTTTCCGTTCGTTAGATGGGTGGCTTAAGCGCCACTCCTAGAAGGAGACCACCCAGCAGATTGTAGGTTTGCCCGGCCTGAGACCATCCAAGGGATTGGGTCAATATGTCCCGAATACGGGAAGAAAGCTGACAGGCTGACTAAAATTACCGTTGTCCAGAAACTCTACAAAGCACTAACAATTGCGTGTGCACAAGACCGACAATTCGTCCGAATAAAAACTCTCGTTAGGGGATGTTCTCATCACAGGCCCAGCCTGAATGTCCAAACGAACCAATCCGAAAAGATTGGAGAGTTGCCGGCACAATAAATGTCAGATTCAGGGCTGACTTCCCCAGTAAATTGACTCTACGAAACTACAGGAAACGAACACGAAACGACATGAAAATCCTTCATAAGAAGTTAACTCGGCAGTTCATCAATGGTACGCTACCCAAAAAACCATGGCTTTAGGGGGTTAACTGTATTTATTACGGAACATGACAATTGTCACCGTACTAGCAAAGCTCAACTACAAAGTTAAGAGAAAAGCTCCCATCCTATTTATTCGGTACGGATTGTATTTCACCTGCTCCCTACATGTCTGTTTGCCTAGGTCTTTGTTCTTTCCTTTCCCTCTAACATACCATCTATTCTACTCCCTAGCGTGTGCACTATTCATTCTACTCCCATACGTGTGTTCGGTGCGAGTTTCCTCCGTACGATTCCTGCTCTCCTGGTGTTTCTCGGCTTCACGTTTAACCCATTCAATGAAACAATTTATGGGCTGACGGATGGCTTCGGGTCACCCATTCTATGAGACGGTTATGTTTCGCGAAGCTTTCGTTTGTCTCATGCGCATGGACGTTCACAACGAAATATATACATGCATGTACTCACTCGAAAACCTAGGAATTACATCGGTGCTATGGGTGAGGAGACGGCGGCGGTACCGAAGCTGCGTATTGCACTACTTCGGCCCAGAAACTATCGCGGATGCGATCGACTGATGCTGGAAATGTCTCACTCACCGGAAACGCGGGCTTACGCTTGAACGCGGCACTTGCGTTCGATCGTCCGAACACTGGAACACGTGCAACGTATGCTGTTCTGTGTTCGATGACCACAGATGGGACGAATATTGGCCTGCCTGTCCAGGGCGCGCAAATTGGCGATCGCGACCCTCTTCCGGCCACGTGTGCCCCGGGAATCCTCCGAAACCGATAGGTGGGGTCAAAAGCGGTCTCTGACAATAGGGTGGTGTGACGGCAAATGGCCTCCGCTGCCACGAACCTGTTGGATTATACCCGCACGCACGCGTTAATAAGTTGACCTTGTCTAACGGTCGATAAACGCTCACTTTACCTTGTACTTTCTTCGAGACACACACTTTGCCGCCTACTAACTAGCTTGCTAGGGTTTTACACTAAGCTAACACTACTGGGAAAGAATTGAAATTAACAATCTAATAAAGAAAGTTCATGGCGCAAACTACCTTTTTAATCACACCACGACACGAGACAAAACACCGACCACTCTTGCCTCTTCCACAGATCGATTCGAAGTGGACGATCAAAGCTGAGGAATTCCTCAGATAGCCGCTAGATTGTGACCTTTGCCCGGGAAGTCGCGAACTTGGACGACACCCAATTTCACGACCACCAAACTCTCGCAATTGTGCACCCGATTATTAGTGCCTTGCAGCATCTCTTCCAACGGACTATTCAGAGTCCAGTCATCTCTCTCCCCGAAATTCGGTAGGAGTGCGCAAAGCCGAACGGAAAAAGGTCATTGCATTTTCAATGGAAATCTGGCGGGTCGATGTCCACCTTACGACGCTGTAACTTCGTAGCGTCGGCAAGCTCGACAGGCTTTATAATATTTGAATTTGCGCTTCAATCTGAACGTAGGGAACTCATTACATTTTTTTGTATGACAAGTGTAACTCTACGTAGCGGTGAACAAATTTATGGATTTATTTGAAAAACGAAAGTTAATGCAACATAATTAAATGTGGAAAATTGTAAAAATAGGAATTCTGTGCAAATAAATAATTAAATAAATCACAAGTTACAAGTTCCAGTTGACGTTATTTCTGAACGCGATCGACTACTTCGATCAAACTTGCACCAGTTGTTCTCTATAGAAGTGTAAGCAAACCACTGTCGAAGATTTTTGATTCCCACCACTAGAGACGTGCTAGCGGCGCGCGAGGAGGGTACCAATTTACTTTTAGTCAGCCTTTAGTTTGATAAAAGAGGTTGTTATCTAGAGCATCTAAAACGTTAAATACAACAGGGAAAACTGAGTGATTAACGAAAGAGAAAATTGATTAAGAATCGATCAATTAATGTACCCCATTTGGCAAAAATACGATTGGCACACGAGGGTTAGGCATACGTACATTAGGCATAATGGACGCTAGGCATAAAATCTCATGTATATTCTACAACTTCAAACTTTTTTTAAATTATTTTTATTATAGTCACTTTAACGCTCTTGTGTCATTCGTGACTTGTCCAGGGGTGAGATTTGAACTCGTGAATTTGGCGTGAGAAGTATGGATGCTAACCACTACGCCGGTGTCACCCCCAGCTTCAACTTCAAACTTGGATCTGGAAATTCAGATTGTTTTATGATTATCAGAGCCTTCTCTAGCGTCTAACTTATACTACCTTGACTATATATTTAGTATTACTTCAACGTGAAGTCAACGATTTACATAGTTGAAGATGCTAATTTAAAATAACAGACCAAAGTGAATTTTTTTTAAATACCTAATAGTATAAAGAAAGTATAGAATTGATAGTTCCGTTAGAGTACGACAATGTGAAAATTACATATAGAGAGTAGAAAGCGAGTAAGGACAACTTTAGGAATGTACAAATCGGTTTGATAATCTCTCTTTACCAAATTCCCCCGTTGGAGAGGGATGGTGAGGGGTATTACCCCCCCTCCCCCCCAACCACTAGCAAAAAGAGTTGATCGTCGACTTGACGATCTCGAGGGACACGACATCTTCAACTATGTAAATCGTTGACTTCACGCAAAAGGAATACTATACATATAGTTAAAGCACATAACTCTGGATGTTAGCATAGCATCAATTACTGTCATTGGTCGAAAGGTACAGTAGCAGCACCTACCCTACCCGTGTCCCTCGAGACCGTCAAGTCGACGATGACGATATCAGACATAATAAAATTTTCATCATACCGGTCACAGAAAAAAAATCATGACTCAGAGTTTGAATTTAAAGATTTATGTTGAGATCTCATGCTTCAATCAATTTTCCTGACCCTGGTTAAAATAAAACTTCTAACATTTTAATCATGAAAACACAACGTTCCTTGACATAAAAAATGCGCGATCTAAAATTAAAATTTCAAAGGTTTCAGTATTTCCAGAAGACACACAACCCATAATATATTCAAGATGCCAGGTTCCTCAATTTGACTAGACCATTTTCAATGCATCTGAGACTCTGATAATTTTAAGAATTCTGTTACCATGGTAATTTATCAAGATCAATACTTACAAAAGTGAAAATAAATGTATGGGCCTGTTGATTTTCTTATGGTTCTGGAAATATTTAAAAATGATTGATATCGTGGAGTAATGATTTGTTTATCCTAGTAATCCGTCAATCTAATCACATTAATGGTGATAAGCATAATGCCATTCGGTTAAATGACTCAAAACTCTATACAAAACCAAACTACGTCCTTAGATGTGATATCAGCGTCTAACAGCATGAAATTTCAGGAGCAACTGAAATTCTTGCTAGTTGGCGAGTACACTAGCGCGAGTAAATCCGCACAGATGTAAACACCCCATAAGTTGAGAGCACGCAATAAGCTAATATGCGACATGCAATAAGCTTGAAATGCTAAGAAGAAGAAGAATAATAAGAAGAAGGAGAAGAAGAAGAAGAAGAAGAAGAAGAAGAAGAAGAAGAAGAAGAATAACGCAGATGATCATATTGGTTATGTTTTAGTAACCCTGGATTAACCCTGGACATAATATTGACATATGTAACAAAGGGAACTCCCCGACATTTGTTAATGCGATAAGGGAAGAAGTTTTGGACCTTACTCTTTGTAGTTCAATACCTTCTGATCGAATAGTAAATTGGCATGTATCAGACGAAATTTCTTTATCTGATCATAAACAAATTATGTTTGAATTTAAGGCTAATGATATACTGAAGAAGGTTTATAAAGATCCTCGTAAAACAAATTGGGAACTATATAGCACAATTATGAAGAGTCAACATGAACCCATTTTCAATAATATTGATACCATTACAAAGCTAGAAAAAGTTGCTAATGACTTAATAACTAACATGAATCAGGCTTACAATGCCAGTTGTCCCACAAAGGAGCGCTCGACTAATAGAGATGTTTCCTGGTGGAATGATAGATTAGAAAAATTACGGAAAAAAGCTAGGAAACTATTCAACCGTGCAAAATTTACTTCAAACTGGTCTCAATATAAAGAGGCGTTAACTGAATATAACAGAGAAATAAGAAGATCCAAGCGGAAAGATTGGAGACACATGTGTGAAAACATAGAAAACACTCCTGAAACTGCAAGACTTCAAAAAGTTCTCTCAAAAGATCATTCTTACGGTCTTGGAACTCTCAAAAAGACTGACGGACATTTTACTGAAACTCTGAAACTCTGGAACTGATGATGCAAACCCATTTTCCAGGGTCCCTTCCTATTGATGATCAACTACAAATTCATGATTGCATGCAAAATGCCACATCTTCAGACCGTAGTGAACGTGATAGATCTACCGAAACAAATGTCTCACTATGTGGGCTAGAAATGTCAAATGAAGAGGCTGAAAACTTTGCCATTAGAATATTTACAAACTCAAGAATTGAATGGGCGATAGATTCTTTTAGTTCTTTCAAATCCCCTGGCCCAGATGGAATTTTTCCAGCACATATTCAAAATTGTAAATCTATAATAATTCCTGTTTTAGTTAAATTGTTCAAATCTAGTTTCTTAATGAGATACATCCCAAAAAATGGAGACAAGTCCGAGTGGTATTCATACCAAAGACGAACAAAAGAGATAAATCTTCACCAAAATCATTTAGACCAATAAGCCTGTCATCAATATTTTTGAAATTAATGGAAAAACTCATAGATGAATATGTCAAATCAGAAATACTTCTTAATAAACCATTATGTAAGACACAATTTGCTTACCAGTCAGGCAAGTCAACAATAACAGCTCTTCATACTCTTATTAATAAAATAGAAAAATCCTTTGCGGCTAAGGACATTCTACTAGCAACGTTTCTTGATATTGAAGGTGCATTTGATAATGCATCTTTCACGTCGATGATAAGCGCCATGAGAAATCGTGGTTTTAATAAAAACATAATCAACTGGGTTGTAGAAATGCTATCCAAAAGAGAAATATCAGCTAATCTAGGAGATTCAGTAGTGAAAGTAACAGCTGTAAAAGGCTGTCCTCAAGGAGGTGTTCTTTCTCCCCTTCTGTGGTCCCTAGTTGTTGATGACCTTCTTATAAAACTAAAGCACCAAGGATTCGAAATAATTGGGTTTGCGGATGACATTGTCATTATAGTCCGTGGAAAATTCGATAAAGTTGTTTCCGAAAGAATGCAAAAAACAATAAAATTCACACTATCGTGGTGCAAAGATGAGGGATTGAATATCAATCCTACAAAAACAACTATTGTACCTTTTACTAAAAGACGTAAAATCTCTATCAATGATCTTAAACTAGGAGACGTAAAGCTGTCACTATCTTTAGAAGTAAAGTTTTTAGGAGTAACTTTAGATAGTAAACTCTGCTGGAACTAACATATTGATCAACAAATAGGAAAAGCAACAAATGCTTTTTGGACCTGCGAAAGAACGTTTGGAAAAAAAATGGGGTCTGAAGCCAAATATGATACACTGGATATACTCGGCTATAGTTAAACCCAGGATTACCTACGCCTCACTTATATGGTGGCCGAAAACTAAGCAACAAACGGCACAAGTCAAACTAAACAAGCTACAAAGACTTGCTACTATTTCCATAACTGGAGCAATGCGTAGTACTCCCTCTACAGCCTTGGATGCTTTACTCAATATCCTTCCTCTTCATCAATTTATTCAACTGGATACAGAGAAAAGTGCTCTAAGGCTCAAACGGTCCATGAATTTCTTCGATGGAGATCTTATTGGACATTTGAGCATTCTAAAAGAGTTTAAGATAAGTCCATTAATATTGATGAACGAAGATTGCATGCTAAAGCGACATTATTTCAATCATAATTTCCAAGTTCCTGGTGTGACTCGCGTTGACTGGGATGCAGGAAGACTGAATATAAGTCCTGGATCATTGATCTTTTATACAGATGGCTCGAAACAAGATAATATGGTCGGGGCTGGTATTACCGGCCCTGGAGTTAACTTTTCGGTGTCCATGGGAAATTGGCCGACAGTATTTCAAGCTGAAATATATGCCATCTTAGAATGTGCAGCGATTTGCATAAAAAGAAACTATAAAAATGCGAATATATGCATTTGTTCAGATAGTCAAGCGGCGCTGAATGCTTTGAAATCGAAAACTTACACGTCAAAACTGGTGTGGGAATGTACTAAACTATTACAGCAACTGTCCTGTCGAAATACGGTTAACCTTTATTGGGTTCCTGGTCATTGTGGAATCGAAGGAAACGAAAAAGCTGATCAATTGGCAAAAATAGGGTCATCCACGAAATTCATCGGTCCTGAACCATTCTTTGGACTTTCTTTTTGTGCTTTAAAAATGGAGCTAAAAAACTGGGAAAAAACAAAGGTACAGTACAACTGGACCAGTACCTTAAATTCTCTGCAATCTAAACGTTTTATAAAGCCGAACGCTTTTCATACACAAAAGTTACTTAATCTTTCAAAAAAAGATTTGAGTACATACACTGGTTTGATAACAGGACACTGTCCTTGTAAATATCACCTGAAAATCATTGGTAAACTTCATGAAGATAAATGTCGCTTTTGTAACTTAAAGAGTGAAAGCTCTGAACATTTGCTGTGTGACTGTGTTGCACTATTTCATAAACGATGCAGATATCTTGATAAGGGTCTGATGAGACCTTGGGAAATCTGGGCTGCTGCTCCCAATCAGGTAATAAATTTCATAAGGAATGTATTACCTGCTTGGGATGATTGCTTACAACAGTTGTGGTAGTAACTCAAACAATAGTGGCTTACCGCTACGTTATGGCATAAATAAAAAGAGGATACACCACAATAGATCAAAGTAATGGTCGCGGTGGTATTATGTCCCCAACATATGAAAAAAAAACCTGGATTGAACTGAAACCAAGATATCAAGATTGTCCTGTGAAAAAAAAGTAGAAGGGTCTGTGCCTAGGAGCACGAACGGAAGCTTGACGTAGGACCGCTAGTGGACGGAACAAATGTGAACATTTAGTTCTTTTAATAGATCAATCAACAATTATCTTAACTCTTTCCGGTTTTTATTTGTAAGCGTATCAAATTTGTAGTATTTATTTATTATATAAGAGAAAGTTGATGAAGAGAATCCAACGGACTGCCAATTTGAGTATTTTCGATTCATCTACCCGAATTTAAAAGGTCTTCATTCCTTTATTTAACGTCGGTCTCTGTTCCGCAATCTAGTGCCAATCACCGACGGACATCGATTGCCAACCATTGACGGGAATCGAATGTGCAGGAAAGGCAGCTTCCACACCTGCGTACACAGCAAAAAAATAATTTTGATATCACGTCAAAGTGGATGCACTACAATCATGCACACATGGGCAGGGACCAACGGCTTTACTTCCCTTCCGAAGGAAGACGTGACCAGAGATTTGTATTCCTCAGAAAAATCTCACCGACCTCGGCTGGGATTGAACCCAGACCCATTCAGGTGTTAGAGAGCAGTAACGCTTACCACTGCACCACCAGCGCCGGCTCTTTACTCTTCACCGATGGTAGACACAAAGTTACTGCTGCCAACAGTGGTGAATGTTTCGGTTCGTGTTCGGGTGTAAAGCAAAAATTTTGAAACTCAAACTCACCATAGTTTGGTGAGAATTGTAGTTGGTGAGTTTTGTTTGCTCGATATTCAGAGCTACCGTATCTAAGCTTGTAATATCATCCGCAGTTGTTTGATTGTTGAATCTTGTCTACGAAAATCAAGTGAGATTGTGCTCATTGGTAAGATTTGATCTTTTGATATTTTAACAACGTTGCTATATCTAAATAGGGGAAATGGATGTAAAGTCGGTCTAAATGCACCTAATTTGGGCCCATACATAAATTCAGCAATCGACTAAATTTTCAATAGCTATCAAAAATATCCATTAGTACCGTCCCAATGACGCGTTCATCTAGATAAAATTGATAAATAGCAGATTTTTAGTGATGGGCCCAATCTTAGATCCATAGGCCAACATTAGAGCCATTTCCCCTATCATGCATGTTAAAAACAGATTATTTAATGAACAGCTCATGAAATAAAGAATGGAAATTTTTGAGGTTTTTCATGCTTATCGTATATACACAGCAAAAAAAATGTAATATTGATCAATGTAATTCAACCTGATGTATGAAATAATGATGTAATAGCAAAAAGCAGATACAATATTACATCAATGGATGTAATTTTGTTCGCAAAATCGATGTTCATCGTACAACGTTATATTACACAACCGATGGATTGACCTGGTTGCAGCAGTTTGGATGTAATACTAAACAACTTTTTTTTTCTGTGTATGCCTAGCGTCGTGCACTCTCGATCAACGCAGATAGGGCCTATTGAAATGTTTATCTAGAAATCACGATTGATGTTAGAATATGTCCTATGTCCATGGTAGTTATTTGAAGTGCCCAGGACCACACTGGGGCCTCACTTAGCTAGGGCTCCCATATCAAAAACTTGAAAAGGAGGACATTTCATTGGAGGTTTGGAGACTAAGGAGGACACTGATTGCTTTTCTTTACATTGAGGACAATGAGCTTTTATCAAACGTTTTAATAATATGTGTACTATCATAAAATTCATGAATTGGAAAGATTCAATTGAGATAGTTCATAACTTTTAGTCGTTACCAATTCAATTCATCGTCTCGTTATACTTTTGAAAAATGCATCAAACTAGCCCTTTAAAATTCATTTTTGATACTTGGAAATGATCTAGTCTAGCTGATTTGCATGAAAACTACAGCTTTATAACCTTGAGGTGATTCCTTGTAGAGTCCACAAATGGCCACCACGTAGGCTATACATTAGACTGATGCTAAATAGAAATTTTCACTCCACAGTTCTCAAACGGTTCCAAATTGGGCCCTGATTAGCCTTCCAAAATTTGAACTCATTTAGTGAGAAACTGACTTGGCACAAACTATTTGAAGTTTATATGGGAATTACTATGGAAAAACCATAATTTCGGTTCATATCTATCTCAAAATTCACCAGTTCAGCTCAGCTATAACTTTGTTAAAGACCACCTTTCGATTAAATGTAAGGAACAAAAATTATTAATGATTATGCACAATCAACTGTTCAGCAGGCAACATTGGTGATTCTGTCGCGTAGAATAGAAGACAAAAATCATGGCTACTATGTCACACTGCAGAATACAGTGTTGTCTATAATACAGTTGCTTAATCTTGCCATAAGATTATCAATCTCTTAAACAATTAATAACTATTTAATTTGACGTTTGGCTGAAAAACGGTTTTCTGAAAAGTTGTAGCTGAAAAAAAATCCCATAAGAATAGTAATAGAATTTGTTAACAGTACCATATTTAAAAAGGCTAGAAGACAATGAAAAAAAAAGTATGGTTTTACCACAGTAATTTCCAAATAAAATTCAAATGGTTTGTGCCAAGTCAGTTTCTTATCCAATGAGTTTAAACTTTCGGAGGCTAATCAAGACCCGATTAGAAACCGTTTGAACACTGTGAACTTTGTTCTGAATCCTTTGAAGTGCTTTTTTGCTGGTAGTGCAACAACAAGACCATATTGGCACAGCGTAAAGCATGGCCGGTCTGAAAACTTATTTAAATATTAGAAGTTTATTCGTCAGGCAAAGTTTAGATTTCCTGTTTATAAGAGGATACAAACATTTTATAAATTTGTTATATTTGGCTTGACTGCCCTCAATGTGATCTTTAAAAGTTAATTTTTGGTCAAGTATTAATCCAAGATATTTCACTTGGTTTGACCAGGAAATTGGAACTCCGTTCATAGTGACTATGTCACTACTACTTGGTTTCAACTAATTTAACCATTGATTCAGCAAAGGACTCTGCCATAGTGGGAGCGAAGAGACTCGCTTAGCGTTCTATACATAAAAAAACTTTTTTTGATATTATTCCTTACATTCGATTTTACGCTTCGCGTGCCTCTTTCTTCTCAATATGGCAGCGGCCTAAACAAAACACCGAAAATCCCATAGAACCAGAACGTCAAAATCGAACACATCTTAGATTCAATCTGTGTTGCTTTGTTCCATTTGGTGATTTTTAACTTAAATTTGACAGATGGGAAATTTTCAAATAAACTTGCTATTGTACAATAATTATTTCTGGCGGATCAGGAACCAATTCAACACCTTCTCGAAAATCATACGATTTTCGAACATTATAATTTATTTTCGAAATGTCAAATTCTAGTAAAATAAATTATAATGTTCGAAAATCCCTCTGTTATTGTCCGATTTTCCAGAAATTGTTTGTCAAAATTAATTCCTGGTTTGCTTGAAATAAGTCTGGTAGTCGATTTGTCAAATATAAGTTAAAATTCACCAAATGAACCGCAGCCTAAATGTAGCGGGGTTGACAGTTGTAGTATAGTCCTAGTCCCACTATCGGTTGGCATTTACCAGATAAGATGGGGTTGCAACATAATTAAACAAATAAGCTCTGTAAACAACGCTCTTTGAAGACAATTTTATGAATATGTTACTGGAAAAAATGTTAGGTTTAAAAAGGAGGACATTTTCGGGCAAAAGGAGGATGTAGAAAAATTATTGAAAAAGGAGGACATGTCCTCCTTTAGGATACCATATGATAGACCTACACTTAGCTGAGTCGGTAAAGGCGCAGCTTCAAAGCAAGACCATGCTGGAGGTAGCTTCCCAGTCCGGTCTAGGAATTTTCCGGGTTGGAAAATTTTTCAACTTTCCTCGGCATAGAGTATGATTGTACTCGTCACACAATTATACCAATGCAAAAATTGTACAGGCATCGAAAGCTCTCCACTAATAACTGTGGAAGTGCATCTAGAACACTAATAGCGAATTCTTTTATTATTCAGTTCCAACCTGGATCGGGTATCAAGATTGGGTCTGCTTGTTTTCTGACAAACGTCAGTTTGCTCGTTTGTTTTTAAAACCTAGCTCAGGTTGAGGTTCGCACTGACAACAAGTTCGGTTTCGCACTGGTTCCAACCCCGATAATAAACGAATTCACTATAAGATGAGAGCATGCAATAAACTAATATGCGACATGCAATAAGTTTGAAATGCAAAGAAGAAGAAGAAGAAGAAGAAGAAGAAGAAGAAGAAGAAAAAGAAAAAGAAGGGCCACACTGGTCATGTTTTCGTAACCCTTGAGGGAACTGAAACCAAGACAAATAAAATTCAAATATATGGCCTAATTTTGTTAAGATAATATAAAAATCAAGATTGTCCTGTAACAAAAAAACAAAACATTTTTCTAGATAACATCAAAATCAAGATTTTCCTGGGTAGCAAAGGTTCTATAAACCTGCCCGGTGGATCAATATAGGTTTTTAAAATGGTATTCGGCATGTTATTTATTGGTATTATTTGTTGATATTTTACTTCTTCTGTCATGCTAATCCATATCATTTGTAGATATTAATAGTAAAGTTTCTACCCGGATTTTTTTTTCAATGCAAGACATGACCAGAGGTTTGTTGTTCCTTATTGTTGAGTCTTCTAAGTTAACATACTCTCCCTATTCTTATTTTACTTGGATTTTATGTCCCAACTGGAACAATACGCCTTTCCTCAAAGTGCTATTTCTATTTGAAAACTTTCAAACATGATAGTTGAGAGCTTTCTTAGCCTACAGCCTACAGCAATAATGATAATAATAATAATAATTCCAAACCCGAAAATATCCATGACTGACCCAGGAACGAAACCCACTACCTCCAGAGCAGTGTTGAACATACTTCCGAATCTCACTGAATTGATTCTGAAAGACTTCAAAATTTTCAAATCACCTCCACTGGACGGTAACCCCCCTCATTTGCTGATGAGCTGCTGTGTAAACGGTTCTCCCCTTAACAAATCGCAAAGGAACGCGAAATCATTCGGAAATCGCCCGGTATAGTTCGGTTTTTACGAGCTTTTCCTTTTTCTCGAGCTGACGCCCGATTTTTCCCACCCACTATCGAGTCTCACCGCTTTCATCTATTTTTATTTGAAGCAACTCCCTTTGTCTAGCGGCGAGGCATCGTCGTCGTCGTCGTCGTCGTCGTCGGTGGCGGCTGCTGCCACCCCGTTTCCAATATCGAATTATTTTTACGATTTCGGACGAATAAAATCCCATCGTCCCACCATCCACTAGGACCCGAAACACGCGCACGGGCATCTCTCGGTCGGTGGGCAGGACGTGGGTGTTTGTTGGTTTTTCTTGGATTTGGTCTAAGCCAACGACGAAGAGAAGAAATTTCGCACAGAGCGAGCGATTCCGAACGATAAATTATATCAATTTAGCTAATTTCCAGGGTGCACTTGTTCCGACCCCGAACCGAACCATGACGACTTGACTTCTCCCGGTGTGTTTCGGTAATTGAGTGCTTTCGGAGGCGGGATGGCTAACACGGAGGGCGCCCGTCCTGCCCGATTTGCCCGTTTTTGCGATTGTTTGATTGTTTCGAGCTCTCGAGGGAATTTGTTTATGGCACTTGTTTCCCGTGTTTTTCCAACGCGTGAGGTGAACACATTTTTCTCTGACAATATAGATTCCATTTCACAGTTCGGTTCAGATGGGAAAATGATCAAATAGATTATCGGGGGAGAGGGAGTTCCGAGGGACTCGAGTTTCTCACGAGCAGCAACAATAGCAAACTGAGAGGTACCAATTGATTCAATATGTAACGTGGATTGATTTATGGAGTATGCGAATGTGGGATATTAATGGTCGCTGTTGAGAGTTGGTGAATGGGATTGTGGGTGAGCGAGTGTTTGGAAAATATTGACGGGTGGTATCGGGACTTATTTGAGATTGGGGTGCAACTGGTTTTGTAAATAATTACTTCAATCACCGATTTCTCGCTAATAGAATTTCACAAAAATACAACACAAACAGGTATGGGAATGATTCCTCTATCAGGTGGTATAGTTAGTTTGTGAGAGTGGGCTTTTGTTCGCGAGTAATCGAGGATTAAATGCATTGTTGTCATTGTGATAGTGTGTTCAAGAATCAGTTTTTCAAACTTGCCACTTCGGCAATGCAGAGAACACGAACATTTACCCGAATTATCGAACAATTTGAAAAATTAACCTTCACGTAACCGATTCAGTCCTTGCAAGCATCATTCGATCACATAAACTTGCCCTACCTATACTTACAGAGACGGATGATTTGTGCTTCCGTGATCTGTTCGCCACAGGATACTCCCTCAAATCATCCCCCTCCCAGCCGTCTCCCGTGTCTATTTCACCGTGTCAAAACTACCGACATCCGATTGTCATCCACCCGGATCGTGCTCGCTTCCGGAGGCGAAGCAGACCTCCGTCTCTGTCGACAACCCGAGTCGAGAGGATTAATGGCTGAATGGGTAGGAAAAACCCGCCCTGGCAATTATTTTCGTATCAGCACCGTTCGTTCGCTAGGTCGGATAGGTAAAGGAACCTTCTCGGAAAATTAGCTCGGCAAACGGGAAGCCACGTGACCGGACAAATTGTGACGACCTCTCCGCGTGTGCATTCTCTGTCCTCTTCGCCAGGGCGCGCGCGGAGACAAGTGAGATGATTTCACTTCACTTGCTACGCTGACTGGGCCTGTGGCGAACTATAGGGTGGTGATTCGATAGTAAATCTATGCTAAAGAGAAAACTGTATCGAGGTCACCCTACTGCTGGGCCGGAGAATGATATCAGATAGCTCCCTTCTCACTGATTGGCGGTGCTAAAGTGTCGAATTCCCCGAGGATGATCGGAACGAATCGAATTTATTGCTCAATTGTTTCACACGGGTTGATGTTGCGTTCGTTCGTTCGTTTGCAGGCGGGGGTGACGATGAACGAATTAGGTGGCTATATTTAGGTGCCTAACTACTTGCACTTGATGATCAAACCTATTTGGTGAAGCTTGGAAGCGCCAAATGTCACGCCAAATTTCGCCAATTGCGCTGACACATGAGCGGTCACGTGACTCCCTTTTACGAGCTGACTGTGATGCTACTGGTGAATTTGCTAGATGATATGTGAATTTGATACGGCACAGCAGAAGATGAGGATTGTGTAAATTTTAAAATAACACTAGTTTTATAGAATGAAAACTTGTAGATCTATGAATTCTAATACGAGATTGATGATGGGTCGATAAATATTCTTCTTCTCACTGGATTTGACGATTTTGCACAAGCTTTTGCCTGCTCTCAACTCAATGTTCATTGAAGCATTTTCGCAGTTATTAATTGAAAGCTTGCTATGCCAACCACTACATAAATTTTAGAATAACAGTACTTCTAGACCTTTTTAGAAATCAATGAAAATTTGTAGAACCTTAAGAGATTGATTTTAGGGATCTCTGTAAATAGTTGGGATGTTTTTATTAATTTTAAGGAATGCTATATAATTTCAAGAAACCTTTTAAATCTTCAACAATGTAATACCACCTTAGAACACCAGGAGCTGCGTTGAAGTCCTGGAGATTTTCTAGAAGTGCAACAAATTGTATAACAGTTCAGCTATTAGTGTAAAAACTCTGCGAACATCACAGAAATCCAGTGGACTTCGTAGGACATTGGTGGGCTTCGTAGAGCTTACCTTATCAATCTGCTCCACTAAACTCGATCCATGGCCACCTGCCTCGTAGTCTGCGAAGCGTCCGCGTTCGGTGCGTCTCTTCTTCTTGTTCATGTTGGCCCGCTTTCAAGAACCATTTTCACAGGGTCGTCGTCTGGCACTCTTACGTCGTGCCCAGCCCACCGTAGTCGCCAATTTTTGCAGTCTGGACCATGGATAGTTCTCCCAAACATTTGGTGTAATTTGTGGTTCATTCGTCTCCTGCACGTTCCGTCATCCATCTACACTCCACCGTAGATGGTACGCAACATCTTCCGTTCGAAAACACCAAGAGTGCATTGGTCCTCCACGAGCTTAGTCCAGGTCTCGTGGCCGTCAAAGACCATCGGTCTAATCAGCGTCTTGTCAAGAGTCAACTTCGTGCGGCAGCGAATTTTATTCGACCGGAGAGTCCTCCGAAGTGCAAAGTAGGCACGATTCCCTGCCATAATGCGTGTTTGAATTTCTCTGCTGGTATTATTTTTGGCCAGTGAGCCCAAATACACGAACTCGTCGACCACCTTGATTTTGTGACCGTCAATCTGAACTCGGGGTGGGAGGCTAACATCTTCTCTGGAATCTCTTCTTCTGATGTATTTTGACTTCAATGCGTTGATGGCAAGTCCAATCCGCCTAGCTTCAGCCTTCAGTCTGATGTGCGTTTCCGCCATCGTCTCAAAGTTCCGTGCCATGATGTCATGCGCGAAGCCAAAAAGCAGGATGGACTTCCTAAAAATCGTGCCGCTCGTGTCTATTCCAGCTCTTCTGATCACACCTTCTAACGCGATGTTAAAGAGCAGACACGAAAGGAACTCGAGAGTGTCCCCGATACTCGAACAACGCACGTCTCTCTATTCATCGTCGCCTTGACCAATTGCATCAGTTTATCCGGAAATCCGTACTCGTGCATAATCTGCCGTAACTGATGTCGATCGATTGTGTCGTATCTGGATTTGAAGCCGATGAACAAATGATGTGTGGGCACGTTGTATTCGCAGCATTTCTGCAGAATCTGCCGAATCGCGAAATTTGGTCCGTGGTAGCGCGGGCATCCATGAATCCTGCCTGGTATTTCCCCACAAACTCTTTTGGAAATGGTGACAGGCAGCGGCATAGCATTTGGGAACTTTGTAGAAAGGAAATCTATTCAGTAGAACTTCATCCACCTTCGTAGAAATTTGAAGAAATTTTGGAAAGTGTGTTCAGGTTTTGGAATTTTTCTTTAGCTTCATTGAGTTTATTAAAACTTAAAATGTTTGAAACCTAATATGAACTTCGTAAAAGTGGGGAGAATGTTCATTTTGGGAAACTTCAATGAAGTTGATGAAACTTTGTTTTATTACAGGAAACTCTATTCAAATAACGGTTCCTTCTTTTGTCTTTAGCACTTCTTAAATTTTGTATATATCTTCAGGGAAAATAAACGAAATTCTTAAAATTCCCTGAAGCTTCAGCGAATCTAAAGTAGCTCAACGATCTTTGTACAAGTTGAGCGAATCAAATATAAAATCGAGAAACTTCGCAAAACTTCTTTGAAGAATAAGGAATTACCTTTAAGGTTCAAGAAACTTCATGGAAGCTTGGCTAGATTTCATGAATTTTGTGAAAATCAGGGAGTTTTGTAAATGATAATATTGTATAAATTCAACATAATGTTCTGAGATCATGGTTTAATTTTCGGGAACAGTTAATGAGACATGTGAAATATTTGCGAGTTCAGCAATCTTGGTAAACATTTAGTTTTAATTGAAGTAAACTATAAACAAATCGTATAAGATCAGAAACCTTCGTAGAAGTGGAAGTAACATTCCAGCAATTCGCAGAACTTTCCACAAATTTAGGGAACTTCATTGAAGCTCATGGATAAGTTAAATAGATTGGAAAGAAGTTCAGGGAGCTTTATTTGAGTTCAGGGAATTGAATTAACCCTTTGTCTTTATCTTGGGGTCAATTTGACCCCAGGAAATTTAGTTAGTTTGTTAGTTAGTTATCTTTATTAAGAAGACTTTCAGCCGAACGCTGGTTCGCCTCCGGTTCCAGAAAATCTATGCAATCTTGATTATTCAACAAAACGATTTTGTTTCTCTCGCATTTTTGCATGCTGAAGTATTTTTGATATATGAGGCATCTTAGTTGAGACATAGGGGAAATGGATGTAATGTCGAACTTAATTCCCCTAATTTGGGCCCATACATAAATTCAACAATCGACTAAATTTTCAATAGCGTCCAAAAATATCCATTAGTACCGTTCCAATTCTAGTTCATCTAGATAAAAATGATAAATAGCAGATTTTTAGCGATGGGTCCAATCTTAGATCCATAAGCCAACATTAGAGCCATTTCTCCTATTTAGAATTTTATTTAATATCCGTTGTGAAGGATTTTTGCAGTGACCTTTATTTGAGAGGTACAGACAAAGGGTTAAAGAAACTTTGTAGAAGCACAGGAACCTTCGTATTATTTGTATGGAACTTATTTGATATACATAGGTTTTCAAATGATTTCAATATAGTTCTGTGATTGTTTGTCTGAACAGTCTTGAAAAATAAAATGGTTTATTCAGTTTTATTCGGAAGAACAGAAACACTTCTTCACAGAATATTAATTTTGATTTCAAAATTAAGACATATCTTCAAAACAAACGAAAAAATTCAACATTTATATGAGACGTTTGTGTGTGGCAAACAAGTGAATAAAATATGAAAGTCAATCATCAGCCGTGAATAGCTATTTAATTAAGAAATTCAAAGTTACAGCTGAGTTTATTTTAGATAATCTGAAAAAATGTCGCTACTCCTCCATGAAATGAAAAAAAAAATGTATTGCTTTGATATGTATTTCTTCAATTATCTTCAAACATAGCTGTCAATGTCCATTTGCCAGCTATGTTTGGATTCCCAGCTGATGGCTCTTCCCTGGAATCCACTATTGTCGAAAACGAAAAATTTCACAACAAAAATCAATATCTTAAAAGCCATGCACTTTAGAGTTTTGACATCCGTAAGAGAGTTTTTCTATAATGCTGGGTTTAGACTAGGCAAGTCAAATGATCAACTCAGTTGAATTCAATTGGCTTGCAAAGTTGAGCCTGGTTCAACTTTTTTTCAATTCAAGTGAGTTGATCAAGTCAGTTGAATGGCATGGTTTACACGTTCAATTCGCGTTCAAGTCAGTTGAATTCAACTGACTTGATCAATTGACTTGCCCTGTTTAAACCCAGCTTAAGAAAATATCTCCTTTTTAGCGAAGTTAGTGAGTAGGTAATATCTAATAAACACATTATTGTATAAACATTTTTCGATATTTTGTGCACTTCAAGAGCACGAGAGGACGTATATTTTAAAGGTTGTTGAGAATTGCAAGGCATTCTGATGGTTTTTGTGTAAAAGCAATCCATTTTAAAAAGCGACGCCGGTGGTAAGCGTGACTGCCTGTCAATCTAAAGGACCTGAGTTCAATCCCAGTCGGCGCCGTCGAGATTTTCTGAGGCATAACATCTCTGATCAGTGTCGTGACCTGGTCGATGTTTCAAGCATCGACCATTTGTCACTATGACTGTTTCAGCTAAATTGTTCCTTGCGTCCGTCCACTCTAAAATTAGTCAACAGAATGACGAAACGAGCCATGAACGAGCGTGATGAATGCGTTCATACATATCATTCCGCACTCTACCATCCCATAGCGTCATTTTAATCCTACGTCCTATCTCCCTCTCACTTCGCGTCTTGTGCTTTGGTCGTTTCGTAGACGTACTTGGATTTTCACGAACCGCATTCGTGTATTCGGAGCTTTGCGAAATCATGTTCGATCACTCTTGCGTGTATCTGTCAGTTTGTTATTTCATTAATGTCGACTTCAAGTGCTGCCAAATGCATTTTGCCGACATCAAACTAATTAGCGGTAAATTTATGTTTAATTCATTACTACCTTATCATATATATTACAATCAGGTATTCCACTAAGACGCCCACATTCATCACGATCTCTGATCACGCCTTCCTTCTGAAGGGAAGTAAATCCGTTGGTCCCCGGTCCATAAGTTGATAGGTTGATAGGTAGAGTCCAAGTGTGAAAGCTGCCTCCCTAGCGTCGGTAGCATTGGTACTCAGTACGGAAAACAAGATCGACGGAAAACAAATCAATAGATAAAAAGTTTTCAATCATACGAATCATGGTTGGAACGATTGTTGTTCTTAACTTGAAAGTAATATTTTTCATTGAACTAAGTGTCAATATTTTTATTTAATCACCATGGTTCCCACACCAAAAAATAATGTCTCACAGAAACTCACTTGAAAGCCATTAGAGGGGTCTGTCAATATCAACCAATACCTATATCTTCCAATTTGAGATTTCAAGAATGTCCAAAAACTAAACCAAACGTTCAATATAATAAGCAACCATACGGAACGATAACTTCATCATAGCCTATTAATTTCAAAACCATAAGCACAGCCAAACAGACGTAACACTCACAATCACATTCTTTTCAAATAAGGTTTTAGTTGGGAATATGCTCGCATGTCATGCTGGCACCACTGAAGCGTTAAGCAAGCCACTACATTTCGAACTTATCAGTGCTGCCAGTTCTTTTTCAGGTAAATTTACTAGATGTCAGCTCTTGATAATGATAAGGGGACCAAGGCATCCTACTGGATACATATACAGTAATGACCCGATTTTGTCAGCCCCTTTTTTGAAAATCTGTTCTAAGGTTCTACGAAACGCTTTTTCAGTGGTCCTATTGCACCATTGTATACCTTAAACACCAATATTGAAGATGCATGGGAATGATTTGGAATTACGATTTTATAAAAATATTTAATGTTAAAACTTTGATACGTGGGGGCGACCCCGGCGTAGTGGTTAACATCCATACCTCTCACGCCAAAGTCACGAGTTCAAATCTCACCCCGGGACAAGTCACGAATAACCCAAGACTGTTAAAGTGACTATAATAATAATAAAAAAAAAAAACTTTGATACGTGGAGTGGCCGACAAAATCAGGTCATTACTGCACCACATACTAATCTGACGAACACAGAAAAAAAAGTTGTTGAATATTACACCCAAACAGTTGATTGGTCATTTCGCTGGTAGAAAGGGCGCTCATTGGTGAAATAAGCAGAAAGCCAAGCCATCGACCGCATCCATCGCAGACTTCAAAGAACTCCCCAACACCGCCACTACCGGTAATCAAGCCTTCTCTTGGCAGGAACTGCAGCATGCCCCTCGCTGCAGCAACGGGAAGTCGGCGGAGCCGGCTAAATCGGATATCCTCTACTCAAAAGGCTACCAGTACCAGGACAGCTACGGTTGCTAGACCTCTTCAACAAGCTCTGGCTCAACAACAGGTACCCAGCAGTATGGAAGGAAAGCTTGGTAGTTCCCATGCCGAAAGCCGAGGTAGCTACGCGCGAAGTCAGCAAGTTCCCTCCAATAGCGCTAACATGTTGAATGGCCAAAGTCCTGGAGCGTATGGTCAATTAAAGACTGAATCAATACCTCGAAGCTGGAAATTGCACGGTTTCCGACAAGCTTTCGGAACGTCCACCCTACGACAGCGGTCTGCACACCGTGATAGTATCGCTCGACTTATCGAAGGCCGTCAACAGAACGTGGGCACCCCTCGTCCTTAAGCAACTAACCGACTGGAGTCTTAACGGACCCATCGTTCACTTCATCCAGAACTTCTTGTTCAACCGCTCATTCCGAGTCGCAGTCGGCAACACCAAATCCCTGCTCTTCCCCGAGGGAACGGGTGTCCCACAAGGATTGGTTATCGCCGTTACCCTGTTACTCGTGGCAATGAACGGAGTCTTCCGTCAACTACCGAAAAAACATATATGTGTTCGTCTACGCCAACGACATTCTCATCGTCACCACCGGACCCACGCCAGTACGTAAAAGAATGAGAACCCAAGCGGCAGTCTCCACCGTCGCCAGGTGGGCCCGCTCAGTAGGCTTCTAAAAGCATCAGAATTCAGAATCTAAAATCATCAGAAGCATCACATTTTTTTTCACTTACGGCGCCAAAACTTTCTATTCAAGGTTGTCTTCAGAGGTCTGCCCAGTGGGGAATCCCTGGATCAGATCAAAGATGAATGAACAGAATTACATGGAGTTAAGCCTGTCCAAGTAATCAAAATAAAAAGTAAATCCCGTCCTGGCGATTGGCGCAACGTGATTTCTAATTATTTTTATTTAGTTCACTTCAAGTCTAGTGAACTAAACAGCCTTAAGGCCTTAGAAAAAGCTAGCCTTATGCTTCATGTCCGAGTGAAGTGGAAACACTTCAGGAAGACTGTATGAAATTCACCCAGTGATGTAAGTGTCAGGGATGGGGAACTAAATGCATGATTTATGGTGATTCCTCTCACGCAAAGGACGACTGTCCTGTGAAGGAAGATCCTAAGAAAATTGTGGTTAAAACCACAACTCCAAGCGCAGTCTCGCTCTAAGCGACAGGTAGGATACGCTCCACGTTCCCGAACAGGTACAATTTCCTCTGCGGTTAACAACGGTCAGCGAGGATCAAATTTGACATTCGTACCCATAGGACCAAATATTACAATTCTTCTTCTATACCTGCTGCTAGCAAAGTTCAGCAAGTAAATGGAGCTACCTTTGCTTCTATTGCAGCTGGTAGAAATTGAAATAAAAATTCTAGGCAACATAAGTCTAACGGAAATGTTAATGATTAAGGTAGCATTACTGCTCCTTAAATGGATTTTTTTAACAGAAATCATTAATCGACATGATTACTGTTATGCCTAAAACTAAGTCCATGTTTGATGCTATTCAAACTGGAGTAAAACTTGCGAACAATATTGTCATGATTTTGAAATTCAGCAATGGATTTTAAATCATTGAATTTTTAAAAAATTGCAATGCTCGATCTCTAAGAGATAATGAAGACGAGCTATTTAACTTTTTGAGAGTTCATAACGTGCATATTGCCGTTATAACTGAAACGTTCCTTAAACCTGACCATAAGGATAAGAGGGACGCAAATTATTTCATTTATAGAAATGATCGTCTTGATGGAGCCTGTGGTGGCGTTACCATGATTGTACATAGTCGTATCAAACATAAATTCTTTCTTCATTTGAAACCAAACTTTGGGAGTTTCTGTTGAAACAAAATTTGGACAACTTACGTATACATCTGGCTATTTGTCATTCCAATGCGTAGGCCAGCAAAATAATTTTCTCAAGAGTGACCTTCAGAAGTTTCTGTAAGTTTACCCGTCATAGGTCTAAATTCTTCATTATTGGTGATTTTAATACAAAACACCGCTCATGGAATAATGCTCAAAGCAATTCCAATGGTGATATTCTGTTTGATGATTGTTCTGCAGGTTATTACACTATTCAATATCCAAACAGCCCAACATGCTTTTCTTCTGCAAGAAATCCCTCCACTATTGATTTGGTCCTAACTGATTCATGTCATCTTTGTAGCCAATTGGTTACCCATGCTGACTTCGGTTCTGATCACCTTCCAGCAATTTTTGAAATATACAAAGAAATAATTTCGAACATTTATGGAATATAACTTCGATCGAAATATTCCTTTCCGAACCAAATATGATTTTAGTTATTGCTCTTGAATATCTGACTACTTCTATAGTTGAAGCAAGAGCTGCCTCAGTACCAAAATGCGAGGTTAAATTCGATTCAATTATAATAGACGACGATTTTCAGCTCTTGATCCGTCTTAAAAATGTTCGTAAGAGACAATACCAAAGAACACGCGATCCTGCAATTAAATTTATCTGTAGAGTATAATACACTTTTAGGCCCTGGAACCGCTAGGACCTGGAGAAGGACCTGCCAAAGCCCCAAGCTGCCGGTCAAAGCCTACGACAGCTCCCGGGGTAGGCACTCATGGCCTCTGATAGTTCCGGGTCTCAAGGCGTACGGGCGTGGGAGAGTTTTCGGACAAGGGATCCTATCAAACGCTACGGTCAACGGTTAAATCTAGATAGAGCTGGAATTAGGGCGTAACAGCTTTTATAAGCAATGACTTCTCTAGTTGATTTCTAAGAATTCAAGGCATGCCTACACAAACCAACATATCCATCGGGTAGGGAAAGTCTTCCCTACTCGATGGTGATATCGATTTGCCAGGACGAGCCATGACTGCTGGAGTTCCTTAGGGTAGCATTCTTGGGCATACAGTCAAATTCCTATAGTACGGTTAATAGGGACCGCACTATAGGAACCGGCATTAACGAATACACGTAGCATATGGGATTAGAGCTAATTGGGGACAAACTCTTATTGTAGGGTAATTTGAAGAGATAACTTCCTGGTGTCTTTTGAAAAGTTATTAAACAGAATATTTGCCACATTTTGGGAACATTTAGCATCCGGAACGTCAAGAGCCTGATCCTCCGGAAGACCCGGAACATCCGTAAAAGTGGTCAATTCATGAAACTAATCCTAGAGCTCCGAGTAGAGATGAACTAGCCTAAGGCTAAAAATCTCTTAAATAAAGAATTAAAAAAAAAAAAAAAAAACAACCTAGAGCTCCGCGGTTTTTTCGAAACCGCTCATAGACGTCTTATCAGAATAAATTCGGAGTTGTGACCTGAATATGAACCCAGAGGACCACGGGATGGTCCACCGGAAGATCCGGAACATCCGTAAAAGTGGTCAATTCATGAATCTGATCCTAGAGCTCCGCGGTTTTTTCGAAACCACTCCTAGACATCTTATCAGAATGAATTCGGAGTTGTGACTGGAATATGGACACTGGAGACCACAGGATGGTCCACCGGAAGATCCGGAACATCCGTAAAAGTGGTCAATTCATGAATCTGATCCTAGAGCTCAGTGGATTTTTCGAAATCAGTATTAGACATGTTATCAGAATGAATTTGAAATTGTGAGTGGAATATGGACACTGGATACAACGGGATGGTCCACCGGAAGATCCGGAACATCCGTTAAAGTGGTTAATTCATGAATCTGATCCTAGAGCTCAGCAGATTTTTTGAAACCTCTCATTGACGACTATTTAGAATGAATTTGGAGTTGTGACTGTAATATGAACCCTGGGGACCACGTTATGGTCCTCTGGCAGATTCGGAACATCCTTAAAAGTGGTAAATCCATGAAACTGATCCTAGAGCTCCGCGGTTTTTTCGAAATCTCTTAAAGACGTCCTATTAGAATGTTATGAGTTGTGACCGGAATATTAATCGTAGAAAACACGGATTGGTTCACCGGAAGATCCGGAACATCCGTAAAAGTGTTCAATTCATGAAACTGATCCAATCCAGCTTATTGACGTCTTATCATTATGAATTGGGAGTTGTGTTCGGAAAATTGACCATAGGGACCACGGAATGGCCTTCTAAAGGATCCGGATCATCCGTTAAAATGGTTCATTCATAAAACTGATCCTAGAGCTTTTTTTGATTTTTAGAAACCCCTCATAGATGTCGTATCAGAACAAAATGGGAGTTGTGACAGGAAAAAGAACCCTTGGTTCCACGAGATGGTCTACCAGGAAGATCCGGAACTGCCGTAAAAGTGTTTAATTCATGAAAGTGAGCCTAGAGCTCCACATTTTTTTTTATCAAAACTACGCATTGGCGTCTAATTAATTCATTTGTAGTCATTGTCACAAAATTAACCCTGGGGACCAGTGGACCCTCCGAAAGATCCGAAACATCTTTAAAAGTTAACAATTCGTGACACTGATCCTAGGGCTCGGTGGTTTTTTTATTCGAAAACACTCATAGACGTCTTATAAATATGAATTCGTAGTTGTGATCGGAAAATAGACCCTTGAGACCATGGAATCATAGACGTCTCATCAGAATAAATTTGGAGTTGTTACTGGAAAATGGGTCCATGGGATGGTGTTCCGGAATATCCAGAACGTCCGTTAAAATGTTTTATTCATGGAACTGATCTCAGCACTGTGTGGTTTTCTTAGAACCGCTCATTGGTATGATTTTTCTATATATTTTCATGGATGATTTCTATGTGGTATTTAGGCATTTTAGTAGCATCTAGGCACTTTTAACTGATTTTTTGAAGATTATTCTTTGGATTTCTTGGACTTTTTTCTTTTGACTTCTTGTAGATTCTTGTAGAGTTAACGAGAGACTATCTGTTATGTTGTTATAGTTGTCATACGTTTTATTTATCACATCAAAATGTTATTTAAAAAATCATTTAAAAGTATCGTCTTATTGAGTTTCTATTCATATTTATTTATTTAGCACATCCTCCAGAGATAGATAAGCCATGTATCTATTCTTCATTATATTCTTCTTTCAAAGTTACCTACATTTTACGGTACCTTCTTTTAGTGTCCACGTTACCAATTTTGTCGATTTTTTAAACCAATTGTACACGCTAGAAACGAGATTCTAAATTATTGCACATATTTTTTGATTTTTGAATAACAAAATACAAGATCGCACTATACACATGGCCACAATCTTTACAATCACAAGGGATCGGATGTAAAGTTTATCAATCATCTTAGAAAGCTGAAGGGAACCCATACTACTTATAACCATCTAAATATTGAAGAGACCATTGGATTGTGCACTTTTTGGAGAATTTGATTTTTTTTTTAGCAATTGAAATAGTAAACATATTTAACAGATTGTACTATGGTATACTTTACGTTCATTTACTGGTCACAACTCTGAATTAAGGTTTTCGAAAAAAAACCGCAGAGCTCTAGGACATTTTCAAGCATTGACCACTTTTACGGATGTTCAGGATCTTCCAAAGGACCATCCCGTAGTCTCCAGAGTCCATATTCCAAACACAACACCGATTTCATTCTGATACGATGTTTATGACTGGTTTCAAATACACCACGGAGTTCTAGGATAGGTTTCATGAATCGATCACTTTTCGGATGTTCCGGATCTTTTAGTAAACCATCCCGTGACCCCCAGCATCCATTTTCTGGTCACAACTCCTAATTCATATTGATAAGACGTCTATGAGTGGTTTCGAAAAAACCGTGGAGCTCTAGGAACAATTGCAATTATGGACCAGTCTATGAGTGGGTTCGAATTAAGCGCGGAGCTCTAGAATCTGTTTCGTGAATTGACCACTTTTACGGATGTTCCGGATCTTCCAGAAGACCATAGCATAGTCCCCAGAGTCCATATTCCATTCAAAACTCTGAATTCATTCTGATAAGACGTCTATAAGTGGTTTCGACAAAACCACGGAGTTCTAGGATCGGTTTCATGAATTGACAACTTTAACAGATGTTCCGGATCTTCCAGTGAACCATCCCGTGGTCCCCAGTATCCATATTCAGGTCACAACTCCGAATTCATTCTGATGAGATGTCTATAAGTTGTTTCGAAAAAACCGCGGAGTTCTGGGATCAATTTCATGAATTGATCACTTTTACGGATGTTCCGGATCTTCCGGTTAACCATCCCATGGTCCACAGAGGCCATATTCAGGTCACAACGCCGAATTCATTCTGATAAGATGTCTATAAGTTGTTTCGCAAAAACCGAGAAGTTCTAGGATTAGTTTCATGAATTGACCACTTTTACGGATGTTCCGGGTCTTCCACAGGACCAGACTTGTGACTTTCCGGATGCTAAATGTTCCCAAAAGGTGGCAAATATTCTGTTTAATAACTGTTCAGAAGACACCAGGAAGTTATCTCTTCAAATTACCCTACAATCAGTGTTTGGTCCCAATTAGGTCAAATCCCATATGCTACGTGTATTCGTTAATGCCGGATCGACCGCACTATAGGAATCCAGGGGTAACCGTTCTATAGGAATCCGGCAAGAACGAATCTGTACTATAGGAATCTTGACTGTATATTGTATAACATTTTCACTTCAGACCTAGCTGATTTGCCTCAGATTTGCCACAAATCTTTGTTCACTGATGACACAGGCATTTCTGCTAAAGGAAGAAGTATTCAAGTTATTTGCAGCAGACTGCAGAAAAGTTTAGATATTTTCTCTTCTTATTTACAAAAATGGAAGATTTCTCCCAACGCTTCCAAAACTCAATTTATAATATTCTCACATAAGCCTAGAGCTTCCTTTTTCAAACCTAGTAGTAGTTACATAGTCACTATGAACGGATTTTCAATTTCTTTGTCAAGTCGAAGGAAATATCTTAGATTAGTACTTGACAAAAATTATCTTTTAAAGATCACATTGAAGGCATTCAAGCCAAAAGTAACAAATATATTAGTATCCTCTTACAAACAGAAAATCCAAACTTGACAGCTTGACGAATAAACTTCTAATGTGTATACAAGCCATGCTTTACGCTGTGCCAATATGGTCTAGTTGTTGCAATACCAGAAAAAAAGCACTTCAAAGGATTCAAAACCAAGTTCTGAAGATGATTTTGAAGTTGCCTCCCTGGTACAGCACCACCAAGATACATGGAATTTCGAATATTTAGACTTTAGAATTATTATTATTATTATTTAACTTTATTAAAGAGGCTTTCAGCCTTGGGCTGGTTCGCCTCCACGACTTTAGAACAATTGTAAAAGAAAACAATTAATAGGGTAAATGTCGGCTTCGGCACCCATTGACTGTTTTCGGCAATCAAAATTTAAACGTTAATTTCACTATGTTTTACCATCAACACACTTCCCTGAATGTATCCAAATGATTCTTTAGTCTTTCAGCTTCAATCTGATTATATTTGTAGGACCGAGCAATCCTGTTATGCCAGATTTTTCTTCAAATGAAGCATACGTAATACAAAATGGGGCTGATTTCGAGTTGCCGATAATAGAACAGCTGGTTAACACGCAGTTCTAATGGGAAGGTTGCCGAAGAAAAAGAGGCTGCCGACAATAGTCACACTCACCTGAGAAGTTTAGAGCGTTGTAAAAACGCTTTCAAACAGTTTTGAAGAATTCTGTCGATTGGAATGGATAGAGAAGCAAGCAGCAGATGAATTGAAACAAACAGACACGTCATATATGTGCGTGACGCTGTAAAAATGCTAATAGAAGTGCGGACGCTGCTTAGATTGACGAGAATACGTAAATTCCCCTAATTTCAGTCAAGAATCGTTGCAATCCTCAATTTTAACAATTAATTCCCTTGACACTTAAATAAGATTTAATTGCAGTATTTTGTTTTAAGATGACAATTGTTATACTGACATGCAGGTATTGAAATCCTGCTTTAAATACTAAATTGCCAAAGCAGGAACTGACCGGCATCAACATTAAACCCACTACCTCAAGTATGAAATTGCTTTGTAGCTACGCCCTTAGCGATTGAGTCAGAAAATGAAATGAAGGTTATGTAACGCCAGTTAACTTGTTTTAAATTAAAGTCCGTTTTGGGCAAGCTTAAAACGGAACACACCTGGGATTGTGACGAACTAACGAAAATGAGAGTCATGAGAATGGTTGGTTGTTTTACACACTATGTTACTCTTGAATAATATGAATAATATGCAAAATTTGCAAAACGTCACATAGGCCAAATGAGATTTGAAAACTTTCGGAATTGTTAATAAACATGACTTCATAGGTGTAGATCTGTGAATGGCATGAAGCAACAAGCAGGCAATAGCCATTTAGTGGAACAGCTCCAAGCAACTGACGTCCATCAGAGGTTGCAGTGAATGAACCAAGTTCGATGTCAATCCGCTTGCAAATCACACGGCCGTAAATAATGCAACAACGTCCGGCTGGGCTGTTAATGGCCAGGAGAGTGCTAAACGCATCCAAAGTGATTTCCCAGAATTAGGCAATTAAAAGAAGTGCGATTCGTCGTAGCCATCGTCGTCGTCGACGTCGGCAGCAGCAGCAGCAGCAAGGTGACACCCAGCCATCCGTCCGACAACAATGGTGAATTAAGCTCTCCGAAGCCCCGGAAAAAATGCTAATTGAATGCAGCGATCATTTAACTGTCAACTTGTCCAAATAGACTGACATGGGCGCATAAAGAGCTTCATGTTCGTGCCATCTTCTACACTTCCGACCAGCCAACCCCACCCACTCACCGCGCACTTTCCGGCTGTCTCTTTGTTTGCGACCTGTCACTCGCTCTCTCAAGCTGTGTTGTAGTAGGTATTTGCCTTGTTTTGCCAAAATGCAGACACATTTTGGAAGCTGTGCGGTTAGCGGCTGGATTAACGAGACTTTTATTGGCTCCAATTGCGAGAGATTCCCAATGGGCATCAACCCTTCTCCCCTGCCCCTGAAAATATGCCTCCAGCCATACAACCGAGATCCGTTATGAGTGCATTAATTCACGCCAATCGAAACTGCCTCACCTCGAAGTGAAGCCAGCAGCCAACACAATGTAATAAAAATTATACAAATCTAAATCACTTCTGGTCTTGAGACACTTCAACGAATTCCCATTTATCTCCCCGGGCTGGAGGAAGCCATCTACCGTGCAGCTGTCTCATTTAATTCTGCCCCCCTCAAGTGAACGGGACCGTCCTCCATCCCGAAAAACGAAACCCAGCTCTCCACGATCGCACCGACCGCAAGCCTCCGAAAGACAAGAAGTGCCATCGCGAGGAAATATTTTACGGCCAGCGAGCCCGGCCAACAACAGCACACGGTGGTGGTATCATAAATCGATTCACTGTTTATTCTTCATAATTTGAATATTTTCAATTTTTCGCTCCTCCTTTCGCCCTCACCCCCCTTGATCGAAAGCCATCCCGTAACGTAACCGCAGAACGCGCGAGCTTTGTGCTTAATCCCGAGTCAACGACGACGACGCGGAGGCTACGAGCTACCTTTACCACCCGTCGTTCCCGGTTAAGCGAGTGGCAATTCTCCAAAATCATCATAAACTTTATAACATTCCGTTGGGGTTCCACGCGCGAATGGCTCCGTCTCTCTGGACTGCTCGTTTCGTGCCTCTTGCACATGTTGGTGGTGGAAGGAGGAGACAAGTCAGCATAAAGAATTACCTGGTTGAGATCCTCCTCCGCACTCCGGCTCAACCATCCCATGTCGGTCGTCGTGGGGACATTGAGAGCTCCCGAAGTTATGAGTTATGGCCAAATGTGCTGTGCTGAGCTTGCACGGGAACTTCATACAGGCTTTTTTTTTCTCCTCTCGATTGTTTGCAACATTCTTTGCCAAAGCTTTGAATGTGTCAGCGGAAAATTTTAATTTTTGTTTACTTTTGCATTCATCGCCCATTCAGTCACACCTTTTCACGACTGCATAAGTACACTGAGGAGGATTTTGGATGCAAATGGCGATTCAAAGGGTGATAATGTTGAAAAATGGACCCATTCAAATCGCGGTCAGAAGCGTGTCCAACGGATGGGCTGAAATGTGGCAGAAGGGCCGTGTTTTTTTTTTTCATTTTGCCCCAGAAGTTTCGTTTGAAGTTTGAATGTTATGCAGAACTATTGAAGGCCGTTTTGAGCAATCAATAAAGGACTGTACATGCTAATTATTCATGAAACAATGCAGGTGCAAGTCCATGATGATTCCGCCGTCAAAATCACTCCAAGCAGAGATTAGTGTCCAATAATCACTGCCATCACATGCAATCGTCTCCTGACACACACCGGCAGCAGCGAGCAGAGCAACAGGTTTCACTGGAACTCTCAGCTGGAATCCCGTGTTTGAGTCGGACCGAGACTCAGAAAGCAAGCATAGCAGGAAATTTCATCGATCATTGATTATTTTTAGCTTCTGAATATCGTCAACATTGCTCGCTGCTATCAATACACCAAAAAATAAAACATCCATGCTAGAGACAAAACCCCTACTGCGGGAACATGGCATATTCATTGGTGGTCGTTGATGATTGTTGTTGTTCCATCCGAAGGTATCTACTACATACTGGGAATGACGACCGGGTGATGGGTGATGGAAAAAAATCCTCTAGTTTAAAAATGACACACGATAGCTCGAGCATATCTGCGGCTGATTATATTATTAATCTACGTCAAAAGAAGTTATGCTGCTTTTCGGTCGGGACTGGCAGGACTGGTAGGTGGTGGATGCGTGATGAGGGATGATGGTCGTGGTAGAACAGATCACTTCTGGAATTCCGGGAGACACACTGATTTCCTGGGAGGGTCCAGCATGCTCTCAGCATACCGATTTTCTCCTGACTGATGAAAACAAATAGTCATTAGTCAAAATTGCTGAGCTCCCGAAACAGGACTACATAAGTTGGTTTACATTGTCTTGCTGTTTCATTTTTCGATCGCTCTGAAAGATCACGGAGTTGATGTTTGCTTAACACATGCCAAACGATGATGGGTGCTTTCCGGGAATTAACGGTTGGGCTACCGTCTTGGGATGTTGTGAAAAATATTTGTGTTCTCCTCATTCGGTCGAAAGCAGCACAGAGGTTCTCACACGAAAATTTTCAATTAACGACAGCAGAATTTGCACCCGTTCAGTGGCTGTCAGTGGGCATTTGGCTAGGCGGGTGGGCTTGGGAAGTCATTTTTGGATGGTCAGAGAAGGGAAAAGGAATCCAAGATCGAAAAAAGTAGATTAAGGTAATTAAGTTTTGCGTTTCAGTAACCGACTTTGCAAGCATTGAAAGTGGCTTGAGGTTTGTTTTGTCTCAATATTAGTTTGATGCAATGAAGTACTGGAGGAAAAACATTAAATGTGGGAATGGAAATTAGGCACAATTTCAGGCGTAACATTTGATAACGGCACAAAAGCTTTTGTAAATTCCTTTGCTCGCGAACCAATGTACGCCCACGCAAACCAGTACCACTTTCGGAAAGGTGAGAGTTGTCCCTACCCGATGATGTTGATGGTTTGCGTAGGCGTACTTGGTTCGCGTGCAAAGGGCATTACAAAGTTTGTTTACATAATCTTTTGTGCCGTTATCAAATGTTACGCCTGATTTATTGAATTCCGCCGAGGTTGTGAACAAGGTGGCCAGATTATTTTTTGACGTAGGATTACGTCTGTGATTTCTATATTGGGGTACACTTTGTGAAAACCGAAAATGGTACATGTAACAAAATTATGAAAGATTTTGAACGTTAATAACTCAGCTGTCCCTGGACCAATTTCAATAATTTTATCACCAATCGATCAGAATTATTTCTACGTATTGAAAGCAATGCTTCCGACCGTTGATTTTCAACAAGAAACTATTAAAAAGTGGTAAATTTCAAGCATTATCCAAAATTATTTCGAAATAACTAACAAATTCACCAATTACGTACATGCATATGCCGCTTCCCCAACACTGTCATCAGAGAATCGTTTCTAGAAGAAACATGTCGATGTAGCATTGCTGCTTCCCCAACACTGTCATCAGTGAGTCGTTAGTAGACGAACCAAGTCGAAGTGGCATTCGCCTCCGATCTTCGGGCGTGTGCGAATAGGGAGGATGCGATTGCGTAACATTTTGCACACTCATCGTCATATTCAGAACCACACGCCCCCAAAGACCTCACAAAATGCTCTCCAGAGTTGTAATCTTGCAACCAAACTTGGAAGCGGGGTGTAAGTGATTTTGATCGATTCTCTTCATCGGCTTTTTGTTTCGTTCCAAACTAGACGGCAAACAAATTTAGTCGTCGTCATAGAAATGAAAACTAGCAACGCAGTGCTTTTGGTTCTTGGGTTACACTTGATGGTTGCAATTCTGCTGTTCGACATTTTCGAACGACCCCCAAAAAATAGGGAATTACACTTTATTCTTGTGATGCCTTAAAGTCCAATTATTCGATTGACGATTAATCGTAAAGATTTTTCCAGCTATTCGATTAAATATTTAACCAACATCCCTTCTTATTTCTACTCGTTTGATTAAGCACAGGCAGAAAATAAATAAAAGTACTAATTTATCTGAACAAGCCTAGGATCATAAATTCGCCGAAATAAGTGTTAAGCGTCTTTCTGCTAAAGGCTAATATTGACCAACTTGTTGAGAGAAGGACTTTAATGAGAAAAACTAAAAAGGGGAGGAGCTTTAGCTGGGTGGACACTGACATTCTGCGGCCTTCAAACCTATCATAGACACCAGTTCAACCGCTGTCCAGTAGCAGACGGGCCATGACTTGCGAGTGCCCAATCATTGAACCAAAGAATATAAGGTTGTCCGGTCCGATTTGCTGATCCAGCTGCCAAAATATCATCATCAAAACTCCAAAGGCTTTAGCCTGTACTACCATCGGTCCTTTTCAGGGCCACCAAGATTTTCCAAAAGAGTAAAATTTCTGAATATGTCCCAACTAAAATTCATATCAAAGGGTTCTTTTCAGGACAATCATAGTCATATTAAAGAGTATAATCAGAGAGAACCCCGCTCAAATCCCTATTCCTAGACAAAACACAATCTCCTGCTGCAGTTAAAAAAAACATTTATTATATAAGACCCCATAGTCCTACGTCACCATTGCGTACAACCCCATAGGGCTGTACTTTGTAGTTTTTCATTATCGGTAGGTTCTCAAAACTTTTAACTTTTAAACTTTTTAGTTATCGGTAGGCCCTTTGTAAGAAGGCTTTCCCGAAAATTGAATCCTTTGTGAGCGGAGAGGGGTATTGATGAAAACAAATCAAGCTGAACATTGCATTAAGGCCTAAGTAACATTTTTTTTTTGTTTATTAATTTATTTGATAAGGCTCAACCGAATTAACTTTACAGAGCCGAGGATTCTTGGTCACTATACAATACATCTTAAAACTATAGTCAAAAGGTACAACACAATAAACACTTTATCTTCCGCTATCCAAAAAGCCTCCTCCATCAGAACTGGAGCCGCTTCCAGTAGTTTCATTGTATGGCAAATTGTTGTATGCCAACGAGGGTCAGAGTGCGTCCATTGCAGCAATGGACACAAAACGTGGTCAGCACTCACACACAAATCACGAAACGGTTGCTTTCCAAAGTCGACGACGCATCGACCGAAAGAACTGCTGATGAAGAACAATGAGGAGGACCACACAATGGTTGCTGTCGAGAAAACAGACGATCGCGTAGCACACATCGAGAGTGGCCTGCTTTTGTCGACAGCCGAGTGAACACTGCTAGGTAACATTGACAGATTCTCTTTGTCAACTTTCTCTTTGTATGCCCATGGCCATGTAAAGACATTCCCAGGCATTTTTGGCACACAGATCGATAAAAAAAGCTTTCATCTAAATACGACAAACCCAACAAGAAACGGTAATGTGCTCAAGTTATTAACGAAAAGTCCACGAAGAGAATCGATCAATGTTAGTTAGGACCTAATGCAATGTTCAGCTTGAAATCACGCGCAATTTCAAACTTTCGAACCGATGTTCTTTTAAAAGGGTAAACGCACCAGTATTGGCCATGTTCCTATTTTGCCACCTTTTGACGATATTTCACGTTGTTTACAATTTAAAGATGTTCAATTGCGTTCAGTTTGTTGGTACAAATCATATTAATCGGTGTACATAAATATTTTGGCCACTAAATGCACGAATATTGTAATTTATTAGGTTTTCTGAGGTGTAGCCAAAATAGTAACCTATGACCAATACTGGTGTACTTCCCCTATACGATTTCCTAGGTGTCTTAAATTCTATTAGTTTTAAACACAAAGTAGTCAGAAAGATATCCGTCCTACAGCCATCGTTCAATGATATGTGTAATTCGAACCCCTCAAAAATATGCGGATCTTAACAATACCAATTAAGAATAACAAGTAAGTGCGAGTAGGACGAACGGAACACGATATCAAAAAAGGGAGAAACAGAAAATGGCATCAGACAGAGAAAGTCGATTAAACGAAAAAAAAACAACTCATTCGTACACGGTAAGAAAAAAGTACCCAACGGCGCCGGTGGTGTAGTGGTAAGCGTGATTACCTCTCACCCCAGCAGGCTTGGGTTCAATACCAGTCGGCGCCGCCGGGATGTTCTGAGGCATAACATCTCTGATCACGCCTTCCTTCGGATGGGAAGTAAAGCCGTTGGTCCCCGGTTCATGAGTTGATGGGTCGATAGGTAGGGTCCAGGTGTGGGAGCTGCCTTCCTGGCACGTCGGTAGCATTGGTGCTCAGCACGGCTTAGAAAGTACGTTTTGTGCCGAATATGTAAAAAAGAAGTGACTTTGGATGTACTTTTTCTGCAAAATATGTAAAAAAGGAGGGACGTCGGATGTTAACCTAAATGCATATATCATGCATCATAGATAGAGATAGATAGATACATTGTCATCATCATGATTTTCTCTGCTTGATCGTCAAGCAGTTCAGTTCGGTGTTAGCTCGCTCTCTCGAGTTGTTTGAAAAGTTCATTGCGATAGTGTTCGCGCTCTCTCTTTCGCGGTTTGTCGTGCGTGTGTGTGTGCCCTGTAATGGGGAAGGTCGCGAAGCCCGGCGAAGGTCCAGAACCCCGGTGAAGGAAGCTTCGGTGTGCCTACCTCGAACAGGTTTGCTGTTCTCCCCATGGATGGGAACATCCAGCCAGCTATGTTGGAAAAACGCAGTAAGAAGAGGAAGAAGAATCGAGGCCAGTCCGATGTCACTGCGACGAACAACAGCGATGTTGGAGATTTCGGTGACGCTGCCGAAACCGTGAATACTGCCGAAATGAGCACGGCAAAAGTGAAGCTACCTCCATTGGTAGTGAAAAATGCCCATCTTAATGTGCTCATTGCGGATCTAGCGACGCTGGGCGTTAAAGCCGAATACAAGTTGGGCAGAGTCGGCACTAAAGTGGTGCTCCGTACCAAAACGGAGTTTGACGTGGTCGTCGCCCACCTGAGGACTTCCAAGGTGGAATTCTTTACCCACGACATTCCCGGTGAGAAGCCGTTTAAGGTCGTCATCAGGGGCCTACCAAACTTCGACCCGAAGTTTATCGAATCAGAAATCAGGGACCGGTACAAGCTGGCCCCAAGTGCCGTGTATCGAATGACAAGAAGAGACGAGAATGTGAAGGCGTATCCGGATAGCCTTTTCCTGGTACACTTCCAGAAGGGAACGGTGACGCTCAACGCACTGAAAGCCATCCGGTCCATCAATTCCATCATCGTTTGCTGGGAGCCATCGCGATGTGACTCAGTGCCAGCGGTGTCTGAACTTCGGACACGGTACCCGCAACTGCAACATTAAGCCAAGACCATGCCACCTCCGAATGTGCTGCGGATGAAGCTGTGGCGTCCAAATGCGCCAACTGTGGTGGTGCTCACCAAGGATCCAATAAGCAATGCCCTAAACGCGAGGACTTCAAGCGCATCCGAAATCATGCGTCCAACAACAATCAACCAGCACGAAGGAAGGATAAGGCCCCGGCTTTCAGGAAGGAGGACTTTCCGCCTCTTCATGGACAAGCGATTCCCAGGGTGCGATCCGCGCCCCCTCAAGAAACGTCTGGATCATCTGCTGGACAAAGCTCTCCATCCCCCCCCCTGGATTCTGGAGGCAACCAACAGCTCAAACAAACAATCCCGATCTGTTCTCAGCAGATGAACTGATGGAGATTTTTATCAACATGACCGGTGCTCTACGTAAGTGCCGCAATAAGCCCGAACAGATCCAAGTGCTTGGTAAGTTCATCATCCAATATGGTGTCTAAACCGCTAACCATCGCTACCTGGAACGCTTGCTCTGTAAGAGCTAAGAAGATTGAGCTTGCCGACTTCCTCCGCAAGCATAGCATCGACGTGGGTCTTCTAACCGAAACCCATCTAAAGTCCGGCGACAGCTTTTGGTTGCCTGACCACAACATTATCCGGCTTGATCGCACCAGCTCCAGGGGGGGGGGGGGGGGTGTTGCGGTCGTCGTCAAGAAAGGAATAAAATACCACATTCTGTCCCATATCCGCACTTCTATCATCGAGGCCCTTGGTGTGGAGGTGGAGTCGTCGACTGGATACGCCCAGTTCATCGCCGTCTACTGCCCTCGACAGTGTGCCGCCAGCAGTGGACTAGCGGCTAAATTCAAGAAGAACCTGTCCACCATCACCCGTACCGGTTCCCGCTTCATAGTTGGAGGAGATCTGAATGCTCGCCATGAGGCCTGGCGGAACTACCAGCAGAACCAGAACGGTCGTCTGCTGTTCGACCACTCACAGCATGGGCTGTACTCCGTTTGGTTTTCGGATGAACCAACATTTATCTCACCGGCGGGCAACCCATCGACGCTAGACCTGTTGCTGACAAATATTGGCTTGTCCAAGCCGGTAGACTTGAACGAACTCAGCTCCGACCACCAACCGGTGGTGTCTGAACTGGGCTGCAACGTGGCTCCTGCTTCAAGCCTACGCAAGGACTACCATCGCGTAAACTGGGCCCAGTTTGGACGCGTGGTAGACAGGCACATCATCGACAACCCGCCGCTTGATACCGTGGAGAACATCGACCGAGCGTTGGAAGGACTCCACCAAGCCATAACCGTGGCTGACGAGGCGTGCATCCGACGAGTTCCTGTGAGGGGTAAGTTTATTGCCATTGATTCCCACACTTAATTATTGATTCGATTGAGAAATGTGCGTAGACGCCAGTTTCAGAGGATTGGAGATCCAGCGATGAAACGTGAAATGGCCGATCTGAACAAGGAGATTGCTTCCAGAATGGTCTCACTCCGGAACGAAAGTTTCGGGTGGCTTGTCCAGAATCTGGAAGACCGCTCCAGACCATTCTGGAAAGTTGCCAAGGTCTTAGAGACGCACCCTAAACCCATTCCGCCACTAAAAGATGAAAATGATGACGATCGGCTCATAATCACCCCTCAGGAGAAAGCAAATGCGATTGGTGAGCATATTGCCAAATCGCACTTGCTTGGCTCCAACATCCAAAGTCCGCTCGAAGTTCAGGTTGAGCAATGCGTACTCAACCTTGATTCCTCCCCTTGTGCCATCCCTCCGGAGGATAGAATCACAGTGGAACAGATTTGCTCAGCGCTGAAATGCACCAAAAACATGAAGGCCCCCGGGTTTGACGGAATATTCAACCTAGTGTTGACAAATCTCAGCATGAAGGTTCACTCTCTGCTGGCTGCTGTCTTCAACAGATGCTTGGAACTGCACTACTTTCCAAGTATCTGGAAGACAGCGAAAATCATACCTATCTGCAAACCCGGGAAGTACCCAACGCTAGCTTCAAGCTACAGACCAATCAGCCTCCTTTCAGCGCTGAGCAAATTGTTCGAGAAACTCATTCTCAATCGTTGGCTCAAGTTTGTCGAGGAAAATAACATTCTCCTTCCGGAACAGTTTGGGTTCAGAAAGGGACACTCCACCAATCACCAGCTAGTGCGGGTGATGAATAACATCCGAAGTAACAAAGCTGTATCCAAGTCCACAGCCATGGCCTTGTTAGACGTTGAAAAGGCGTTTGATAATGTCTGGCACAATGGGCTTGTATACAAGCTCTGTAACTTCAACTTTCCATTACATTTGGTTAAAATCACCCGTAACTACCTCCAGCAAAGGTCGATACCTTGTTGAATGGTTGTCTTTCAGACACGTTTTCCATCCCAGCAGGAGTCCCGCAAGGCAGTCTGCTGGGCCCCTTGCTTTACAGCATTTACACTTCCGACATTCCTCCCCTCGGAGACGGTTGCGTGTTCTTCCTGTTCGCAGATGATACCGCAATAGCCGTCAAAGGAAGGATGCCTCGCGAAATAACGAACAAACTTCAACGATGCCTTAACGCCTTTGCTGATTATGCCACCACGTGGAGACTCAAAATCAATGCTTCCAAAACACAAACAATCATGTTCCTCCATCGACAATCACCCAAACTAAAACCGGCTCCCTCTTGTACTGTAATCATGGATGGCACAAGGGTTGAGTGGTCCGCCGAAGTAACTTATCTCGGGATGTTGTTTGACGAAAAGCTCCTATTCCGCTCGCATGTGGAGAAAACCGTAGTCAAGTGTTCCGCCTTGGTTAGGTGTCTGTATCCGCTGATTTGCCGCAGATCCCGCCTCTCAAGGTTGAACAAACTGGCCGTCTACAAACAAATCGTAGCACCTGCGATCCTCTACGCAGCTCCGGTGTGGGAATCATGTGCACAGACTCACAGGAACAAAATCCAGGTCGCTCAGAATAGAGTGCTGAGGATGGTTCTTGATCGTCCTTTTGACACTAGAATAACAAATTTACACGAAGAGGCAGGCATTGCCAAAATAGATTCCAGAATTAACGAAATTAAGACTAAATTTGCAGAAAAATGTAATTTATCAGACCATGCTTTGATAAGCAATTTGTATATAGTAGGTTAGGTGTATATAGTAGCTGTAGGTTAGTTGTAGTTGTAAATAGTAGTTATAAGTAGTCTCCTTTTTCCAATTCAAATCAAACCAATCCCACCAAGGTGGTCATACTTTAAAATAGGCCTGATAGGACTAGAAACTGTAAATAATAATTAAAATCTCACTGTACTAAAGTTGAAAAGACGCATCTGTGTCACTTGAAAAATGCATACATGTAAACCACACAAACACAAGAAATAAAGATCATTTAACTAAACAGTTAAACCGCTGTCCAGCAGCAGACGGGCCATGACTTGCGAGTGTCCAATCATTGAACCAAAGAATATAAGGTTGTCCGGTCCGATTTGCTGATCCAGCTGCCAAAATATCATCATCAAAACTCCAAAGGCTTTAAGCCTGTACTACCATCGGTCCTTTTCAGGGCCCACCAAGATTTTCCAAAAGAGTCAAATTTCTGAATACGTCCCAACTAAAATTCATATCAAAGGGTTCTTTTTAGGACAATCATAGTCATATTAAAGAGTTTAATCAGAGAGAACCCCGCTCAAATCCCTACTCCTAGACAAAACACAATCTCCTGCTGCAGTTAAAAATAACATTTATTATATAAGACCCCATAGTCCTACGTCACCATTGCGTACAACCCCATAGGGCTGTACTTTGTAGTTTTTCATTATCGGTAGGTTCTCAAAACTTTTAACGGTAGTTATCGGTAGGCCCTTTGTAAGAAGGCTTTCCCGAAACTTGAATCCTTTGTGAGCGAAGAGGGGTATTGATGAAAACAAATCAAGCTGAACATTGCATTAGGGCCTAAGTAACATTGACAGATTCTCTTTGTCAACTTTCTCTTTGTATGCCCATGGCCATGTAATGACATTCCCAGGCATTTTCGGCACACAGATCGATAAAAGAAGCTTTCATCTAAATACGACAAACCCAATAAGAAACGGTAATGTGCTCAAGCTATTAACGAAAAGTCGACGAAGAGAATCGATCAATGTTAGTTAGGACCTAATGCAATGTTTAGCTTGATTTGTTTTCATCAATACCAATGTGTGGGAACCTAATCTTAAGTATAATCATATCTCCCTACTTTTGGGTACAACTAACTTACTTTTGGGTAGAAAGCTAGTGGACAATTCCATACGATTCCACACAAGTAAATGAAAACTACTTTGACCCTCTTTACCTACTTTTTTGGTTTCTGCACCATGGTACCGAGATGAGTGAAAATAACTTTCTTTTGGTTGCTTCTTACCGTATACGTTAGATTTGAGTTGCAAAACACATCGCATTCGATCAAACTGACTGACTACACGGAATACAAAACTTAGGTTTTGAACATTTTACAAGATTACTACGGCTGTGTTCCAATGATGAATTTTCACTTAAATTTGACAGTTGTAAAAATTTCAAATGAACCTGCTATTCCAGTAGACTTATTTCTGACCGATCAGGAATCAATCTTGACAAAATCGGACGATCAACAACCCAAGTATCACACAGCCGTCACAAAAAGTTGCAACAACTTGATTGCGACTCAAATGAGTCACATAGAAGTTATCTCAGCCGAATTATAACAAGTGTGCTGCTAGAGAACAGAGGGATTTTCGAACACTATTTATTTGCGAAGTGCAAACTTTAAGTGAAAATTTACCAATGAAAAACAGCCTTAAAATCTGTGATTCTTCGTGAAATCGGTAGGTCTGGCCCCTAGACTGATGCAAAATTTGAAATTTTCGCTCCACGGTGTTCAAACGGTTTCAAATCGGGTCATGATTAGCCTCCGAAACTATAAACTTATTTGACAACAAATTGACTTGGCACAAACCGTTTGAAGTTTATATAGAAATTACTTTTAATTGTCTTCTAGCCTTTTTACATATTGTACTGTTAACAAATTCTATTGCAATTCTTATGGGAATTTTTATTAGCTACAACTTTGCCGAAAATCGTTTTTCAGCCAAACGTCAAATTGAATAGTTATATAATCTGATGGCAAGATTAAGCAACTGTATTTTTGACAACACTGTATTCTGCAGTGTGACATAGTAGCCATGATTTTTGTCCTCTATTCTACGCGCCATAGACACCAATGATGCCGGCTGAACAGTTGATTGAGCATAATCATAAGACATCAGTGACTTGAATCATTTATAAATTTTGTTCCTTACATTTGATTGAAAAATAATTTTAAACAAAGTTGTAGCTGAAAAAAATTTCAACAAGCTCAGCTATCATTTTCTAAAGTAGAGTGAACTGGTGAATTTTGAGATAGATGTGAACCGAAATTATGGTTTCTCCATAGTAATGCCCATATAAACTTCAAATGGTTTGTGCCAAGTCAGTTTCTCACTAAATTAGTTCAAATTTCGGGAGGCTAGTCAGGGCCCAATTTGGAACCGTGGAAATTTTGCATCAGTCTACTGGCCACCCTGGTTGTGAAGCGCATGGAAGACAATAGCAAAGTTCGACAGAAATCTCTTGATCTGCATTGGCGTAACTAATGGGGATTCCAAGGGGGCCAGGCCCCCTCCATAATTACCCAGCCCCCCTAGGAATTTTGGGTGTTTCTTAAACACCGATATTTTGTCAAGCAGCTGCGAGGTTACTCTTTATTTCTATTGATTTTTATAAATGTCTACTTTTCTTAACGACTAGAAGAAACAATGTCTATAATTTATATTATATCGACATTTAATCGATAGCATAAAAGACGTCTTTCGGCTTATCAAATTGACCAAGAGTACGAGATTTTTATTTAACTCAGGGAACATCAAAAAACTTCAAGGATTTCTAAAAAGTTCAGGGAAAATCTAAAAAATTAATGAACCTTAGTATAAATTATGGGGATTTAACAGAGCTTCAGGAAAATTCAAAGAAACTCATAGATTCATAGAACTGCGAAGAAGTTATTGTTCGGGGATCTTCATATAATTTCAGGACACGATTTGAAAGCCTCATGAGCCTGGAATAGTTCAGGGAATTACGTACAAGATCGAGAAATTTTAAAAATGTTTTGTAGAAGATCTAAAAACAGCTCAGTAAACTTTTAGGAACTGCAGGGATCCTCGCTTCAGCGTAGGGAACTTCTTTCGTTGCAGTTTGTCAGAGTTCTTTCCCTAAATGGATGTTTGGGAACTTTTTTTTTTAATTTCAAGGCACTTTGCAGATGTTCAAGAATATTTGTAGATGCTGGAGGTCTTCCCAAAAGTTCAAAGATGTTCAGAGATCTCCGTAGAATTAAGAGAGATGGAAAACAATATGGAATATGGAATAAATTCAGAGGACTTCGTAAAAGTTGAGGAGATTATCAAATAGTCACCACAATAGGTTTACAACAAATTCTATGAAATCAAAATTTTGCACAATAAAAAAATTATAACATTTATTGTAATGTGATAAAAAAATTTCGAGAAAAAAATGTATTTTTTTTATGGCTACGGTAACTAACAACTCCTCTTTACTATTGTAAATGTCTCATCAACAGTAGATTATATTGTACATAAAAATAAGTTCTATTGTATTTTTTATTGTTTTTGACTATAACATTTATTGTTGCTGATATAGGTTTTATTGCATTGTAACAATAGGTTCTATTGTTTTTGTATGGGTAATTTTTATTCGGGAAGCGTCTCCGAAAAATTTGCTGTCGAACAACCGGTACGCCGTTCTAGGAAATAGCGAAGAGCTGGAAATTGAAAAGAAGGAGAAAGTACCTCCATTCTGCGTAAAGGGATTCCCGTCCGGGATTCGGAAGAGCATTGAGTTCTAAATCGGGAAGGGATTAAAGTGCACTGACAGTATCAAGCCGATGGTTCCAGCAAAGAACCACTACAAGGCCATTGAACAGCTGTATTTGGTCCACCTCGAGCGAAACTCAACGTGTCTGAAGGGCCTTCAGTGCATTCGGGTCCTTTTCCACATCGTGGTTAATTTGGAACGTTATCAACCGTATCGTTACCCAATGCTCAAACTGCCTCATGCTAGGGCACAGGACCGAAAATTGACACATGGCTCATCGCTGCAACGATTGTGGCAAGTAACTTGCACTCGAAGCATGCAAAGGACGCTGATTTACAATGCGCCAATTGTGGTACAGCTCATCGGAATACCAGCAAGTCTTGTCCAAAACGTGCGGAACTCATGGATATCCGCAAATGGGCCGCCACGTAAAACCAGCTAGGTCGAAAGACGGTTCGGGCACGCAACGAGCAGGATTTCCCCGCCATCACCCAACGGCGCCTGATCTTTAATTTGAGATTCCAAGATTCAGAGGACATGCGCTTGGATTCTTAATTTAATCTCATGTGACACGATTTACTTTATCAAAGTGAAGTTGTTCCTGATGATAGGTTTCAACATATCCGCACCGGGTATTATTGACCCACTCGACGCCACTAGATTTTACAAAACAAACCGTTAATGGCGAGATCGAAAATAAATTCTGGCAAACCATGCATTCACATCTGTACAAAGATCGTCCATTTAGTCTCATTGAAACTGAACAACGCAGACCATAAATCGCCTCATAGGTATTTAGGCAAAATATAGTTTAAGTTAAAGCAAAGATATCGATTTTATTCCAGCCTTCCCACACTCTTTTTCGCACCGACATTGTCAACTCGTCGCCACGGAACGAAATTCCTTTAACAGCCAACTTTACACTTCTGCACCGATCAATGTAGCTCCTCTGAAGCGAAAAATCCTATCAAAAAACCATTCCACCACTCCCGGCCTCCCCCCCAACCTATAGCTAAAACCGTAGCAGAACAGATTGCTATCTGAAACGATAATTTATTAACCGTAACATCTCATTTTCAACCCCTTTCACGCCGAGCCATCCGAAACGGCTCGTGACTTAAACACCCCTTAAACGGCAACTTCAACAACGAGAGCTGCCGCTGCTGCTGCTGCTGCAGGTTCAAATGAACTCCCACGGGACTCCCGCAGATCATCGACCTATATTAGACAAATTGCCGGCAGCCTCCTACCAGTGCCACAGAGCCAGTAAGTTAGTTTGCCAAACTACAGCAATCGTCGCGTAGCGGCGTCGCGGCGGTGTTTCTACAGTGTCTCATTTATTATCATCCCGAAATCTGGTCGTACTTTCCCCTTTCCCTCTAACGAGCCTGAGGAAAATTGCTTCGCGTCGTCAGCACAAAAAAACGGCAGTCAAGTCACGGAGATAACAATGTTTTGATTCCATTTATTAGTTCCATTTAAAATTGGATTTTAAAATCTACTTTTGCCTTCGCCGCCACGCCGCACAGCCACCCGATCCGCTGCCGAGCGAAAAAGGGGTGAAAGTGTCAGGTCCCGGATTGAGTCCTGAAGGGATGTTTGAGTCAACTTTTCCTCGCGCACGGAGAGGAAGTGGAAGTGAAGAGGGTCACACTAATTCCTTTGAACGATAACCATAAGCGTACGCGGGTTTTCGGTGCTTTGGAGAGGGTTCCGAGGGGACCTGCCCGAGCACACCGGGGTGCGGCAGTCCGAGAATAACAGTTGTAAGGGTAATTCATTTTTAAATCACTTCCCATCTCCCACCGCCCAGTCAGCACGGAAAGTCCTTGTTGGCTGCCATCGCCCGGAGTCATCTGCTTTGTCATCAACGTCGTCGTCGTCGTCCTCGGGTTTGTCGAGGGAGCAAAACTTCTGTGTGGCGCGTCGAACAGTTCAAATGAAGTGATCCATTTAAAATTATGTAATTTAAATGATAATTTCGATGTCAACATTGTACTTTTTATGGCTGTTTTCTCCTGGGGCCAACGGGTCGAGTCTCTCCGGGTTCAGACGGTTCGGTTCGAAAATGATTATTTTTTGTCCATGTTTGATTTCTGCTGAAATGTGGTCGAACAAAAGTTTGAATTGCTTTCTCTGCGTTGAAGTGCTATTTTTCCCTCGGCTGGGCAGGTTGGAAAAGCAGTTAACTAAAGTTGGTAGGTGACTGAAAGGGCAGAATCGGGACGTGCGATTGGAGAAAAAGTTCGGTGGACATCTGTCGATAACTGCGTTGATGGCGGGACACGCCCTCATTACTGGGATGTATTTGGTTTGTGTGGCTGATAACGAAATTGTTTATTGGTTCATCAAGTCATCACAACCGTTTCAATTTTCCCCGATTTTTGCGCTAACTAAAACATTCTGCACATTGTAGACGAAAGTTAAGGTAGTTAAAGTATGTTATACAAAACATTTTCTATATGAGTTAGCGTTACCGTTAGCGTTGTTATGATATACTTTGTAGATTGGATACTAGCGACACTCACGTCTCTTCTGAAATTCTCAGTTAGACTAATTTCAGGAATAATACTGGGGAGTAAACATTGGTTCCAATCTAAACAAGAGTAACACAAGCATGACTGTCGCTATTCCCGGCCACGCCCATCTTTACCATAACTAGGGATAGGGAAGAAAATGTTGATGTAGTACTTACTTAACAAGTAGCCACCGACTTGTCGACACCCTCATAAGTGCAACGGAGTTGGAGGGTTGGGTAGGGTATTCGGTTAGGATTCACCTCAAGTTGGCGATGCAACCAAAAGTATGTATTGTTTATTTGTTGTTTATTTAATCTCTCGATAGCAGGCTATCGAAAGAACATATTCACTTTGTTTAGTGATCATGAATTTTAAGAGTCATGACGGAGAGCTTGGGATTAAACCCATGATTTTCTGCTCAGTAAGCAAAATTGATCCCTCCAGGGTCATCGAGCATCTCAGAACCATAACACTTTGCGACAATACAGGACTACGTTTTCGCTTGATATGCAAATAGTTTCCAAGGTTAATGTTCAATATCAAATATACAAATGATGGTGGCGATTTATTGTGCTGTGGAAGAGCTTGGGGTTAAATTAATGATTTTCTGCTCAGTAAGCAAAATCGATCCCTCCAGGGTCATCGAGCATCTCATAATCCACAGCACTTTGCGTCAAAGTACGAATATATGGATGAACTATCTATTATTGAATAACTATTATTTACGATAATTACATGAAAGAAATAAAATATAAACTACAAACAAAACGTGACTGCTAAAATCTCAAAAAGATATTCTCACAAATTTATTTCACGCAACCAGGAATCTCAAAATTATTAAACGTTATAATGATACTCTGCACATGTTAGACACAAGAAAAGGCCAAAAATCAAGCGTCCGACACACCAAACCCACCAAATCCACTTGCAGTCACAATCAACGACAAAACTGCGACACTCTGAAAGCGAAATTGACAGGCTCTATGCGTAAAACACCCGCCCTAAAATCTCCTCCCGCATTCAACAACACAAATCTCCATTACAACAACTAACGAATTCAAAACTCTGAAAATCACTCATCTATAGCAAGTGAGTGTAAGTAGAGGTGTGCGCCACCGCGCCACGCCGACGCCGCCGGCACTTTTTGGGCCACGCCGCCGCCGACATAATTTTATCGGCGCGCCGATTGTTCAGAAATCGTCACGCCGCCGGTCTACGATTTCCCACGCCGACGGTCAATTTTTTACAGTGCATACGGCTCTAAGGATGGCGTATTCTTTTTTTCATACCTTACATACAAACCTTGATATATCACTTTTGACGAATCGTCTCTTCGACTCACTGTCCCATGACAAGAAGAACAGGTCTGGCGATGTGAATTTGTCGTCTCTTTCATTCTCCTACTGTTATCATTCAACAGCGAGTGTGACGTCAAACACGCTGTTCCATTTCCATTAGACGCCGGGCGAAGTCCTTGGCATGGATCACTGCCTATTGCTTTTTCACTTTATAGACGATTTGAACTCTTTACTCCCATTACAAAACCCCATAAGCATCTGTCAATATGTGCGTAAAGTATTGCAGACTTTGTCTTATCTCTTCGCTCCAGTGATAAATGCTGTAAAAAACTGTAATTAGTTTCATGTATAAACGTTGCCGCAACGGTGCTTGGCTGTTGTTCTCGGAAAAGGAAACTATTGCCGCGACGACTTACACGCGAACGACGTTGAGCGGAAGATTAGAAGGAAGCATTTTTTTTTAATTTGAAAGAACGTCTGATTTGAAAACAAGCAGTGCTGGTGTTAAATTAAAAAGTGGAAAATGAGTGGAAGCGAAAACGGAACTGGTAAAGTTGGCAATGGCACGATTAGTGACCTGAAAATTTCAGTGTTAAAAATGAACATAGAACATATTAACGCGGACACTAGAAAAAGTGATGTTTGGAAACATTATGGCAAACTAATTTATACCAAGGCTAATAAGAAGATCCATGTGTGGCAGGACAAAGTATTCTGCGATTTGTGTTTACAAGAAGCAAGAAAAAAAGTTGAAAACAATGATTCCAGTGACAGTGACGATCCTAAATCAGATGACGGTAGTTTCGAAGCAGCTTTTGGAAGGTAAGTTTCAATATTTATTGCGTATTGTTTGAAAAAGGCCAACATAATTTTGTAATTAAAAGTTGTAAGACCTTTTTCGCACGATGTTTATGTTCAGGCTAAGAAGAAAACTATTGAGAAGAGTAGAATTTCTTTCTAGAGTGAGTGTTGTTGATTTTCGTGGGCGATTCATGCGTAAAGGGCCCAAAAGCTTTTGATTGAAAAGTTGACAAGTATTCGAAGTGACTTGTGAGACTGGTAAGAATCTGTTTTTGTACCCAATGACTTCGATTGCCAATTTCTCGAAAATGAATGTTTACTCTCCACCGCTACCTAAACACCAAAATGAATCATTGTTTGAGAAACAGCATAAATTCATTTTCGTCGAAATCAAGTTTTGTGTGGTTCTTAAGTGTATCAACAAAACAAAAGTAAGGATCCCCTTTACATCAGGACATGAACAACTAATTTTCAGCTGACTTTTTTAAAAGGATCGTCTATTTTTGTAAACCATGATTTAAACGTCATTTATAGATAATTCTTGAAAACATATAATATCATATCTATGGCTTTTGTACATAATTAGACCACTACGTCAACATAAGACTATTAAAAAGAGCCAAAGTAAACTAGTGCGTTTTTCGATTGTTTGATAAACAGCTCAAGTTCACTTTTTAAAAAGCTCTCTATTTTAAGCCTGATTGAACATTTACGCAAACAAGTGCTCAGATATCAGGCCATCACTGGTATTGATCAACCTCATCTTCATAAATAGTACAATTGGGAAAACATTTCAAATATTCCGTTTTTGTTGTTTTGCATCGAATGGACTTATGTTCTTTCTCAAACAAATTATGCTTGTTTTATGTTCTTTTGAATTTAAAGAAAACATTGAATTTTCGACGTTTTTGTCAACCTATCAAGACCTGAATTTTTATCAAGATCTGTAAAGGTGAAATCTACAAAAAAATGCAAAACCTTCAACAGTGAACGATAAAAAATATTTAAACATGAAATGCCTGCCAAATAAATAGCTAAAAATTCCATTATTTATCCAATAGTTTCTCCTGATTATCTATAGTTTTTTTTTGTTGTATCATTATTATGCCTTTTTTATTAGATTTTAATTTTTTAAGCTCGTCATGTTCGGAAAAATTTTAAAACATCAATTGAATTTTTCCGGAAATATTTTCAATGGACCACTTTGTCTAGCAGTTTTGGCGTGGGTTTTTACCAGTTATCTCAAAGTTGACCAACAATTAACATTTTTTTAAATACGAAAATTTGGCTACTTTTCTCGAGGTTCTAGAAGAAAAAAAATTCAAAATTGTTCGTGGTTAAATGACGTTATCTAACACTTGAAATTTACAATACAGCAATATTTTGTTTTGAGACGTTTTCTTTTAAAACCTCGAGAAAACTATCCAAAATGAGTGCGTTCCATAAAAAAAAATTATTTTTTGGTCTAGTTTTGAGAAATTGCTGGTAGAAAGTCACGCTGAAACTGCTTGGTCCTGTGTTCCTGTGTATCGATTTCAGCGGATCCTCATGGATACTGAATTGAAGAAATGTAAACTGTGCGATGTTTATCTTTATATTGACCGTACATATTCATTGTTCAATTTGTAAAAAAATATTAATGGGCGCAAAAAAATGTCACGCCGATTCACGCCGCCGCCGCCTAAAAGTGCTATCGGCGTGACGCCGATGACGCCGCCGCCGCCGAGCATAATTACCCCGCACGCCGCCGCCGACCATTTTTGAATCGGCGCACACCTCTAAGTGGAAGCAACCCTGCATGCAACCATTCTTCATGATACACTTTTTCTGCCTATTTTTCCATTAGACCTGTGGACATGCGGTAGCTTCGAAACTTCTATCTAAACTGGAAAAAAATTCAGGTAAAAATATTTTCTATATGATTAGAAACCTCAAAAACACATGGTTGTTTAATAGGACATGGCTCTCTGGCTAGGCCAAGCTAAAATGGTATAAATGATATTATTTTCGCGAAAATGACGCAGCATGCTGCAACTATGTTTTCTGCGTTTCTGTGACTAATTGAACCTGTTACACTGAGTCTGCACCGTGTCTATACCCCTTCACTTCTCCCAATAAATGCCCCACTGTGACCGACTACACAAACAACACTGTTGGCAATTTCTGCAACGTAACACCGAGCCCAGTCGAGGAAATCACTCACTTCTAAGAATTACTATCCATTACTATTATTGTCCAATTTGTTCACACTTTCCCTCGAGGCGCCCGCGTGTCGCCGCCCTTCACGTGGACCCGGAGAGCCCTCCGAGCTCCGAAGTGACGATAAAAATGTCTTAATTTTTCAAACCCAGATAGCATTTCAACGGAGCAGAACCCTTCCAGGCCTCGCAGGCGTGACTCTCGCGCCATCAGAAAACATCATTTATTCATGCCATTCTTAGAGCGAGATCCCACTGATGCCTGATGGCCTGCGCGAGAGGTCAGGTTTCAACCTCTTAAGCGATCTTTTATCACTTCCACCCGATTTTCATTTATTTCAGGACTGCGCTTTTTTATTCCTGTTTGGCTTCTTCGAACTGGCGGACAGAACAGACTCCACAAAAAGTCATTGTGCACAGAGCGCACTTTGGATTCTTTTGGTTCTTCCCAGCTCGCTTGGCTCATTGATTAATTGTGCGTCATCAATCATCGCAACGTTGGCGTTCTGTTTGCGGGATTCGTTTCCGTGGACCCAAACAATTGAACGTTAGTTCTGCTTGTTCCGATAAATTACCGTGTGTTCTCGGAACTCGTCATCCGGAGATGAAGAGATTTCAGTGGCTGGCAGGTTGCTGCTTGGAATTAGTCAATCTCGAAATCATTCCAGGGAGTCAGATCACCGCTTCACGTATCGTCTACATTTTTCCCCGCAGTTATTTGCCTATCGATGATCCACGCGGTTAGGTTTCCAAACTCTCAGGTTACAGTCTCACTTTATCACGGTTTCACGATGTTAGCTGGTACACCACCTTGGATCGATGCGCACACACACACAGTAATAAGCTAACATTTATCACTTCACTGCCAGCGACAATTTTCAACCTGGCTTCGCTTTTGTGTTGATCTTCGCCTTCGCCTTCTGGTAAGTCCGTTTTCTTATCTCCGAAACATTTGCTGAACAAATGCCTCGACAACGGTGTTACACGGCTACTGGTTCTTCGCCGAGCCTTCGTCTTCGGTTACGCCCGATAGTGTTTTCCGGTGTTGAAGTAGGTTTACCTGTGTTAGGATCATTCATCACCACCGCTGGCACCGCCGGTTTGGGTGGATAGATAAGCGAGGAGCGCAGTTCGGTTCACAGGAGCTACTGTTAAAAGCAACGGTTCATCATGATCGTTGGGAGTGATGATTTTTTGTCGCGGCTTTTACGGTAGATCTTCTTGGATTGGCCAAGTTGGAATATCTCAAACGTATTTTAGTTCATCCAAAATGAAAAAAAAAAAAACCCATGCATGTTACATAATTCCGTAAACTAGGGTGAATTTGACTGTCAAATCCACTGATAACAGTAAACCAATTTCTGTCATCAGACCCTGCATTTAGCATGCTATTTTTTTCTTTACAAAATGCTCTTTTGTTAATACACTTGCACTCAGTTCATGAAACTTTAATTTACTTTAAGCAAATGATAAAATAGGATCAGAGTTCACTGAAGAAACTCATAGAGTGGTTTGATTTCAACATATGGATTCACACCAAAAAGTTTTTTCATTAAAAATCCAAAAAGAACAGCGATTGTTTCTCTTTTCTTTTGTGATGCGAAATAAGAACAGCGTATCACCTAAATTCAAATCTACCGTGATTTACGTACCTCTATGAACTTCAAACTCTTTTTTATCGGTTGCTTTAATAAAAAAAAAACATGTTTCATCAATGCAAAGCAATCAACAAATGAGCTATTAGAACGACAAATTGTGCATGCCAACCCTGTCGGAGGGATCAATTTCAGAGGGATACCATCTGGTGAAGGTACACAATCAGGACATTTTGAAATTAGCAAGAACATTTTAAAGATATTTATTCCATTAATAATTGTTGGTTTTTATCCTTAGAGAGAAAATCAAACCGTGGATAATCAAGTCCATAAGTGGATAATCGACTATTATTCCTCTTTAATCCTTGTTTGGACCCTACCCGTGGTAATCCAGCTTACATATCGATTAAAAAAAAATCCTCTTCGATCCTTCAGATTATTATAGAAATCTGCTTGGAAGTCGATTTAGAGAAAAGTTTTACTGCCGCCATGCTACCTAAGCGCAAAAGAAAATGGCAATCTCTTGATCCCACTTATGATGGAATTAATTTAAGCAATCAATTTGATATGCTCACGGATGATGAGAATGATCCATCTTCCAAGCAAAACTCCACTGAACTTTCCCGGGTTAATTCCAAGAAGGAAAAGGTCCCACCTATTGTGATAACCACTTCCGATTTCCATTCACAGACCTATTGATCTTTGGTAAATTCAAGTTTAAACTTCGAATTGGCCGTTTAAGTGAATGCTGTGTATTGGTTGAATACTTGAACTGATTCAAACGTCTTCTCAAGTATCTTACTGAGAAGCAGCACAATGGTTTTTCTTACGACACCAAAACTAAACGTGTGTTCAAGGTTGTCTTGAAAGGTCTGCCCAGTGGTAAATCCCTGGATCAGATCAAAGATGAACAGACAAAATTTCTTGAAGCTAAATTCACCAATTCTGAAGAAATCTGGAGATTCCTCTCACGCAAAGGATGACTGCTATGGGAAGAAATATCCTGAAAAATTTAAATGTTCGAATTGTATTTTTTAATTTGAATTTTTGAGAATGTAATGCTCGTAAAGTGATCCTACAGTCTTCATCTTAGTGACAGGAAGCGAACGCTCCACGTTCCCGGCCATGTACTAATTTCTCTGGTGTTAACACCGGTCAGCAAGGAACAAATTCTACACTCGTACCCGTGGGTACAAACAGCTCACCTTTTTCAAATTTTTCATCTATACCTGCTGCGAACAATGTTCAGCAAGTAAATGGAGCTATCTATGCTGCTATTGCAGTCGGTAGAAATCAAAATCAAAATTCTTGTCATCATAATTCTAAATGAAATGTTCATGATTTTTACTTAGGTATAATTACTGCTCCAAAAAATAGTTTTTTTTTTTACAGAAATCATTAATCGAAATGATAACTGATATGCTAAAAACTAACTCCATGTTATACAAACGGGAGTAAAATTTGCGAACAATAGCGTCATGAAATTCAGCAATGGATTTTAAATCATTAAATATGTTGAATTGGAATGCTCGATCTCTTAAAGATAATGAGGACGAGCTATTTAACTTTTTGAAAGTTCAAACCGTGCATATCGCCGTTATAACTGAATCGTTCCTTAAACCTGACCATAAGGTTAAAAGAGACGCAAATTATTTCATTTATCGAAATGATTGTCTTGATGGAGCCTGTGGTGACGTTGCCATGATTGTTCATAGACGAATCAAACATAAAATTCTTTCTTCATTTGAAACCAAAAAATTTTAAACTTTAGAAGTTTCTGTCTAAACGAAATTTTATAGCTGCCTATTTATCATTCCAATGCGTAGACCAGCAAAAGAATTTTCTCAAGGGTGACCTTCAGAAACTTACCCGTCATAGGTCTAAATTCTTTATTATTGGTAATTTTAATGCAAAACACCGCTCATGGAATGATGCTCAAAGCAATTCCAATGGTAATATTCTGTTTGATGATGGTTCTGTAGGTTACTACACTATTAAATTTCCAAACAGCCCAACATGCTTTTCTTCAGCAAGCATTCCCTCAACTATTGATTTGGTCTTAACTGATTCATGTCAAGTTTGTAGTCAATTGACTACCCATGCTGTCTTTGGTCCTGATCACCTTCCCGTAACTTTTGAAATATCCCAAGAAATAGTTTCAAATCGTCAATAGCTGTACTTTCAATTGCCATAGAGCTGATTGGGGGCAATTTCAAACATTTATAGAATATAGCTTTGATCCAAACATTCCTTTAGCAAACAATCTGAATCTCTGACTATTTCTATAGTTGAAGCAAGAGCTATCTCAGTACCAAAATGCGAGTTTAATTTCGATTCAGTTATAATATCTTCAGCTCTTGATCCGTCTGAAAAATGTCCGTATGAGGTAATATCAAAGATCACGTAATCCTGCCATGAAAGTTATCTGGCAGAATTTGCAAAAACAATTTAAAACGCGATTATCTGCCCTGAGGCACACCACTTTCGAAAATAATGTTTCTAATTTAGACCCGAGTTCCAAACCCTTTTAGAAGCTCACAATTTTTTTGAAAAAAACACAAAAACCTGTGACTATATGTTTAGTATTACTTCTACGTGAAGTCAACAATTTGCTAATTTCAAATAACAAACTAAAGTGGTACTCTAACCGTACTCTAACGGAACTATCAACTCTATACTTTCATCTTCTATAAAAATAGAAATTACCACTTTAGTCTGTTATTTGAAATTAGCATCTTCAACTACACAAAAGCCTATTCTTTAAACGTTTATAGGTGGTAAAATTTTCATCACAAATTCGGAAGCTTGCTAAGCAATTCAAGAGTTCCCATAATTTCAGTTTGGGTCTTACCAGTCCTATTGAGAATCTGGTTGTTCGGGATTATCTTAATATTTTCTCTCAGGCAAACATTTTTGATTATTCCTGGGGGACTGATTTGGACGAAGTAAGTTCCAACATATGAAAGCTCCAGGTGATGATGGAATTTTTCTATATTATCATAAAAAAAACTCCACTGACCCCCGAGATCTTGGCGAAGCAGGCGGTTGGTCGTTTCCAGAACCCCTTGCTTCCCATGGTTGAGATACTAGAAGCTCAGAAACTGAGCTCAGTATCTTTCAGCGAGGGTAAAAAGAGATTTACCTCCACAGACTCGTTTCGGGTGACCTTTTCTGGTTCAGCCCTTCCTCACTACATCGAGTTAGGAAAACTTCGGCTACCTGTGCGTTTGTTTGTTCCTCGGGTCATGAACTGCCAAAACTGCAAACAGTTGGGACATACGGCCTCTCACTGTGGCAGCAAGGCACGCTGTTCCAAATGCGGGGAGAAGCACGAGGATGGCGCCTGCACAGTCACTGCACCAAAATGCGTGTACTGTAAGGGAACTCTTCATGGTCTCTCGTCGTGCCCGGCGTAAAAACAACGCGGGGAGAAACTAGAACGCTCTCTTAAGGAGCGTTCCAGGCAGTATTTTGCAGCAATGCTACAGACAATCACACCATCGACCAACGACAAAAATCCCTTTGCTGTTTTGTCTGATGACGAGTCTGACACTGACTTGGCTGATGAGGGAGTTTCTTTCTGTTTTCCGGAAGGTTCTGCACGGAAACGAAAACGCATCCGTTCGCGGAAATTGACAATGAAGAACCCCAAATCAGCTTGCCCAAATCAAGGAGTGGTGGAAAAAAAGGACACTTCTACTCCTCCTGGATTTCGCAGAACTGACTATACCCAGGATTTTCCACCTCTCCCGGGGACATCCAAAACCCCTGATGTTCTATTTTTAAGAACAGAGGCCCCTTCTTCATCTGGGTTGTTCTCAGTTAATGACATTGATGGACCTCAAGTACCTCGATATTTCTGATCCTCTCAAAAGCATTGTTCTGGCAATGCTTCCTTCTGTAAAGACCATCTTGAAGCAATTACCATTGAAGTGGCCCCTCCTTGCATGGATAATTTTCCAAACGAGGTCGGGGATTTGATCACTGTTCTACAGTGGAATTGTCGAAGCCTTATTCCGAAATTAGATTCGTTCAAGTATTTAGTCCATAACAATTATTGCGATGCGTTTGCCCTCTGTGAAAGATGGCTCTCTTCAGATATTGATCTTCCTTTTATGATGTTTACATTATTCGACTGGATCGTGAGGATTCGCGTGGAAGAGGGGTACTTTTGGGAATCGAAAAGTGCCATTCCTTCTATAGAGTGAATCTTCCACAATTTACAGGCATTGAAGTTGTCGCCTGTCAGGCTATTATTAAAGGTAAGGGCCTTTGTATTGCTTCTGTGTATATTCCTCCTTTGTGAGTTTTAATTAATCAAAAACAACCTTCAGATATTTGTTCAGTTCTTCCGACTCCACGGTTGATTATATGAGATTTTAATCCTCATGGTACAGGCTGGGGGAAACTGTATGATGACAACCGCTCTACTTTGATATATGACTGACCTCTGTGATAACTTCAATATGACAATTCTTAACAATGGAGAAGTAACACGTTTGGCTAGTCCATCCTCGAATGGAAGTATATTAGACCTCACACTTTGCTCTAACTCATTATCGTTAGATTACACGTGGAATGTGATCCAGGATCCCCACGGTAGTGCTCACTTGCCGATCAAAATTACGATTGCGAGTGGGTTAAATCTATCCTCACCCGTAATATCGATTGGACAACGTTCAAGGCCGCGATAGATTAGGCCGTGTCGTCGGTAGAAGGGCTTCCACCTTTGGAGGAATATAACTTCCTCTCCAATATGATCTTGGAAAGCTCAAACTCGACCGGTTCCTGGAACGTATTTCCGTAGGAAACCTCCTTCCCCTTGGCGGGACCAGCAATGCACTGAGGGTTATCGTAAAAAGTCCGACGCGTTTAAGCTTTTCCGGATACTTGGAACACCCGTACATTTTGAAGCGTACTCGGTTCTTGAACGCGAACTCAAGAGCCTCATCAAAGCCAAGAAACGCGGATACTGGTGGCAATTCGTGGACGGATTATCGCGCGAAACGTCGATGAATACGCTTTGGAATGCGGCGCGAAGGATGTGTAACCGGTCTTCAAACAACAAGAGCGAGGAGTAGGGGAGAACAGTACATAACGCACCCCCGGGGTAAGACGCACTTTTTCATTTTATTTTGAGTTTTTCTTTGAATTTTGAATCCAATTCAAGGATTTATCATGCAGAATTTTGAGTTCATATGCTATGCTAGAAGTGCTGCTTGAAAAGACAACAAAAAGTTACGTAAAAGCCATGAAAAACACAAATGAAAGTCAGCTGGTGCGTTCTGCCGAGCGGGTGCGTTGTTTACCATTCTCCCCTACTCGGATAGTTGGATTCTTAAGTTTGCGCGAAAAGTATGTCCTGATTCTGTGCCACCACAGATGATTCCTCGCGAAACGACGAATTCGGTAGACGATATCAGCCAGCCTTTTTCAATGCTGGAGCTCTCACTCGCGCTCCTTTCGTGTGGCAATTCGGCTCCGGGGGCTTATAGAATCAAGTTCAACTTGTCTAAGAACCTCCCAGACGTCGCTAAGAGGCGCATGATGAGCTTGTTTGGTCAGTTCCTAGAGCTTAATATTGTTCCGGATGATTGGAGGCGGATGAGAGTTATAGCCATTAAAAAGCCTGGAAAACCCGCGTCAGATCACAACTCGTATCGTCCCATTGCGATGCTATCGTGTATTCGAAAATTGTTGGAGAAAATGATCCTTTTTCGCCTGGACAAATAGGTTGAGATGAACCACCTACTCTCACCTCAATTTGGTTTCCGTAGGGGTAAGGGAACGAACGACTGTCTCGCGTTGCTTTCCACTTAAATTCAGTTGGCTTTTGCTAAAAAAGAGCAAATGGCTTCTGTGTTCTTGGATATTAAGGGGTTTTTTGATTCAGTATCGGTTGAAGTCCTTTCAGACAAACTCCACGCTTGTGGCCTTTCTCCATTAATTAATAGCTTTTAGTCATTTGCTGTCAGAGAAACATATGAGCTTTTCTCATAGAAACTCTACAGCTTCTCGATTTAGCTACATGGGTCTCCCCCAGGGCTCATGTTTAAGCCCCCTTTTGTATAATTTCTACGTCAGAGAAATTGAAAATTATCTAAGTGACAACTGCACGTTGAGACAACTTGCAGATGACGGCGTAGTGTCTATGACAGGGCCCAAAGGGGTCGACCTGCAAGGACCCTCACAGGATACCTTAGATAATTTGTCTACTTGGGCTATTCAGCTAGGTATCGAATTCTCCAAGGAGAAAACTGAGTTAGTCGTTTTTTTCTAGGAAGCATAGCCCAGCACAACCTTCAGCTTTCAAATCGATCACTCATTCTATGACTTTCAAATATCTTGGGGTCTGGTTCGATTTCAAATGCACATGGAGATCCCACATTGAGTATATGAGACGAAAATGCCAACAAAGGATAAATTTTCTCCGAACAATTACCGGAACGTGGGCTCCCCATCCGCAAGATCTTCTAACGTTGTACCGGACAACGATTTTATCGGTTTTAGAATACGGTAGTAGTCGGCGGCTAAAACTCACATCATCAAACTGGAACGGATCCAGTATCATTGTCTTCGTATCGCGTTAGGATGCATGCACTCGACTCATACGATGAGTCTAGAAGTGTTGGCGGGCATGTTTCCACTCGGGATCGGTTTTCGGAATTGTCCCTCACCCGTTGTGAAGTTATGAACCCACTGGTAATCGAAAATTTTAAGAAGCTTCTTGAGCTAAACCCTCAAACTCGTTTTATGTCATTGTACTACGTGTACATAACACTCGATGTCAGCCCTTCACAGCATAATCCCCATCGTGTATGCTTCTCCGACTTCGGCAATTCAGTTAGTTTTGATTTATCTATGACGCGGGAGATTCGCGGAATCCCAGAACATCATCGTTCCATGATTGTTCCGTCATTATACACTGCAGAGTTTTGCCAAGTTGATTCCGCAAGATCGTTCTTCTCAGATGGATCACTAATAGAGGCGTCCGCTGATTTTGGTATTGATAACGAATTTCATAGCGCCTCTCGAATGCTTCAAGCTCCCTGTTCCGTATATGAGGTGGGGGTTGGGGGTTAAAGGGTTGGAGGTGGGTCAAGACTTCATTCGTGTGATGTCTCGCCTTATGCCCAATCACTATTCGCTAAGCGCTGGGCTGGGGGACAGCAATCTCTGTGAACATTATTTGGTCATGTGCTGAGCACCGTGGAGTCAGATCTGAGCTATATGATTCCCTTCGGGCTCGAGGTAGACAACCTAATGTTACAGTTCGGGATATTTTGGGTAGACGCGATCTGGAGTTTATTAAACTTATATATGTTTTCTTGAAGAATGTTAACCTTGTAAGTTTAACTAACCTTGTGTTTAGTTAACCTTGTTCGTATGTGTGTGTTTTTTAAATGTCTATTTCTGTATTAATGGTACTGCTGATACCAAATTTTATGGGAATAAGTTTATGTTTTACGAATAAGGCTTGTACTCGAAAAAAATGCACCATTTTTATCCGTGGGTAAAAATTGATGAATTTTTGGGTATAACTAGTTTGGAGTGAATTGTTCACATGTGCAAAATTTCATAACAATCGTTTCAATGGTTATTGAGATGTCATAGAAACAAGAAGAAAATCGCCGGAGAATTTTGGCGTCGTCATGGAAAATCCGACTGCGACCAGGAGATGGATCGGAAGACAACTGGGAATCACCCATACAACTGTGTCTCGGGTGGTAAAATCGTTTAAGGAGTCCCAGACGACCGAGCGGCGGGCTGGAAGTGGAAGAAAATCGAAGACAGCTGACACTGTGAAGGCCCGGAAGGTGTTGGATTATTTCAAGCGTATTCCGAACCTTTCGATTCGCGACGCCGCTCTGAAGGCAAAGTGTTCCGCCTGGTTCGTTCAGCAAACCATGAAACGAGCTGGGCTTCGTGTATTCAAGGTCCGAAAGGCACCGAACCGGCGTGATCAACAAAACACGGCGACCAAATCCCACGCAAGGAAGCTGTATCGAGAGTGGTTAACGAAACCGATGTGTGTGGTTATGGATGACGAAATCTACATCAAGGCAGACGCAAAGCAGATACCGGGGCTGGAGTTCTACGTTGCCAAATCACGGTTTGACGTTCCGGAAGACATAAGGAAGAAGAAAGTGGACAAATTCGCCAAAAAATACTTGCTCTTGCAAGCCATATGCCAATGCGGTAAACTGAGTAAACCGTACATCACAATGGGTACCATCAACAGCAAAATTTACCGCACCGAGTGCCTCCAGAAGCGTCTGTTGCCCTTCCTGTGGTCCCATGGAGGCGAGACATTATTTTGGCCGGACCTGGCATCATGCCATTACGCGCGATTGACGTTGAATTGGTACAGAGACAATAACGTTGTTTTTGTACCAAACACCGCCAACCTCCCAAATTCACCAGAGATTCCGGTGGAAAGATTTTGGGCCATAATGAAGACCAAAGTTTGAAAATCGTCCAAGTTGTTTCAGAACGAGCTGGAGTTGAAGAAAGAATGGATGAAAGTGACCAAAAAGGTCGGCTCCACCATTTCACAAAATGTAATGAGGGGTCTTAAGGGAAAGGTGCGGGCTTTCAGCGATGGAAAGGATATTTAATAAAGTAATTATAACAAAACATAATCCATATGTATTAGTTCATTCCCTGTAAGTTTCAAGAAAATTCGACTTAAAATAAATTTTTGGCGAACACTTTTGTCTGGTGCATTTTTTCGAGTACAGGCCTTAATGAAATATTTGTATCGTAAATCATATCTCAGACCTCCTTCTCCCTCTCCCCATCCATAAAACTGTAAATCTATACTAACCTCAAGACGGCCACGAGTAATCGGTTCAATTCCTATAACTCTAGATTTAAGACATTAATTATGTAAAATGCAAATGATAATTTCCCGGGAATCTGGAGATTACTTTTTTTTTTAATTTGCCAAGAATCGCTTCCCGGAATGTCACGGGTAGTAAACACTATTGTTGAAGCATTTTTGAAGAGTTTTTAATGTAGAATCAAATAGGTTAATCAAAATTTGAGATGTGATATTCAAAGGTGTCCAGTAGGGTGCTTCATTCTGAAAAAAGTGATGAATTTCTGATGGGCCACCCTCCAGTTCGATTCATAGCCCCAAAATATGAACCTGTGCAAAAATTGGTAAAGATTGATGAAGGTTTAGAGGTCGCGCCAATGATTTGAAATTTGTATGGGAATTACTATGGAAGAATTTAAAAAATCGCTTATATCGCTATAACTTTGCTTCTACTTGTCCAAATGTCGAAAAAATTTAGTATGTTATTGCTATGGCAATAAACAAAAGCCTACAGTTGCTACGCTCAGTTTTGCAGCGTATCAAGAATTATAAAAATGTGAAAAAATGGCAAAATAGGGTAAATTGACAGATGAATATGTACAAGGCAACAACGCCAATTTCATCGCAACAACAACAGGCTTGTTGATCATTGTCATGACAACCACATATTTTTTTTTTCAACGTTTGGACAACTACAACCAAAGTTAGAGCAATGTAAACGAAAATCAATAATTTCCCATACTAATTCACCAAAATCTCCATACAAAATCCAAATCATTGGCGCGACCTCTAAACCTTCATCAATCTTTACCATTTTTTGCACAGGTTCATATTTTGGGGCTATGAATCGAACTGGAGGGTGGCCTATCAAAAATTCATCACTTTTTTCAAAATGAAACACCCTAGTGTCCAGTCATTATGCCGAATGGTCATTACGCCAAATGGTCATTACGCCGAATGGTCACTAGACCAAATGGTCATTCAGCAAAATGGTCTCCAACTTACCCAGACATTTTCTACACTTAAATTGTTCATAAAATTTCTTTAAATTACCAAATGTAATTTTTTGTATTTTTTTTTTTAAAGCAGAACCTTGTGTTTTGATGCCGATTATGCAAAAAACACTACAAGGGACAGCTCTAAGGGGTTGTACGCAATGGTGACGTAGGACTACGTGGTCTTATATAATAAATATTATTTGTTAACTGCTGCAGACGCTTGTATTTTGTGTAGGAATAGGAGTTATAGTGGGGTTCTCTCTGTTTATACTCTTTAGTATGACGCGCTTGACATAGATGACCCACGACTCACAAAGAGCTACTGATTCTGATCAATAGCGGTGCGGCGTCTTCCTCCTTCTATGGATGCTCATGTGAGCTGGAGCTCGCTGCTTGCAGGGAGCCTTTCAATGTGTACTGGATAACATCCCCACTCACCACTCGGTAATTGGTGCTTCCACTCACTTGCTATAAAAAAAATTCACCGATTTTTTTGAAAAATTACAGGAAATCTGCGAAATCAACTGTTGAGATTTCGGTAAAATTTTACAGATTTCGGTAAAAATATCTAAGTGTGATATCGTGATATCGCTTTTTGCGGACAATCGGTAATAATTTTAATTATCATAGCAACATTTGCACATTCGTGCAATTTTAAATAGTGACATTTTGAAAAATTATAAAATCTTGAATTTAACAGATGCGTAGGCATATATCTGATCGATTGGTGATAAAATTATTGATATTGGTCCAGGGGCTGCTGAGTTATTAACGTCCAAAATCTTTCATAATATTGTTACATGTTCCATTTTTGGTTTTCACAAAGTGTACCCCCATATAGAAATCACAGACGTAGTCCTTCGTCAAAAAATCAAAATTTATAAATATTAATTAAGTACCACTTTCGCTGGCAATGGTTCAATTGTGATCACCTGATCTAAAAACATATGACGACTGTTTGTATATGAAACTAATCAACTTGTAAGCGTCCACTCCTATTCCTAACTTCCAAACATACAAAGACACCCCGAGATACGTCACGTCATTTTGCCTGTCCGCCATTCCAGCCAAAGCCACAACCAACCAGCCAGCCAAGAGAAGTCATTGGCCATTTGGCTTCTCTGGAAGCTATTCAGCTCAGCTCTTTTTTTTCAATTTCGCTCGTGGAAAGGTGCACAAGCACACCCGTTCGTTCATGTTCATGGCCCTCCCGGAGCGACTATATTGCATCAAAAATTATAAATATTATATTTATATTCAACAGCTATAAACATTATATATATTGTTGGCAGGCATTCAACTGAACTGTGTGCTCTTTTTTTAGCAGCAACCATCGTCCATTCGCGTTTTCTTGTTAGTTTCTCGCATTGAATGCATTCATTCGCGTATGAATGTTACATTACAAAGAAGGTGGCTCTCGCAACTGTTTCCAATGAATGCAACAGCGCTCCTCAGAAATGACAATTACAACCATTGGCCAGCCAAACAGCGTGTTGCTCGCTTTGGTTCGATTTCTAGCTTCCATATTGATTCCATTCGCCGAACCGACTACAATTTAACTGGAACGGGCCACCAGCGGCAGATCGATTGGGGTTCAGGTGGCCCAGGTGAAGAAGTTTATCAATCTGCCAGAAGTCACCTATACATGGGCAGAGCAGGGACTTGACTGATGGATGGGCGCATGCGAGCGAGCTGATGAGAAGGCGATCGTCAAACGTCACACACGGGACGGGGCTGCGGTAATCGGTAGACGCACATGGAAACGGGGGGTGCGGGGTGGAAATAAAATGATCAGATAATAAACTGAAACAAATGTAAGTTAATAAATTAGTTTGTTTGTTTTCTTCTCCTCTTTGCTGATGGACTTGCGCTCGGGAGGCCACGGCAGGTAGGTAGGTATGTGCATGTCTCTTCTGCCCAGTTGTAATCAATAAGCAAACGAGAGTTTATTTTTCATGGATCTTCTTTGTTACGGGACACGGGGGTGACGGTGTTTCGATGATAAACGGCCGGCGAAGTTTGGTTTGACAGAAGTAAATTTTGAAACAAGATTTCCAATCCCAGATGTTCTGAAGAGCAGATAATCTGTACGGATTACACTGAGTTCATACTTGTGATGGATTTCTTCTAAATAACCTTCCCATCGACCCACCGAGGCGCCCCGATCCCACGGGGACTATAAACAAACTATAAAAGAACAGGTTATCCATCCAGGCTACACCAAAGTCCGTTTGATTGAGGGCATTACGATCGGTCGGGTCAAATTTGGGCCAAGAGATTCCTAGAACTCGTCGTCGGGTGGTGAAAAATGAGATCAATCAACGAATGTTTTGTTCCACTGGACTCTGGCTCTGACTTATTACACACACTCCAAACCTACAAACAGGGTGGTGCTCATCAATTCGATGTCCGTGGTGGCCACGATGCGATCAAATTCGTTGACCCGGCTGAAAGCTAAGTGATTAAACGCCACCACCATCATCAACCAACAAGGGAATCCGGATTGCTCGCGCTCGCAGGATCAGTTGGACCAAACTGACAAAATGCAGGCGTTGAGCTGTGGAACGATGCTGGAAACAAAAATAATCCCATGAATAGCAAGAAGATGGTGAGTGGAGAAGCCCGCAACCTCAATAATTCATCATTAATTTCAACATTTCAAAATAATCCTTGCACCATGTTGTGAGTGGATGAAATTTATTTCTCACATTCACCGTCGCCTCGCGCTTGCGGCAAACAGTTCCCTCTCCCATACAGGTAGGTAAATGATGAACACTTTTTTTTTCAGGAATGGAAATTCATTTGATGAACAGGATTGTTGTGTGGAAAATTTCAATACCGTTCCAAGCCAATCATTACTCGAGGAACAGTAAAAGTGGCGTAAATTTGGCTCCAAACCAGGAACGATAATAATTCTACTCGTCCTCGTCCTCTTGAAAAAGAAATCGGTGGGAAGTCAGCCGAGTACGAAGGCAAGCCGAATGGAAGTTCAGAAGTAAGCAATCAAAACAATAATTTTTCTTTCTTATTATTTCAATAACCATCTTTAGCCGTTGATTCACTTAGCTTCTTTTGTCCTGAATCATGCAAGAAGTGATGATCAAAAGATACTCATTCGTTCAAGCTCTTGTGGACTGTGGATTATATTGGGTGATCTTTGAACCATTATCGGGAAGTGAATGAATTCTCAGCTCAGATCAGAATTCCTCCTCATATATGTCGGCAGTTATGCATCATTTCATTTCTAATTGCTTGCTTTAACTTGACTGCCCTGCTACATAGAATGTTACTGTCTTTGGAAAAGTTATTCAGATGAATATTAGTAGCCCAAGTAACCAAAAGTTCTGATAAAAGGCTAGTTGTGGCTTAAGCAGCTTGGTTGAAGGTGGCCTATAGAATTCTAAGCAGCCTCATTTTAAGTCGTTATAAGAACTTGAAAGTTCCGGTACCATAATTGAAGAGCATTCTAAGCAGCTTCTGGTGGAACTTTAAGAAAATAAATTTAAAAAGGTTTTTATCCTATACACCAATTTTATATTTAGTTCGCACTTTTTATGAATGTTAATTCTAAAGTCAGGTCTTTATGAAAGTTATTTCTAAAGGCAGGTATGAAGTGTATTGGTTTATCAGTATTAGTAGTAATATTGGAGCTGTTTGAAGAATTAAACCCAGTCCTTCTGCGTGAGGGCCCCAGAACTAACCGCCACCAGATGGCTGCTTAAGGTATATTTAACAGCCATCAGAACGAACCGCCACCATATATATTAATGTGAGCTGTTGTCCCACCTATCACACATAGATTATTTAACCGAAATCTGAGAAATTTTACCGAAATCTCAACAGCTGAACGTTCGTTTTCGTAGATTTCCAGTAATTTTTCACAGGTATTCGGTGAAAAATTACAGGGAATCTGTGAAAAATCACCGAATTGTTTACCGAACGTTCGGCTGTTGAGATTTCGGTAAAATTTCACAAACTTCGGTGAAATAATCTTAGTGTGTACTGTTGGAGTTTTCATTGCCAACTGACTGACTTGAATACGAATCACAACACCTTGATGAATTTAACATTGGTGTTTGCCACTTGCGGCGCAGTGATTAGCGTTCGTAGATCGCATGCCGAATACACGGGTTTGAATCTAAGAAATTGCTCGTTATTTTTTATGTTTAGATAGAATATTGCTGCAGCAGTTGTGTTGAAACTTTACATCCACTTTATGGAACTTGAAAGTAGGTTTTATCGTTGGATATGGAGCTTTTGGTTACCTGGGAAGAAAGTACTGTCGAAGCTTTACATGAACTTTATTGAACTTTGAAGTTCTAACGGAAATTTATTTGAACTTTATGGAACTTGAAAGTTCTGTTGGAACTTTAATTGAACTTTATGGAACTTGAAAGTTCTGTCAGAACTTTATTCGAACTTTATGGAACTTGGAAGTGAGTTTTATCGTTGAATGAGGAACTTTTGGTTATTTGGGAGTAGTGGTAAAATTACGTTTATTTCTGTTGATTATGATTGTACATTGATTTAAGATAGAGGTAAGCTAAGCCTGAACTGAACTGCTTGACGGTCAAGCAGAGAATTTCCGGTGAATACAACTAATTCCAAATATTATTGTTACGTCTGTCTTCAAATTCCATTTTATTTGCCATTACTTGGGAAATGAGGACTACACAAGGCACACATATTATTTTTTGTCAATCACAATGTGTTCGTTCAAACCGTTCAAAACCATTTTTTTTTAATTTGAACGAAAACAGGAATATAGGTGAATATCTCACGATGTATGCAATCTTTCTCGAAAGAAAAGAGAACAAAGAATAATGAAAGTTATGAACTAGAACTATATGTTGTTGTTTATTAATTTATATGATAAGGCTCAATCGAATAAACTTTACAGAGCCGAGGATACTTGTTCACTATACAAAACATCTTAAAACTATTGTCAAAAGGTGCAACACAATAAACAATTTATCTTCGCAGTCCGCATCGTGCTCTCTTGCCGTGCGAATCTATTTCCTTTTTGCTGAAGGAAGTGTTACTACTACCTAAAGCTACAACAAATTTAAACAGCACTTTTCAGTGCTCAACCTGTAAAATTTCAACTCTTATTCCTCTTCGATCCTTGTTTGGACCCTACCCGAGGTAATCCTTCTTGGATATCGATTTGGAAAATTCCTCTTCGATCCTTCAGATTCTTATAGTAATCTGCTTGGAAGTCGATTTTGATAAAAATTTACTGCCGCCATGGCGCCTAAACGCAAAAGAAAGGGGCAAACTCTTGACCCCCCTTCTGATGAAATTAATTTGAGTAATCAATTTGATTTGCTCATGGATGATGAGAATGATCCATCATCCAAGAAAAATTCTAGTAAACTTTCCCGGCTTAATGACAAGAAGGAAAAGATTCCCCCTATTGTGATAACCACTTCCGATTTCCATGCTCTTCGCATGGAACTTTTGAACTTCGTGAAAGTTAAGTTTTCACTACAAATTGGACGTCGGGGTGATTGCCGTGTATTGACTGAAACCTTGGACAGTTTGAAATGTCTTCTCTTACTGAGAAGCAGCACAAATTTTTTACTTACGACACCAAAACTGAACGTGTGTTCAAGGTTGTCTTGAAAGGACTACCCAGTGGTAAATCCCTGGATCAGATCAAAGATGAACTGGCAAAATTACTTGGAGTTGTGCCACTCCAAGTAATCAAAATGAAAATGAAATCCCGTCCTGGCAATTCGCGCAACGGGATTTCTAATGATTTTTATTAAGTTCACTTCAAGTCTAGTGAACTAAACAACCTTAAGGCCTTAGGAAAAGCTAGCCTTATGCTCCATGTCCGAGTGAAGTGGGAACACTTCAGGAAAATTGGAAGAAATTTCCAAAACCTCACTCAGTGCCGTAAGTGCCAGGGATTGGGCACGGAACTAAAAATTGCTACATGCCAGCACGGTACGGACTACATGCCATGAATTGTGGTGATTCCTCTCACGCAAAGGACAACTGTCCTGTGAAGGAAGATCCTAAGAAATTTAAATGTTCAAATTGTGGTGAAAACCACAAATCCAATTTTTTGGAATGTAAGACTCGCAAAGAGATCCTATAATCTCATTCTAACCAGGAACAAATTCCTCTGCTGTTAACAACGGTCAGCGAGGAACAAATTCTACATTCGTACCCGTAGCTACAAATATCACCCCTGCTTCAAATTTTTCATCTATACCTACTTCCCTCGCTGCTAACAATGTTCAGCGAGTTAATGCTACCACCTATGCTGCTATTGCAACGGGTTAGAAATCAAAATACTAACCAACGTAGTTCTAACGGAAAATTTGACACTTTTGATTTAGGAAGCATTACTGCCCCTAAAATGGAATTTTTTACAGAAATCATTAATTGATATGTTTGCTGATATGCTTAAATCAAACTTCATGTTTGGTGTTATTCAAACTGGAGTAAAATTTGCGAACAATATTGTCATGACTTTGAAATTCAGCAATGGACTTTAAATCATTAAATATTTTAAATTGGAACGCTCGATCTCTTAAAGATAATGAAGACGAGCTATTTAACTTTTTGAGAGTTCATAACGTGCATATTGCCGTTATAACTGAAACGTTCCTTAAACCTGACCATAAGGTTAAGAAGGACGCAAATTATTTCATTTATAGAAATGATCGTCTTAATGGACCCTGTGGTGGCGTTGCCATCATTGTTCATAGACGAATCAAACATAAAATTCTTTCTTCATTAGAAACCAAAGTTTTTGAAACTTTGGGAGTTTCTGTTAAAAAAAAATTAAGACAACTTACGTTTATAGCATTCTATTTTCCATTCCAATGCGTATGCCAGCAAAAGAATTTTCTCAAGGGTGACCTCCAGAAACTTACCCGTCATAGGTCTAAATTCTTCATTATTGGTGATTTTAATGCAAAACACCGCTCATGGAATAATGCTCAAAGCAATTCCAATGGTAATATTCTGTTTGATGATGGTTCTGTAGGTTACTATACTATTAAATGTCCAAACAGCCCAACATGCTTTTCTTCAGCAAGCAATCCCTCAACTATTGATTTGGTCTTAACTGATTCATGTCAACTTTGTAGCCAATTGGTTACTCATGCTGACTTCGGTTCTGATCACCTTCCAGTAACTTTTGAAATATCCCAAGAAATAATTTGTAATCCCAACAGTTCTACTTTCAATTACCATAGGGCTGATTTGGAGCAATATCGAACATTTATGGAATATAGCTTTGATCCAAACATTCCTTTGCAAACCAAAGATGAAATTAATTATGCTCTTGAATCTCTGACTACTTCTATAGTTGAAGCAAGAGCTGCCTCATTTCCAAAATGCGAGTTTAAATTCGATTCAATTATAATCGACGACGATCTTCAGCTCTTGATCCGTCTTAAAAATGTCCGTAGGAGACAATTTCAAAGAACACGCGATCCTGCTATGAAAGCTATGTGGCGGGATTTGCAAAAACAAATTAAAAAGCGATTCTCTGGCCTGAGGAACAAAACTTTTGAAAATAATGTTTCTTAATTAGAACCGAGTTCCAAATCCTTTTGGAAACTCACAAAAATTTTGAAAAAACCTCAAAATCTATTCCAGCGCTTAATGAAGGTGATAAAATTTTAATCACAAATTTGGAAAAAGCTCAAAAACTTGCTAAGCAATTCGAGAGTTCCCATAATTTCAGTTTGGGTCTTACTAGTCCCATTGAGAATCAGGTTGCTCGGGATTATCTGAACATTTTCTCCCGGGAAAATGTTTTTGATGATTCCTGGGGGACTGATTTGGACGAAGTAAGGTCTATAACTAAAAAAAATCATAATATGAAAGCTCCAGGTGATGATGGAATTTTCTATATCCTCATCAAAAAACTCCCAGAGAGTACCTTGCCTTTCTTGGTAAAATTATTTAACAGATGTTCCCATTTGGCATACTTTCCTGATAAATGGAAAAATGCACAAGTTGTTCCAATTTTGAAGCCGGATAAAAATCCAGTTGAAGCTTCTAGCTACCGTCCAATAAGTTTGCTTTATTCAATTAGTAAACTTTTTAAAAGATAATTTTAAAAAGAATGATGCTTCACATCAATACAAACTCAGTTTTTGCAGATGAGCAGTTTGGATTTCGCCATGGGCATTCAACAAGTTACCAATTTATTTCGTTCAAACAAATCTGAAGGCCACACAACTGGAGTTGCTCTTCTAGACATAGAAAAAGCATTCGACAGTGTTTGGCATGAAGGTTTGATTGCTAAATTAAAAAAATTTAATTTTCCACTTTATATTATGAAATTAGTTCAAAATTATTTAACTGACAGAACTCTGCAGGTAAATTATCAAAATTCCAAATCTAATCGACTACCTGTTAGAGCAGGAGTTCCTCAGGGTAGCATTCTTGGGCCTATATTGTACAACATTTTCACTTCGGATCTCCCTGATTTGCCTCAGGGTTGCCACAAATCTTTGTTCGCTGATGACACAGGCATTTCCGCTAAAGGAAGAAGTCTTCGTGTTATTTGCAGCAGACTTCAGAAAAGTTTAGATATTTTCTCTTCTTATTCACAAAAATGGAAGATTTCTCCCAACGCTTCCAAAACTCAACTTATAATATTTCCACATAAGCCCAGGGCTTCCTTTTTGAAACCTAGTAGTAGTCACATAGTCACTATGAACGGAGTTCCAATTTCCTGGTCACACCAAGTGAAATATCTTGGATTAATACTTGACCATAAATTAACTTTTAAAGATCACATTGAGGGCATTCAAGCCAAATGTAACAAATATATAAAATGTTTGTATCCTCTTATTAACAGGAAATCCAAACTTTGCCTGACGAATAAACTTCTAATATTTAAACAAGTTTTTAGACCGGCCATGCTTTACGCTGTGCCAATATGGTCTAGTTGCTGCACTACCAGGAAAAAAGCACTTCAAAGGATTCAGAACAAAATTCTGAAGATGATTTTGAAGTTGCCTCCCTGGTACAGTACTACCGAAGTACATAGAATTTCGAATGTTGAGACTTTAGCACAAATGTCCAACAAAATAATTAATAATTTCCGGCAAAAATCGTTACAATCCTCAATTGCAACGATTAATTCCCTTTATACTTAGATAAGATTTAGTTTTAGTGTTTATTTTTAAGATATCAATTGTTATACTGACATGCAGGTTTGAAAAAAAAAACCTGTTTAAAATACTGAATTGCCAAGACAGGAACAATGTAAAAACACTTAGATATATAACATAACAATTAAGGCTGGTAAGTTACTGTAGTAACTGGAGCACCTAGGTTAAAAATGAAATGTTATTTATTTTGAATTTGGAACAAATAAAGAGTTAAAAAAAAAAAAAAAAAGTGTTTTTTTAAGCTTTATTAAAGAGATTTTTAGCCTAAGGCTAGTTCATCTCTAAGTATAAGTAGTAGTATTGGAGCTGTTTGAAGAATTAAACCCAGTCCTTCTGCGTGAGGGCCCCAGAACGAACCGCCACCAGATGGCTGCTTAAGATATATTTAACAGCCATCAGAACGAACCACCACCAAATATATTAAAGTGAGCTGTTGTCCCACCTATCACACTTAGATTATTTTACCGAAATCTGAGAAATTTTACCGAAATCTCAACAGCTGAACGTTTGTTTTCGCAGATTTCCAGTAATTTTTTACAGATATTCGGTGAAAACTCACAGGAAATCTGTGAAAAATCACCGAATTGTTTACCGAACGTTCAGCTGTTGAGATTTTGGTAAAATTTCACAGATTTCGGTGAAATAATCTTAGTGTGTACTGTTGGAGTTTTCAGTGCCAACTGACTGACTTGAATACGAATCACAACACCTTGATGAAATGCTGACTTCAGTTCTGATCACCTTCCAGTAACTTTTGAAATATCCCAAGAAATAATTTTTAATCCCAACAGCTCTACTTGCAATTACCATAGAGCAATATCGAACATTTATGGAATATAACTTCGATCCAAACATTCCTTTGCAAACCAAAGATGAAATTGATTATGCTCTTGAATCTCTGACTACTTCTATTGTTGACGCAAGAGCTGCCTCAGTACCGAAATGCGAAGTTAAATCCGATTCAATTATAATAGACGACAATCTTCAGCTCTTGATCCGTCTTAAAAATGTCCGTAGGAGACAATATCAAAGAACACGCGATCCTGCCATGAAAGTTATATGGCGGGATTTGCAAAAACAAATTAAAAAGCGATTCTCTGCCCTGAGGAACAAAACTTTTGAAAATAATGTTTCTAAATTAGACCCGAGTTCCAACTCTTTTTGGAAACTCACAAAAATTTTGAAAAAACCTCAAAAGCGCTTAATGAAGGTGGTAAAATTTTGATCACAAATTTGGAAAAAGCTCAGAAACTTGCTAAGCAATTCGAGAGTTCCCATAATTTCAATTTGGGTCTTACTAGTCCCATTGAGAATCAGGTTGCTCGGGATTATCTGAATATTTTCTCTCGGGAAAGTATTTTTGATGATTCCTGATTTGGACGAAGTAAGGTCTGTAACTAAAAAATTTCATAATATGAAAGCTCCAGGTGATGATGGAATTTTCTATATCCTCATCAAAAAACTCCCAGAGAGTACCTCGTCTTTCTTGGTAAAATTATTTAACAGATGTTCCCATTTGGCATACTTTCCTGATAAATGGAAAAATGCAAAAGTTGTTCCAATTTTGAAGCCGGATAAAAATCCAGTTGAAGCTTCTAGCTACCGTCCAATAAGTTTGCTTTATTCAATTAGTAAACTTTTTAAAAGATAATTTTAAATAGAATGATGCTTCACATCAATACAAACTCAGTTTTTGCAGATGAGCAGTTTGGATTTCGCCATGGGCATTCAACAAGTTACCAATTTATTTCGTTCAAACAAATCTGAAGGCCACTCAACTGGAGTTGCTCTTCTAGACATAGAAAAAGCATTCGACAGTGTTTGGCATGAAAGTTTGATTGCTAAATTGAAAAAGTTTAATTTTCCACTTTATATTATGAAATTAGTTCAAAATTATTTAACTGACAGAACTCTGCAGGTAAATTATCAAATTTCCAAATCCAATCGACTACCTGTAAGAGCAGGAGTTCCGCAGGGTAGCATTCTTGGGCCTATATTGTATAACATTTTCACTTCGGATCTCCCTGATTTGCCTCAGGGTTGCCACAAATCTTTGTTCGCCGATGACACAGGAATTTCCGCTAAAGGAAGAAGTCTTAGTGTTATTTGCAGCAGACTGCAGAAAAGTTTAGATATTTTCTCTTCCTATTTACAAAAATGGAAGATATCTCCCAACGCTTCCAAAACTCAACTTATAATATTTCCACATAAGTCTAGAGCTTCCTAGCAACCTAGTAGTAGTCACATAGTCACTATGAACGGAATTCCAATTTCCTGGTCAAACCAAGTGAAATCCAAAAATTAACTTTTAAAGATCACATTGAGGGCATTCAAGCCAAATGTAACAAATATATAAAATGTTTGTATCCTCTTATAAACAGGAAATCCAAACTTTGCCTGACGAATAAACTTCTAATATTTAAACAAGTTTTTAGACCGGCCATGCTTTACGCTGTGCCAATATGGTCTAGTTGTTGCACTACCAGGAAAAAAGCACTTCAAAGGATTCAGAACAAAGTTCTGAAGATGATTTTGAAGTTACCTTACCGTCGTTATACCGAAACACAACAGTATCCGCACTCACGGGTCAGGATCGGTAGAGGAATTTTGAAAGGGAAGTTCCTCCAGTGATGATAAACGTGAGTGGGGTTGTTGTGTTTCGGTAGAACGACGGTAAGCACCAACTTTCGCTTAAGACCGTTTGACGCGGCCTCTATCTGTGAGGATCTCAATCCCTCCTGGGATTTCAGTCTACTGGATTGCCCTAACCTAAATTTCGGTCTCTTTTATACATAAACCCACCCTGAGGTTGGGTTTCTTACCGGGCAAACTAAACCTAGACAAGTGGTCCTCTTCAGAGGTGGCGCTTAAGCCACTCGTTATCGAGACAGGAAGCGCATTCAGTGGTCAAAAATCTCACAGGTAGCGGGCATGCGTTACATTTGGCGCCCAACAAAACAAGGCTTTCTTTCTTTTAGTTTATTTATTAGTAGCTTTGGTTTGTTCTTGTAAAATATTTTTTTTTTGCTTGTCAATTTGTGGAACTCTCATAGTGTAAAGTCGTATTTATTTATTTATTATTTATTCACTTGTTTATTTACAAAGTCAGTTATTTACTGATATATTTATTGCCTATTTACTTTTCATATAATTATTTTGATAGTTTATTTATTATTCATATACAAATCTACGTACTGGTACGTGTTACTCTTGAACAGAAATATTTACAAATTGTTGTTTCATCTTTGTGGCTAGTAAAATAAACTATCGGTTGAATACTTTCCCGTGATTGGATAATTCTTGGCTAGTAAAACTTTTCTTTAAAGTCAAAATGAATCGTGTATTCCCTTGTTCTGAATATTTGAACCAAGAAGAGGTCGACTATGAGCTTATAATTCGTAGTCAACCAGAAGACGTATTTGCTCTCGATTTGGCAGGAAAACAAAGACTTCTGAGCAAATTGTTCAAGAATGACATTCAAGAGGGTCGTTCTTATCGTTCGCCATACACAATATCGGTAGAGGCAGAGCATGTTATAGGGATAATCGATACACTTGAAAAGGCTCTCGAGAAAAAAGTGGAAGCTAAATATGAATCAAGGGTCCTACATTATTGGTATCGGGTAAAATGGAGTAAGGCAACTGGGGAAGAAGAGAAAAAAAAATCGTAGAGACTTGTGCAGGAGGATCGAGTCCATCATGAAACATTATCAGTTTGGACCACCTCAATATCCGATCATCACCCAAATTAATAGCATCATTGCGGGCAACAATCAAGAGGAAGCAGAAGGTGGACAGAATACTGGTGCTGGAGAATTTGAAACTAACTCGACTAGCGATAAAGAACAATCCCCAGGGCCAGATCTTTATTCAGAGGATGAACCAACACCTGGAATGCTTAGAACTGGAACTATCCCAAAACAACCAAAGAAATTCGACGAGAATCAGCTGAAATTCGAGGTTTCTCGAGAAGAATTTAGTAATATGCGGAAGATAATAGCTGAGTTGGCGTTCAAAATATCTCAAGCAAACCTCTTAAATTCGTTGGACAAAACAGAAAGGAGACATACGTCCAAGGATCCAAACCCTTTTGAATTTCCACCTCCCTTAAACAAATTGCAGCCAAGACCTAATCCTACTCCACGAATTCCAATCCAACAAGAGTGTACGCTTTTGGTGCCGCAAAACCAGCGAGCCTCCAAACCAAGAAGCAGCCTAAAATCAAACCGTTGAACATCTACCAAGGTAACGAGTAACAACGCTCTGATGAGGCAACGATACCCTACTCCCAAGCTCCTCCCCTTTTCCTATCCTTCGACAATGTACCCCTCTAACCTCGAGTAAGCCGCGAGTATCCGGCCCAACTCCCACTAGACATAGAATTAAGTGACTTTTGTTACAAACAAAGAACAATGAATTATCGGCTCCGTAAAGCTAACGCGATCGAGCCTTACAAATAAACGAACTAGATAAAAAAAAAGGTAACGAGTACGATACGAGCAGCGAAGAGGAAACCGATAGACGACGGCAACCATATGTATCAAGAAACAGGCACCCAGAAGCTGACGTTCCAAGATCACAACGAAATCGTGGGAGAGGTGGACTACGAACATAGGAGGTCAGTGAGCAAGATGCATCATCGGAACCTATCTATGAAAACGCTAGACATGGACATGTGTTCAGACATCCACGCACACGGCAAGGTTCCCTGTGTAGACATGGTCATCAAAATCGCGTTGAAAAATGGAAGTTGCGGGTTGCAGGTGATCAGAGGTCGATGTCCGCAGAAACTTTTTTGTACAAGCAAAAAAACTAGCCGATCGAGAGGATGTTCCAAGGGAAATCGTACTGAGGGATATTCACATGCTGCTAGAAGGTCCAGCATCTGACTGGTTTTTTACGTTTGTCGATGAATTGCAAAAATGGGACCAGTTTGAAACATCGATCACGTATAGATTTGGTAGCCAAAACATGGACCAGAGGATTCGATCGAGAATCCAGGAACGAAAACAGTAACGAGGAGAACCGTTCATCGCGTTTGTCTCAGAGATTGAGAAATTGGACCGCTTGTTGTCACATTCACTTTCGAAACGCCGTAAATTTGAAGTGATTTGCGCCAACACTATCGATCTAAAATCTCTCTGGTTGAGGTAAAGGACCTTAGTCACTTGATTCGTCTGAATCATCGCATTGATGCGGCCGACACTCAACTACAACAACTGTCAGGAGAGATGCCACTTCGTAGACCTGTGAACCAGATTTCTGCTGACCAGAGTGACTACGAGAGCGATCAATCGGCATCAATGAACGCGATCGGAAACCGAATTAACAGGAATATTCGGCAAGTAATTCAGCAACCCAACCCAAGGGAACAACAAAACACAGCGACATACCAGCGTAATCAACAGCCCAACCGAAGGGAACAGCAAAATGTAGCGACTCATCAAGGAAATCCAAGTCAGGCAAATACACCAAGTTGTTGGAACTGCCAGGAACGAGGGCATGGCTGGAGACAGTGCCAAATACCAAAGGTGGTATTTTGTTATGGTTGTGGAGACCTTGGTAGGGTGATCCGTAACTGTGAGTGCTGCTCCAGACCGACGGATGGTACAACCCAAAACCAGGGAAACGAGTAAAGAGGGGTGACGCTGGGAAGTCGTTAATCCCTCCGGTAGCCGATATTTCCAAAACATCATCAACTAATCAAATATATGATCCCTTCTCTCAAATTTACCACATGAAAATCCGTAACACGAAATGTCCTCATATAAAGGTAAAGATTTTCTAGTCCGAATTTGAAGCCCTGTTGGACTCTGGCGCGGGCATTAGTATCTTATCTTAAATTCACTCGACATTGTCAACAGGTTTTTGCTGAAAATACAACCTGCATCCATTCGAGTAACAACCGCCGATGGTTCAGCTTACGGTTGTCTAGGGTACGTTAACGAGCCATTCTCGTTCAAAGGAGTCACCAAAGTGGTCCCAACTTTTGTGTACCGGAAATATCTCGTCATCTGATTTTGGGGGCGGACTTCTGGGAATCATTCGGGATTAAACCAATGATTGACGTAGGTCAGGGTCTCGAAGAATTAGATACAATTGAACGTGGAAATAAGTCAATACTTTGCTTCACTATCGAACCGTCTCACAGTGGCCGGAGGCCGGACGAAACCCAAAATTTTTTTTTTTGTTATTTTGAGTATTTTATAATTTTCCAAGCTTTCTTACACTTTGAATAACGTTGTCGCAAAGTTTCATGACTATTGGATGTTATTTTGAATTTTGACAGCACTTTGAAGGCTGCGGTGTCAACAAATTTTAATGATTTTTGGTTCAAAAACTACATTTTTAAGGCTCACTTCAAATGGCTGTTACTCTTCCAATTTTAAACCGATTTGAGCACAACAAGTTTCATTTTGAAGTTTGATGGATAAACTTATTGTTCCATTCAAACCCATCCGTTTAGATTACTCTAAACTATGGAAAATGTTGATAATGTATGGTTAGTGGTATGATGAAACCTTATTTTTTTTGCAAATTCGTACTGTACAATCTTCTGAAACAGTCCGAAAAGGTCACATGATATACATTCTATAGGAAATTACCTCAACTTTTTGAATTTATGCCTCCCGACTTGCCCCTAGTTGCCCCAAGGGGTTAAAAACATATTTTAACCCTGTAACACCCAAGCCTGCTTTTTGGCAAGGTACGCTTAAACTGCTGGGACCAAACATATTGAATTTTCTACCAAATGGTGTGCACATGGTTAGAAAGATACATTGTTTATCTATCATTTCCATGAACATTTCAAGATAATCCGATGCAAAACCTTTCTGCTAAGTTATGATGAAAACAAATATTCGATGATTTTCTGAAAAATTATTATTTTTCAGATTTTGTCTGTAAAAAGTAATTTTTAATTTACCAGAATTCGCTCATTAATTCTAGACGCAACTGGCAAAATTTGGTGAAAACCTGTGCTATAGTATGCAAGAAATTAAAAAAAACAAATCTTTTTTTACGAAAACTGCTCTAGACCAGCCGAATTGATCTAGATCAAAAAAAATATGTCAATTGTTCATATTTTCATGAAGGCCTATCGAAAGAAATTATATAGAATCAAATAAAAAATTTGGACATACGAGAGTTAATATAAAATGACCGGTATGGAGGACCATGGTGATTAGAAATTCAGAAGTAAATAGACATGTTACAAAAGGATTGGGAAGGGTATCCATTCAGTTTATATGTTTTTTATCGATTTTTTTTTCAAATGTGGTTCATTTTGGTTTCAGTTAAGCTAATTTTATTAAGAAAAATAATGGTGTCTTAAAAATACTACTTTCACTCTTAGTCTTTTATAACACTAGCATTATCCTTACTACTTAATCGTCATCTTCATCAAAGATCAACAAATCTTGCACTTCCTTTGGGAAATCACTTTTCGGTTTCGGCTTGTTGTGTCGGAAACTGGATACAACTGGATCTGATGCAACCAACAATCCATGAAAGATGTCAATTATTGTCCGTTCACGGGATCCTTTCCAAGAATGGCTTTCACGCATTCGACGAATCTCCTTGTTCATGCTTTCTTGGGCCTCTTCAGAGAGCATACCGATTGGAATTGAAGATTGGTCGATAATTTCACTTCCATGAATCAGTAATTTATGAACTGTTGTTGGCATGTGATACCAACTATACAGTTTTACGTAGTGGTGAGCTGTTTCCGTCGCGTATGACTTGAATTTTGAAACATCAATGCTCTCACCACTAGAAATCGCTGTTAGTAAAGTCCGAAATCGCAGTATCAAATCCAAATCAATTCCTGTAATCTCCGAAGATACTTGTGCATTGGCGAAGAATCGTCTAGCCGTATTACCATTGTTGCTGGTGCCAAATCCTGAACGCGGTTTGTCGATGTGTAAACCCAGTCTATTGAAGAATTCATCTTGTATGCGCTTTTTGGCACGGTTGAATTGTTCGATATGAGAAGTTTTCACCCATTTGCAGAAACTGAGCCGATAAGCGATATGCAACAGGCACTCAAAACATCTTATCCAGCAATGTAGACTGCTTAGACCCAGATCTAAGAATTGAGTAACAGGCTTTTTCAACATTTTGTCAGTTTCGTTGAATTCCGCTGACGTTGATTTACACAAGTAGCATCTTTGGGCGGATGTTGTGTGTGTTACGGCATTGATGGTTTTACCATCTACCATACTCATGATAAGCTCGAATGTGACACTGAATTCTGTGTCGTTAATTGTTAAAACAAACGGGTGCAACTTTGCGATTTCGGTATTCATCCGATCATATTCTTGACGGGTTGTGTCACTAGTTTCCTTAGCTAATTGTATTGAAACTGGTCGACAGTATCGGGTTGACGATGGATAACAGTTTTCCCAAATTACATTTACCCCTTCAACCAATTTCAATGGAACAAGAGATGTCAAGATAACATTAGCGTCTGAGCTACCAGCTTTTTCAAATTTTTGATTGTACTCAGTTAAAGTTGTACCATCCATTCCCCATTTTAGGATAAGACGTAAATCTTTATGACTCCAATTCATATAGTCTGACTCTACAAGATTGATTAATCTTGATGTAGTGTGGTTCAGAAGCTCTTGCAATTCAATTTCGCAATGTACTTCTGAAGAATTGAAATATTGGTTCGAAGGATAACACTTCTTTTTAGCGGCAGTGATTTTGTCATACGATGGGTAGATGTTTTTCGCTGGTTCTCTCACGATATTATAGCTACGCTTTGATAACTTTGCATCGATAAAAATAGCTAATGCTTGTTCATCAGACAACGTTTGTGAAGTGACACCAGTCTTCAGAATGTTTGCAATGTCCCTCTGACCTTCAGACCGCAAAACGACTTCCGTAGCAAACCGCAACTCACCTATGAAAAGTATGAAATAGATATCTTCAAATATTAATATAATGATGGTGGAGTAAAATAAACCTACTAGAGCTACATGTTCGCCGCAAATCTTCAGTTTTGCGACGCTTGACTCGGTTGCAGTTATCGTCAAACTCCTTTGAAGGACGACCACCTTTATTTCTACCTTCCTCTGATGTTGATGAGCTAGGTCCAGAAAGCACAAGAAAATCTTCGAGCCATTCAGCGTTTGCTTTTAAGAAGCGTTCCTTCATCCGTTTTGCGTTGTTCCATCGACGCAAGAACTCTCGATAGAAGATTGAAATATGTTCCTTACATTCTTCATCAATATTTCCAGCATATGTTGCAATGTAGTTAGTAATTGCAGTACGCTTTTCTTCCGAATCCGGTATAGCATAGACCGCTTCCAGTATGTTTTTTCTTTTTAAGAACATTTCTAATTTAATAAAAAACAATCATTAAATGTAAATAATACATTTTTTCAATATAAGATCAATTACCTTTTGGTTTAGAACACATTTTACGACTGCTTGTTTTACTATTTTTTTTTTTCAATTCCTGCCGGATAAAGTTCACCGGAAACTTCCAGTATCAAAGTCAACACATTTAAACTTTTTAAACTACTCTGGTATTCGGTTGACGTTTGAACAAGCTTCTAGGAACATCCGCATTTTACATAAGAGCAGCACAGTACTTTCTTATGAAATATTTCAGTGTCATACTGAATACCCGAGTAAAACATCTGAAAGAATGTAAATTTTAGTTTATATTGAATATGGAAACAAAGTCCAAATATCGTGTAACGCGAAACATTTAATTTGGTATGGGACGATCCACAAATGACGTAGCATTTTAGAGGGGAGGGGGTTTCAGAAGTTGTGACCAGCCGTGTATTAGGTATGGAAAAATACGCTACGAGGGGGGAGGGGGGACCTAAAATTGATCAAAAATATGCAACGTCATTTGTGTATCTTCCCTATGGAAACTGAAATGTTTCGCTTTACGTAATGTTTAAACGGCCCCTATATTTGATTATTTAAATTATTACCGGATTCGATGACAAGATAAAATGAACTTAAAAATATCATGTGTTGAAATAACTCAATAAATTATCAGTCATTAAATTTATTCTGATCCGAAAGATTATTTCGCACTTTAGGGGGATTAGTTTGCATTTTTATTGGTTGTTGACTTCAAAAATGAACTCAGCACCCAAAAATTAACATAATATGTCATTTTCAGCCAGTTTCATTGACATTTTAGGTTTCGTCCGACTTTTGTTCGCAGTGCCGCCACTGTGCGTCTGGAGCTAGACCTCGAAATCCCCCGATGTACAAGTGCTCCCCATACGTGCAACAGGCCATTAACGACGAGGTAGAGCGCTTCAAGAAGCTAGATGTGATAGAGGAATGTTATAGTGAGTGGACCAATCCACTTGTCCCGGTTCTCAATAAGTACGGGAAAGTACGTGTGTGTCTTGACTCGAGGAAAATCAACAAACTAACGGTAAAGGATTCTTACCCAATGCGGAACATGCAAGACATATTTCGACGCTTACTTCCAGATTCCCTTAAAGCAGGAAAGTCGTAGCTTTACAGCGTTCCGCACGGCTAAGGGAGTGTTCCGTTTTAAAGTGCTGCCGTTCGGACTTATGAATGCCCCATTCACCATGTCCAGATTGATGGACCAAGCCATAGGTTTCGACTTAGAACCTTATGTATACTACCGAAGTACATAGAATTTCGAATGTTGAGACTTTAGAACAAATGTCCAACAAAATAATTAATAATTTCAGGCAAAAATCGTTGCAATCCTCAATTGCAACGATTTATTCCCTGTATACCTATATCTATAGATAAGATTTAGCTTTAGTTTTAAGTTTTAAGATTTCAATTGTTATACTGACATGCTGATTTAAAAAACCTGTTTAAAATGCTGAATTGCCAAGGCAGGAACAATGTGAAACCACATAGATATATATCATAACAATTGAGGCTGGTAAGTTACTGTAGTAACTGGAGCACCTAGGTTAAAATGAAATGTAATTTACTTTGAGTTTGAAACAAATAAAGAGTTAAAAAAAAGAAGAAAAAAAAACAATTTATCTTCCACTATTCAATAAGCCTCCTCTATCAGAACGGGAGCCACTTCCAGTGGTTTTGTTGTATGGCAGTATTGCCAACGGGGGTAAGAGTGCTTCCATTGCAGCAATGGATGCAAACGCCTGCTATTGTCAACATCCGAGTGAACACTAACTATATGTTGTATAGATGGGGTTCAACCCATGGGTGTTAATATGTTTCAATGAAACAATCAAATTTACATTCTATTTCTTCAGTTTTAACGTTTGTTATTTTAAAGATTTTTATTTGAACACAGGAATTTAAGTTAACTTAAATAAGTTTTAGTTCAAAATCCAGTTGTCTGTCATATTTCTGCAACATAAAGATTTGTGATGTTTGGTCCACTTTGATTTCTAAAGTTATTTGCCATGACTAACATTAGTAAGTTTCCGAAAGTTGAGTCAACAAGTTTGGAACCTAGTTATGAAAAATAAATTGTTTTTCTACTTTGACTATATGTTTTTTTAGTATTACTTCTACGTGAAGTCAACGATTTACATAGTTGAAGATGCTAATTTCAAATAACAGACTGTAGTGGTAATTTTTATACGATAGATGGAGTAGATGAAAGCATAGAGTTGATAGTTCCGTTAGAGTACGGCAGTGTGAAGATTGTATATAGATATTAGAATAGCGAACTAGGACAACTTTTAAGGAAGGTACAAATCGGTTTTTTCATCTCTCTTTACCAAACTTCCCCTTTGGAGAGGCATGGTGAGGGGTGTCCCCCCCCCCCCCCGCCACCACTGGCAAAAAGAGATGAAAACCGACCCGCTCAAGTACCAACTGTGTGTTTGAAACAGTTCTACCGATTTTTTACCGCACTTCAGTTGTTATTTGAAGGAAGGCATCCAGTCGTAGATTTGGAAATTGCAACTATTGTTTACCCCTACCACGATGAAAAAACCGATTTGTACCTTCCTTAAAAGTTGTCCTAGCTCGCTTCTCTAATATCTATATACAATCTTCACACTGCCGTACTTTAACGGAACTATCAACTCTATGCTTTCATCTACTCCATCTATCGTATAAAAATTACCACTACAGTCTGTTATTTGAAATTAGCATCTTCAACTATTGTTTTTCTAGTTTCAAAAATTGAATCTTAATTTTAGGATTTACTCAACAAACCACCTACCTAAAAAAAATTAAATGAATAAATAAAGTTGAAGTTTTGAACCATTTATTTTGTTATTAATTAATAATATATGAAGAAGCAAAAATAATCTCAGAGTTCTTCGTCAACAATGCGGTCGTGATTTGGACACAACCCTTTACTTTTTTTAATCTGATTTGCTCAAAATTTGCTTGAGTTGCATAAACATGAAGTTTTTCGAAGGTCATTAGATCAAACGTTATTGGGCTACCAGGGTATTAGAATATTGTCATATGATATTTTTGGAATCCTTGAATTCCAATATGGTAAGTCAGCCTGTGTTCACACTAGTTAGCCCAAAGATTTTGTATTCAGCTCGTTATGAATTAAATCTGGCATATAATGAGACAATCTATACAATTTTGGTAAGCTCTTTGACAATTATGGAATGAGAAATCTTCTTTTTTTCCTTGATTTGTTTTCCATCGATCTTGTTTTGCGTGCTACCGATGCCAACAAGGCAGCTGCCACACCTGGACCCTACATATCGACCCATCAACTCATGAACCGGGGACCAACGGCTCTACTTTACTGATCAGAGATGTTATGCTTTAGAACATCCCGGCGGCGCCGACTGGGATTGAACCCAGGCCTGCTGGGGTGAGAGGCAATCACGCTTACCACTACACCACCGGCGCCACTGAGAAATCTGCTAAATTCCTATTATAAATAAATTTAAAATGATTTTAAAACTGTTGGCTTTGCGCCGCACTGTGGTCCAAAACGGCAAAAAGTGGAACTTTATTCCTAGAGCCTAGCCTTTACATTTTAGCCATATAGTGTCTTGGGAAAAAAATGTTTGTATAAATATCTTACATAATATAAAACTGTCAAAATTAGTCATGTCTTACTATGCAAAAAATAAAAACACTAACTTTTTTCTTTGAGGATATAGGGGAACGATGTCTTCAGCAAAGTTGTAGACAATGTAAAAACAAGCAACTTCACTCAATACGTCAAAATTCTAAATCCTGTATTTTCAGAGTTATGGAGCTTTTTCTATGGAAGTTCCCTTAAATTTAGTTTTTCATACTTAACTTCTTTAAATTTCATTTTTCAAGTATACAATGTTCTAGACAATTATTTAAACAATCAAAACACACCATTCCGCTAACAACCCAATTTCATTACTTCATTATGATGGCTACCAAGCCTTTGGGGATTTTCCTTATTAGAGAGTTGTATAGATTTTTCTCCTTTAGCTTACCTAAAACTTTGGTTTTTATTAGTTAGGTAGGTTCCGATTCAACACATTGTAGTTTCATTTTTATACCTATGATCTTGACTTTTTTACCTAGGGGATGAGTACTTAAGGGGGTTAGATTTTGATAAGTTCTTTAGTGGGAATGACACTGATGAAGACTGCACATTGTAGTCGAAATACGTATCTGTCGTGGATACCAACATTAATTAAGTGGAATTAAATGGAAGATAACCTTTTTTGCTGTTTTATTATGTAAGATATTTTTACAAACATTTTTTCCGAAGACACTATATGGCTAAAATGTAAAGGCTAGGCTCTAGGAATAAAGTTCCACTTTTTGCCGTTTTGGACCACAGTGCGCCGTTATCCTTTGTTGGTCGTAGCAGTGTAAATCTTGAGCGTGCTGGATAATTTACAAAAACTTTTGGTTAACCAGTAACCTGCAGTTCTCAAAATTGCAGCAATAGCACAACCGACATGCAGCAAGAACTTCATATCATTTTCCATTTGAGTCCAGGCGCACCGAGCCAATCAACAGATTATAAGCCACCAAAAATTCAACCGGATTGCTATCGTCATCGCATCGATATCCCTCCATCCATTGCTCACGTTGTCGCATATCTCTACACACCACCACCACCGGTTCATTGTATTCAGCTTCAACAAATATCGAAAATCATCATCAATAATTTTTATTAATATGTTTTTTAACTAATGAGGATGATATATGTTTGTTTTCATTAATTACAAAATGATTAATGGCAGTCCGAATTGGGTGCGCGCAGCAGACAGACCCTGGCACTCATGTTTGCTTCTCCTTCTATCGACCAACCAACAGGCACAGCATCATGGCGAAGCGATACCATCGGCTCGGGGCCCCGTAGACAGACACAGGTGGACGTCCTGGTGTTTGATACCTAGTTTGAATATTGATCAGTTTCGGGGAAGACCCTCTCTCGGCGATAATTGCTGAAAGGTGAACAATTTCGGCTGGACGCCAACGCTCGGAAGTCCCACACACATCGCAAGCAGCTCGTTGTTACCAATTCCACTGACAAATTTACGATTGTGATAGTTTGCTGATTTGCACCGCTAAGCCCGAGGAACCACCCAGTCCGGACTCATTAATTACCGCTATCATAATGAGAAAAGTGTTAATGGCTCTCTGTTAGTTCGTTAACTATCAGCGAACAACCGAACGGCAGGAAATAAAATCCTACCCATATATAAAATAACGAACACAGCCCAAGTAGTAACATCCTTCCCTCATTTGTACCTGGCGGTCATAAAAAAAAAGCTTCAAATAATCCATAGATGTCTTGCTAGCGCTTCGCCCATAACGCATATAACGCATAATTATCAAAGCGTAACGAAAAATCATAAAATCCAATAATTTATGTTGCTAATTCCGTGAGTCCGCGCAGTCTGCCGAACCGAAGAGAGTGAAAGCGAGAGGGGTGCGACGATGCTGTTAATTTTCCGACCCCACGGAGTGCGCCGGTTCTAGCCGTTGTTGGTCGCGCACTAGCCGGAGCAACTCGGAGCAAGCTGTGCGAAAAGCTCATTTTCAGCTCACATGCTCATCAACAAGTGGAGATCGTTGACAGGATAGAAAAAAAAATTATTATATATTTTTTCGACGTCACATTGTTGATTATGGCTGCTGTTGTTGTTGTTGTTGTTGTTGCTGTTCGTCATCAACCGTCACACAATCACCAACCAGCATCATCTAGGCGGGCGCGAGGTGGCTTCATTAACTGCAAATGTTGATGATTATTATGGATGAAGCAGATTGCAATCGGAGAGGGGCGCGATAGTCAGGTGGAACTTGGTTAAGTTTGAGCGAGCATCACCCATTTCGACGACCACGACGCGACGACGGACGACGAGGCTTGTGTTCATTTCGCTTGGTGATAATGTGCGAATATAACGGAAATATGAAACACGATGGAAATTGTGGCTGTTTTGGATCAGTGCGGACAGGTAGTTTCCGCTTGAAATGACGGCCTTACATTGTGGGAAATGGGTGATTGAACTGATAAGGTTGGTTTGAGAATAACTTAAAATTTATATATTTTTAGGTTATGCACTTTCTTACAGTAACTTACCTTACTTGACTTATTTTTACGACTGATGCTGGGTTGGTTTCGTTTTATGAAAAAAGCTACCAGCCTCGATTGATGCAGTTTAGAAAATAAATTCAGACTGAAAACTTACCACTAGACAACGGATGGTCACAAAACCCAGTAGACAAGTAGGGAAACATCCACCGGATGGAGTGGGAACCGAACCCTCATTCCTCCTGTTTATCAAAAACTAGGGAATTTGAACAACCCACTGACGTGATTTTTTTTGTCCTTTGGTTTGTTTTTTCCGTCGATCTTGTTTTCCGTGCTGAGCACCAATGCTACCGACGTGCCAGGAAGGCAGCTCCCACACCTGGACCCTACCTATCGACCCATCAACTCATGAACCGGGGACCAACGGCTTTACTTCCCATCCGAAGGAAGGCGTGATCAGAGATGTTATGCCTCAGAACATCCCGGCGGCGCCGACTGGGATTGAACCCAGGCCTGCTGGGGTGAGAGGTAATCACGCTTACCACTACACCACCGGCGCCGTTCACTGACGTGATCATTTTCATTTGATTGACTGATCAATATTTGGGTTCTTTAACTTTGAAAAAAAAATATTGATTCTATTCATCATTTGGAAGCGCTTGATTTTCTGAGCACAAAGAAGTTTTTTTTTTCGAACAAATAAACTTTCATCTCGATTTTTAAATCAAGATTTAAAGCAAAATAATAACTTCACTGTTTGACACTAAATTAACAAAATGACAGCTCGCTCCCATCCAAAGTCGCACCGAGGAGCACAAAGATGATGATTTTTACCCTTCTTACAAAGAAGGGTATAGATATCACTTGAAAAACCGACTATCGATCCGAGGCCCGGAGGGCCGAGTGTCATATACCATTCGACTCAGCTCGACGAGATCGGAACATGTCTGTGTGTGTGTGTGTGTGTGTGTGTATGTGTGTATGTGTGTGTGTATGTAACGAAATGAATGCGCTCACGTTTCTCAGCAACCGCTCAACCGATTTGGACAAACTCGGCGCCAAATGATAGGTCTTGGGGTCTCATTGAACAGTTTTAGAATCGGTAAACCGGTTCCGGAGATATGGCCGGAATAAGATCCGGTGAATATGGGCCTTCACGCTGGATTTAACGGAAAACGTATCAAAACCATCATGCGACACATCAAATTACTACAGAATTCAAAAATAAGATCAATGCAAGTCGTGTTAAGTGTTCCAGGCCACATTGGACAAACTTGGACATGTTCCGGGTACCCCGGGGAAGTTGCTTGAATATGAATTGAATTAAAACCCATTAAATCACATTAAATTTCGATGATAAGGTGATTGGTAGCCTCACCAAATAGACTACACCCGGATATATTCCGAGTACCCCCAGGCAGTGTCGTAGCGTCACTGGATGACACAAGGGTGAGGGGCTTGGTCACTGATAATGACAATAAAATAAATAAACTTGAATAAGTAAGAAGGGTCTGATCACACCATAGGTGGATAAATTCGGGTTTTTGAAAATGTAATCACATTTATTTAAAATAGTTTCAATGTACCAAAATTGATTAAATTTTGGATTACAGTTTCATTTTAATGCAGATCATGAATATGCACTTACCCAAGGGGTAAGTAACTCAGAACAGTAGATTTGACACAGCATGGGCACATCCATTGGCACACCTTCGGCACATTCTCGTAGGCATTGAATTGTTCATTAAATAAAATGGAACACTGCATAATTTAATTGAATATACTGGAGGAACTCAGAACTTCTCGGTTCACATTTAAATTCGAAATTTAGGCTTCCGAGGGCTGTTGATTGCTATCGATGCCGGTCACAAGTCTTTCTGCTACTGCGCAAATGGAGTGTACTACGAACCGGAATGCAAGAACAATTTGGATGGATTGGATCAAGCAGTGGCGGCGGTTGGATACGGAAAACTCAAAGGAGAAGATTACTGGCTAATAAATAACTCCTATTCCAAATACTACGGCAACGATGGATATGCTTTGATGGTGGTGAAGAATAACAATTTTAGCCTTACCACCGATGCGACATATGTAAATTTGGAGTGTGATTTCTGTTTAAATTAGAATTTAGTAAAATAGTGGTTTTATTCTCGGATATGAATCATCTTGTACGAGATAGATTAAATGGTTTTCAATTGGTCATCTACCAAACCAAACTCACTTGAACAATATCGAATTACTTTTCACTGCACATTAAACGGAATTTTTATTGCTTTCAATCAACCTAATTTACTTACAATTTTTAAATCGCATTTCACTGGTTGAGGTACTACGATCGAATTCTCCTGGAGCTCCAATCCGATGGCAAAACCGGACGTCTTAGCTTGGGATCATCTTTCTTGACATAATCCATTCCGACGTCGAGAACCTCCGAGAGCTTCTTTCCCAGAATCATCACCATCAGCAGTTCCTCTTCCAAATTGAGCAGAAAAGTGTAGTGGTTCTGAATCGTAGCCGTCTGCAACGTTCGGATGACATTGGAGCAGTAGGACTTGTAACGCGCACCCAGAGAACAGATGATCGATCCGAAGTGCAGATAGTTCTTATCGCTGTATGCACTGAACTTCAAGCTGTAATTGCCACCCGACTGGATATTCGCCGGGTTGCACATGTCCAACTAGTTGGTATCCACACCGAAGACGTACCTTTTGTCCGTCAGAGCCTGCTCGACACCATCCAACAGTTGGGCATATTTTACGATAATCTCCAAGATGTGATCCTTGAGGTACTTGTTGAATACGTCTACCGTCACTAAGCAGGGATTCTTGATGGTGATAACCTCGGAGTCCTCCTCGGAGCACATGATGTCCACTGTGTCGAAGCTCTTGTCCTTGACGAAGGCTCACCACGATTCACATAATTCACCCGGGAAGTTGTCCTTGGAGAAGACGCCCAACGTTTTGCCATCCTTGGATCCCTTGATCCCCTACAGTGGCTTCTCAAAGTTGGCCTTGTCTTTGTCGTTCTTATCCGGAACCAACAGCTTCACCGACGGAATGCTCTCCTCACCGTCCTTCTTGATCTGTTTCAAGAAGTCGATGTTCTTCTTGCTGGTCAGGAAAAAGATGAACTTTTTGCACAGCACTGTAATCGAATCGGTCAGCTCGTATCCCAGCAGCCAAGTCTGCAGCTTGGTGGATTTGATGGTTTCCTCGTCTACGTCGACGGGCGTCGGAATGCAATAGACCTTCAGCAGCGAATCATCGGATATTGGATATTTTCGGGACCGTTCATTTATCGCATCCAACGGTTTTCGATGCGGGGATACTTCCGGTTGCTCTCCGGCTTTTTTATTTGTTGTTTCCTGTTGAACGGCTGAGACCTCACCAGCATTCCTCCTTGGTTGTCGCTGTTCCGATCTTATCATTGCGATTGCAAACGAAAACATTCAAGCTGTCAGAAAAACCGTTCTGCCAAATGTACCATAATATTCGTATTTTACAAAAAAAATCGCAGGTTGCCCTTTGAATGGCACTACCGGAACAATCGGCACACTTGCGACACAATGAGAAAAATGTTGACCCAAGATTGGTATACGGAGTGACCTACCCCTTGCATTTACCCGAGGGGGGGCGACTCTATCTACGATGAAGGAAAAATTGTTTTTTACTGTGGTTAGCTGCACGCACGCTGAGTAGATATTAAGAAGATTTATGACGATTCTGAAGATTTCTTGCAAAAAGATGATGCACGATGCAATTAGATGCGAGAAATTAAAGAAGATTTTTCGAAGATTGCTTAGCTAGTGTGAGAGCGCACCTAGAATTGAGATTTAGATGTGAAGAATCCAATTTTGAGGACAGTGTACTTAAGGTGTCAAGCGGATCAGAGTGAATAAATTTTCATGAACAGAATTTCAGATTTTAACAACATAAAAAAAAACATCCAAATTGTTTACCTCATCATTTGAGTTTCGCTTTCAGAATAATACAACCTGAAATTTTTTTTCATTGTGATTGTGGACATTTTAACTACGAGTCATTCGTTTTTTCATAAGTCAGTTCAGACACGTGTTATCATCAAATCATTCTACTCTATTCACTTGGGGGGCCCTGGGGGCTTACGCTCATCCTCGAAAGGATAGCCAAAAATGTAGCAAACAAAAAACTTTTGCATCGCGGAAAATGTAAAAAAATGTGATTTAGAGGCAGTGCTGCATAAGTTCATCAAGATCACGAGACAACTGACGTGCAACATTATTCGCTTCTCAGTGACAATAACACTGTTGAAATGCTGGCTGGAAAAATATGATGCAACACGACGTTTGTCACTTTGCTTCGTCAATACAACTTGACGGTCCAAGTAGGCGGTCAAATTGTTGGTTGCGGGTTGTAGATTGCTTCAGACTGTTACCTATTTTTCTTCACCGAGCAAAGTTTTCCATGGTCGTTTCGGTTGTCGTTCTCGAAACAACTCAAAATTAAGTCTTTTGTACTCATCTTGACACCTAACTGCTACCAGACAAAATTAATTCTTTGCGAATTATCCAATTTTGAGTATTTTGCGAAGACTTCATTTTGAATCAAATGTAAGTGTTTCATTAAGTTTCATTTTCACTTCACAAAAGACGGAATCATCAGCAGGTGGAGGAAAAGACTGTCCTGTCTGACCAGCGTTGCCAGGTTATTGTCACAAAAATCTGGACCAGTTAAAATATAAAATCTGGAAAAATCTGGAATGCTCCAAAAAATCCTGTTTTCACATTATGCTTTTGAAATCAAATTGATGTGCCAATCTCCCGTAAAAATCGGTCAGCATGATCATCTGGAATTTATTTAAAGTACTAGAATGGTAATGAATTACGTATTACAAATATATTACAAATAAATTATACAAAGCAAATAACTTGTTAGCTTTCCTAAATCATCCAAAAAATGGAAAGTATTGACACAGTGTGCCCAAAAAAGTCTAATACCCCGGACAGACTATGGCTATCATGAAATATAGGCTGGCTTGCAATGAGCACTCATATATAGGATTTCCAGTGAAAACACGATGAATGAGTGCTCATTGCAAGCCAGCTTATATTACATGATATAAGCTATAGTCTGTCCGGGGTATAAATATCATAGCAATTGTATTATATTACTAAAATGAAAGTCTGATAGCGTCAGGATCTTGAAATGATTATAAATTCCGGAATTTCTATTTTTCCTGGGTCCCAGATCATGAACAATTTTGTTGGTCTGAATTTACTTCGAACTCTTCACATGATATATTCGCCCCTTTTTTTAAAGTTCCATTTGAATGATCCTAGAATTTCACCATACTTATTTTCTTGATTCCCCTTAAATAATCTTGATAATATCCAAACTTGTCCAGTAACATTCTAAGAGTTCATAGCATTACTTCTTGTAATCTCTTATAAAGTACTCTCCAATTCCACAATTCCCTCAAACTGCTAGTAATTCCCAAGAATTAGCATAATTTTGTGCCCAATATTCTTAATAATTTCCTTGGTGCACTCTTCAGAATGACCGACACACTCTTCTCATAATGCCCTTTGAACTGCTTTGTAGGTAAGGTCAGAATTATTTTGAAATCCTCTTCAGTATTTCCTAAGTACTCAAGTATGTACTTTGCCAAAATGGCCTTGAAAGTCTCCCAGAAATTGCGCATTGGTGCGAAATTCCGTTAAAATGTCTTAAAATTTTATTAAAATGAATCTCCATAGAAACATTGGACAGAGTTCCATTGGAATTATTCTAACGATCCGCATAGTCTTTAAGTTTCATCATGAAAATTTTCTATGATTTCTCTTCCGGATTGTATTTCCTATATTCACAAAATCTCCATGCAATTGTCATCAGACTTGACAAGACAATTGACACCGTCTTCAACCAGAGGTTGCACAGACTGAATATTTAACACTAGACAACGGACAACAAACCACACTCAGTGGACCAGTAGGGAAATTTTCAGGTTGCAAAAATATGCACCGGCTGGAGCGCGAATCGAACCCTCACTTTGTGGTACTCACAATACGCCTGAACGACCACGAAGCCCAAAAATATGGATGGAACACTTCTCAGAATTAGCTTGAAGCTCTCCTTTGATTTCACACTTCACTGTGAACTATTTTCAGAATTACCTTAAAATACCAATAATGTCCAACGTTGATGGCCAACATGTTTAAACAATCTGGGAAAATCTGGAACATATTTAAAAAATCTGGAAATATACGTAGTCTGTTTATGTATCTGGCAAGACGACTAAAAATTTGCAAAATCCAGATAAATCCAAAATACTGGCAACGCTGTGTCTGACTCAATAATGCAAGAATGACGAATGCCACTTTCCACAGGTTCCAGACCTTTTTGGTCTGCATGGATATCTAGAATAAAACTATAGCTTAATTTATATTTATCACCTTCATTAGTGTACCTATGACTTTATTCCGTATTGTTTGGGACACTACTTCACCAATTTAACAATTTCTCACTTAAACAGCTGCATATTCCGCAGCTTTTGACAAACTACAAAGCTAAAATAAATATGTTACACATTACGATTTTTCATCCAAAATGAAGTGCAAACGCAACGTTTGATTTTGGATACTTTCGAAGTGTGGAAAACAAATCAACCCAATATCGAGATGAAAAGTCCTCAAATAAAGAACTCTCTCAAGACTACGAACCGGGAATGGACCACGCTACGTACGACTTAATAATATCAAGCTTTAACTGTCAGGATGTGGAAGGGTTCCGTCAATCTTGTTCTTACGGAAAAGATTAACGGAATCCTTCCAGTTTTCGTTTTCAGTGCTGCTCCGGTGGGTGAATTCGTTTGAGAAGACATCTGTTTGATTCGTACCAGCAAGCATCCAAACAAGCTGCTAAATCTGATGGCCAATGTACGTGTTTGTAATTTGTATACGCATGTTTTAACCAGGTCCGAGAGATGACATACATAGATGAGAGACGTTTGTCAAAATCACATCAACCCACCCAACTATCCTCAGATCTGCCCAATCACAAAATTTACGGCAATTGTCAAGCGGAAACTATCGTATGGAAGTTACCACATTTGAATCCATCGGTAATGCAGAAGTAATTGAGTACACCATCTTCACTGCCACGGCACCATGATTCTAATACCACAGAATGTTAAAGTCCACATTTCGTTGACTTATATTAATCGTAATTAATCAATCATCTCGTTAAAAACTCTGTTTGGTTGGACTGACTAAGGCTGTGTTCCAGTTGAAAATTTTCCATCTCAAGACCAACAATTGAAATGGCCTCAACTCCATTTTGTAAACAAACCTTGTAAGGCCATTTTCTCGCGAACCGAAACCCACATTTGCAAACCTACACCACAATCGGGTAGAGCAGAATATCCCCTACCTTTTCAATCAGTTGTTTTGCCTTGGCGGACTTCGGTTCGCGAGAAAATGGCCTTACAATGTTTGTTTACAAAATGGAGGTTGAGGCCTTTTCAATTGTTGGTCTTGATCGGTCAAATTTAAGTGAACATTCACCAAGTGGAAAACAGCCTAAGAACCATCACATTCAATTTGAGCACATTTTTCCCGTACTCGCACTTTAGTATCATTTATGATCACACTATCATTGGCACATTTTGTGAAATTTATCCAAGCCCGAACCGTACACACTAGTCCCACTTCCTGTCAATGAAGGTGAACCGATCTATGCCAAAGTTAACAGGTTGCTTCGATATTCCATCACTATAAAGGGTGCCCACAGTAAAATTGCATCACTTAGGCTGTGTTCCATTTGGAAATTTTTCACTTAAATTTGACACTTCGAAAATAAATTAAGATGTTCGAAAATCCCTCTGTTGTTGATCGGCCGATTTTCGAGAAAGCGTCTGTCAAAGTTGATTCTGACAAAAATAAGTCTGCTGGAATAGCAGGTTTATTTGAAAATTTTCCATCAGTCAAATATAAGTGAAAATTCACCAAATGGAACACAGCCTTAGAAGAACTCACCAAAAATTAGTCTCTTAACTGTTTGCCATGAAATTTTCAGGCAATGTAATACTATATATAACATATGTAACATAAGTCCTGGGAATACTTTCAGGTGTTTATTTGACGGTATGAACAAACACACATATGTCAACCAATGCACTTGTCACGCTTATCTATACTACTACTGAACTGTCAAACTCAAATTGCGCAGTAGTTTTCATTTAAAATGTCGTACAAGCTGGATTTAAGTGCACAAGTCGCCAACCTTTTTGGACGGCTCAGTACAAGTGAAATTCTAAGCGTGTTCAAAGACAAGCCAATATCAAAATCAACTATTTATCATGTTTTGATTTTGAAGGATTGTCGTGATGGCAAAGAACCGAAAAATGAAAAGAAATGTGGTCGCCCAACAAAGTTGAGTGTCAGAACAACCAAAAAATGTTGTCAAGTGCTGAAAACAAATTTGGTCAATCAACACGCAAATTAGCACGAAAATTTCATGTTTCAAACATGACAATCCATCGGATTAAAAAAAAATACAACGTAATCTATCGGAAACGTAATCGTGCTCTAAAATATACGCAGTAACAACTCGAAAAATGCCAAAATGTTGCCGTGCACTTCGTTGCGAACCTTTTGCGAATGGAAAATGCATCATTTTGGAACTGAGCAAAAAATACCATTTGTACCGAAAAAGGACAATCCATCAAACGTGCCTCAGGCTCGTCCAATCGGGTCCAATCAAGGCTACGGTGTACGAGAACGGCTGGGAAGCTCAAATTGAGCAACAATTGGTTGATCGAATCAAGCAAAATTTAAAAGAAATCGTCAAAGACACCGTCCAAACCCTGATTCAACAATTTCGCTGCACACTGCGAAAAATCGAAGATAATGGTCCATTGAGTGTACTGCATTTTTCAACAGTTTATCAATAGAATAAAATACCCTGAAGAAGATTTTAAAATTAAATTGTTTGATTTCAAATGGCATGCTTTTGATTTTTTCCCAGGACTTATGTTTCATATGTTAGCTTGGTTTACGTATCTTTACTTCACTCTATTTCTTCTCCTAATCAAAATGTCCGAAATGTCTTCTTAATTCAACCCATAAGGTTTTGTACAACGGTTGAATCAGCGGCGCCGGTGGTATAGTGGTAAGCGTGATTACCTCTCACCCCAGCAGGCCTGGGTTCAATCCCAGTCGGCGCCGCCGGGATGTTCTGAGGCATAACATCTGTAATCACGCCTTCCTTCGGATGGGAAGTAAAGCCGTTGGTCCCCGGTTCATGAATTGATGGGTTGATAGGTAGGGTCCAGGTGTGGGAGCTGCCTTCCTGGCGTCGGTAGCATTGGTGCTCAGCACGGAAAACAAGATCGACGGAAAACTAATCGAAAAAAAAAAAAAAAAAAAAAAAACGGTTGAATCGACATTTTTCTGCTTTCAACCATGATTTTAACATTTTCGGCTCCGTATTGACAACTATAGGATGCTTGGAGTTCGTGCTTCATTATAGCCCAGTATTTTTCAATAGGATGCCACTCCGGAGTGTTTGGGGGATTGAGATCCTTGGCACAAAATTGTCTTGTACCAATCCAGAACGTCCTTGGAGTAGTGACAAGAGGTAGGATCCAGCCAAAAAAAAGTAGGAACGTTGTGTGATTTGAGAAACGGAAGCAGTCGTTTCTTCAGGCCCTCATTCATGTAGACTTGGCCATTTACGATTTTAATTGTTATGAAAGGCTTGTTCCGTTTTCCGCACGAACATATCGCCTGCCAAATCATGAATTTCTTGGAGAACTTATGATACTTTGTATGGAATTTAATCTGGTTTCGATTACTTTTTAATATGAGCGCTGCGTTTGGAGAATTCATTCGAAAATAACAGATTAAATTGAATCTATTTCAGAAATACTATTATCTTTGAGTGATTCGATCAAACCAAAACAAATATCGGGTAGCCAAACATGCCATAATATTCACACAAAACCGCAGCCTGCTTGATGACAGGCACTTTCGGCACAATCGATACATCTAAGGCACACCTGAGGCACACTGAGAAAAATAATGGTACAAAACAAGTGTGTAGAGTGACCACCCCTTGCGTACACGTTAACAAATATTAGAGGTTTTGAGTTTTCAAATATATAATTAAATAAGTCTTTGGAAGGGAACTTCTGTAGGGGCCCCTAAAATTTGTACCTCCCCCCCCCCATCAATTCCAGCCCTGATGTATAGACATTTTAAAGTCAATGGTTTTGCAGTATTTATTGTAGGAGGCCATCATGCGATGGACCATATTTTGCATAATTTGTTCGATGGAGGATTTATAAAATGGCAAATAAATTTCTATGTTGGAGTTGTTCTTACAGAATACCGTATGCGTGATAATGTTTGCACCATCGTACAAATAAGGTTTCCGTTTCACCTGTGCATACAATGCCTTGGTTTTCTTTGCATGCACGTAACCTATAGCTCATACCGTAGTAGACTGTGTATAAAAGAAAAATATTCACTTAGTTTGACAGTTGCACCATGACGAAGTGGCAGCGTATTCGTGATTTGTCCCAAGCGCAAATGTCGCAAAAAGACATTTCAATCACCGTGGGAGTGTCCCGGTGGACCGTCAAAAGGGTTTTAGACCAAGGGGCAAGACAGCTTCTAATCATGAGCAATTTCAGAGTTGCTTTTGAGGCACCTTGAGTAACTCACTTAGTGAGCAAAATCACTGTCATTTGGTTTCTCACTTTTCGCATCACAGCAACATATGGAGGTGCGAAGCCGAAAAGCTGCTGTCAAGCAAAACAACAACAAAAATCGGGGACTTCCGGCCTACAACTCCTGTCGAGTATGGTTGCGATTCTGAACTTTCGGTCCTAAATTTCCTTCGGTTTCCAGCTCCCGGGATCGCTCCTCGAATGGCCTACGGATTAAAAAAACAACGGACTAAAATCGACTCGTTTTTCTTGGCTGTTGGATTTTATCGTACTGACGTACAACTTCGGATCACTTTATTCTGTCTTCAAGTGACCGATTTCCCCTGCACAGTCAAAAATCACGCGATGAAGGCGTTCTGGCTGCTGTCTCAACTAGACCAACCAGCTACCTAAGTACCTCGCCCATTTCCATTCAACTGGAACAGCTCTGGATTGTCGTGGAATTTCCACAAAACATTATCAGTATTGGCGCCAGCGTTGCCAGTATTTCAGATTTATCTGGATTTTCCAGATTTTCGGTCATCCGGCCAGATACACAGACAGATCACGTATATTTCCAGATTTTTAAATGTGTTTCAGATTTTCCCAGATTTTTCAAACATGTTGCTTTAAAAATATCATTGCAATAGATTTACACTCTAATAAAAAAATAAAAACTGCCTCTTTAATTATTAAAGGCCATCAACGTTGGAAATTATTACAACATCGTACATGCAATTGTTACAAAATGTTTGCATGTTAATGGGTTGCAGAATCATGAAAATGGACCCATTTTCTAAAGATTATTCGCTGAAAAAAATCTTCAAACTTTTATAAAATAGTGGGCCTGAATGTTTGTTTAATTGGATTTTTATATATTTTATATATGTAAAAAAAAATCAAAATTTCAAAATGGAGGAATTTTCGTATTTTTTAAATTTAGGGAAATCGAAAACTGTTCAGGATTGAAAACAATAAATTCAGCCTTGGAAAATTAGCAAGGCATTTGAATCTAGACAACCACCAGGACTTTGAAGTATGTTTGTGAGATTTTTGAGGATAATTCATAAGGAAAATTTGAAAGGCATCTGATAATTTTTAGCATTTTTTAAAGTACCGGTGAATATTAAGTTACAGCAGTCTGAATTTCTTTAGAATTCTGAATTGCCCTAGAATTTCAGAATTTTAAGGTAATGTTGAAAATAGTTTACAGTGAAGTGTGAGGCAAATTCTTTGCGAAACCAAAGGAGAATTTCAAGTTGATTCTGAGTAGAGTTGCATCTATCTTTGTAAGCTTCGTGATTGTGCGGTGTCACCCGTCCTTCAGGCGTATTGTGTGTGCCACGAAGTGAGAGTTAGATTCCCGCTCCAGCCAGTGGAACTTTTCGCAACCTGAAAATTAAGTTAAGTTTTCAGTCTGTGCAACCTCCGGTTGAAGACAGTGTAACTTGTCTTTTAAAAACTCTGATGACAATTGCATGGAGATTTTGTGAAGAATGGAAATAGAATTCAGAAGAGAAATCAAAGCAAGTTCGTATGATGAAACTTAAGGAGTATGCTGATACGAATCGTGAGAATAATTTCAATGGAATTCTGTTCAATGTTTTTATGGAGATTCATTTTAATAAAATTTTGAGAAATGTAATCGGAATTATGCCAAAAAAAAACATCTGGCAATTTCTGAGCTATTTTGGCAAAGTATTTCAAAGGATTTCAAAAAAATTCTGACCTTACTTACGAAGCAGCTCAAAGGGAATTGTCGTATAAGTCTGAGAATAGTGTGACGGTCATTCTGAAGAGTGTGACAAAGAAATTATTAAGAATATTCTAATGGAATTTCATAGAGAAAGATGAGAACAAAATTATGCCAATTCTTGGAAATTATTGCTAGTTTGAGGGAGTTCTGAGGGAGTGATTTATAAGAGATAACAAGAGAACTCTTTGAATGTTACTGAAAACGTTTGGATATTATCAAGAATATTTTAGGGGAATCCAGAAAAGAAATATGATGGAACTCTGATGAACTCCGAAAAAAGGACGAAGATATCCTGTAAAGAGTTCCATGTAAATTCAGACTAACAAAAAGTTTCATGATCTGGAACCCAGGAAATATATAAATTCCGCTTTCAGACTTTCATTTTAGTTATATAATAAAATTATTCGTAATATTAATGCAAACAGTTGAGTTACCTGTAATTTAGGTAAACTGTGTGTGAATACCTCGATGTTAGGCTTTGATTTCCACTTCAGCATGGTGAATTTTACTTTAAAATAAATTTGCCTACTACCTACTATGATGTCGAGAATTACGTTGTTAGTCTGATCAACCTCAGGGTTATATTAGAATTATTTAGAACTATTAAAATCTTTAAGACATATTATGGTACTGCATCAAATAGTAAGGACTACATCTACTATTAGTTTAAAAAAATCCATCCCATCAAAGTTGCTTGATTCTTTGCTTTTCATTCTTTTTAAAAAAAAGTTGCAATTTAAAAATAAATTCTAAAAATATTTTCTGATGTATTTCACCAACGATTTAACTCAATTTTTGAAATGCTGCCCAATGGATATTCAAGCATTTTGGACACACTGTGTCAATACTTTTCTTAACTTTTGGAAGATTTAAGCAATGCTAATAAGTTATTTGTTTTATCTAATTTATTTAAACATGTAATTCATAAACATTCTGGTACTTTGAATAAATTCCAGATGATCATACTGACCGAATTTTACAAGAGATTGGCACATCACTTTGATTTCAATAGCATTATGTTAAAAACAGGATTTTTTAGCCTTCCAGATTTTTACAGATTTTATATTTTAACTGGTCCAGATTTTTATGAAAATGAGCTGGCAACGCTGATTGGCGCTGTCTACCTGCAGACTGCACGATCATCCGTGAGCATCATTGTTAGGTCTTGATTGAGTCCTCGCTCTCCCGCACTACTATTTGGCGACTACAACCAAGCTGGTTTACAGTGGCGCTCTACCGACAGCGGCACACCATTAATTGACCCACTGCTAGCGGGTTTAGTAGAGTAAACACTTTTCTCAACCGAAACGGACGTTTGCTTGATCTTGTCGTGGCAAATGATTTCACATAACCGGCCCTTGATCAGTCTTTATGCTGTCCATCCCGCTCTCATCGTGTCATTCAGGTTACCTACTCCGAATTCAAATAGACCAATCTACATTCTTTCAATTCTCAATTCTCTTCATCGACTCTCTCTTTCGGAAATAGCTCGGCTACAAAAATATTTCCTGTCGTCTTTGTCGTATTAGAAGCTAGATTGTTGCGTCTTCCATCTATCTGGGGGTCCAAAATATCCGGAAATATCTTAACACAACCGTGACGATCCAAAGAGAAAGTCGATGAAGAGAATCGATCAATGCAGAAAGGGCCCATTGAAAAATAAACAAGCAAGACTGACGCCTAATATGAAGGCGGTTAACGGAGTAAGCCCAGGAGTAAACAGACAGTAAATCGATGAACGTCGATTAAATTTTGAGGTACATTGAGTTACTCGCGAGCTACTCGCAGCAAAAACGGAACGCAGAGTAAAGCTGTCTCACCCCTTGTTTTAGACCGAGAAAAGAAAGGGCAACTATCCGCGAAGGTGGCCACAGGTCGTCTGAGGTCATCTCGGGTTCCGAGGGTTATCGCTACTATCAAAATAAGGAAGATTCGGGTGAATCCAGTGCGTTCAATAAGGAAAATGGCAAAGGAATCTTGGGATCAGTGACTTTACGGCAGGAAGATCGTAAAAGAAGATTGCGGGGCGAAGTCGAGGGCACGGAAAAAAAACTCACACTCACGAATCGAACGATGCAAGAAAATCTTGAACCTCCTTAAGCGAAAAAAATCCGTTAATCCTGTTCACCGACGAGAGCATGTTTTCCATCGGTCCCGTATCAAATTCCAGAACCGACCGGTATATTAGTTCTCTTCCGGTAAAAGACGTGGCCGACGAGCACAAGAACGTGTATCTGACCAAGCATTCTGCTAGCGTTATTGGTGGCTTTCGATGGCAAAACAATGGACCCGGTGTTCATTCCAGAAGGCGACAAGGTCAACACGGAGGTCTACATCGGGATTTTAAGTAAGTATTTTCTTCCGTGGATCAAAGAACAGTACGGTCCGAAGCCAAATGTTGTATTTCAACAAGATGGGGCTCCGTGTTACACTTCGAACCGCACTCAGAAGTGGTTGCAGGAACATCTTCCGTTCTGGACGAAGGATATGCGGCCGTAATCCAGCCCCGATCTTAATCCGCTGGATTACTCAATATGGCGCGTCATGAAGGCCAAGGCCTGTTCTAAACGCCACCCGAGTGCAGCAAGTCTCAGACAAACATTGACCCGTACCTGGAGAGAAATGGATCCAGACTACATTATTAGAACCTGCCGTGCATTCCGGAAGCGTGTGGAGGCCGTAATTGCAGCAAGTGGAAACTCGATCGATGATTAACATAGTTTAAGACTTTGAAAAACATCCCCCCTTTGAATAAATAAAAAACCTCGAAAACGAAATTTTTGAGATTTTTTTTAATTTTGACATTGCTCAATGGTGCAAATATTATCACGCATACAGTATATCTCATGATCTAATTTTGTAAATATAAACGCTCAGAAATAGATGAGCGTCAAATCCCTTACGCATTCTCAGTGCTCAGGTGCTAAGTTTTTACAAGAGAAGGCGTACCACCATCACAAGCCTGTTCCAAACTCTTTTAAAATTTCGCCATGTTTGATTTTGCAAGACCATAATTTTGAAAAAAATTCAAAGCCAAACATCTTTAAAAAAAATTATCTAACATAGCTAAAAACAAAAACAATTCAAGTCTCATAACTTTTAATTTCTTTTTGATTGTTCTTTAATAAAAACTCGATCCAGCATTAAAAAGCTTACTAAGTAAAAGAAGTTCTATCAATAGACGCAGTAGTTTAAATGCCCCAACTTTAAAAATAGTGAAAAATATTGATTTATTTTGTATGCAATAGAACATTTTTTTTTAATCCTGAAATGATTTTTTGAAGTGGTTGAACACATTTTTATTTTAAAAATTTGCTTAGTAAATTATTTTAAAAATTCCCTGATGAATGATGAAATTCCTTGAGCAAGTTTTTCAAGGAATGGTGTCGTTTTTTCAGTTTTTGTCGTGCTGGGGGTCACATTGAAGAAATCGAAAATGAGTCAAGTAACGTAAAACGGTGGTGTTTTGAAACGAATATTTCTCCAAAGCATTCATGTGAAATATGTCATGCAATATGCCATTCGGCAGGGAATTTATCCAGCATTTTTGGCATAAATATATTACATATAGTGAATATAGTCAAACACCTAAAAAAGTTAACGAAAACTGAGAGCATCATCATTTCCCATAAATTTGCTTATAGCACAAAGTATATTTTCTAACAGAACCATCACATACGAACATACGAATAGTAACCAAAACAGAAACTGCCTAGTATGGAAGTAATGTAGTGTTGAAATGTAATACGCACGAAGAAAAATGGTATACGAATCTTGTTCAACCATGGGTATAAAAAAGGGTTCGTTTTTTTCCTTGATTTGTTTTCCGTCGATCTTTTTTTCCGTGCTAAGCAACAATGCTACCGACGCCAGGGAGGCAACTTCCACACCTGGACCCTACCTATCGATCCATCAACTCATGAACCGGGGACCAACGGCTTTACTGATCAGAGATGTTATGCCTCAGAACATCCCGGCGGCGCCGACTGGGATTGAACAAATAAGGGTTCGTTGTCAAGGGATATGTTATGTTCTTAAAAATAGTAATAAGTTCACGAAGCAGAGACCTGTTTTGAAAGAAATGTCATCAAACACAATAGCCCAGTCCGGTATTCATTATTATCAGTGTGTTTTTATTTGCATGAATTCGTCTATACAACATCGATTTCGTTTTATCAATTACAATAAGTTGCATCCTTTTTATTTATCATTCCTTATTTCAGTAGGGTGATTATGTGATTTTGAACGTAATTCGTATTAAATTTTCATTTGCTTACTTTTGAAGTAGGTAGGTATTTCGCTTATCTTGCCATAGTCAAATTGCAATTCTACATGTACACTTTTCATTCGTCATCATTTGTTGCCGGCTTATGTCAAAGAGTCGAATTTGAATACAGTTGGCATATCTTTTTTCTAGTCGGCTAGTGGTTGATTAAGACTAAACCATTTGATTTTTGTAGTTTCAATTAAAACAGGGATCACATATACTTACAAACACAAAATGATTATACATTTATTATCAGTGTCGTTTTCCTATCAACATTTTTGATCTTTAATTAAGTTATCGACTATCCACAAAGTAGGAAATTGGCTTCCATATTAAAGTACGTTCATATACTGATTAAAACAGCTAGGATTTTTTTTCTATCTGCGATTGAGAGTGTTTAAGTGTGTGGTTTATTGTTCTTCTGTCCTCCCAACTGCGAAACATTTTTTTTCTCTAAACTACTGTCCATTTTTTCATCGCTTGTCTTTATGTCATTCAATAGAAACGAAAAAACAAAAATTGCAACATTACATACTACCGATCCGAAGGTGTTGGTGAGTAATAAATAACATCCCTTCCTCGTGGGGAACTACTTTCGCCTAGATATATCTACGGTTCTACGGTTGATGGCTATTTACAGGTGAGACTTGATGAGTGGCTTCGTGAAGTCGTTGGTGAATGCGAGATTAGGTTCTATACCAGTAGCTCTGCGATAATACTGTATCGTGATTTGTGGTCTGATCTTTCGGAAATCATTAAGATTCGGACAAGCCTCTTTCAGACGGGGGTGCTGGTGGTCGTAGTGCGATGACCGGTGTTTAGTTTGAAGGACTTCTCGGTGAGGGCGACTGGTGTGGTAGGGCAGCGGAGGGAGGTAGGCCTTGGGGTTGGTGGTGATGTGCCTGTGGGATTTGGTAGGGGCTGAAGCGGGGGAAGTGCTTTGCTCGGAGGTCCGGAGAGGGTGACCCGGCAGAGCTGGCCGGACTGGTCATAGTTTGGGTTGGTGGGGGTGGAGTTGTCCTGGGGGGAGGAGGAGGTGGAGCAGAAGCGGCTGCTGCTGCAGCTGCGGCGGCAGCATTTGGTAGGAAGCCCGGTGGGAACTGCTGAGGCCATTGACTCTGCCAGAGGTGCCCGAGGTTGAGCGCCCCCAGATTCGGTCGTTGGTACATTTGCGGTATTAGGAGATCTCCGTACGGGGTGGCACGACCCCACATCTGCAAGTGCTGACGGGCTTTTTCCAGCAGAGCAGCTTGAGCTCCATCCGGGTCTTGACCTGCTCCCGCGAATTGAGCCATCAGTGGGTCCGGGAAGAGGCGCAACGGTGAGCGGAGGTGTTGCTCCAGCAGCAACGCGTCCATGGGATCCCTAGAAATGGAAATGTAAAAAAGTTCCATGTTTAATGCTTGTTGTTTTGTTTCGCTGGCTTATATTTTTTTCTAGTGAAGCAATTATAAAATGATAATGAGACGAAGAGTAATGGCAACGCGAAGCTTAAGCGGTTGTAAGCAGCGAGTTGTGAAAAAAGTAAGACACGCAAACATATATACATAAATGTACTCCAGTGCGCTGCGTTCCGCTAGCGATGGAAAGCGCCGAGTGGGCGGAGCAGTCTGTTGGCAATTGCTTTGACTACTACGATGATGACGGGATGATTGATCGGAGGACATGGTTCAGCTGACGGGCGGGCGTGCTGGCGGCCTGCTATGATCTGTCAGATGGAAACGTTGCTGCAGGGAATATGGCTTCATAGGAAACGTTATTTGAACTGATGGTGTTTAAAAGTCAAGACCAACAACAAATCCAGTGCCTTTTTCAATTCAAGTTCGATCGTATCTATAATTTCAGGAAAATTAATTTATAATCCATTATACTCGCTTGATAAGTACAAGATTTCATCTGAAACTATACTCCAATCCACACACGCTAATCTTCCGAATGCACCAACCGGAGCGAGCATAGGAAGCCCTTCGATGCACCCCTAATCCCCGGCCAACCTGATGCAATCACGCGATCAAAAAAGCAACCCGCTCGCGTTGATAGCCCTCCTCATCGAGAGTACCATCCCCATCAAACCCTCCCCTCCCCAGTCAGGCCTTCCAATGTCCGAGCCACTAATTTGTTGTACACGAGGTGTGAAGAAATCTGCCCTGATGATGCGTTTTCCTCCGCTACACACACTCTCTTTCCGTTCGTTTATGCTCAAGCCGCCGCCGGCCACCTCCTCATCATCATCAACACCACCACCATCCGGCAGCAGCAGCAGCAAATGCATACGAGAGTGCATCCAAGAGGAAAAAGCCTTTAATCAGCGAATCACCATCGGAAAGTGTTCCACGGTCTCTCTCTCTCTCTCTCTCGCTCGACTCTGGCCGAGGTTGCTTTTGTCTTTAGGGCCCCGTTCTCGATCTCGGCCCCGGCTGGACCAGACAGGCAGGCAACGTGTGCGCGCGGATGAAGAACCTGCACTGCACACCCGTTTCCCCTTCTTTCGTTCCTTCCTTGCTTCGGAACCGATCCATTCCTTTTATTGTGCGCTTTCAGCCGACCTTCAACACCTCCCAAAGGCAAAAGAAGGAGCAGCGCAGGAGCTTTTTTATCGGAACCGGGATGCTACTTGCCAACAGAACGGAACAGCAGAGTTTGCCGACACAGAAACTTTGGTCGTCGGGATAGGAGAGTGGAAAATAATCGATATTTTCACCCGTTGTTCAGAGCTTATGGGAGGGATAGGATGAATGTGCAGCTACATTTAGGCTCATTTAAGGATGTAAAGGTTTCTGTGTTTTAGTGAAAGCTACAGCATGCATCGATTCGTTTGCATAATTGTTTTAAGCATTACACTTAAAATACCAATTTAATTCAAGCGTCCATTAAACAAACATGAACCATTTCCAAGTTTTCCTCATAACAAGTTTAAAACTCAATCTGGAAGGTATTCAACATTTTTACCTCAAATCGCTGAACATTGTGGATAATATTCACAGTTCTTGTGGAATTTTCCGTAATTCCGCGATTGGCACAAGATTTTGGATTTTTTAGTTGTGGACTAAAATAAGTAAACACACAGTGGTTCGAAAGAGTATAATCCGAGGGGTTTCTACCAAGCTTGTACACATAATCAAAAATTATCAAAATTATTAGTGAATTTTGAATTTCTCAGCAATTTCAATGCAATAAAAATAATTGTGGGTAATTTACTGGTAATTTCAATAATTCCTACTGTTTGGAAAATAATTTGATAATTTTTAAGATAAAAAACAATAATTTGCCTAATTCCATAATATTTTTACTCTGAAATTATCATATTATTCACTATTCTATGTTAATTTTATGATTTTCGTTGCTTCAGGTATAGAGATTACTGTAAAGTTGTTTATTATATTCCTCTGGCTAACTTAAAAAATGTATGAAATTAGATCTGTCAAAATGACTTTGACAACGATTTGTTATGTAATTTCCTCAGATTTTCACTAACACGCCCTCACATATTGCACCAGGACGTGAAAATCTCTATAATTTTTTATTAAATTAGCGGAAATCGAATTTGAATATTTAAAAAAAAATATCTGAAAAAATAGAGGCCACATTATGCAACCCTCGAAGCAACCAAGTCAAAGCGACTTTTTCATATTAGGGGCGATCCATTTATTATGTCACGCTGAATTGAGTAACAAATAACCCCCTCTCCCCTCCCTTTCGTTACGTTTCTCCTATACCTTATGAATTGCTTGTTATAAAATTATAACCCCCCCCCCCTCCCCTTCGTTATCATCCCTTATAGCGCGATAATCGAGATTTGAATGCCAATAGAGATTTTCACGCCTGATTTTATTGGTGCACTGTATGAAACTGTGGTTGTGAAAATCCGAGGAAAATACATAACAAACTGCTGTCAAACTCATTTTGATTGATCGAATTACATACATTTTGACGTTAGCCCAAGGAAAACAATAAACAACTTTACACGGCGTTAGACTTCCGTTAGTTTGCGTGCGTTAAACGTCACTAATCTCTATTATGTTGACATTCGCATCAGCACGCGTAAATGTCCAAATGACGGGGGCAACAATCACGAATTTCGGCGGAGCTCTCATCAACGTGATGAATATAGTGGCTAGTATTCAGCACTGCGATGATAGTGTGAAAGAGTAAACTGTTTTGTTCTGTCGTTCCTCAGTTAGTTTAACCATAGAGGTAACTCTAAGACTAGAAGGTCCCGAAATAACGTGCTCAACTTTTTGGCTCAGCCCTGGTACTCTCTTCGGTCCCTAGCTAATCGATTCACCCCTCGAAACATAGGAAAAACTAATAACCCCTCATTATATCTATCAAACTTTCATAGCGAATCAAAACAAACATTGCGTAGTACTAGAATTTCGACTAGAATGGGGTACGTTAATCGTTTGCTTGGGACCAATAGGCTAGTCAAGTAGTGAGCCAATTTAAAATCGTTAGTTTCGTATTGATTGTTGGTTTTACCGCTGTCAGTATGTCCAAAAGTGTCAGATTGTCAAAAATGTCAAAATCATGTGAGCTATGGTGCATCTATATGTGGTTGACAAGGATAGGGTCCCCCTGGCAGCGTTGCCAGAATGTATTTACTATTTTAATTAATTTTATATTTTTGCCGTTTTTGAAAGCTTTTGGACTATGATCGGAAAACTCTGGAAGAAAACTCCGGGGAATGTTTGAATAAGCTTCTGGCGAAAGCTAAAAACAACATCCAGAGAAAGAAGAAATAAGCTCTCCTGGAGGAAATTCGAGGAAAGTTCTGAGAGAAGTCGGAAAAACATCACCGGATCTTCCAAGAAATAAATTGAGAAACTTCTGGCAAAAAAATTAAAGAAACTTTAAAAAAATCGGATTTCACATTTAAATTTCGGAAATCGGAAATAAATTCCAGAAGTAGCCATTTCCAGGGGAAGCCAGAAAGAGCTCGGAAAAACGTTCCAATAGAAGTAAAATAAAAATAACTGATAAAAAATTTCAGAACTAGACGAAAGAAATTTCTGGGAGATGTTTAATTGAACTTCCTGGAGAAGACAGAAGAAATTTCCTGGAGACGCTGACAGGTAGATTGGAAAAAAAATTCTGGCGGAAGTCGGAAGCCTGAGCGCTAACGGAACAGTCGAAAGAAACAAGGACATAATTACGGAAGAAAGAGCTCTTGGGGGATGTTCTAATATTCCAGAAAATTTTCCTAATGGTCATAAAACATCCCTGAAGACCCCGCAATGCCCTCAACATTGTTTTTGGAACATTCCTGATATGTACTTAGGAATATTCCATACGTCCTCGAGCTGTTTTGGAGTACTCTGATCATCTTTGAAATACTTGGAACTTCCTTGATTATAATGAGACTACCGGAATATATCTAATCAACTCTGAAGGTCTCTAGACTTTCGTGAAGATTACGAAATTTCTTATGCGCTCTCACAATTTTCTTGAATTTATTGTAACATCAGCATTGAAGTTCTCTGATCTTCCCGATTTTTCTAATTTTTAAAAGTTATCGACGCTGCCATTAATAAGCACGGAACTTCCCATAAAATGTTCTCACAATGTGCTAATGTTCGTGTAACTTCCCTCACGTTTCTTAAATTTGCATGAGCCCCTCGGAACATTGCTGAAGTTTTCAGAAAATTCTCGGAACTCCTTTAAAATTTCAGCGATTTCCTTGAAATTTATTGATCTGATCTGATTGTCCTGATGTTCTCGAATCTTCCGAAAGTTCTCTCAATTCTCCTGAAACTAATGGAACTGTCCCGAAAACCATTACATTTTCCAGACGTTCTTTGGACTTGTGAAGCATCCAAAATATTTATGATGTTTTCTTAAGTTCACTGGAGTTCGCTGGACCGGGTTTTAGAATTTTAACAGAAGTTATTGAAACATTCTTTAATTTATCGAAACTTACCTAAAAGTCTGGACTTTTCTGAACTTAGTTTTCTTTATTATGGAGGCTTTCAGCCTGAGGCTGGTTGACCTCCGGTGTTTTGTTAAGTTTGAGAACTTTTTAAAAGGATTCCGCAATCAAAATCTAGAAGCATCCCTGAAGTTCCGGGAAGAATCATTTGAGCGAAGGCTGAAGAAGCTTCCAAGGGAAGTCGAAATAAGTTTCCGAGAGGCATCGTTAATAGATAATTCCAGGGGAAAGTTGGGAGGAAATCCAGGAATTGAAATAATGTTGAAAAAAGTATTTCCTGATTCCCCGGGAATTACCAGAAAGAGCCATCGACTGTTTATTGATTCATGGGTAGCCAAAAACGGTGGGGAAATTGAAACATTAATCAAAAGAGTATCTATAAGACATTTTTGAAGTAGATTTTTTTAGAATTTTAAAGACTCAAAAAATTTGAGATATTCTAAAAGATACAAGTCTCACACAATAATTTTCCCCGATATTCTGAGCGCAGGCAGGTAATAATCATTTTGATTATTTAAAAAATCGGTATAAAACCTCAAAAATCGGTATTCTGAGGAATCTTATCTGTGTATCGGTATCTAGTTCGGAAATCGGTATAAATACCGATAAATCGGTATATCTGGCAACGCTGCCCCCTGGTAAAAATCCAAATCAAAACAAAAGCAACAGACGAGTCTTGCTATATTAAAATACAATATTAACAGTAAAACTTTCAAATTTTGAATTTTAAATGAAACTATTTTTAAACTCAGGTTGAATTATGAGTTTAACATGATTCCAGTTTTGTTTTTTGCTGTGCAGCTCATTTTTATTAATCGAGCTTGGATTTCATCGTATTTCTCTAATAATTCCATCCTTGGAAACATTGTTAATCATTTAATAATTGAGTTATTCCAAAGTAATTCCTAAAATTATTCAAGTAATCGTAGTAATTTCGGTAATCGAGAGTAATAAAAGTAATTTCAAAGAAATAAAATAATTTTAATTAATTGAAAAATAATCAGAGTAATTTTCGGTAATCTGACTGACACTGACCGGCAACTAACGCTGGTAGAAACCCTTCGGTACACAGCAAAAAAAAATGTAATATCGATCAACGTTATTCTAGCTGATGTATGAAATAATGATGTAATAGCAAAAAGCAAATACAATATTACATCAATGGATGTAATTTTGTTCGCAAAATAGATGTACATCGTACAATGTGATATTACACAACCGATGGATTGACCTGGTTGCAGCAGTTTCGATGTAATATTCAACGACTTTTTTTTTCTGTGTATAGTCCATTAAAAGCGCACATGTATGGATGGTAAAAAAAATGAGGATAACAATAAAAAACCAACATTTTTGGCTGGAGTTTGAAACTTCGCACTTTAAAATGGGATTACGCTAGTAATAAACTTCAGGGCGGTCAATAGGGCGTCGTTGAGCTAATTTGGTCGTGGCACATTTCGAGTATGAAAGAGTGATTGCAGTTAGATCAAAAGTGTCTGAGAAAAATGCAAGAACTTTCGTGGATTACCCGAAGTTGCGATAGTCAACAGTACCAAAGAAGAATACTAAGATGAAACAGTCGAAAGAAAAACTTTCTATTTTAGTGTCCTCTTTCACAGTCCCTTGCATCCAATGAATACCCCCGTATGCAAGGTAATTTTGTGGTCTTGCTGCCCCCTGGATAGAGATGAAATTTTGCGCTCTTTTTTAAAACAATCACACCAAATTCAGAGATGTCCCATTTTTTAAATTATTCGATTAACAACTAGTATTTTACTTTTTGTTCGCTGTGCTGTAATTTTTCCATCAAGTGCAGCATATGTTTTAAACGATGGGTGATGATCCCCTGGAGAAGTTATTGCATATATCAGCATGATATAACCGATTACAAATATTTTACTTTTCGGTTCGTTAATCGATTAGTCGATTATTCGAATGAAAATCGGCCATCCCTAGATGAATGTGAAAAGTCATTTCAAATTTAAGGCCGAACATGTATAATGATACAATTCCAAAGGGACCGGAGCTAATCACAAATTACGTCCCCATGGTAATTGAAATAAACACGAGTGCGGACAGGTTGGCAGTACCGCCACTTGTGGCGTGCATAATCTATTCCACTGCATTTGACGTGTTCACACTATAGCCATCTGTTGAGTGTATTGCTCATCACAGTTTATGCGACAGATGGCGGTAGTGTTTACAATGAGAAAAGCCCAAATTGTTGTGTCTGCTTTTCTGTGTTATAATATTGAGGTAACGTTAGGATAAAATCAAAACATTGAGAGATATAACGCATCACTCACAAAAATACTTCACTTCTCAACCGATGACCCATTCTGATGGCCATATGAGTACCCAACTATCCATATAGTCGCAATATAGATTTCTATATACATAGAAAATCCATAGCAAAATGATAAAATGTTTCTCAGAATTTATTAAAAATTGCCAGTTTTGTTCCTTATTGCAAAATATTAGACCCGTATTATTTTTTATTTTGTCATTAGGGTGGTCAAAAAATCGTTTCTTTTTTCCAAAAATAAGGTTTTTTTTTTTTTAAATTACCAAACATTGAACCGATTTCAAAGATCAAAATATCAAATAAAAGGTTATTTAAAAAAATGGGGTCATAAAATAAAAAAAAAATGGGATTTAAGATTGAAATACACATTGATTGTATTTATATTTTATGGTTTTTATGGTTTGTAGACGGAGGGCACAATATGTTTTCATATTTTTCCTTGAAAATTTAGGATTTTTTACCCAACATATAAAAAATTCAGTGTGTTTTTTTTTCGTTTTTCAGTTATATATTTTCGAAGTTATCAAGTTCTGGGTTTTCACTCAATACTCCTATGCAACTAGATTTTTAAGACCACTCTAACGTGTAAATGGTCACCCTAATGGCAAAATAAAAAAAAATACTCGTCTAATATTTTGCGATAAGAAACAAAACTAGAAATTTTTCCAAAATCGGTTTGCTATGGAATGGCTGAATACTTAATTTGCTTGAGTATAGTTAGTTAGGGAATCCGATGAAACTTTCACTTCTTGAAACTAATCACTTTCATTCTCTTTTCACACTTTGGATATAACACCATCTCATACTGATCTCTACATTGATTCAATGATGTACGGACTGCTCCTTCCGAGTGCTCGGTGGACCAGGGACTTTAGACGCGAGCCTTCTTCCAGATGACTATGACCATCCAAGATAATTTGTTTTCGTTGAAGGACGTATCACAACACAGGTAATTGCTATTTATTAGATATTTTTGCAGACAGCGACAAATGGTGGACATGAAAATCCAGTGAATGTTCCGGGCAAAGGTGTTATATTCCAGACAAATTTTAAGTTCCAAATCCGCTGTTGTCGTCGCCGTAGTCACCGTTGGCAGCAGCGTTGCCAGATATACCGATTAAGCGGTATTTGTACCTTCTTTTTTATTAATTCTTTATTAAGGAGATTTTTAGCCTATGGCTAGTTCATCTCCGGAGAAAGGAGAGGCCTCAGAGTGAGGAACCTCAAAATACATGGTTTATTATCATTTTGTAAATAACTTTGGTTGCTGGCTCTTCAATTTATATGGAAAAAATAAAAATATATAAAATAGTGAAACAGATGAGCAACAGAAAATAAAATGATTTAAACAAGCTAAAGGGTGATACGGTCAAAATTTGGTCAAGGGAAAACGCGTGTAAATCGGTGAAATCGTTTATTTAAAAAATCAAATTAAATTTCTTTTTCAGGTTCAATTAGTATAAAATTCAGGAAAAATATTCAGTTAGGCTTCCGCTTTTCCAAATCCGAATTGCCGGGCCTTACGCTTGACCCCTGCCATCAGATTTTGTACAGCCACCTTGTCCACCTTCTTCGCCGCAGAAAGCCAGTTTGCCTTGAACTGCTGCTCGCCCTTAGCAGTTTTTTTTGGTCTTCTTTAGGTTCCGCTTGACAATAGCCCAGTATTTCTCAATTGGGCGGAGCTCTGGCGTGTTGGGAGGGTTCTTGTCCTTGGGAACCACCTGCACGTTGTTGGCGGCGTACCACTCCATGGCCTTTTTACCATAATGGCAAGATGCCAAATCCGGCCAAAACAGTACGGAACAACCGTGTTTCTTCAGGAAAGGCAGCAGACGTTTATTCAAACACTCTTTCACGTAAATTTCTTGGTTGACAGTCCCGGAAGCTATGAAAATGCTGCTTTTCAAGCCACAGGTACAGATGGCTTGCCAAACCAGATATTTCTTTGCGAACTTTGACAGTTTCATGTGCTTGAAAACATCTGCTACCTTTCCCCTTCCTTTTGCCGTATAAAACTCCTGTCCCGGAAGCTGCTTGTAGTCGGCTTTGACGTAGGTTTCGTCGTCCATTACCACGCAGTCAAACTTCGTCAGCATCGTCGTGTACAGCCTCCGGGATCGCGCTTTGGCCGTCGTATTTTGTTTATCATCGCGATTTGGAGTCACTACCTTCTTGTAAGTCGATAGTCCGGCTCGTTTTTTGGCTCGATGCACGGTTGTAGACGATACACCCAGCTTATTTGCGGCATCTCGGAGAGAGAGGTTAGGGTTTCGCTTGAAACTACCGGCAACTCTCTTTGTCGTCTCAGCGGCTTCCGGTTTTCGATTTCCCCCCGATCCAGACTTCCTGGCTGTCGACAAACGTTCCCCAAACACTTTAATTACATTTGTAACGGTTGATTTGGCAACTTTTAGCGATTTTGCCAACTTTGCGTGCGAGTAGCTCGGATTTTCGCGATGCGCAAGCAAAATTTTGATACGCTGCTCTTCTTGCTTGGACGGCATTTTGACAACTGAAGAGTGAATTCCAAAATCAAAATAGGAGCAACATTCTACACACACACACCTTCAAAATGAGGGGTGTTCAGGTTTTTAAATGCAAAATTGAAAGAAATACGTCAAGTTGATATTGACCAAATTTTGACCGTATCACCCTTTACAAACGAATAATCCAAACAAAGCAGAGCTCAGCTGGCATGGGTCCAATAGGAGAAATCCATCCAGCTGAGATGTCCCGATGGCCGAAAGAACTCCCTGCTATACCAAGTGGTAGATGTTGGCTTCTTTTAAGAAGGTTACTAGTGCTGCTGAGGCCGGAGTATCATTCCCGAGCAGATCCCTGATGCTGGAAGTTAGGCAGAGCGACTCCCGAATATTTTGGAACTCCGGGCAGTTGCACAGGATGTGTTCGACGGTGTAGGGTACCCCGCAGATGATGCAGCTTCTGCGGAACGGCAGGCCACCATAGTTATAGTAGAGTTTGGTGTGCCCGGTCCGAAGCCGCGAAATCACGCGTTGATCCCTCAGGTTGTCCAGTTCGCTCCATGCTTCAGTTGACCCTTTGACTTTGCGGATGAAGGCAGTTCTGTTGTGGAACCACTCGGCCTCCTATGTCGCTCGAATCGTCCGCATGATCCACCGTCTGACGTCGGTGAGTCTGGGACCCAATGTCCCGGCTCCGGCAAGGTGATCAGCAGATTCGTTACCTGGCACTCCGCAGTGTCCGGGAATCCATGTGTAGACGGTGTTCAGTGGGACGTACTTGATAATCGCCAGGATCCATGGGTGTTTTGGTTCTTCCGAGGTGATCGCTTGAACGACGCTCAGTGAGTCGGTTAAGATATGTATCGGTTTGTTGGCTGGCTTCGTAGCGGCACGGAAGATCGATGCAGCCTCGGTCGAGAAAACCGAGCACTGTGCTGATTCAGCAATACCGTTTCCGAAAATCCCGATACATACTCCATTTATGGATCGGGAGCCGTCGGTGTACCGGTGTACGTGACCGGCATAGTTGGACCCAAGTAACTCGGCGTCCGATCTGCGCAGAATCACGGATGCATCCCCTGCTTTGAAGCGGTTCTTGATCCGCATCATCAATTGGATTCGTGAAGAGTGCCAACTTTTCTCTTCATGCCAATGGACTTTGGCCACTGGGGGGAGGTCGATGTCGGCGGCCTTGCGGAGGACTCTATGTTCCCCTCGTCGAGGAGAAAGATCCTATTGTTTCCGGAGGTCTTGGCGGAAAAGGCGACGGCTTTTGTGGCAATATTTGTGTTTAAGCAGAACCGGAAAGGGAGAAGACCCGCTTCGATGCATGCGGCGTCTGCTGGAGTGGATGGCAGGAGACCAGATATGATGCGGATGTAGCTGTTGTAGACCGGTGCTAGGGTTCTAACTAGCTTCTCGGAGGCGAAACAAGTAATTTCCTTCCCGTAAAGCAACCTACTGTCGATGATGGATCGCGCCACCCGGAACCAAACATCGCGGTTGTTGGGTTGGTGAGGCCGAGAGATCGATTTAAAGAGGTTGAGTCTAATGCGGCAGTCCTTTTTGACCTGTTGGAAATGCTGGTCGAAGGAGACCGTTCGGTCGATCAGTACGCCGAGGACGCGAACTATTTTCCTAGTTGGAATGGCTTGGTCGTGGATCGTAATTGGGGTGCTATTGACTCGGTGATGAGACGGACATACATGGCATCGGATGTTTTTCCTGGCGGACAGCAGGAAACCCATCGAGTCGGTCCATTTGACGACGGCAGAGACTGCCGCTTGCGCTTGCCGTAGGGTTCGGATCACAATCGGTAAATGCGCCCATGTAGCAGGTCAAATACCCCGATCATTGCCACCAGAAACAACGTGACTGCGATAACGGAGCCTTGAGGGACTCCGGTCTCCTCGCTGAAACTTTTCGACCGCGTGTTCCCCACCAATACACGGAATGACCGGTCGGTGAAGAAGTTTCGTATGAAATACATAATATGCTCCTTTAAGCCCCAGGTTTTCCAGGACGACTAGCGTCCACGTCCGGTTGAAGGCCTTGGAGATGTCCAATGAGATGATTTCAACGTGGTGTTCCTGGTCGTAAGCTTCCTTGAGGACGGGCCCGAGAGTGGCAAAGTACGTGGACGAAATCTTGCAGGAGAAGGAGAAGACTAGAAGAAGCTTCCGAGGGAAGTCGAAATAACTTTCCTGGAGGAATCAGAAAATAACTTATCGGGTAAGGTGGAAGAAAATTCCAGAGGAAAATTGGAAGAAACTTCCAAGAGAAGATTAAATAAACTTAAGAAAGTTAAAAAATTATCTTTTTGGTCACTTAAAAGAAAAAAAGTATTTCCCGATTTGCAGAAATTACTCGAATGAGCCTTCAGCAGTTTTTCGATTCCTGGGTAGCCGATTTCCACCAGAAATTTATTTCGATATCCCCCAGAAATCTTTTTCAAACGTTATTTTTTCCGAACTTCTCCTAGAAGTTTCTTTCGACTACCCCGAAAACCTTCTGGCTTCCACCGGAAGAAGCATACCGTTTTTTTTTTCAAAAATTTATTCCAGCATCTGCAGGAATTTTCTTCCAGCGTCTCCAGGTAGTTCCTTTAAACATCTACCGGAAGTATCTATCGAATTCTCACAGAAGTTTCTTTCATCTTCTTCTGGAAGTTTACCGTTCTTCTTCTAGGGTTTTTTTTTTACTTCTATTTGATGGTTTTTCCGAGCTTCTTCTAGCTTCTCCTGGAAATGGCTGCTTCTGGAAATTTCTGCTGACTTTCGAAACCTTTCTGGTTTCCTTTAGGTGTCAGGTTTTTTTTTCCCGAAAGTTGCTTCAAATTTTCTCCAGGTGTTAATATTTTTCTAGAAAGTTCCTCGGATGTTTTTCGGACTTTTTTACAAACTTCCTGCAGAAGAGCATTTTTCTTCTTTTTCAGGACGTTTTTTCGATTTGCTTCAAAAATTTATTAAAACAGTCCCCGGAAATCATTTCGAATTTCCTGGAAAGCCAGTTCGTAGTCCAAAAGTTTATATTTTTGCCTTAAAAAATGGCAAAATATATAGTTAATTAAAATAGTTAATGCAGATAAATACCGGTTTTTCAAAACCTTTGATACCGATAGGCCTGAAAACAACCTGGCAACGCTGTTTTTTTTCCTTTGGTTTGTTTTTTCCGTCGATCTTGTTTTCCGTGCTGAGCACCAATGCTACCGACGTGCCAGGAAGGCAGCTCCCACACCTGGACCCTACCTATCGACCCATCAACTCATGAACCGGGGACCAACGGCTTTACTTCCCATCCGAAGGAAGGCATGATCAGAGATGTTATGCCTCAGAACATCCCGGCGGCGCCGACTGGGATTGAACCCAGGCCTACTGGGGTGAGAGGTAATCACGCTTACCACTACACCACTGGCACCGTTGGCAACGCTGGTTGACAGTACAACAATCAACTGTAGAAACTATATGAAATATTGCGTATCTCTATTGTTCATTACATACCAAGCGCAAAGTTTATCTTATTTTGTCGTGCTTAATTAGTAGATAATCATGGTTAGCATTAATTTTTATATTCTACATATTTTCATAAAACAAATATATTTATTGAAGCGAGTTGGATCGGGAGAGTGGAATTACCTACTCCGTGTTGTTAAAATTTCGTGAATTGATGGTGAACTCTTCTCCCCGCTCATTTGGACATCCCCTCGTATGATGGCTTGTTCTGTTTCGGTTTACCATTGGAAAGCAATTCTTCTTGCTCCCGTGGATCACGCGTAAGTGTCTCTGCTTACGGGTCAACCCTTCGTGTTTGGCCTTTTATACAACGGTAAATTGAATACAATAATTTATCGTACTTGATCACTGTCTACAGGCTGTGTATTGCAACAATTAATGGTATCCTTTACATACATGCATGGATACAAAATGAGTAGACCCACAAATTTGGCTTCGAATTGGAGGAATTGAGATGTTATGACCCATATATCGATAGATTCTCTCCTTTAAACACATTTTTAATCCTTATTTGATGTTCTAAATTTCACAGATAAGCTCTGGAGTGTTAAAACCTAAAACCCTTCCTGCTGGCAGCACGTTTGGTGTGGTGGAAGTCATCCTGCAGTATTCGTTAATAGAAATTATTAGTTGATCAAATTTGTCAGATTGAGGCACATTCAAAATGTATGACAAGTTCTGTTTCAGATTTCTTCATGTGGGTATGGGTAGATGCATACCTGTGCAATCACACCATTCAAGGGATATATGATTCAATATAAATCAATAAACAAAAAATGGCATCACTGCCCTGCACTGCAACGCACCAATTTCCCACCGTGTAGTTCACCTGAGCTGTGACTTTGCTTTGATCTTGCCGCCCACGGTTCGGCCCGGTCCACTCCTGGTGGACAATTTCCCCCACCCGGGCACTTGCATGCAAATTTGCGTCACTTTCCTCGCTCGATCTGCTGTGTGACGAAGGAACCTTTTTTGTCTTTTCACCGACACTTACACTTAATTATCATATTATCATCCAATTTAGCATTCACACTGCGTTCGAAATCACATAGTTCTGGTGTTTCTTTCTGTTTCGTTTAATGTCCGACCGCTCTAATAGCCGCTGAAAGGTCCAAACCCCCTGTCCCCCCTTCCTCCCCCCCCCCTCCACGTGCCCTACTTACATGCCGCTGCAGCAGCAGGTAGATTGGAAGTAGGATTGCATGCCAAGGTTGAGCAGATCTCTTCCCCGAAGAAGCCCCGATTCGAGAGGGATGAGAGGTGTGCGAGATGATGATATGGTTAGGTGTGAAGTCCGAGCCGTGGCAAAAAATCACGCAACCTTTCAGATTTTTTTTTTCTCTACCCGGGAGAAGGTTCCTCCGCTGCTCGTCGTCGTCGATGAGACGTGATAAGTATCCCCCGAGGGTACCCTGGTCCGAGCTCGGCCAGCCTTTCCCGGAATGAAGACGCGACGCAAGGAAAATCGATCTTCCGAGTTGGGTCGTTTTCTCCTGAAGTTTCATCAAATTTGCTCTCCTTTGCTCCTTTGTGTCGTCGTCTTTGCATCTTCTCGAGAGGATGGACCGTTTTCTCGCGCGCACTAATTGCAGCTTCTATTAATGTTGCTTAATATCTTTTTAATAGATGGATTCGCGTCATCGCAAGCCGCCGACGATCCCGAGGGGTTGATCCCGGGGGCGATTTCATTCATGCTTTTCTTCACTGTTTTGTTCTCCCGAAACGAAACCGGCAACTCATCGTTCTCCGGCCGATCCGAACAGTTTTCAATTTCACACGATCATAAATAAATTAAGAGGAACCTGTGCGCTCGAAAATGCCTCTCCCCTCCGACCCAGGTCCGATCCAAGGGCCGATCCAAGATATATGTCCAGAAAGTTGGCCGTGCAACATATCATCATCATCGTCATCGTCGTCGTCGTCGTCGTCCTGCGGAACTCTTTCGCTCTTGTGGTCCAGCGTGGTCCGGCGGCGGAGTCTGAGTCGGAGAGTTGTCCGAAGCAATCCGAACCGAGGAGCTGAACAGAAACATGGAGAGGTGTTGTTGAAGCGCGTTTTCATCAAAAGCCAATACGCCGCCCTGTAATTTGCGCCGGTGCCGCGCGTGATGATATTAGCCAAAGGGTCCAGCCTCTCTTTTTCAGCAGCGTTCGGCAACGGAGGAACGAACGGCCGACCGTGGCCGTTGCAACGCTGGACGTCGTCGTCGTCGTGGTCGTCGTCGGGGAAGAATCTCTCTTCTGTGAATGAAAACTTGCTGGCTTGCAGAAAACCGGTGGCAGGAGTGTGTCCGTGTGTGAGCGCGGGGAAATTGAGCGAGAATCAATGCAGCCAGAAAGGGCAGTGGAAATTTGCTGTAGCTTGTGATTTGGGCAAATTAGGTGGAGACAACATCGTGCAAAGTTTAATAATTTAAAAGAGGATTTCGGTGGAAAATTTCGTGGCACGTTGTCCTTTAGAGATGCAAAATGTAGTTGAACAATCTGAGTTCACTGAGAATATCATTAATTTCACATGAAGAACCCTTGATCGGGGTTCGATCACCCCGTTTGTTCAACACTATGTCCATTTAGCGACAACAGCAAGAGTTACGACATTGCTTAATCACTCGACCTGACTCATATTCGTCACATAAAAGTCACACCAAATGCCAGTTAGCTGTGGAACCCTTCACGTTTTGATTACGCGTCAATTTCCCTAACACTGTAACGCCAGGACACCGGCAGGCACCGGAGCAGCCCGTTCTGTGCCACTATGTTTTACATAATTTGATCGTAATGATTCCGAATTAAAAATTATGCTACACTCAGCTGATAAGAGGCGGTCGAGTCAAAACGACTGACCGACCGACCGAACCTCTCTAATGGTCACTACCGTATCGCTGGCTGAGGGGAAAGGCAACCAGGCAGGGGCACTTGAACATGCTCCCGGTGCATTTTACATGACCATTTTTCGCACCCTTCCCCCAACTTCTCGCCCAACCGGATCGCTGGACGCTCCAACTAATGCAGGAACTCAAAATTATCCGAACATCAAAAAGGAGTGTTTTATGCTCCTGCTCCGGAACGTGTGTATGCAAGCAGATAGAGAAAGAGAGAGAGAGAAGGGGAGAAAAAATGCACTGCTAACGGACTCTTCTCCAGTTCAGTTCCTTCTGGCGAGCGCTGCTAAGGTTTTATGTTCACAATTTATTCAAATTATGCGTTAATTATGCTTAGCGGTTCGCTCGCACACAAACACATTTAGAGGCGCACGTTACAGGAAAAGTGTTGTTTTTCACACCTTGGGTGCGCGGCTTTACGCGGAAATCTCGGCGATCGACCGACGAGACGTGTTGAGCTGCGTCCGTCGGCAATTGACAGCTTAATGGGACAGTGTGGAGACATCTGTAATTGCAGCTGATCTGCAGCACCAGCCAGTAGGAACAGTAATGGAGCACGGGCAACTGGGTTGTAATTAGGGCTTTCGGTCTGGTTTCGAGGAGTGATCTCTCTGTTTGGCGTGCCGACGCAACGCCAAGCTGCCGGTCAGCTATGGGAATATTTTTCGATCGATGTTGCCGCTTTTGAAGTTTGCCGAAGTGGCCAATTTTACATGTGTGGTAGCAAACAGAAAGGTGCGGCTTATAAATTGTCATCAGACCGAAATCAGAATTTTCAATGTCATAATAAAGTCTGTACTGTTACACGCCAGTGATGTTTATCAACTAATGCCTGAAGTAGATAATATACACTTGATGTCTTGCTTCGTCGTCGATATCATAAAAGGCCGATATCAACCAAAATGTCCTGGTCCAGGTGATTGCAGAAAAACCACAACTCTAGCTATTTAAGACGCTATGAACCCAGGCAATATTGGATATCTACGGAATGGGTTCGACGGGGAGAAGCAGAATATCTATGTCTGGAATGCAAAATGGTAGATCCAGTTGCAAGAAGATCCGGATTGCAAACTGATGCAACATGGGTATTAGGGTCGTTCAAAATATCGATTTTGTTTTACCAAGCTCAATCGATTCTAAGCCAGGTCCTGATCATTCTTCCAAAATTTGAGTCTATTTGGATGCGAAGTAAAACTGCACTGGCTTTTTACAGTTTTTTTTTATGGGAATTACCAAGGGGAAAAGTGAGCCTTTTGTTCTCTAGCCCTTTGCCATAATGATTTACAAAAAATCTTGCTATCTTCTCTTGAAGGGAAAAGGGGCATAATGAGCACCTTAAGCAATAAACTCATTTTGTGGTGCCTTGATGGAATAAAACTTAAAGTTTTAGGCTTCTACACTTCAATACCATCCTTTTTGATTATGACCTGTTCATTAAAATTGTGAAATTAGTTGATTTGGATCTTAAAAATGTAGTTTTCAGATTGGTTGATGACTAGGTCTGGCGAACACGTCATGATTTTCGAACCAATTTGTCAAACCAGTTTATACTGTTATTTTAAGATGGAAACAGGTAGGAGGCATGGCAATTTTGAGTTAAAAGTAAAACTATTCGGAATATTATTAAAATGAAGTCCCAAATCCAAATGCATGAAATTGTATTATATTGTGTGGCAAACACAATGATAATCTATGCCCAGGTAAGTCAAGAAAATTTCCAACTCAAAATATTTCCTTGACCGGACCGGAAATCGAATCCAACCAACTGGCTAGGATATCTGAGGCCCCAAAACGAATTGTCAACTGCATTAGGGTAGGTGTTACAGTAATGGCTATACGTTCCTATTATGGTGTGTTCAAATCATGGTCTATGTGATTCCCATCGGTCATAATTGGAACCAGTGTTGGGAAAATATCAAAAAATCAAATATCATCAACGCCCAAGATCACGCTTGATTTTCGTAGACAAAAATCAACAAGCAAGCAACTGCGGTTGATTTTGCAAGCTGTGATATCGCAGCTCGGATTATCAAGCTAACAAAACTCACCAGCTGCAAATCTCAACAAACTGTGGTGAGATAGAGTTTCATGATTTTTGCTTTACACCCGAATGCAACCGAAACTTCCATAACGGCTGGCAGCAGTCACTTCGTGGCTGCCATCGATGAAGAGTAAAAAGAGATAGCAAGCAGGCATGGAAAATCATTTGCATTCATTTCGTGCATTCATTTACATTCATTTGCCCCTAACTTTTTTCATCAACAGAATTCCGCAAAATGATGTATAGAGCTTTTGTAGGTTTTGTTATTAACTACAACTTTTGTTAGCAACTCAAATCCGTATATCTTATGTATGACGAACCAGAGCGAACAGAAGCCACTACTGTTTTTCAGTGAATGTATTTTACATTCACTGAAAAACAGTAACAAGTTCTGCCCGCTCTAATTCGTGATGCATAAGAGATACAGATTTGAGTTATGGGCAAAAGTTGTAGCTAATAACAAAACCTACTAAAGCTCTATACATCATTTTGCTGAATGCTGTTGATGAAAAAAGTTTGAGGCAAATGAATGTAAATGATTGCATGAAATGAATGTAAATGATTTTCCATGCCTGATAGCAAGCCTTACTTTATTTTTCTAAGAAAACGATGTGCAACGGAATCATGTTTGTGTCGAGTCAACTCTCAGCTTGATTTTTGCACGTTGTGAATAGTCTCGCAATATCAAAGGAGCATGTAAAATCAATATCACGCGTGATATTGCGAGCGTATGAGAGCGGAAAAATATCAATTGATTGCTGATTTTGCCAACACTGATTGGAACACACCATAATAGGAATGTATAGCCATGGCTGGTACATCTTAAAGTTCTTAAAGAGTGAATAGTATATGGTGTAAAATCAAATAGTTTATAAAGTAAAATTAAATGTGCACGCCGGCGGCCATGAGACTTCCACATTTGTAGGTATGATTCAATGCTGTGCATTATATACGACTTGTTTGTCGGAATACATGCTTATTTATTATGAGAACGAATTGAGTATACATGAATTCTGATTATCTGTGTATGAATTCAAAGAGCTCTTCAAAAACTCTCAGTAGGTTTGAAACTGCAAGAATTCTGAAAAAACGGTACTCACAGAACTGTACAAACTCACAAAACGCTCAAAGAACTTCCTGAAGTAAGAGTTTTTATGGAATTTGAGATGCTCCAAGAATTTGTCAGACTTTCCCTACATTATTCTTCGGTTATTACAGGGTACATTCAGAGCTCCTAAACCTCCTAGATCTTCTGGAAATGTGAGAGCTTCAGAAACTGCATTCAAACTTAAATTATCAATAAAAATTAAATCAGTCACATTCCGGAGTATCTCGGACGTCTGAAACAAAAATCAACTTTTTGGAAATTTTGAAACACAAGAAAGGTTCTGTATCCAAAATCTAGGATGATTAAGTTACTTTGCACAAACTCCAAATCAGGCTTGGGTAGTGAACCGACAATTTCATGCGATAAATTTGGACACGTTTCGTTGAAATTAGTATGTTATACATGAATCCGATGTTTATTTGACTGATTCAACTCCAAGAACTAACTTGGTGAAGAAATTAGAACAATTTACACGACCATGCCTAAACAAAACCGTAGTGTACGAAAGCATGCTGTTCATCGTAGTTTTTCAAAACACGGCTTAGGAAAAATGTTCTAATTTCCAATCCCATCGAGCAAAAGAGGGAACCAATTTAAGATATTGAAGACCAACAAATGAAAAGGGACAACACTTGTATAAACAAGAGTAAGATAGTGCATTCCTTGCCAACTGAACGCAAATTAAAAGCATCATGGAATAGGGAAAACTTGTCCCAAGCCAATTACAATGTTGCTTTGCGTTGGCAAGTTTTGAATCGCGAGAAAAGTGTTTCCGGAATATTCCGCTCCAGCAACCGTGCTATTGACAGTCGCTTTTCTACGGCCTCGAAATTACATGCTTAGCCACCGAGAAGCTCAACCGCATCCTCGCTCCGACATACAATACCTACGTACGCATCATATCCGGCGTCCTCCCTTCCACGCCTGCAGACGCCGCCTGTGTGGAAATCGGAATCCTCCCTTTCCGCTATCGATCTGCTGCAGCCATTGCCACGAAAGCCGCTAAGACATCCGGGAACGATAGGGTCTTTCTCCTCAATGAGGGGAACAGAGCCCTCCGCACTACAGCCAACCTTGACCTCCCCCCGGTGGCCAGGGTTCACTGGCATGGAGAGAAGAGTTGGTGATCAAACGTTATCAAAATAGATAAGGGTCATTCCAGAACAAGTGGGCACAGAATTTAAAAAAAGTTGTGGTCGATGTCACCGATTTGAGCCAAATTTGGCCAAAACACTTATTTTGGAATTCTGAAAAAACGTCTTTTTTGATTTTGCTCTAAAGTGCCTAGATCCTTCAGGGCTACAACCCTGGATTTTCGAGATTTTTTAAAATTTCAACTTTCAGAAGAGATTACTCCACAACCAAATAAGCTATTCGTGATCTTAGAACGTCAACTTGAAGGTTGTTAAATGTAGATTCTGATATGTGTGAAAACAGTTTGTTTTTGTTAAAGTAACTACAGTAAACAAACTGTAGTTCATTTCCCCTTGGAAACACATAAAGTAGAAGAGTTTTCCAAAGTGTGGTGAAAATTTGAGCCCAAAATATTAAGAAACAAAAAATCCCGCCCATCGTGAAAATAGGCCATTTTTTGACAATTTCGATACCTGCAGGTAATCAGTTTGTTTACTGTAGTAACTAAAACAAAAACAAAATGTTTTTACAAATATAAGAATCTACATTAAAAAACCTTCAAGTTGACGTTCTAAGATCACGAATAGCTTATTTGGTTGTGGAGTAATCTCTTCTGAAAGTTGAAATTTTTAAAAATCTCGGAAATCCAGGGTTGTAGCCCAGAAGGATCTAGGCACTTTAGAGCAAAATCAAAAAAGGCGTTTGTTCAGAATTCCAAAATAAGCATTTTCGCCAAGTTTGGCTCAAATCGGTGACATCGACCACAACTTTTTTAAATTCTGTGCCCACTTGTTCTGGAATGACCCTTATCTATTTTGATAACATTTGATCGCCAACTCTTCTCTCCATGCCAGTGAACCCTAGCCACCGGGGAGAGGTCAAGGTTGGCCAAGTTTGGCTCAAATCGGTGACATCGACCACAGGTGGTGTACCCACTTGAGTTGGAATGACCCATAAGCGGATTGAAAGTGGATTCCAAGCCGGAGATAACTCCGCAGTGTTGAGGCGTTCTGTTGCAGAGCTTCTCGGGTCGGTCTATTCGGGGCACGTTCATCGTTTTACAGACGGATCGCGGTCGCAGGCTGGAGTTGGACTCGGCGTGGCAGGACCGAAAACTGCTATAAGTCAAAGTCTACCCGAGGAATGTTCCGTATGTTCTGTGGAAGCCGCAGTCATCGTAAAGGGTGTCCACGATGAAATTGCCACACTATGAAATTGCTCTAACTTTTTAACCGTTGGGTAGAATTTAATGAAAATTTGGGTGGATTTAGTTCATAGTGCATTATTTACATCCTGCAAGTTTTAAAGTCCTGTGATCAAAACTCGCGGAAATGGAGTCGAAAGAACAGCTCGTGCGTGATAAAATCTTGCGCATTCATCACGAGAACAAGGATCTCTCGCATCGTTCCATCGCTAAAACGTTGGGAATCGCGAATTCCACGGTGTCGCGAGTGATTAAGCGGTTCGAGGAACGGTTGACCACCGATCGGAAGCCCAGAAGTGAAGGAAAAAGTATTCCGTACAACACCAAAAATCACAACCGCGTAGTTGGGGCCTTCAACCGAAATCCGAACGCCTCCGTTAGGGATGTGGCTAAGAAGCTGCACCTAAGCCGAAGTTTTGTCCAGAACTAAGGCTGGGCTTCGAACGTTCAAAGTACAAAAGGCCCCTAATCACGACGAGAAGCAGAAAATGTTCAACCCTCCCAACACTCCGGAGCTCCGCCCCATCGAGAAGTACTGGGCGATTATGAAGCAGCACCTTCTTAAACGACCTAAGGTAGTGAAGACAGTCGAGGAACTGAAGAAAGTATGGGTTTACATGCAAAAAACGGTTGATTCACAGGTTGTGCAGAATCTTATGGGCGGGGTTAAGGCCAAGGTGCGGGTATTTGCGTATGGACTGTAAATAAAATACGAGTAAAATGGTAAAATGAAGTTTAATAGTTATTTCTCAATCCCTGAAAATTTGATGGCAATCGGATGAAAACTCGAATTTTGCGAATCCATTTTGTGTGTGGCAATTTCATCGTGGACACCCTTTAGATACAGCCATCGATCGATCCTCGTGTTAACGGACTCACACAGCGTCATCCAGGCGCTTGAAGCTGAAGCCCCGAGCCACCCCTAGATACAAGCCATTACACGGTACGCCCCAACTTCAACCGTCTTTACGGGGATTCCCGGAAACGAGGCTGCGGACAGACTGGCGGGATCTGGTCGATCTGGTCCCCACTACACCAGGAACGTACCCCTTTTAGACGTCAGGCGTTGGATTACGAACACAATCATGGAAGGCTGGCAACAGGAATGGCTCCAGCCGCAGACCACTTTCCTGAGGAAGATCAAAGACACCGTACGACCCTGGCTGGACAGCCACAAATATAAGGACCAGCGGATCACTTCAAGACTCCGTACCGACCACGCCAGGATTTCTCACAATTTCGATGGGACACCTTTCAGCAAGGTATGTCCAATTTGCAGCATCCCCGCCTCGGTGGAACACGTGCTGTGTGTCTGCCCGGAATTCCAGAAGCTACGCGAACAACACGGACTCCCGGAGAACGTCTGAAATCTTCTTGATGATGACCCCCCGACGTTGGCTGCGCTGATTGCTTTCCTGAAGGACGCCCAACTGTACAAAACAAATCAAGCGCTCTCGTCGTTGGCTTTCTGCTGTCGTGGTATCTCTGGTATCTACGGTGGAGCTCTACATTGTTCGCGCATGCATTCCTCACCACCAGTGTTGGAAAAGTTCGCGATATTTAACGAAGTTCACCATGGGAAAAGTTGGCGAGTCATAGTGAGTTATCGCGAACTTTTCCATCACAGCCCCGTATGTAATTCTCATTTTACATTAAGTTTTTAAAGTGTTGTCTGTCTTTCTCGGCGGGTAATCAGAGCCATCAGGGAGAGCCGGCATATCGGAGGAGAACAGGTTGAACAAGATGGGTCCAAGGATGCTTTTTTCTGGACCACCCGCACCGATGTTGAAGGCATCCGATGTGATGTCATTCAGAGAAACTCGGAATGTCCTGTCCGAGATATAGTTGTTTATGATCTTCACAAGGAAGATTGGAAGACCGTATCGCTGCAATTTGTATACCAGGCCATCGTGCCAGCCATTGTCGAACGTCCAACAATGCCATGGTAGATGTTTTAGCTACAGACTTTTTCCGTCTGAGAATGTTTGTCACTCGAGTTAGCTGGTGAACAGTCGAGCGACCTTAGCAGAAGCCAAACTGTTCCTACAGAAACAAGTTGTTTTCATCGGCAGATGAAAGGAGCCGGTGCTAGAATAACCTTTCGAACAGCTTAGATAACTCCGAGAGAAGGCTGATGGGTCGGTAGCTTGAAGGAGAGGATGGATCTTTCCCAGGCTTCCGAATGGGACGACTTTAGCTGACTTTCAGCACGAGGGGAAGTACCCAACAACCATTGTAAGGTGAAATAGAGCTTATTAAGGCGAAAATATGCTTCTTCAGCTAAAAAGTAGCTTATTCAGCTTTTAATCAGCTCAAATTGTTTGTTGGGTAGCCAAGTCTAAGGCATTGATTAAAAATTCATGCCAGTTGGTTGAAGAATCTGGAACTTAAGTGTTTGAGCTACAGATTCAGAATTTGGTCGAAACCGGGGGCCTTCATGTGTTAAGATGATTTGATATAGGTCAAGAGTTCGTCAGCCGGAATCTCAGATTCAACAAGAAAATTGTCAACAGCAGTGTCAACGCAGCGTTGGAACTGTTCACAGTTATCGCGGTGGTAGTTGCGCCGGGATGCATGTGACATGTTAGCAGAGAAGTGTACTTCGGCCACCACCGGATAGATGGTGTAATGCCCCTCTTGCAGGTCCTCGGTCAGGATGGTGCCGTTTCGATTGCGCCGACCGTTGCCCCAAGCTCGGTGTTTGGCATTTAGTTTGATGATGTCTTGCCGTCTCTGTTGTTGGTTTGCTTGGGGCAGTAGATCGCGATGATGGTAATTGGGCCAAGTGATGTGCTCACCTCAACTCCGATGGATTCGATTGTTTTCAGCTGGAAGCTTGGTAGCAGCCGACAACTGATGTTCCGTCCCACTACCAGCAAGTATGTGCCACTCCCACCCACAGATGGCTTCACCATCCGTGATTGTCGATGAAATGTGATGCAGCAAGAATCTGTCTGGCTCTAGTCCTGCAGGAGCTCTTGATAATGATTGCTTCTACCATGATGGTAATGAGTTCCTCTGTTGTGAGCAGATCCCAGGGGTCCCAGGGGAGGATATGCAGCCGTTGCCGCATACGATTGTCAGCGCGGTTTAGCCGAAGGGTTTGGCACCTCAGCTGTTGGTGGAACCAATGCAGCAGCAGCAGCCAAACGGTTGTTGAGTGGAAGAACCGGAATCGAACACCGTTGTGTAATGGTGGGGAAATTCTGCTCATTGCGAGCCGGAACCTTCTTCCAACCTGGCTTGTTGTGCATGCAGGCTCTTTTGCGGATATCCATGAATTCGGCTCGTTTTGGACAATACTTGCTGGTAGTCCGATGACCTGCACCCCAATTAGCACATTGTGGATTAGCGTCTTCCATCCTCTCACATGCTTCGGGTGCGTGTCACTTGCCACAATCGTTGCAGCGATGAGCCATGTGGCAATTTTTGGTCCCGTTCCCAAACATGAGGCAATTTGAGCATTGGGTAACGTTACGATGTGGAAAAGGGTCCGAATGCACTGAAGGTCCTTCGGACACGCTGAGTTTCGCTCGAGGTGGACAAAATACAATTGGTCACGGTACTTGCGGGAGGTGTCGATTCATTTTGAAGACTCCTTCAGTTCCTCCAACTCTGGCTTCCAACTTCCATGTCTTGCAGACCACGCAGGACCACTTTGAGCGGCTTGTCCGCCTCGACATCGTGGGAGAAAAATTCGACATTTTTTCCGCTTCAACAGCTCTTCAAGGGCCTTGTTTCTGTTGCTGGCCGTGGTATGTTCAATTGGTTCCGCTATTGGACAGCCCAATTGGTTCCCGAAATTCTCTCCGCCAGACTCAAAATATAGCGACTGTAGTATTGAATGGGTTCAGATACGTATTCACTATTCGGTGACCACCATCTTGTATTCAGATCCGCCATCTTGAATTTCGATCTAACAGATTCACCATTCTGGATTCATAATAGCTGGGGCCAAAAGCTAGGAAAATGAGACTAATTTTTAAAATAAAGGGCTTTTTAGGACACACTATATTTCCTCATATAGCAAAGTATGACTTTACTCTTTTTCACTTGGTCTAATTGACGAAAAACTAAAGTCAAACGCAGACGAGAGAAGGTCTACCGCTGTATCGAGTTGCGTGCAGAGTTTAATTCCGTTCCTCTATGTCTTCTGAGGAGCATTCCAACCATGCAGAAAACTATTAACATTTCGAAAAGCACTAGGAACTGTATGAGCACAGACAAACAGACGTAACTCTTTGAACAAGTTTTATTAAACATAGTATCTCAAAACATAAGACCTCAGTAACGACATCTCTCGGTCTTCTCGCGGAAAACAAGCTTGCTCGCTAACTCGCAAACAATATTACATAAAAGCTCTACAGGATGTATAGAAACGTCAAAGTGATCCGATGCCAACGCTGCGGCGAGTAGTTCGCGGAACTGATAATATTCAAATCAACCGTTAAATGCGTGAACGAAGATACACAATCCATCCATCTTCTTCGATCTGCAAAACCTCCTTGAATTCTGCATTGTTCAGGATCACTCTAAACTCTGAAAACTATCTTTTCGGTAATTGCTTAATTATTATGAACTCTGAAACTCAAGAATCTCCCGGAGATTGTCGTTTCTCTCAGTACTCTAAGGCAACTAAGCAACTCTCAGAAGTCTCAATGAACTTCCTGAAATTTGAGTTCCTGAAGACTCACTCAACATAAACATAAACATAAACAAGAACTGAATTCTTCGATAACTATGTTACTGCGGCTACTCTCGAAACTATAAAAACTGGTACTTCGAGAATTCTTAAGCTACCCAAAGCTAAAGCTTGATCTCTGAAATCTTGCTCAGAATTATCTCGAATTGCATTTGAATTGAGTTAAATCAATACAACTAAATTATATTTAAAACAACTGTGAAAATCTCAAAACCCTAATTTTTTTTTTCAAATCCATGGACCGCTTGCAAGCTAAAATTCCTCTTCCGAAAAAAAAAAAACATCTTCGGCACCATGAAAGACCCGGACAAAACGCTTCGCTCTCAATAATCAACACCTTAAAACCCGCCAGACCCGTGACACCTTTCCGTGTTCGGTCGATCGACAGAGCCGATGACGATGGACGGATGATCGAACCTGGTAATTAATCTAATTTGATGATGGCCACATAAAATACGTCCACGACCCGGAGTCGGCCTGCCTGCCTGAAAGTATTGACGAAGCTCCAAATTTTATGATAAATGACACGTTACGCTGCAAGTGCACTTCCGCGGGGTCCCATCCCGTGTCCCACGTTCCAGTGAGTGTAATTATTCCAATTGCACACCTACCCCACCGTCACGAGAACTTATATCGGTCGGTCTGTCGGACGGTGGTCAGGGTGCGTAAATGTGGCAACATAGCTTCGCGGCAGTGTAATTACCCCCGAAAAAGTGCACTCCCAAAAAGACCGACCGGCCGGGACGCGTCTCGCTGTCTGCCCGGTCCCGATCTTGCCCGGTTCGAGAGTCGTTTCGCAAAATCATAAATTATCGCTCGACTCCGGAACGCAGGTAATACGTCTTCATACACTGCACCGAGTGAGCGAGCGTTCTGGTTCATTTTCCGAAAGGCATTAAAATTCATCAATTTCGTATAAATTATCCTTCCCAGGGCCAGGGCACGGCGCAGGTTTCGGTTTCGGTGGGGCTCACGGGAGAATTTTTATCAATCATTACTTCTGGTCCGTCGCTGCTGCTGCTGCTGCCGGTCAAACGGACGACGGAAGGAGGAGGAGGAGGAGGAGCTGGACCGAACCGTGTAGAACACGATGATGGGTGCACCGGTGGAAAACATAATAATTTGCCTCGATTCCTTCTGCCAGCCGCCGCCGTTTGTTGGGGTCCCGGGTGAGGAATGTCCGCGCGCTCACACTTACACAAAAGTCCCGAACAATTACGGCCACTTTTAGCAGTCATTTAGTTTGGGCCTTGCGTTAATAAACAGTTTACGTGAAGGATGCCGCTCTGTAATCAACACTTTTTCGGAGTTTCTGCCGGTGCCGAAGATAATAGAACACCTCGCACTGCTGCATCGGGACCGGGTCCGGGTCCGGGTGGAGTTAGTGAGTGAAGTGTGAGTACACGTGATGATGGTTTTTGAAAGGGGGGAACTTGGGGGATTGGTTTGGAGCGACTCATAATGAAATTAACTCATACACAAGTGAGAGGGTCGCAAGATGGGCTTCGTGTGTCGACGAATTTGATGCAGCCAGGGATGAAGCTTTATGGGGTGACAGTTTCAGCGTTTTGGCGATCGATGTTGCTAGAGGTCCTTGAACTTTAAGGTGCTATACATAGTCCACATGGCCGTCAAGATGGCTGACTGGCACTAGTCATGGTCTAGGATAAGTGAGTGAATCGGATTCAAAACAAGCTGCGTTGGCAACCTATGCCTAGGCGATATCTTGCAACAATGTCAATTCAATTTATAAGCATAGAGGTAACTCTAAGACTAGTAGGTCCCGAAGAAACGTGCTCAACTTTTTGGCTCAGCTCTGGTACTATCTTCGGTCCCAAGCTAATCGATGCACCCCTCGGAACATGGGAAAATCCACGAACCCCTCATTTTATCTGTCAAACTTTCATAGCGAATCAAAACAAACATAGTGTAGTACTAGAATTCCGACTAGAATGGGATATGTTAATCGTTTGCTTGGGACCAATGCGCTAGTCAAGTAGTGAGCCAATTTCAAATCGATAGTTTCGTATTGATTGTTGATATAAGTGTATCTCAAAATAGGGCTATTTTTTTTTTAAATATTATTAATAGATATATTTTTTTTTTAATCGTGGCTGGTGTTTGAACCGATGTGTATTGATTTATTGCTATAGATTTGGTCTTTATTGAAAGAGCCTGTAGGAAGTTAGATTTATTTTAGTAAAACGGTAGATTTTCAACTTTTTACCTAGTGGACGAATTTTAGTAAAATAAGTGGCATATGAATGATCTTTATTACAACTAAAAATGAGCAAAATTTCAAGAAGTTATGTTCATTTTATTTCAAGATAAGGGCTAAGATTGGTCCCATCGCTAAAAATCTGCTATCTATCAATTTTAGCTAGATGAACGCTTCATTGGGACGGTACTAAATAATGGACATTTTTGGTCGCTACTGAAATTTTTTGTCGTTTGCTAAATTTATGTATGGGCCCAAATTAGAAGCATTTAGGCCGACATTACATCAATTTATCTTATTAAAGTTTTTCAAGAAAAAAAGCGTTTTCTTAAATTTATCTAACTTTTTGAAAACTCAACGCAATATGCTAATACTGAGCCAATAATAGATATGTGTATGCTGAGTCAGCTGCCAAAAAATCAGAGACGTATCTTTTAAACCTGTGCTTTTAGAGCCGTTTTTCTAAAATTTAAGTACAGTTGTATGAACAATTTTAAGATACACTGTAGGTGCTACTCGATTGGCTCTGGCTTTGACAGTTTGCTTGGCTCAAAACCAGTCGCTTTTATTTTATCCTAGATGACTCCAGCATTAGGGTGGGGCTTATTTTCAAAAATCGATCGGGAACATGTTTTCCCAAGCGAAGAATAATTATTGGGACTAATTATGTGACATTTAGACGAGGTGTAAGGGGTCTAAGTCCAAAAGGTCGATGGGCTTTTTCAAATAAAACGTATGCTTCTATAATGTTTTGTGACCCTATGGACCTACGCTAACATTTTGATATATCGAAATCAGTATCCTAGTGCTGGTAGTGGATATAAAATATAATAGTAGTGACTAAAATAACGAAAATAGTGACACAATAGTTACTTTAAAGCAATAAAAAAGTGACTAATAGTGACATTTATTGATCGGGAAAAAAATGTTACAATATTTCGTTGACTGCGACCCACACTAGCGTGCACAGGAATCTTGTTAAGGAGGGGCAATTTTTTTCTATGGTGCATTTAATCTGGGGATGGGGAGTACTCCAAAGTACGTGGTAGATGGTGCTGTCCTCCTCCCACTTCTTCCCTACTGTTCAATTTAGCTAATTTTATTTATTTTTTGCTCCGGTGGTGGTTCATCTTCTTTACATTACATTGTACAACGACGTAATCATGTCATTTTTAATACGGTTACTTGTATACTGGCAATTTTTCGCACGTTCCGCCCAGTGTTTTTCCAGCACAGGATCGTAGTTAGCCACCAACTGGGTGGCACACTTTCCGCTCCTTTCGAATGTCCACGAAGTGGTAGGCTACCTTTGCAAAGTATGCGCACAATATCGATGAAATGTTCCATTTATAGCGATTTTGTAGCCGCTTTGCCTTACTAGCAGCAATCATAGCTGTTTTTGGTGGTCCAATTCTTCGTCGATAGCCTTCCTGGTTTTGAAACTCTTCCACGCTTCCATACTACTAACATGGGTATCACTGCGATTGTGTTTGCCCAGCAACTCGGTCGATTTCTTCCAAATTTCTGAACCCTGTAGGAATCGTTGTAATAATGTTGTGCGTCATGCTCTTCTTTACAGGTTAACAATACAATTCAAAGAAAATATATTGTTCAAGGTACTGGTATCATCTTTTATTCAGTTACCTTTCTGAAATTTTGTGCAGTAGGTTTTTGTATGTTTTGAAGGCATCGTTGCAATTTTTGACTATTCCAAGTAAGTATTTTTGTAAGCACTTATATGCTGTTATAGTCACTTTTATGTTACCGTTGCGAGTACGTTAAACTTGGTCATTTTCAGCGAAAATTGTAGTTTTAATTTTTTTTTTCAAATTTTGATCTAAATGCCAAGGCTAATAGGATCATAAAAAAGGTATAAAACTATATAAAGATTGGGCCAAAGGCGCACAAAACTATTTTGATAAACGAGTACAGGATTGTTAACGGAATGACGACTTGTTCGAAGGATTCAGCATGTCAACCCCGGTAACAAATGACTTGAAATTTTCATAGAAGATTCTTAGACAAATTCTTAGTAAGACAACAATCGATCAAGGTTCAATGGCAAACTTATACCTAATTTTCAATTAGGGAATCCAAAAGCTGTCTTAAACTTTGTACAGTCGTGAAAAAGTCCATCCTCAGAATTCCTTAGAAATTTTTAGAACTCTATGTTTTTTTTTTAATTCTTCTCAGAAGTACTCTGGAATTATTTTGAGAATACTTCTTGACTTTTACTCAGAACACCTTGGAACTTAAATTCCCTTAAAGTGTCAGAAGAATTTCTTCAATATTATCTAGAAATTATTCCCGGAATGAGCTAGAAATTATTGGTACTCCCTTGAATTTTTCCTCAAAAACCCCTTTGGAATTTCACTCCAAATTTAATTTTCTCGGTATTCTTTTGGAACTATCTGCAGGATTCACTAGAAATTATTCGCAGACATTTCTTGGAAAACTCCCCAGAAATCTTTTGGAACAGTCCTCAGAATTCAATCTCTTTGAGGATCTTTTCGGATTTTTTAGAACTCTCCGAAGAGCTCTTTTGAAATTCTTCTTAGAAGTCCACTGGAATTATATTTACAATTCTTCATGATTTTTTTCTCAGAAAACCTAGTAACTGAAATTCCTTTAGATTTTCAGAAATTATTCCCGGAATGAGCTAGAAATTATCCTCGGAATTCGCTTGAAATTTTGCTCAAAATCCCTTTGGAAGTTCACTCAAAATTTGATTTTCTCGGTATTCTTTTCGAAATTATCTTGGAACTATCTGCAGAATGCACTAGAAATTATCCGCAGAATTTTATTTGAAATCTCTCCAGAATTATTTTGGAACTGTCCTAAGAATTCAATATCCTTGAGGTTCTTCTCGGAATATTCTAGAACTTTTTTTTCTCAGAAAACCTTGGAAATTAAATTCCCCTAATGTATTCTCCAGAAATTCTTCCCAAAATGAACTTGCAATTATCTCCGGAATTTCCTTGAAATTTTCCCCAATATCCATTTGGAATTTCATTCAAAATTTGATTCTCTCGATATTATTTTCGAAATTATCTTGCAACTATCTGCAGGATTCACTAGAAATTATTCGCAGAAATTTCATGAAATCATCCCCAGAAATTTTTTCTTTTGGAACTTCTCTTCAGAATTCAATACCCTTGAGGTTCTTCTCGGAAGTCAAGTTTAAGTTGTCCGTCAATTCACCAAAACATTATAGTTTTCCTACCAGAAATGTTCAAAAAAGCTTGCTCCGCTATTCACCAGAACTGTGCAATTTTTACATCAGGATTTCAATTGACCAGAACGATGCAAATAATTCACCGTTAATGCTCAAAAAAATTGTTCTCCAATCTTCTGATTTGTGCAGATTTCCTTTCTCCACCAAACATTTTCAATATAGCTTTGCTTCTCCTATCATCAGAATGTTGCAGGTTTTCCACCAAATAATACTTGCCCCTATTTTCAGATTTTTCAGTATAAATTTTCAGTAAAGCAGCTTCCATCCAATCATTAAGAATGGAGCAAATTTTACACCAGAAAAAAAGGATGCAAATTTTAAACCAAACATTTTCCGAAAAGCTTGCCCATCCGTTCACCAGAACGGTGCAGATTTTCCTCCAGAAGTTTTCAAGATAGCTTAATTTAAATAAAACTTGTGCCTTCATTTACCAGACCAGTGCAAGTTTTCCACCAGGAATTTTCTGTTAATTTAATTAATCAGAGCGATACAAATTTTGCACCAGAAATTTTCAATAAAGCATTCTCCTCCATTCGCCAGAATGGTGCACCAACAATTGTCAGTGAAGTTTGTTTTACCATGCACTTTTGTTGTTCAATTCTCTGGCAAATATGGCAAATTTTCCACCATAAATTTTCAATGAAGCTTGCCTTCATCAGAACGATGCAAATAATGCACCAGAAAAATGAATAAACCTTGCTTCTACATTCTCCACAGTATTGCGAACGTTCCACAAGAAATATTCAGTTAAATGTGCACCTCCAAATTTTTAGCGTGATTCAATTTTTCCACCAGGGTTATATTTTTACACCAGATATTCAATAAAAAGCTTTCTCGTCGATTTACCACCATGAAGGTGAATTTTTTCAACCTTAAATTAACCCTCTTCTTTTAGCCCTCCATGAACCATCTTGAAAAAAAAAATTACACCATAAATGTTTTGAATGCACCGGTTCAATTTTTTGGCCCAAAAATTTAATTGAAGTTTGTCCCTTCATGCATGCATGCATGCACCTTTGTGGTGCAATTTTCAGACACCATCTCAAAGGAATTGACGCAATAAAAGGTTTACAGTGCCCTTATAGTATGAAATGAAGTTATTTTACCTTCAAATCTAGTTATCAAGAAAACAAGTTATTTTATATCGTAATTTGGAAATTTGGAAATAAACATCTTATTTATAAAAGGAGGGGCAATTGCCCCACCTTGCGCCACCCTGTGCACGCCAATGGCGACCCACTTCGAGAAATTGTATGAACTCACAATCACAACGCATCCTGAGCATTTTTCATGCTCCTTTAAAAATAAAACAATTAATGGTATACCGATCGCATAAATTTGTCTCGAAAAATTAATATTTATTTATTTTACAGTAACCCAGAAGTTCAAGAAAACCTGGGAAAAAGGCGCGAATTTTAAATCGCGGGGAAAAAATCGGGAAAAGCCCGTGAATTTCGATGACAAACCGGGAAAAATAAGATTCAGGACCTTTAAACAATTGCAAGACCCCGGGACTGGAAAATGTTTTCAGGATACAAAATATTGAAAATATTGAAAATATTTTGGGTTGAATTTTTTGAGAAAAATACCCAAAGATCTTTTTTAAGAACTCTAAGAGAAGTTTCACTAGAACTCCCAGTCTTTTGTGGGACTTCAGACGTTCAGAGTAGAATCTTTAGGTAGTTCTTTTGGAAAATTCATGACGATTGCGAAGCGGATTCCAGGTCCATTTCAAATGAATATTCAAAATGAGAAAAACAATGGCAATTCGAAGGAAATTCTTAGGAAATTTAAGATAATATCAAGTGAACTCTAAAGAGAGTCTCAAGGGTCTCACGATAAATACCAAGGGAATCGAATTTTGAGGGAACAATCCAAAGGAATTCTGAGATGAGTTTTATGAGAATTCCGAGTTTAATTCCAAGAGCATATCGAGAAAAATTTCAAGGATATTCTGAGGAGAATTCCAAGTGAATTTTCAGAATGAATTTAGTGAAGAGCTCCAGGATAATTATGAGCAGAATTGTATGACAATTCTGAGGAGGATTGCATGATTGCATTATAAGGAATAGTCAGACTAATTCTAAATAGAATGTAAGGAATATGTAAGGAAGTTAAAGTAAGTTTTTTCGAAACGAATCTTAGGATGAATTCTTCGATCTCAAAACAACTAGGAAAATTACCAAAATTCCGGGAAAACCCCAAGAAATTACAAATTGAGATTTGCTGATCACCATGATTATGGCTAATGCAAATTTGATTTTTGTTTTATGCCACCCAAAATTTGAAAATTTAGCTCATTTTAAAATCGTTTCCACTCTACGCTTTATCCTTAAGCAGGGACAGGCAAGGATGTAAGTTCACAGTCCTTGAAAAATTTAAATATTTTTGAAACGTAAATAACATTTTATAATCTTGGAAATAGATTTTTTTTTCTAAAATCTAGTCTTGGAAATTTTTGAACAAATATTAAAGCTACCGAGCTTTAGAGATTTTTCAATATTACAGTCTTTGAAAAAATGTCTAGCGCAAGTAAATTTTCCTAGACCATTTTTTCGAAATATCTAAGACTTGGAAAACTTCCAAGATCATGAAGTAAATAAGCCAGGATGTTGGATTAAGATAGTTTTGACGAAACCTCTGAAAATTTGTGATAAAATTTTCTTTGACTATTCCGAGATCACAAGGCAAAGGAAAAACTTAGAAATTTTATAATCTGGTCTGGAAAAATCGAAGATAACGGACCTGAATGTCTAGATCACGAAGATGAAAAAAAATTAAAATATTAGTGATTCCATCAGCACCAAATGAACAGTTCTGGTCTGTTCGCAACTCTTCTTAGTCGGACTTTACATGCTGATTTTTAATAAATCTTTTAACACAAATTTGTTACTAAATCAAGCCGTTACTTGATGTGATTTTTTAAAGGCATATTATTTACTCTTGACATTATTGGTCGTAAAAAGTGACTTGAGTGACAAAATTTTAAGAAATAGTGACTTTAGTGACTTTTAGGTGAAAAAAGTGACTTTTTAGTGACTGACTTGAAAATAGTGACCTGCTACCAGCCCTGGTATCCTTGCGATGATAGATGCAGCGTAAGTAAATAAGAGAATGAGTAACAATGAGAGAGAAACATTGAGAGAGAGAGAGGGAAACACGATAGAGCGAAATAAAAGTAAAACTTCTTGCATTAAAATCGTTCTTAAAAGATTAACGAGTTAGGAACGAATTTCGAGTTATGGAATTTTGCATGGGAAACGTGGTTGAAGAAGCGACCGAGTTAGGGAGAATATTGCGTTAAAGAGAATGAGACATGACTGTATTTGGCTTCTGAACGGGATCATCTGGGGATCTTCAGATTTTTTGTTTAAACTCAAATGTGGTATCTACGTGAAGTATTAATTGGTCTTGCCATTATCAATGAAAACCATCACGATAGGGAACGACCAAGTCACCTCCACTTTCCAAGTTTTAAAAGCAGGGGCCTCATTGGGGAAGTCGAAAAGAAGCGTTTTTCGTACGAACGCTAGTTTGAAAACAGTCATTTCGACTTGGTTCCATAATGTCGCCCCAGTTAACAGTGAGAATGCGGGTTGCATCACTCAGAGTTATGATGAGCACCTCATTATCAACAACAAAGAACTGAATTGCAGCTTTCCTAGAGTTTCCGAATTTTCCTGGGTCAGAAACCCTATATTCTTGGAAGCAACCAGTATTGGCAAAATCAGAAATCAATTGATATTTTCCGCTCTCATGCGCTCGCAATATCACGCGTGATATTGGAACGAAATATCATGCTTGATATTGATTTTACAAGCTCCTTTGATATTGCGAGACTATTCACAACGTGCAAAAATAAAGCTAAAGCAAACCCCACACGCATCAATATATTGACGCAAAGGGGAATTATTGACAATAATATTGATGGTGTGAATTCAGAAATATTGTCAATCTCGATATATTGACGTCAATATAGCATGTATTGACAATACGATTATTGTCAATAAAAGCAATCGTGTAGGGTTCACTTAAGAGTTGACTCGACACAAAAATGATTCCATTGCACTTCGTTTTCTTAGAAAGAGAAAGCATAGCTTGCTATCTCTTTTTAATCTTCACCGATGGCAGACGCGAAGGGACTGCTGCAAGCTGTTATGGAAGTTTTGGTTGCATTCGGGTGTAAAGCAAAAATCATTAAACTCAATCTCACCACAGTTTGTTGAGATTTGCAGCTGGTGAGTTTTGTTAGCTTGATATTCGGAGCTTGATATCACAGCTTGCAAAATCAACCGCAGTTGTTTGCTTGTTGATTTTTGTCTACGAAAATCAAGCGTGATCTCGGGCGTTGGTGAGATTTGATTTTTTGATATTTTCCCAACACTGGAAGCAACACAGTAAATAATTAATTAAGAGGTCGTAAACGATCACGCTGAAAGAAACATCATGATGACTGAAAATGGCAGTGGTAGCAAAAGTCTAAACAAGGATAATTTCCCAAACATAAATGTAAATGTAAATCCTCAAAATTTTGAAGAAAAGAAAAATTCAGGGGAAACATGTCAGAAGGATTTAACTCGAAACGTAAACAACAATGACAAAACACACACACACACACACACTCAAACTAACTAAATCATCTGACAGAGTAATGTTTGTTCTATAAGCTGGTGTAGTCTGATTCCGTGGGTGTGTGGTTATTCAAGAGAAATCGACGTTCAAAGTCATTGTTTACGTTTCGAGTTATACCCTTCTGACATGTCTCCCCTGAATTGTTGATAAGTATTCCTAATACTGAACGTTGAAATCAGATCACATTAAAAAAAACAGACAACTCTCCTTCTCCCTCCGAGGGTTTCTAAGCTACTTCGACCACATTTCCCATGCACATTTCCTACCGTAACTTGAAATCCCTTTCTAACTCGTTGTTCGCTTGAATATCTATTTCGAGAGCTTTTCACCTCTCTTTTCTCGTTTTCTCTCTCTCTCATAGTCTACCTTTTTTTTCCTCTCTCATCGTTCGACATTTCTCGAGTAACATTTGAAATGGGCCTGTGCCCAAAACGTAAACAGATCGGGTTTTGATACCATTCTGTAGCACCGCTTGATAGCTACTAATAGTGTAGGAAAGTTCCGCATAATCGAGAAAAATCATCAAAAATAACTCGATTTTCGAAACGGCCGATCAACGCAATTTTTCGATACATTAAAAGGCCCGCACGCTAAAACGGCCAACCATTCATTTATTTCATTTCATTGATAAACCTAGTGACGTAAAAGGGCCGATGATTGAAAAATTTCAAACCAAAGCTAGGCCCTACTGCTTGAGGCAGGGCCGATGATTTGTTTTGAATTTATTTGACGTTGCGAAAAGGCTTAGCCAAAGGCGTACCATTTCTGATGACTAGCACAACGACTTAACAAAAAGGGCCTATCCCAGTCCCAGTAACCATTTTTCACATGGGAAAACATGTCCCGATCGATTTTTAAAAATAAACCCCTCCCTACTCCAGCATAGGAAAGTCCATTTTACGAGATGACAGAAGCCAGTTTGCCCGACATAGGTTGTGAAATTTATGTTGCTTCTCAAAACGGGTAGATAACTGTCTCCTGTCAATTGTCATTCATGAATTGAAAAATCAGCTGATCAGAAACCTCTTTAAAAGTGCTCTATTGCTTTGTAACTCACTTGTCTGAGCTAGGGGATACCTCTTAAAAACTCTAGAACGATCAAAACTTCAACCCACAACACACCTAAATTCTAGGAAATCAAGGGAATCCATGCAATTGCGTTCTTTAAAGGTTATGAGACAAATACATATTCGTCATCTGGTGCCGAAATTCAAAATTCAATCAATTTTGGTTCACTAGAACGATTTTCAATAAATCCGATTAAATTGACTAAAATCGCCATCTAAGCGCCCCCGTCGCTTGTGCGAATTTGTTAGTTATGTGTCAAAAGGCGTAGTATTTTTTTTAAATTCTCAATTAAAAAACTACAAGGTACAGCCCTATAGGGTTGTACGCAATGGTGACGTAGGACTACGTGGTCTTATATAATAAATGTTATTTGTTAACTGCAGCAGGAGCTTGTGTTTTGTGTAGGAATAGAGATTTGAGCGGGGATTCTCTCTGATTATACTCTTTTAAAAGACTATGATTGCCCTGAAAAGAACCTTTTGATATGAATTTTAGTTGGAACATGTTCAGAATCTTAACTCTTTTGGAAAATCTTGGAGACCCTGAAAAGGACCGATGGTAGTTCAGGTTTAAAGCCTTCGGAGCTTTGATGATGATGTGTTGGCAGCTGGATCAGCAAATCGGACCGGACAACCCCATATTCTTCAATGTTTTGACACTCGCAAGTCTTGGCCCGTCTGCTGCTGGACTGGTGTCTGCGATAGGTGTCACCCAGCTAAAGCTCCTCCCATTTTTCGTTTTCCTCGTTAAACTCCTTCTCTCAACAAGTTGGTCAATATAAGCCTTTAGCAGAAAGACGCTTAACACTTATTTGGGCGGATTTATGATCTTGCTTCACATCATGGTTCTTCTCTATGCATGTTCAGGTAAATTAGTACTTTTATTTATTTTCGGCGGTTAAATATTTAATCGAATAGCTGGACAAATCTTTAGGTTAATCGTTAATCGAATAATTGGACTTTTAGGCCGTAGAAAATAGTGTAATTCCCTGTTTTTTGGTGGTGCTTCGAAAATGTCGAACAGCAGAATTGCGATCAGCAAGTGTAACCCAAAAAAACATGGACAAATCTTTAGGTTAATCGTTAATCGAATAATTGGACTTTTAGGCCGTAGAAAATAGTGTAATTCCCTGTTTTTTGGTGGTGCTTCGAAAATGTCGAACAGCAGAATTGCGATCAGCAAGTGTAACCCAAAAAACCAAATGCAGTGCGATGCTAGTTTTCATTTCAATGACGACTGCTTAGAAGCAGAACAACAAACGTATCAATGAATGTGTTTGCCCTCGAGTTATTAACGAAACAGGAAGTCGATGAAGAGAATTTATCAAAATCACTTGCACCCGCTTCCAAGTTTGGTTACAAGATAACAACTCTGGAGAGCATTTTGTGTGGACGTTGGGGGCGTGTGGTTGTGTGAACATCGGAGGCGAATGCCACTTCGACTTGTTTCGTCTACTGACAACTCTCTGATGACTGTGTTGGGGAAACAGCAATGCTTCATCGGCATTTTTCGTCTAGAAACGATTATCTGATGACTGTGTTGGAGAAGCAGCATATACATGTACTTTATTGGTGGATTTGTTAGTTATTTCGACGCTTTTGGACAATGCTTGACATTTACCACTTTTTAATAATTTCTTGTTGAAAATCAAAGATCGAAAGCATTGCTTTCGATACGTAGAAATATTTCTGATCGATTGGTGATAAAATTATTGGGGTTTGCTGTGCTACTACAAACAGAGAGTAGCAATTTCAAATTTGTATGTTTTTTGGAAGCTGACATTTGTGCCTTTGAAGTTTCACGCTAAGGCTTCCTTAGAGTATCACTTGAAACGTAAACTTTTTTTAATGTTTCAAATTCATTTTCAGAATGTCAAAATTTTAATTTTTTTAAAGTTTCCAAAAATTGCAAAAACTGTTAAAACTATCGCACATTATGATGATTGGAACATAACACTTTACACGCCGAGCCTTACATCGCACACATAGAAATACGAGAAAGATAGACCGAATCAATACATTTTCAATTATTTCCACAATCGTGACCAGGCTAGTTTTTAAAATTTCACGCACCCCTCGGTGAATGCACCTATCAAAAAACACGATGATGTCTGTCCCTCCCACTTTTCAACCGTTCACACATCAAACCGAACAATGACTTCGCGAGCTTTGTTCATTTAACATCACCCAATGACCGACCGATGGGGCAAGGGGCTAGTCAAAGCAAAACAAAGCCAGGCAGCGACGACAGCGGCAGCAGCTGCAGAACACATTCATAAATACACCTCAAAAACCTCTTCTAAATGAAAAGAAAACAATCCACGCTGTGATCATTCCAACACAATCAATAAAGAAGCCGATCCACGATAAACCACCGAGTCCAACCATGGATGGTAGACGCGATACGGAAAAAGGAAAACACAAAAAAAAAAACCAGAAACCAAAGAGAAACAATGAAGATATGTCGAGGAGAAACCGGCCTTCTTCCCTACGTAATTACGGCGCATCTACTTTATCTCCGCTCGATGTGAAGAGTATTCGTTTCGGAACTTGGCAACGAGCGATAAAAGCGCCCCTTTAGGTGAGTACTAAAAACACGTGTAAATTACTCATTTGACTCTAGCCGTCGCAGTTCGGTTTTATGACTGCCGCAGCCGTCCCCTCCGTGCTGCACAAAGTCTGTGCGGTAGCGTTATTGTCAATTTCCCGGTACCATTCTCGCGCACATTCCGGATCGGAGAGATGCTGTCAAATCTTGAACTGTCACGCCCTTGTCGAATTTTCGCCGAAATTTGCACGGGAGGCCGTAAAAAAAGATTTTAGTAGCCCATTCTGAGCGTTCCCTTTTCCACACTCACACTCCCAATTTGACGTCCCACTGCCGCAGCGCGATGATGACGCGATAAAAAAGGATGTCGTAAAAGCCGTCATGTACCGGCGATCGATCCTCGTTTTACGGGATATTCCACCCGCGGCTACACCACCCTCCGGGCGCTGACAGCCCCATCTTGTCGTCGTCGGTGTGATTCTTTGTACTCATCTCGCTCTCGCTCTCATCCCGGCTCATATCTCAGTTCGAATTTTCCTCGGAGGCAAACATCAATATTCCCGACACCGCCGAGAAGAACCCTCCAACTTTGGTCCCCTGTAATTACGACCGGAATGCCGCGCAACCAACTGTGCCCCTTTAAAAAAAAACCCCTCCACCGACCGACCGGATCCTACCCCTCCCCACTCGTCGTGCACTGAAGCATCGTGATAATCATAAATATAACGCAATATTAACAGTCGTCATCTTCATCTTCTCGCGTTTCCCGGTTTCGATCAGGAGGTTCCTCTCATCCCGTACCCACTCTCATCAACAGCAGAGCAAGAACATGTCCATCAGGAGAGGAAAAACTGCACTTTGATTAATGGCGAAAAACTAACGCCGAAAACAATTATTCTGCCATAAACCATTTCCCCCCAGAGCTACAATTTCCAGCCAGCCAGCTCTAATGCTGCTCCAGGTAACAAGATTTACGAGCAAAATTAGCGTTATTGATTGCATAGCAGCACTCATCCACCATTGCTACAACCAAGAACAGCAGAGTGGAGCGAAGCGGATTTAGCACATTGTTGCACCCCTCGTCGCTCGTTCGGTCGCTCACTCGCTTGAAGAGCTGTCAAATTTGAAACAATAACAAAAGCGCAGGCAAAATTTCAAAGCAAATGTTAGGTTAGATTGTTGGAATCGCGAGACGCGTGGGCTTTTGATGGATGTGATTTGTTTCGGGATAAAGTTTCTGCGAGGAATTAGTGTGTGAAATCGTTCTTTTCATATTTACGGATTCGCTGACCGAGGGTCCGGTCCGGCAATCCAAGGTGTGGAATACTTACATTCCCGGGAAACTGAAACAAAATCAAAGTTGGGGAATGTCAGTGCTAAAATGGTGGTTGGTGGAAGATTGCGGAAGTGGTGGCAAAGTTGCCGTTCGTTCGTCGTTTGGACCCGAGGCGATCCTGTCCTGGTTTGGTTTGTTTGGATAGTTTGGTTTTTTTTGTAATGGGAGAGGGAAAGAATTGAGACTCACCTATCGAAGTCGGTCAATCGGGACGAATCGCGGAAACCCTTGGCAAAGGGATTGGAATCGATCTTGAGCTTGGTGATAAGCTGGTTCTGGTAGGCCGTGACGGCGGTAAAGATCGTCTCCGGGAAGACGTACGTCTTGTAGTCCACATCCTGCAGTTCCTTTGGCGTGCCGGGAATGTTCTGGCCCGGACCGAGCCGAACCAGATGGATGCGCGGTTGGTAGCGGTGCATCGAGTTGAGGACGATCTGGAATGACGGAAGGAGACGAAAGTTGGAGGTAAGAAATTGATTGTAGGTCATATTTTGAAAATTAAGTAGTAACCATCGAACTGAATTTAGGCCAAACAAATGAACTCGTTCTCGCACTTAATACTAACGCGAGTAATCTAAATGTCAAAAGGAACCGACACTGAAAACATGTCATCAATTTTGGAGCACTGGACCTATTTTAAATAAATGTGATCACATTAGCAAAAATCATCATGTTAGCGCCCCTTGGTGGTACTTTGTATGGGAGCGAGCTGTCAATTTGTTAGTTTAGTTTCGAACTGTGAAGTGCTTATTTTGCTTTAAATTTTGATTTAAGTCTGGTACGTAGTTAAACAGTAATGACGTTTCTACGTGCTACGGGATAGGACACGGAATACTGAATAAATTACTTTTCTTCAAAACTTCTTGACCCAGTACGCAGTTATTCCGTTAGGTAATTTTGTCGTTTGTTGCAAAAATCATGTTTTGGAAGCCTTTAACAAACATATACTATAGCTGTCAAATTTTCTTTTGGGAATAATCCTCAAACATTTCTTTTCCGTTTTACTTTCAACTGCGTACCTTACTTAAAAACTATAGCTATAAACTATAGCTGTGCTCAGAAAACGAAGCTCTTTCAGATGATGTATAGTTACCGGTATATTTTTCAAAATTGAAGAACCCAATTCCATTAAAAAATTGTTTTAATATATATGCGCTACCGGGGTCTTCTTTAGCTCAGCTACAAGTAGATGTGAGATATGAAAGAATTTGTTTCGATTATTGATTCCTTAGTGTGAGATTTGTTGACCATCTAGAATTGAGATTGCCGATGCCCAGGGAAGTCGATAAATGTTACAACCCAAAAAAAATCGTAGACCGGACCAGGAATCGTACCAAGCCACCTCCCGCATAGTCTTTGATTTTTCACCATAAAAAATCAAAACTACCTCTCACTCATCAGGTCATATCTCAAAAACTATTTGTCCAAATATTTTGGCGTTGGAAACACATCAAGTAGAAAAATTTTTCAAAGTGTGGTGAAAATTTGAGCCCAAAATATGGGGCAATAAAAAATTCCGCCCATGGTGAAAATGGGCCATTTTTTGATAATTTGGATACCTGCCGGTTATCAGCCTGTTTACTGCTGTTATTATAACCAAAACAAAATATGGGTACACTTATAAGAATCTACATTTAAAACCTTCAAATTGAAGTTCTAAGATCACGAAAAGCTTATTTGGTTATGGAGTAATCTCTTCTGCAAGATGTTTTTTTTTTAATCTTGAAAATTCAGGGTTTTAGCCGAGAGCGATCTAGGCACTTAAAAACAAAATAAAAAAGGCGTTCGTTCAGAATGCCAAAATAAGCGTTTTGGCCAAGTTTGGCTCAAATCGGTGAATTCGACCACAGGTGGTGTACCCACTTGAGCTGGAATGACCCATATGAATTGTTGGATACCTTTAGAATAGTACCTATTTGACTTGAAGGCATGCAAAAATATCCTGAGGATTTAATGAAAATCTCTGATCACCTGCTGGTCTTTGGAATAATTTCTGGGCAACCTGGTATCATACCCAAGTAACAATTTGGGTTTTATAAGGGTTCTGTAGACCATGATTTAGACTTGTAGCATGCTTTAAAACCTCCATAAAACTTGCAATGTTATTTGGGTAAGAGAATATCTAAGAGACGCGATTTGAATTATTAAGCATTAGAAAATCTTCAGAATAATTGATGAATAAGAAGTATTGAAAACCATATACAGAGAAGTTTTTGTATATCTCTAATTACCTGAAATTCAAAAAAAAAATTAGGTGTCATCTGGTTTCTTGACAGAAGTCCATGATGTAAAGCCAATTTATTTGCTCTATCAATTTGCCGAATCTAAACAATAACAGAATGAGATTTCGTTTCGTCACCTCGTTTTCCCCTGGCCATCTGCCATCTGTCAGATTAGAAGCTTCACAAATACATCCATAGAAATAAGAAACAGAGTTCCATTCGTGTTTAAGACCCGCTCATAAATAAAACAGAATAGACGAGCTGTTGCAAATATAGTGCAAACTAGTTCTTTGTTATATGTGACAGTTAGAAGATACTGAGAGGTTATCACATATCATCGGCAAGAGACGTGCGTGTGAGAAAATTAGTAACGCTTGCGCAAAAAGACTAGGGAGGGAAACGGATTCGAAACTCATATGTCATTAGCCAAATACATCCGTAGACCATAGGTCCACCGTTGTATAATTGGCAATGCACCCGTGTACTGAATGGGAATTGTGGGTTAGAATCCCACCGGTGCCCTTAGATTTTTTCGCAAATTTTCTCACACGCACGTCTCTTGCCGATGATATGTGCTAACCTCTCAGTATCTTCTAACTGTCGCATATAACAAATAAAAATTGACTTTCAGTCGCTAACCTAAATCGCAAACTAGTTCTCAAATAATGAAACTACATCTCAGCATTGCGAGGGGTGCGTTTCTGTTCTAGTTTCAATTTGAAACAGTCCATAAAAAATACGACAGAATTGCGAACGACCTTACAAGGTTTGTTAACAAAATGGATTTGAGGCCTTTTCAATTGTTAGTCTTGATATAAGAAAAACATTTGCTGCAGAACTTTGAATATCAGTACGTCCCATACGATGTCAATGTAATTTGCGAGGTGAGTGACATTGATATTGGAACTGTGTGAGCTGATACTGACATCAGGGGACAAGTGAAAATCAGCATCGTATAGGTATTTCACAGCACTGGTCTAGAGCAGTTTGAGCAAAAATAAAATTTCAAATTGACGGTTATCAATACGCCAAATTGAAATACATAAAATTTGATTTGACCACTTCTCGCCCGTTCCATCCTTTATTTATTCCGCATGAAATGGATGTTCCTCGTTTAGGAGTGTTTAAAGACTAAACATCGCAAAACAGACCATGGGCAAAATTGTTATTAATGAGAGTAAAAAGCCATTAAATATTTTTTTTAAACAGACCTGAAATTCTGGTTATTATTTTTTGCAATCCTCATAGGGACTCACTGGAATTCGTCTGCAGAATTGGCAAAATATTAGGTGGGATTATTTGTATTACAAAAAGGATCGAGGTCTCTGGATTGTGTAAAGAAGTGTGTAGAATCACTGTAGATGTAAAAATTTCGTCTACTTGAGCAACTATGCATATTTCTTTCCCATGAAATCAAATCCAGATTATCATTTGAAAAGGGCTCAATTTTCAACATTTTTTCTTCTTAATGTTGTAATCCAAAGATTATAAGACCTAAAAAAATAGTCAAGTGAATTGTAGAGAATTGTGCAAAATTTTATCTTAAAACATCTAGAATATAAAAATTTAAATCTTTTGCCAATATACAACAATAAATAAATAACGAATGATTTGTTTTAAATATTGTAAAATAATTATATTTATATAGAAAGGCAGCTTCAGGACTGGCCAGTGAGTTTTAATATTGAAATTTGCCCGTTCCCAGTTAAAATCCCTTAAATTTGCCGGTTGTTAATATTCAGCAAAAAACAGACGTCTTCTATGATCACATTTTTTGAAAACATGAACAAATATATATTTTTCGAAGTTGTTATGAGAAAAAATTGCTTTGATATTAGAAAAACTTAAAGCAGCATCTTTAAAAAGTATAATTCAACTAAATAGATCACTTGATATGTTGAAAAACGAACCACCTATCTTTATGTTTTGCTTTATTATACACGTTGTACAGTTATCCCACAATTATGGGTCAGATAAAAGTAATTATAAATCAGTCAGTTCGGGCCTCCCTTAGCTCAGTCGGTAAAAGCTCAGGTCACAAAGTAGGTGGCTAGGTTCGATTCCCGGTCCGGTTTAGGAATTTTTTGGGTTGTTAAATTTATCGACTTCCCTGGGCATAGAGTATGATTGTACTTGCCACCAGGGTTGCATCCACTCACTTGCTATAAAACAATGTTTTTCGGAATTATGAAATCATCAGATGATATAATGATATGTTGTACTCGTAAGTAGCAAGAAGAGATTGTTAAATGACCCAAATGTATGACTCACAAAACTTGTCAACTTCGCTTTCAAAGTGCCACAATCAGCGATTTTACGAAACGTGAGCGTTCACCCAGAGTGAGCGCTCACGAATTGTAAAATCACCGATTGTGACGCTCTGAAAGCAAGAACAAGAAGAAGAAGTCAGTTCAGCGTGAAAGTGTGGAAGCCACGGAACCCAACGGAAAGTCTGGAAGTAATGGAAACCACTCATTATTTCTTTAAAAACTCAGCAAATACTTATTACGCTCAACTATTATAAAATTAAACCCAATTCCTGACCGATTGGAGGTAGTTTTATCTGAATCGGTCAATAAATGACGTAATGGGAGCAATATCTACACACTTAGAAATAACTAATTTAACACGTGACGTGACGTGACATCTATGACACAAAGGATCAGACGTTAACCAATATTTCATGTAAAATTAAGTGCTCCGAGACTGAAAAGTTCGTTATTCGACGAAAAGTACGTTTGATTAAGTTGAATTTCGTGTCTGTTATGATTCTATTTTATGTCAAAATTGACACTCGTATATGTCAGTCTCAGATCACCTAAATTTACATGATTTTTTCTAAGTGTGTATGTTTAAGGCGAAAAAGATAAGGTACGCATGGATTAAGCTCGAGACCTCATATCCCGAGTACACACTTAAAAATACCTAATGTTACACGTGACGGAATCCAGATTTGACATAAAGTATGAGACGTAAGCAAACATGTCATGTAAAATTAAGTGATCCTAGACTGAAAAGTTCGAAAGTACGTTTGATTGAGCTGAATTTCGCGTCTATTATGACTCAATTTTATGTCAAAAATGACGCTCGTATATGTCAGTCTCAGAGCACTTAAATTTACATCAATTTTTCCAGGTGTGTAGGAACGAATAACTAGATACCGATTATCCCTAGATTATCCCACAAAATCAATCCAATTCAAAATTAAGCAAATGCAATACCAAAACAATACCTCATAGGTATTTTTTTGGAATCCAAATGTAATTTTTTTGGTATTATTCTTTGCAATTTTACCTCTTATGTCAGGCTGATCAGCACCATATTTTGGTATCAGAAACATAATTACACACTTAGAAATACCTAATTTTACACGTGACGAAATCCATCTATGACATAAAGACTGAGACGTGAACAAACATGTCATGTAAAATTAAGTGCTCTGAGACTGTAAACTTCGATACTCGACAAATAGTACGTTTGTTTGAGCTAAATTTCGCGTCTATAATGACCCAATTTTATGTCAAAATTGACGCTCGTATATGTCAGTCTCAGAGCACCTAAGTTTACACAAATTTTCCTAAGTGTGTAGGTATTCATAAGTTATTTTCTCTTGCTCGGGATGTTTTCAAAGCTTCAGAATTTACTAATATTTTCACTGACTGTATTTTTCAATAGTCCACATTGTAACGAGTGAGAGAATTAATTAATACATGGATTTATAAATCATGCACTTGAAACAAATGAGATCTAGGTAAAATTGATGCAAATCTTGAAGCCAGAAAGGATTTATGAAAAATTTCTTTAAATCTGAGGTTTTAAACATTTATTTAGACACTGATTTTATTTTCGAGATTTATGACTGATACACATTTTTCTGACCCTAGATTAAGAAAAACAAAAACGGAATCATAAATATATTTTTTTTAACAATCTGACACAGAGAAAATATTCAACTTGTGGAATTTTGAAAAATTTCCAAGATCCTAGATTTAAAAAAAAAAAAAAAACAATAAAAATTTGCAAGGCCCTGAGACTTTTCAAGCTTCAATCAATTTAAAGAATAATCAAAAGAATTTTTACGCGAAAATGCATGGATTTTTGAGGTAAATTCAAAATAAATGTAGGTGTTAATTTGAAAGAAACACCGAAAAGGACTCCTACAAAATTATTGAAGATATTCTAAGGAGATTTTCCCACGATTCAATCTTAATTCTGCGATGATGTCCGAAAAAATTCTGAGATGAATTCTAACGGATTTCTAGGTAGAAGATGGTAAGTTTTAAACTGAATTGTTATGTTATTCTTAGAATAATTTCAAGGGAGTTGTGAGGAGAACTTCTAGGAGGGATCTTGAGGAAAACAGCAGGTTAATTTTAAAGCGAATCCACAGAGAGTTATCATGAGAATTCAATTTTAGTGGAAATTCCGAGAAAAGCACCAAAGGAATGGTAGTCTGAAGTTATTTCCAACATAAAAAAAATGCAGGAATTAATGAAACAGAATTTCTTAGGAAACTTTCAAGAAAGTTCCAAGGGACTCCTGAGGAGAATTACAAGATAATTCTAAGGGAAGTTTTGAATGATTTCTGAGAAGAAATTTTCTAAGAGTTCAAATTAAGCTCAGGAATAGTTTCCAAGGATTGCTCATGATAGTTCTCAAGGAATTGTAAGGACACACTTAAATTTCCCATAGAATTGGAGAAAATATTGATTTTTTAGATTTTTCAACGATTTTAAAACCCTTGAATGTATTCAGTAACTGACTTAAAGACCATTCCGATAATTATAAATACACTAACGATGAACCGTCATTTCAAACTGCGTGAAATATTTCACAAAATTCTGGCTGCATCCTGACGTTTACAGTCTACTCTAACACGTGTTGTCAGTTGTTTTGTGAAAAAGAAATGTGAGTGGACTTTCCTTAAGAAAACTGGCTAAGGAGGAGGGTGTGAGCGTTGGAGCAGTACAAAGAATCATGCACTTTCGAAGATTCTCCGAGGCGTGGAAGAAAACCTGGCCCCGTTGACCCTACAGGCGTCCGAAAGATAAGAAATCTTTTAAATCAGCATCAGTGCCAGATGTGGCAGCAAACAGCAGGCTGCATTTGTGAAGACGAGAGCTCGGAAGCTGTACGACACAATCCTGGCGGAAAAAATCGGGTTGTAAAATCATTATCACACTCTGCCACACACTAAGATTTTGTTTTCGTGTTCGGTAAATTTTACCGAAATCAGAACAGCTGTACGTTCGGTAAAACTTTGCCCTTCGTGGCTATTGAATTTGAAAATAATTGCAAAACATGTTCAACCTTGCTTAAATGATCAAATCTTGTCATTTTAGTGAAGATTAAGATTCAAAGTAGCTGACAAGCAATTGAATTGAATTGCATAAATTTTACCGAACGGTTCAGCTGTTCAGATTTCGGTAAAAATTACCGATTGGGAGATTACTACCGATTACGGCAGTAAGAGCTCAACGCAGATGGCACCACTGCATGATGATGATAACGTTGACAGACTGCATATCATTAATTTTCATCAAGCCTGCGTAAAATCCTTCCAATATAAAATTCGAATTGAAGAAGAAAACGTTTTTATGATCAGACTGACGTGCATCTTTGACTTTTCAAGATGAACTTTCATAAGATATATTCATTTCATTTAACGGCTCCATCAATGCTGCATCGTAAATATGATGTAAACAGAAGTAAATTGCTCAATTACTCAAAATAAAGATGATTTGTCATGTTGTTATCAATTTGAAAACCATCTAGCACCATTTTATAGTATGGTGCGTGTTGAGTAAATCAAGTTCCGTTGCGTTTTCCGTCAAAAATTGTGAGTATCAATATGTTTGCCTAAAAATGAATATTTATAGAATATTGGCGTCCTATACAACCAATTCTCCATTATCACCAGCATGATACAGTCTTTTCTAAGTAAATTCACTTAATTCCCACCTTCATCTTAGTGGAAATCTCACATATTAACAATTTTCCGAAAAATGCAGCTGCGCAGGAGGTAACCTCTTCCTGTGGGTGCAAACTCGGGTGCAAACTTGTTATGCATAATTTTCCATGAAAACATCTCCGATCCATACCGAAATAATAACAGTTAGTTTGCGAACACGTTTTCTTACACGATTCAGGCAAAAGTTTCCACGGGAAATTATTAGTTTTTCTTTATGGACCGATTTGCCCCAAAAATCATCTGTTTTACTTGGAGAATTCGGAAAGTATCCACCTTCTAGTAGTTCTCACTTCGAAATGAAGGTGGCGAAAGCTTGGAAAAGTTTCACTGCAAGACGCCAATAGTCAGCGGTAATTTCTAAGTGTGCAGGACTGCAGTGCTGCACTTCGCCCAAAGGAAAGTATGTTCCTGAATCGGTCAAAGACATTTACACCGGAAAATTCGGCAAGAAGGTTTGGCAGGCGATATGCCAGTGTGGAAAAATTTCTCGACCATTTATAACCAAGGTTGCAAATACTCATTTCAGCTAAAATAATATTTTTCGGAATAATAAAACCAAAAGATGGTATGATGGCATGTTTAACTTGTAACTTACAAGAAAAGGTTACAAAGTATGCCGTTGAAACATAAAACCTGTAAATTTTGCTTTCTATGAGTCACAATCAGCGATTTTCTGATCGCTGAGTGAGTGAGTGAGTGTGTGAAAAATCGCAGATTGTGACTCTCATGAAGTGAAATCTCTTTTTGTATCCTACCAATTCAAAATATGATCATGGCATCTAATAATTTCATAATAATAAAAAAAACATTGTTTTAGCTGAAATGAGAATTTGCAACCTTGTTTATAACGACCGACACAATATGAATGGCAAAGTTTACGTGAAGGGATGTTTCCAAAACAGATTACTACCCTTCATCAGGCAGCATGACAAACCTGTAATATTTTGACCTGATCTTTCCTCTTGCCACTATTCAAAGGACTGATACAAGAATGAGATGAGAGATGAATCCACCAAATTGCCCTGAGGCTCGCCCTATCGAAACTTTCTGGGCTTTGACAAAGGCAAAGCTTAGGAAACATGTTGAACCCGTGGATACAGTTGAAAAATTCAAGAAAGATGGGTCTAAAGTGGTAAAAATGGTAGGCGAAGGTACTGTGCGAAAGCTAATGAGCAGTGTCAATGGAAAAGTAAGAAAACTCGGCTACCCTCAATAAAATCCAGCAAATTGAATTAAGGACTGTTCATTAAAGAAAGTAGACACCTGTTTCTCAAAGGAAAATATTTAGTTTCGAACAAACTCATAAGTTTTCTTTATATAAATAAAAATCAACATACATATTACCGATTTCACGTAAGTTTGAATGTTTACTTCTCATTTTTGAAGAACGCTCGAACTTTTCTCTTGATACCACCCATTAGATTCTGCACAACTTTCTTCTTAACTTTTCGTTGTGCTGCAGACCTTATTTTCTTGAAGCAGTCAACAGAGCTTTCTTCTCTTCCATCTTTCTTAAGATGCCGTTTAATTATTGCCCAGCATCTTTCGATAGGACGCAGATCAGGGCAATTTGGGGGATTTTTGAATTTTTCGACAAAATCGACTTTTTCCTTCTTAAGCATCTCCAACGTAGCAGAAGCAAAGTGAGCAGACGCCAGATCCAGCCAAAACAATGGAGGATCCGAATGCTTTCGGTAGATGGGTGGAAGCCGTTTTTTAATTATTTTGTGTAATTTTCATCATTGATTGTGTCCGTTGTGAAATACGAAGAACTCTTCAAGCCAGAGGAGCAAATGGCTTGCAACAAATGGCTCATCAGACACATCTGTCCTCTGCTCAGCGTTGAAAAATTGCGGCCCGGGAAGTGTACTGGTATCCAACTTGACATTCGTCTCGTCGTCCATCAAAATGTACCGGTTCGGCATTTGAAGGAGAACGTCATACAAGTTCCGTGACCGTATTTTCGAAGAAGCTTTCTGTGAATCCGTCATTTTGGGTGTTTTTTGCTTCTTGTAGGTTCTGATATTGTTACGTTGTTTGATATTCTGCACAGTTCCGACGCTAACGTCCAATTTTTTGGCAACGAACGGAGCACGGTTTATGCGATTTCAAAAGGCGTACTGCTGCCAGCTCCTTTTTCTGGTCCGAAGCCCCCTTTTTGCGCCCAGATTTCGGTAAATCTTCAAAAGAACACGTTTTTTTCAAACTTCTTAACAATCTTGAACACTGTAGATTTACTGCACTTCTCGCTTTTTGCCAATTCTCGCAACGACAACTTTTCGGAAAACCATTTGTGCAGATTTAATCTGCGAGTTGATAAGCTGATCCGACCCATCGTTCGAAATTTCTCACTTTTCTTGTTATTTATCTGGTGTGTTGCCAAAATAAACAATGTTTATACGCACTGAGTGAAAATTCACAATTTTTTGCTTCGTTTTAACCCTCAACCATTGATAAACATGTGTCCACTTTCTTTAATGGACAGTCCTTAATGTGTGAAAGAAATGATGATTATAAACAACATTAGAAAATAAAATGGCCTAAAATTTTACACAGTTTTATTTAATTCACTAGCAAAGTGTATTTATAATTACCGGAACAGTCTATACATTAAACGTACCTGACCATACTAAAGCTGAGTGTTTCGCGTATCAATAAAGCAGACGACTAAGGACTCCATGTTGTGCATTTGTGCTCCAGAAGATAAATTGCTAATTACCAGTGTCCCTCTCCAAACATTGATCGTCAGCAACTTGAACAATTTAAGGCACCGATCCAGACAAACTATCTTATTTGCGATAGCAATAGGTCTCATAATTGTTTAGGCAACAATAAATCAGCCCTACTACATTTTAATTATTTTCAAGGAAACGAAGCATGCCAAATTGCTTAAGTAGACAAAATCCTTAAATCCACAAAGCTTCATGGGAATCAGTCAAACACTGATTGAGTTCACGTGGAATTCGTCTATTCAGTCGAGAGTTACTCAATCATCGTCAGGATTTCCTAAAATCCCTATTGGGCCTCTCCGGAGGGCAATCAAATCCTTCCTTCCTACAATGGCAACCAGCGAATCCAAATTGCGCATGCCGAGTCGCATTTGCGGCAGTTACCCCATTTGAAACATTATTGGGATCATTCTTGACTTTTTTCGATTGCAACCCACTTTTAGGAATTGTATAAGCTTTGCAACCCACCAATATTAGATGGAGATGTTATTAAGCCAAAATGATGTTGAAAATCCGTGATATTTTAACGGCTTGAGACGCCAAAATACCCCAAACATGCATAACAAGATAAAATGGTTAGAATCGACAAATTTATGGTAAATCGGTAAAACCGTTCAAACATTATCTGAAGACTCTGAAAGAGCTATCTTAAGGGGGGAGTACACTTTGATTTTTCAAAAAAATGCATATTTTTGGCTTAAAATGTTCCTTGGGATGTATACTTTAATTTAGAAATGACTCCAAGTCCGCCAGAATATTCCTTACCGCTTTACGAAGCGATTTCCTAAACATGTACCGGCGCGCTGAGAGAGCAATTTTATCTTTAAACACGTTTATCTCGAAACGGGGTTTTTCAAACTGCCGTGGGAAATAACTCTAACCAGTTATCATCAAATTTGGATATACCTAGGTTTTCATGTTCATGTACGTATCCACATTTTCGATTTTGTCAAAAATGGATTTTTAATCCACGATTTTGTAAGCATTTTTAGGGTGAAAAAATTGACTTTTTTCCTAAGGCCACAACTTTTGAAAAAATTAGTTTAAAAAAAATCGGAATACGTATTTCTAACCTAAATTTCATTACTAATCAGGATTTTTGTTCGATTTATGTTCCAGGATCACATGGAAAGGAGTATTTTCCCAGGCCGTTTTCCGACTTCCGCGCGACCTGGTGTACCGGCCACGGGGAGACGCCAATCGAGTTAAAAAAAAAAACAAATTGTAGTTTGAAGGATGACTAATAAATGGGTTATAACATATTTGCCCTCCCTGAATGTTTTATTGCTTAAAAAAATGACGAAAATGCCTTACTTTTTGGACGTTCAAAGTGTACTACCCCCTTAAGTAGACAAAATCCTTAAATCCACAAAGCTTCATGGGAATCAGCCAAACACTGATTGAGTTCACGTGGAATTCGTCTATTCAGTCGAGAGTTTCTCAATCATCGTCAGGATTTCCTAAAATCCCTATTGGGCCTCTCCGGAGGGCAATCAAATCCTTCCTTCCTACAATGGCAACCAGCGAATCCAAATTGCGCATGCCGAGTCGCATTTGTGGCAGTCACCCCATTTGAAACATTATTGGGATCATTCTTGACTTTTTTCAATTGCAACCCACTTTTAAGAATTGTATAAGCTATGCGACCCACCAATATTAGATGGAGATGTTATTAAGCCAAAATTATGTTGAAAATCCGTGATATTTTAACGGCTTGAAACGCCAAAATACCCCAAATGTGCATAACAAGATAAAATGGTTATAATCGACAAATTTATGGTAAATCGGTAAAACCGTTCAAACATTATCTGAAGACTCTGAAAGAGCTATCTTAACGCATGAGTAGCATAAAAAATCTAGTATTAAAACTACAGTCAACTCTCCACAACTCGATGTTGAGTTATAGAACCACAGTTAACATTAATTTCATGGCTGCTGTAGTAGCAATGTTGAATGGGATTGTTATTCTATAATACGGGTCCCTTGAATATCGAGCTAAAGAAAGTTCAATGTATTTAGTAAACCACCTCATAACGATGTTAATAAACCGAGTCAAGACCTGCGTCAGAATGATTATAAAAAATCCAAAAAATAAAGGCGAAAAAGGCCTCAAAACGCTACAGTGGCTTTGAAACGTCAAAACACCAACAAGGCCTCTCAATCGCTAAACAAGATTAAAACGACCTAGAATTGCATCATAAACGTCTATAGGTCTATTGGTCTACAAATCTTATCAACAGTCTAAAAATGACAACTCCTATAATAATCATGACACGTTTTTAAATGGTCCTAAAATACCCAAAAATGGTCCAAATAAGTCAAAATGGCTAAGACTTTCCAAACTGGCCAAAATCGCTTTTAAACTGATTACCCCTGCATAATTTTAAAATCAGATTTATTCTACATACAATTTAAAAAAACTTATGATCAACAATCTGAATTTATGCGAACTACCTGAGGGTAGCCTGTATCCACTGATGGGTCGCGACTCATAGGTTGAGAAACGCTGCTCTAATGCTTTTGGTAACGAAGTGATCCTTAATTTCGTCAGCCGGTTCGGAGAGATTCTGAAGCCTCCGGTTTTCACTAAATGTATGACGATTCCCAGGAGAAAACTGCGTCAGATATGATTTGCAAATTTCTACACACCCGCACAATTCAACAGTCAAAATGATTTGAACTTTTGTTAACATATTTCTTCTGGATATTTTAGACTCTCGATCTGATTGTTTATACCGGTAAACGGCAATGCACTCAGAAAAAAAATGACACGTTCCATTCATGTGTTTTGGAATGTGAAGACCGTTCATTACTTGTCACCATGAGCTTTTCACACAAATGTCATGAGATTTAATAACAAAAATAATATGTTTTTGTTGCTTATGAAATCAATATTACATTTGCTCAAATGAAATTCCATTATCATTTTCAAAGCAACAAATAAAATCTAAATCCAATAGTTATACTATTAGATTGCTACAATTTCTTTCATCAAATTCATGTGCATCACGCATAAATTTAGTATGTCTGGCACAACATATTCATTTGCACATTTCATGATTATAAATCAAGCACATGACTTTGACGTTTAAATCAAATGAAATTCATGTGTGCTGTAAGCGAATGAAGCATAGGTAAGGTATGGCTGATTTCATAAGTTATACATTTTAAATTAATGTGTTTGCCACATTGCGCCAATTTAAATGCGAAACACATGAACGACGCGTGTACATTTTTTAAAGTGTGTAACATGCGTGAGCCGTAATTACGGTATTTTTTTTTTAGATGGCGAACTCTCATTTTTTACGCCTTCCACCCTGCTCATGCCGTTGATCACATTTAATAAGGGAAGCATAAAAGGGAAAAATATGTCGCAACAAATTCTCTCTATCATACCTGTTTTCTAAGGCATGGAGTGGAAGTTGTTTCATCAACGACCTGATGAGACAGCTTATAGAAGTTACATTCAAATTCAAATTCCTGTTCAGAAATTTTCCCTTGATTTCGTTGAACTTCGATGAAATTCTTTAAACTTTCCTGATGATCTTAGAACTTTACATTCAAATTCAAATCCCTGTTCAGAAATTTTCCCTTGATTTCGTTGAACTTCGATGAAATTCTTTAAACTTTCCTGATGATCTTAGAACTTCTTTGAAGTTCGCAGAACGTTTCTGAGTTTGTCATTTTTTATCTGGATTTCTCAGATATTTCTTAAAGTTCACAGTACTTTCCTAATATTTGTAAATTTTCCCTGTGGTTCACAGATCATCCTAAAGTTTGCAAAAAATTCCGGGCGTTTAAAGAACTTTTTGCAGAGCATCATTAAAATTCATATAATGTTGCTATAGTTTATAAAACTCTATTTTTTTTATTATAATCACTTTAACACTCTTGGGTCATTCGTGACTTGTCCGGGGGTGAGATTTGAACTCGTGACTTTGGCGTGAGAGGTATGGATGTTTACCACTACGCCGGGGTCGCCCCCTATTACAAAACTCTCTTATCTTCGTAGAACTTACCAGGAGGACATTAAACTCGCCTGAAGCTCACAAAATGTCCCTGAATTTGGCATAATTGTCCTGAAGTTTGTAGAACTTCCCTCGCTGAAGTTCAATGAGCTTCTCTGAAAGTTGCTAAAACTGCAGAACTTTCCTAAATTCGCCACAGTTTCCTATAGTTCACGGAATTTCCAAGAAAGTCACTGTACCTTCCTGAAAGTTTCCTTAGACAAAATAAGGGAACTGCAAGAAGCTCTAGCAATTCTTTAGTAATTCAAGATTAAGGCTACCTAAACATACTGGGCAAGAGTTTCTAACCTCGTGTGGGTTTCATTCCTGTATTATGGCCATTATCGGTTAAACGATTTTCTAACAAATTTGTCATGGTTGCCAGAATTTATTTTCGATCTCGCCGTTGAGTCAAACATCTTTATTTATTTTTAAAAATCCAAGCAAATTTACCACCTCTCAGGATTGCACACGCCACCTTCGCCACCTACTGAGTACGGGACACAACAATTTCGGATACTTACTATCTCTTGGATTAATTCAATCAACTATTGAACCTTGCTTGACTGAATTTATTCAATTCGTAATAGTTTGGTATCGTCAATAGTCCAAATACGCCTTCATAATCAGCATTTTAAACTTCAAAACACTCTTTCTCAAAAAACCCAAGATGAAATATTTTAAAACCATCACAGATTTGCTTGTTAGGATCAATACTAACATTCTGTGAAGAAGACACTGAGGTACATGAATGTTGCAAAAAAAGTGCCTTCAGGCATAGCGTGTGGGGATCAGGAAAATTAAGACTTTGGCATAAATCCTGTCTGGGATCCGGAGAATCTTGAATTACATACAATGAATCTTAGGATACAGATAATCTAAGATTGGATTCAGATAATTATGATTGGGATTTGGACAATCCTAAACGAAATCCATAATTTTCCAATTTCCCGTCGACATCAGAATAATGTGTCCGAGATTTCGATCATTTTTCCCTTTCCTATCCTTCAATGACATTGGTTTGAAACAAGTTTCAGTGAGGATTCTATGGATTTCATTCGAGATTTTTACAGTCCCGGTCAAAACGGAAGATTTAAAGATGACAATGACTCTAATGCAGCGTTTCTCAATCCATGGGTCGCGACCCACTGGATGGTAGCGGGCTACTCTTAAATGGGTCGCCAAAAATCAGGCAACTTGATCAGAAGTATTGTAATTCACTTAATCTAATTTAAATCTCTAAACGGAATCTTGCTCCCTTAAATATTGTATCGGTCCCCAATAATTTACGATTTTCAATGTCATCTTAGCGATTAGGTTAATTTATTTGCTGTTCTGTCATTTAATTTCAGGACTATTTTCATGTTTTCAGGCTAATTTGGAGATTTAAAGACCATTTTGCGATTTAGAAGCCATTTTTGCCATTGATTTCGTACACCTTTTGTAAATCTCACAACGTGGGTCATAATCAAGAAAAGTTTGAGAACCACTGCTCTAATGGAATGGAGGATGCCGGTCGAGTAACAATCGGTAAGTACAAGTTGTTTGATATTCTGCCAGAATTCGATTGGATCAGAAAAGTCGACCCTTCAGGTGTGATCTTTCAGATATTCACTTCCTCAATCGGAAGGAAAATACACTCTACGGAAGCATGAAGAGCAGGAATTTCCGTAGCAAAACAGATAAATGCCTGTCAACAAACAAGGATAATCACAAGACGATAATCCTTGAGAGAACTGAATGTTGATGATTTACTTTCTTGGATCAATCCGCTTCATTTTGCTGAGGATCTTTTTTCCGGACTTACTTTCAACTTTGTATTCTTTGAAGCACTTCCACAACTATTAAATGAGAGCTTTTTATGGCAACCAATGCACAAATTTGTATACTCCCAGTCCCAGGGAATTTAAGAAAATTTCAAACCCGAAATATTTTCGAAGCCGAATCGGGAAATTGAGTTTCTAACCATCCTGACCATAACTAGTATTACAATTACTTATTAATGAAGGCATTCGTCATGTTCTTCCGAACAATTGTCTCATGCACTGAAAACAACCAAAAATATCTAATCGCGATAGACTCATCCTTCTTCCCAGCACAATATACTGTAGACTCCTCCACCCCTCCCCCTTTTCACTCGATAGCCATTAGTGACAGCTGTGAGCGGTGTTCGTAAACCGATCGAGCGCGCTAATTTCAACACATATGTGTCACTAATTTATGCAAATCGAAACTATAATGCGCTAATTAAAATTCAAACCGATAATCCGTCGGCATCACCAACAATAACAGCAACAAGAACGCGACACGGCTGCCGTCGTACATTTACGGATAATTTAATCCGGAAATAATACGTTCGACGGAACAGATTCGATCCTAATCGCTGAAGGATCTCAAAACTCGAAGCGATAGGCGATAGGCCATGGCTGGCGGGACGATATCCGTGCGTTGTATATAGATCGTAAATAGTCACAAATTAGCTCTTGGCCTGGCTGCTCATACTCATGTGTTCCAAATATAGCATAGCATAGGTTTGCTACCCAAGGACCAAGACAAGGACGACGACGACGACGACGGCAAAAGCTCCTCCTGATGGGTTGGTAATTAAAGATGTTGAAAATGAACCGTTCTATATGCTGACAATGTCTTCTGCCAGATTAGGTGCTACCCCCGGAGAAGCGAGAGCGGCTCAGGGTGGAGATGAGCTGTGAAAAGCTTTAACGAAAGGCGAGGAAGAATCGATTTGTCGTCAGCGTCGTCGTCGTCGTCCTAGTCCTCGAAGTAGGCAAAATCCTTTCCCGGGATGGGATGGTTAGGACGCGCGTGCGACTGTGTTGGTGTTGCATCGTTACCATGGTGACCCTCATTCGGTATAATGTGCGAAGGTGTTGGTGTGAAAGATTAGAACATCGTTGGGGCGCATGTCTTCCAAATGTTTCTCGTGTGCAACAACCAACACTAGCTCAGCAGTAGCTGCTGCTGCGGCGGGGGTGGTTGGTAAAGGGGTGAGTTGCCACCACCCACCGACCGTCGTCGACCAGGCTGCTGCTGCTGCGCTGGGGGGTATTTGTATGTTGTGTATATAGAAAGAGCGTGTTTAGCATAAAAATGGCTTTAGCTCTATCTCTGTCTCACTCGTCGTCGTCGTCGTCGTCGTCGTCATCGTCGGCGAGGATGTGTTTGCGAACAGCGCGAGGTGTTAGTTTGATAAATTAGGTACGAAGCATAAAATACGCTGTTGATGGCGGGGATGGTCACACTGTGAAAATTTCGTGCAAAACTTAACTACCGTGCCGAGTTGTTGTCGGCGGATCTGGGGTTCATGGCGGGGTGGCCGGGGTGTGTTGGGTGGGGATCTTGACAAATTGATCTTTTTTCCTGAGCCATTTTTCGTACACCTTGGCTCGTGGGCCCTGCAGGGACGACGGAGATGGCGCGGATCTTTGCGGTTTACATCGAAAGGATGCTCGGGCTGCTGAAATTTTCTGGACCATGACTGGTAAACCGGAGTGAAATACAGATTCAAGATTCACACACTCTCGGGGGTATATGCGCAGCACAGCACCCAGAGTGCCGAGAGAAGAGACGTGTTAAAATGTGACTGAAAACTATCTGTTATCGAGAGTGTCCACTGGGCAGCAGCAGACGGTCTGGCTTTTTGATTGATTTTCTGGTCACACCAGATACTGGGGAAACTGGTTCTCGGCCTAAATTCAGTCGAGCGTTTCAATTAGAGCTGCCTGCCTGGAAACGGGTATGGGGGGTGGAAGAAGGGCTCCGGACGCGGGAGGACGAAAGCGTAGAACCGGTATAAATTACATTAATTTATATGTTCGTCTCCCACACCTAGACCAGGACAGGGCGCTAACCCGATTTGCCTGACGAGGGTGACACTTTAACAGAAGAGGGTACCGCCCTCATACTAATTATCCGGAATGTCTCAATAAAAACGCCGGTCGTAAATTATACGGCAGACGGCGGCGTAGCAAGGGAAATGTATGTTTATCTCATTTCACATAAACCATTCATCATGTTCAAAATCTTATTGGATTCAAAATTGGTCAGCTAAGTTCGAGGAGTTAAAGTTAAATTCATGTGTACAGATTTATTATTTACCAGTCGGTTCCTCTGAGCAGAACTTGGTGAATGAATCTGTAAGAAAATAAAAGAACCCTTAGGAAAAGTAAGCAATAGTTTGGTATGTTTAGTTATTGAATAGAAATAGATAGATTTTTGTCATTTTGAACATTGTGCTGCGATTTATTCAAGAACAAATTAAAAATAACTAGGTGCAAATGATCCGTTTTGCTCCTAGCGTTGCCGACCGTGGCAACGAAGAGTTCTTTTGAACAGTAAAAGTTTTGAATTAAACATGTAAATCTGCTGCACTGTCGAGAGCATCATCCGAAAAAAAATCGGAACGAACAAGGAAGTCGTGAAGATTCAGTCTACTAGCGTAGTTTTCTTAGAATAACAACGGAAAATTTGAATTATGTCCTGAAGTATGTTACCATGATAATTGTGAAGCAGAATATTAATATAAGAAATGCTGTGAACTCCAAACTTGTCCTTTAAGCTCCAGGAGCTAGTGAGCTTTTGAAGATACAAATATTGTGGGATTTTCAAATGCATTTAATTAAATATCCGGAAGACTCTAATGGCGACAGCTCAAAATACTTGTGATCTATCAATTTGTAATTTTTCATCGCGAATTAATATGAAATTTGAACACAAATTTGTGTAAAATTTGAACTCACTTTTAACCGAAATTTGAATCAAGTCTGAATAATTTTTTTATAAAAAAAAATCTGACTATGGTGACCCTTCTGACGTATTGACTTCATGAATCGTATGATGGCTTTAGGCAAGGGATCGGATGCTACTCAAATTTCTGCGAGTAAAACACACGGTGTTAGGAGACAGCACATTCATTTCGAAAGAGACGTGAAAGAGAATTTGAAACGTGCAGTACATTTCATTCTTTTTGTGCTGGAGAGCGGCCGCCCCAATGGTATAATGTCTCTTTATCTCTATCTCTCTATCCCTCTTTTGTTTTTTGAGAGAGTGTGATCTTTCTATAGGTAGCGCTATAGTTCAGCTGGAGAGATAGGTACCAACTGGAGTTCTTTTCAAGCTGAAAGACAATCAGTTGTCATGGCGAAAGGTAGTAACAGCAAGAAATGTAAATCAGACATTGAGCCGCATGAATGATGAGAGTAAACTCTCTTAGCTTAGCTTATGGAGTACTTAAATTCTTTCTTTCATACTGCCCTTTTGTTTTGTTTAATGTTGATAAAGAAAAAAAATAGCAAGATTGTTCTGCATTACTTTTTTAATGGCTAAGGACCGATTCCTTCACCTGCGTTTAAACTTTAAACCAAGTTCTACTAAAACGGTTAACTGGTAAGCGCAGACGTAGTATCCAAAGTGACGGATCAACAAGCTTTCATGTACCTCGGGGTTTTTTTTTTTACTTAAAGGTAGTTTGGGTGCTCACATTAATTGGATAGTTTTAAAATATTATATCCGAAAAGAATTGAAGCAGGGAGCCGTTTCCTACATATTTCGAAAAAGTAGTGTAAATTTCTGTTCAATATGATGAACATAAATGGAGCGTCACATATCAAATACGTTTACATTATATATCATGTAAAGTTCTGACACATTTCATGCAATGAAGCAAATATTGTATACAAAAGCCCATCTTTGTAAACAACATTGTTTGCAAGTTGCTCGGTTGCGTGAAATGAAATGCAAGTGAATGAATGTTTTCATTACAATTAAAATTCAGAATTTTTATCTGTGTAATATTTGTATGGAAAATTATGATGCAACCAAATAATTTTCCTCATTACAATCTTTTAAAACCAAACGATTTAGGAATGTCGGCACCAATACAGTGGCGTCACGTCCACATGTTCAACCTGTGCACGACACAGGTGTAAATAATTTAAAAAAATGCGTTTAGATTTTAATAGATTTTATGGCCACATTCAAGCTGTACTTATTTAGTCCAGACCACAAGTGACCATGAATAAACTATTTTATAGTGTGGCTCAATTGAATCTTCGACCTTGGTTTGCTTCAAAAAGGATTAAATTCAGCTCGGATGGTCTGCCTAATCCCTAATGCATTGATTTCTAAGCATGTCGATATCACTACCATGACAAAACTCGTTAAATAGTGCACCTAAAAGCGAGCTTTTTTGGGTGGCGGGTGGCAAGTTTGTGAATGGTCAAATGCCTGATGTAAGCCAAGCAGACCTTCTATCACCTCTTGAAACATACCACAAACTTTTCCACAATACATGGCAGTTTGAAACACTAGTTGTAATTCAAGACCAACAATTGAAATGGCCTTAACTCCATTTTGTAAACAAACATTGTAAGGCCATTTTCTCGCGAACCGAAATTCACAAAGGCAAACCAACATAATGAACAGGTAGGGGAAATTCTCCTCTACCCTATTGTGGTTTAGGTTTGCGAATGAAGATTTCGGTTCGCGAGAAAATGGCCTTACAAGGTTTTTTTTACAAAATGGAGTTAAGGCCATTTCAATTGTTGGTCTTGAATTGAAACTTTCAGCCGTCACGCGTCAAACGGGAGCAACACGAAAACAGCAGTCTGGTACGCTTTGGACGTGTATCATACTTGCAGACCGGTATGAATGTGTGAGTTTAAATAAGAAGAACATTTGTGATGTATGGGTGCCTAAAGTGTGCATTTCTTGCTGTGCACTTGGATATCTGATTGCAGGCAAAGAGAGTAATGGAGAAAGAGAGCGCAAAAGCTCGCTCTCACCCTCTTGTCAGTTGTAAATCTCTCAATCAAATCTCTCTGATGGTTGCGCCGGTGCGCCTGTACGAACTTATAAGCTTCCCTGGTCCATTCTGATAGTGTTGTTCTGATGAATAAAGAGTTGATTAATTCAAGTTTGCTACCCAGGGGACTTCATGAATTTTCTCTAGGTTATGAAACTGTTTTGTATCAAAAAATGTTTTCGGAAGTGTTTGACGGATATTCTTCATTACGCTTCAGTCGAAAGAGAACTCTTTGACTTCCTTGCGATAAAAACGAGAATTAGTTAAGTTTTGCAATTCCTCCTACGTCGGTTAACGCAAAAAGGGCCATATATACAGTTTATTTACACAAGATGAAAGGCCCTCTGCACCCATACAAACTTTTTGTGATGAAAAAACGAGTTACATGAAAATGGATTAATCCACCACTTCGGATACGTGTGAAATTGAGTAAAACTTTAATTTATTTGCTGATGCTGTTCTGTATGCAAAAATATAGTTTGACAGATTTAAAAAACGGCCCAATTTTCGAATGGCGTTCGGTAGATGGATTGAAGTTCTCTGCTATTTTATTTACCGCACGGACCTAAACTTGCTACATAACAAGAATTAAATGAGCATTGCACATCGAGCTTGTAAAAAGGCCACATTAGTAGAAACACATAATTTGATATTTTTCCACGCTATTGAACACATGACTGTCTATATTATGCGCCCAGCCTATCGTCCGTAGTCATTGCTGTAAATCTCTAAACCACGTCTCCCCCGATTGAAAAGTGCCACTCTCGTCAACACATAGTGCACTGCTCGAATGTGCTATGCGCGAGTGAAACCCGTGCAATCCAACTGCTCTCACCCAGGATTTCTCTCTCCTTTGTCTCATTCTGCCACCAAAGATAAGAGACACGCTCCCGTATTTGAGAGCAGCACAACTATGTTTTGCACCACTCTGAGTTTCTAGCCCATCCCTGGTTTTGACCCTGGAGCTGGAACTGGAAACTACACAAGGTGCACCCGGAACATGCCCAATATGGTCCTGGGCGCTTGAGATAACCACCATTGCAACCACCAGAAACATATCCGAATGCAGCCAATTTAATCCTGGACCAAGGAATCAAAAATAGCTACAAATGACAAAATGACAAGCGATCAACGAACTGAATGATAATGCTATTTCAGAAGTGAAAATCAATCAAGCAGCCCATGCGATACAGCTTACTCGGGGCGGTAGAAGGAAACAAGCAAATTGTTGTCAAGCTGCTTCACGAAGTAAAGCCGAAGATGATACACGTGTGTTAATGGGATTTTTTTTTGTTATGTCTTTTCTCGAGTCAGATCAAGCTATAAAAGCAATATATCATTATCCTTCAACCACTCCGATCGAGCTTGTCATGGTAGTCGTAGCAACCGTTTTGTCTGTATCGTTGGTTGCTTTATAAGTTTGGATTCGCTGTCCTGGACGCTCAAAATGATAACCATTGATCTTATGGTTGTGTTATCGTGTGATTGGAGATGTCACATGATGGGTGTCGTATGATAGAGTTTGGTCGAAATAAGAAACTGTAAACTTCCCCATTTCCAGATGTGGCCAATGTGGTCCTGGGGACTTGATATGACCAACATTTAACTTGGTTTTGAGCAGTGATTCCTGACGGGGAAGCTGGGAAAAACTAACGGAGAAAGTTGGAATAACTTTTGGGGGAAATTTATAGAAATTTCCTGGCCAAGTCAGATGAATCTTCCAAGGGCAGTTGCAAGAGTTTTTAGTGTGAAGTCAGAAAGCTTCCGGGCGAAGAAACTTTCAAGCGAAGCCAGTAGACGCTTCTGAGGCAAGCTGTGGGGAATCCAGGAAACGATGAAAGGAATTTCTGGGAGTAAGAAGGAGAAGACAGAAGCAAAGGCAGTCATAGGGTAGGGACCTCTGTGGAAGCTAGAAGAAACTTTCAGAAGAAGTCAGTGATAAATTCACATGGTCAGCGATAAATTCAGATGGTGGTGTTATGATTAAGCGAGTTGATGGGTCGATGTGTAGGGTCCAGGTGTGGGAGCTGCCTCCCTGGCGTCGGTAGCATTGGTGCTCAGCACGGACAACAAGATCGACCGAAAACAAATCACATGGTTAAACATTTTCAAATATTTTGGTTCTGTTAGTTCATGTAATTAACAATCCAGCATTTTACAAGCGCTCATGGCTGCCACAATCTGGTTGAGTTTCTGATAGGGATCATGTCAGGCATAACATTTGATAACGGCACAAAAGTATTTGTAAACAAACTTTCTAAGGCCCTTTACACGCGAACCAAAGTAAGCCCTCAACACAACATCATCGGATAGGGACAACTATCACCTTTCCGGAAGTGGTATTGGATTGCTGGGCGTACTTTGGTTCGCGTGTAAAGGGCCTTAGAAAGTTTGTTTACAAATGCTTTTGTGCCGTTATCAAATGTTATGCCTGATATGATTTGAAGTTTGGCTTGTGTCGTTTGACCTGTAAACGGTCAAATTTGATCGTTTATACGTCAAACGTCATAACCCAAACATCAAATCGAATTTTCCCTACCAGAAACTCAGCCATATTGTGGCGGCCATCAGCGCTCGTAAAATGCTGAATATACAAATTTTTATTGAATTTTTGGATATGCACCAGTTAAAATGAAAATTTCAGGCCCACAAGGTGATATGGATTCTATCATTTGACCCGCGGTTTATAAACGTTGGGCAGGCCTGCTCACAAAATTTTCGGTAATTTAAAAAAAAAAACAGATAAGTTTGTAGACGTCAATCGAAATTTGTAGAAATTTAAAGAATTTTATAAAAAATCTACAATTTTCGTTGAAGTTCTGGGATCTTTGTTGAAATTCAGAGATTTTTATTTAACTTCAGAAAACTTCGAAAAACTTCAGTGCTTTGTAGATATTCCGCAAATATCGTAGAAATGCAGGAAACTTCGTAGAAATTCGGGGAGCTTCGTAGAGCTTGAAATTACGGATACTTTGTAAAAAATCGGGAAAACTTCGTAGAAGCCTACAAGTTTGGAGTGATTATTATTATTTTCAGGGAACATCATAAAAGTTCATGAACGTTCTTTTAACTTCATTATGCTTCTTTTTTAAATGGAGGCCAACCAGCCCAAGGCTGAAAGCCTCCCTAATAAAGATACATTAATTAATTCTTTTTTAAAGCTTTATAAGGGTGAATTTCAGTCACTTATGGGCTAGTTTATGGCCAATTCGAGATACTTCGTTAAAATTTATTGCACTTGGGATAGGTCAGGGTATTCCGTTAAAGTTCCTGAAACTTCTTAGAACTTCAAGGAGCTTCGCAGAGAATCAAAGAAAAACATTATGAGTCCAGGGAACTTCATAGTAGTTCAGCAAAGTTTGTAGAAGTTTAGCGAATAACATAGCATAGAAACTTCGTATAACTTCATAGAAATGTAGTTATATGTTGTTAAAGATCAGGGAACTTCTCAGAAAATCGGCAAACTTTGTTGAAATTCAGCATAATTCTTATAACTTCATGGCTGAAGGCCTATCAAACTTTGTAGAAATTAAGCAAACTTTAAAAAAATATCGTAGTATTTCTGGGATCTTCGTTAAAATTCAGGGAATTTTCTTTAACTTCAGAGAATTTAGAAAAAATCGGGACTTCGTAGATGTTCTGGGAATTTCGGTAGAAATGTAGGAAACGTCGTAAAAATCCAGAGAACTTCGTAGAAATTTGGGGAGCTTCATAGAGCTTCAGATCACTTCTAAGAAATTACGGAAACTTAAAAAAACGGGAAAACTTCGTAGAAGCGCAAAAGTTTTGGAATCTTCACAAAAGTTAAGGAACCTTTTTTTTTAATTTCAGGGAAGGTCATACAAGTTCGGGAACGATCCTTTAACTTTATTATACTTCTCTTTTAAAGCTTTATAAGGTTGATTTTTAGTCACTTCTGGGCTAGTTCATCACCAATTCATGATGCTTTGTTAAAATTTATTGGACTTGGAATAGGTCAGGGAGCTCCGTATAAGTTCATGAAACTTATTAGAACTTCAAGGAACTTCGCAGAGAATCAAAGAAAACCTTAAGAGTCCAGGGAACTTCCTAGTAGTTCAGCAAAGTTTGTAGAAGTTTAGCGAATAACATAGCATAGAAACTTCGTAAAACTCCATAGAAATGTAGTTATATGTTGTTAAAGTTCAGGGAACTTCTTAGAACATCGGTAAACTTTGTTGAAATTCAGCATAATTTTTAAAACTTCAAGCAACTTTGAGGGCCTATCAAACATTGTAGAAATTAAGCAAACTTTAAAGAAATTATCATCGTAATTCTGGGATCTTCGTTAAAATTCAGAGAATTTTCTTCAACTTCAGACAATTTAGAAAAATTTCGGGACTTCATAGATGATCCGGGAATTTCGGTAAAAATGCAGGAAACTTCGCAAAAAATCGGGGTACTTCGTAGAAATTCGAGGAGCTTCATAGGGCTTCAGATCACTTCTAAGAAATTACGGAAACTTTGCAAAAAACGGGAAAACTTCGTAGAAGCGCACAAGTTTGGGGAATTTCAGAAAAGTTAAGGGAATTTTCATTTAATTTCAGGAAAGATCATAAAAGTTCATCAACGTTCTTTTAACTTCATTATAGTTCTTTTTAAAGCTTTATAAGGGTGATTTTTAGCCACTTCTGGGCTTCATCACCAATTCATGAAACTTTGTTAAAATTTATTGCACTTGGAATAGGTCAGGGAGTTCCGTAAATGTTCATGAAACTTCTTAGAACTTCAAGGAACTTTGCAGAGAATCAAAGAAAAACCTTAAGAGTCCAGGGAACTTCATATTAGTTCAGCAAAGTTTGTGAAAGTTTAGCGAATTACGTAGCAATTTGAGAAACTTCGTATAACTACATAGAAATGTAGTTATATGTTGTTAAAGTTCAGGGAACTTCTAAGAAGATCTGCAAAAGTTGTTGAAGTTCAACAAATTTCGTAGCAGTTCAGGGCATTCCAAAGAAGCTAGAAGGGAATATTGTAGAAGTTCAACAAATCAGTACTTCAGGGTTCTATGTATCAGTTTGAGTTTGTCAAAGAACTTACTTCAAAAAAGTTCAATAAACTTTCTGGAAGTTTTTGGGAACTTCGTTTAATTTCGGAAAAAAAAACTCGAAGATGATATAATTTTTTAGAAGTTAAGGGAACTTCAGAAAACTTCAGAAAACTTGGTAGAATTCGGTGAACTTCCAAGAAAACTAGGAAAGTTTGTATAACCTAAGGATAAATCTTAGAAGCTCGTGACACTTTTCAGAAGTTTGCGGAGCTCCCCATAAGCCCAGGGAACTTCAAAGAGGCACAGGGAACTTCTGATAAGCTTATTTGATTGAAAAGAAGGATATATAAGCTTATTTTATTGGATTTAGGCTCCGTAAAATTTTATGGAACTTTTATGATAGAAAATAACCGGAGAACTTCATTGATATCTTATTAAATATCATAAGATGTCAATGAAGTTCTCCGGTTATTTTTCAAGACTTTATTATGATTCTGAAGATTTACACCTGTAAATATTCAAATGTGTAAATGTCCAAATATTCAAATGTCTTCTCACAGATGGTAGATGGATAAAGAAAAATTTAATACATCTACAGCTGCTCAAAGATTTCAGTTCAGTCCGCAGTATATTTCCGTTAAGACTTCAGGTTGATCAATAATTATTCTGAAGAACTGTTCGAAATAATTAAATGACGTTGCTCAGATATTCTCCCATCTTGGGATCTTTGTTGGTTGATCAGATATTATCATGTGTATTATTTATTTTTTGTTGATTTGTAAAGACTTCAGGTAGGGTAAATGTCGGCCTCGGCACCCATTGACTGTTCTCGGCAACCAAAATATAAACGTTATTTTCACTGTATTTTCGCATCAAAACGCTTCGAAGAATGTATTCAAACGATTACTTAGTCTTTACTTTTTACAATGCCTTATTTTTCTTCAAATGAAACATAGCACTAGAAAATGTGGGTGATTTCGAGTTGCTGATAATAGAACAGTTGTTTAACACGCAGTTCGAATGGGAAGGGTGCTGAAGAAAAATACGCTGCCGGCAATAGTCCCACTCACCTGAGAAGTTTGGAGCGTTGTAAAAACGCTTCCAAACAGTTTTGAACAATTCTGTCGATTGGAATGGATAGAGAAGCAAGCAGCAGATGAATGTAAACAAACAAACACGTCATATGTGTGCGTGACACTGAGAAAATGCTAACAGAAGTGCGGACGCTGATCAAGATAAAGATAGTAAGAAAAATTCAATCGGCGTCTCTCAGATCCTCAGGAAGTATTTAAAATCTACAGCAGATCGATGGTTTCAATAATGAGCTCTGGATATTTTTTCCAAGATTTTACCAAGATTTGTGGTTGATGAAATTTATTCTGAAGATCTTCGACTGTTCAAACATGGAAATGACGTTCACATATATTCTCCCTAGATGGCAGGTTGATCGGGAAATATTCCGAAGATCTTCAGCTGATCTTAGATTTTTGAATATTCTTTCATGACTTCAGGTTGTTCACATATTATTCTGCACATCTCCTCTCTCCTTCCCCAGAGCCTAGTGGTAAATATAAAATTGTCTTTTTATACAAAATGTGGATCAACACTTCTTCGTATGCTATTTTTGCTATGGACCACTTTTCGTTCAATCTTATTATATGAAAAATATCGACATGTTTTCATGTTAAAGATCCCCGATGAAAATTTAGTGTAAAAGTAGCAAAATGCAGGGAAAAGTGTTTTGTTTTTAAATCGTGGAGATGTTGGAAATCAATATTTTAGTATTTAATTCATTATAACAAGCACCCCGTGGGATGATTTTGGTCGAAGAAAAGTCTATTATGAATTTTTCTACAACTAAATTTTCTAAAGTATTCCATAAATTTAACCATTTTATTTTAGTATTTTGATTTACCCTGGAAGACATATTGAATTCCCCACAAAAGATTCGTCCGACTTCTCTGGAAGTCAAATTGTTCCAGATGTTACATTTTTACGAATTTCGCTCGTTGGACTATCTTTAAGTGGGCTACGTTTTAGTTGGGCTCCCGTTAGTTGGGCTGTAGCCCACCTAAATCGAAGTCAAACGTCATTTCTGACAGTGCTGAATCTATTTCGAGGGGCTCATGGATGAACAATTTGCAAAGTTGCTAAATGATTTTGACTATAATAAACAATCGGTGTATTCCTCAACCAATACTCAGCATGACAGCTCATCGCAACTAACGAAAGCCTGGTTCAAAGGTCTGGATGTAAGTCGGGGATTCATTCGAGTGATGTCAAGATTTATGTCCAACCACTACTCGCTAGACGCACATCTCTATAGAATAAACCTCGTTGACAGCAATATATGTAGGTGCAGAACCGGTTATGATGACATCAATCACGCAGTTTGGTATTGCCCGGGTAATGACGCCTCCAGAGCACAACTATTGGATACTCTAGTGGCCCGATGTAGACAACCCTTCCGTGAAGTAAGAGATGTATTGGGAACACGTGATCTTCCCTACATGCAAGCGATCTACGAATTCCTTTGTTTGTCTGATGTTAGAGTTTGATGTGACTATCCCCTCCTTTCCAAACAATTTCCCGCCATTGTGTCCCAGTCTTATTATCCTCCTGTTCCTGTGCTACTTGCCCCTGCCCAGCCAGGATTTGGTCAACCGTCCGAGAGTAGTATCTGAAGGAGGCTTCAGAAACCAGTTTCCTACCTAGATCCTTCCAATTGAAATTGTTACCTATTAACCTCGAGCCCGCCACGAGTAATTGGTTCCCAATACTAACCTAGAAATACTGCTATTTAAAATGTAAATCAAACGTTACTGATTTTGGCTCCGCAAAGTGTCACACACGACTGAGCCTAGTAAATAAACGAACTAGTTAAAAAAAACTAACGAATGCCTTTCATTAGGTGGACTATGGGTTAAGCCCAACGGGCAAAAGTTGACTGTTTTCCAAATTTCACCGATTTCTTCTGATTTTCTTCAGGAGTTTCTTCTAAGTACCGGAAGTTTCTTCTGATTTCCTTCTGATTTCTTCAGACATCCATAGGAAGTCCATCTTTCCGATCTGGAAGTTTCTTTTGACTCACATAGGTCAATTCTAACGATTTATCTTGAAGCTCTTTCCGAGTTCCCCCCCAGAGATGCTGCTGGTGTGCCAGGGAAATATCTGCCGACTTCTTCTGGAAGATTCTCCAAACTTTTGCTGACAGTTTCCTCCGACTTAACCTGGAAATTTATCCATCTTGGATGTCGGGAGTCTGTCAGCTTTCTCAGGAAGTTTCTTCTAACTTTCTCTAGAAGTTTTTTTTTTTCTGACTGGAAACTCCATCTGCCTCCATTCAAAATTTCTTTTAAATTATTGATAGTTCTTCACAGAGTTAATTTCTCGGGGATGATACATTTAGATTTTTCCGGAATAATGCATAATTTGCATATCTTTGTTTAAACTGCTCTCTAAATCGAAACAGCTTCCATAGAATTTGGTGAAATTAGTGGAAATAGATTCCCAGGATGTCACTGTTGCTTCAATAAAAAATAGCTTTTGTTAATTACGTCCCCCCTTCCCCAGACAGAAATCCTAGCTGCGCCACTGTCTTCGACTGTCCAAAAATTCAAAAGACGGCGCTCGGAAACTCTACCACGATGACTCTTAAGACGGCAGGTCTATTATTAAGTATTCAAAATATCTCCAACTGATCGAAATTATATTAAAGTCCTCATAATATTTTTCAGGACTTATCAAGGATCAAGGATCAAGTATTATGATGAAGATCTTCAACTGTTCAAACATTTCAATTTCGTCCCACAGATATTCTCCCAAGACGGTAGGTAGATCAGGAAGTGTTCAATAATCTCCAGCTAATTGAAGAAGTCCTGAAGTCTTCAAATCTGGCATCCCTGAACAAGAGAATCGGGAAATTCCGTTCCTCCGCGCACTTTTAAAAAATCAGATTGAGCTACTAAAAGGCATTATTCCATCCAGATGGCGACACCTCTAATGATCAATCCTCCCCCTAACAACACCACTGATTACATGTGTGTGTGTGTGTGTGTATGCACCGACAAGAGATCATCCCTAAGTATTTCCGCAAACCCTCTTCACTTTCCATTATTTTATTTTTTTTTTTGTTTTCCACCATGACGGTACCGACGATGCCGGGTGATGCCGGGTGATGCCGGGGATGAGCATTCCTCGGGGCGAAATAAATATGTACAACAACACCAACTCGACACGGTGGCGGCTGTGTGTTTTGGTCGTTTTGTCTATTGCTCGAGGGGTCCTGTGGACCAATTGAGGTTATGTACAAAGTTTTTCTTTCATTCCTCGTCTCGACCCTCGCCGCTGCTCTAGAACAAAACAACCCAACCAAGCCAAGCGGGTGAGGGTGGTGTGTTGTACGACACAAAAAGTGCAAACAATGCTAATAACATTTCCCTCCCCCGTCAAGAGAAGACCGAGCTCGATTGAAGATAGAACGGAGGGAGAAAAAAAAAACAAGAAAACACGTAGCAAAAACAAACACCGAGGAGGAGTGCACAGAAAACAGGAACGCAACGAGGTGGAAATAAATTTACACAAACAAACGGATGACATCTCCCCGAGGGAGAAAGATTGTTTTAGATTAGCGAGCGTAATCCTCCCATTTGTTTGTGCGTTTGAGGTTATGATTCGTTTTTAATCTCGTCCGTGTGTCTCTCTCTTAGCTGGGTGTGTGTGTGTGGCAAATCGTACGACCACACCCCTCCGGTTTGCGTTCATATCTCTATTATTGATATCTGGTTTCTCTATATCTCTCCTTCCTGCGTCGTTTGGGTCTAGCCACTTATGAATCGATATCAGTTTCATCGAAGTGTAATTTATATGGATGGGATTCTGATGGGGTTCCCGTCCCATTTCATCACATGAAGAATGCTAACGCATTTCAGCACACATAAATTAAGATGCCGGTTAGAAGTACAATTGATAGCATTTTAAACGGTTTTGAAGTAATCCAAAAACGGCAGTCTCCATTCTTATTGCATCACTCTGACAGCTTACACGCAACTCTACGGACATGACAGCCAACAGCGTTTTGTGACACATCAATCCACCATAATGATGGCTTCCATCCATCCATCGACGCATTCGTGCTGATGTAAGGTGGCCGTCAGGAAGTGAAGATTGATAACTGTTCCAGTGCAGCCACTGGAACTGGACCGGTTAATTAATTGGAAACCGGTTTACGCTGATAGTGGCAGCAAATTAGAAGAGCACTCTGCGCTAGGTGCACTAATTAGCCGCCATGTTGACAGTTGACAGCCTTCGCGCATCACCCCTCGCAATCAGTCCAAAACAAAACAAACGTGTTAACTCGTGAAAATGGCACCCATACCGGAAGGAATGGGTGAAAATAAACGAATTGGTTCACGGCGGCACGAAACTAGAGCAAAAACTGATGCCTTTAGCTCATTAATATAAATGGCCGAATATGGACATTAAGATAACTAGTTCTCGCACCTTTCGAACGAACAACCGACCATCAGTGGAGGAAAACAACATAAAGCAAGGCGCCGAAAGCGGTATAAAACAAGGATTATTTCCTTATGCTAATCGAGCTGCTCTAGTCCGAACGAAAACGGAAACCTGGTGAGAGCTGTCAAAAATGGGAGAAAAGCTCGATAAAGCCGAAAAATTATGACCACCTTGGCACCTAGAACTGGAAACACAACACGAAAATGGCGTTAGGCGTTGTTGTTCTGGCGGCTGGCTGACTTCCTTCCTCAGAGGCGTCGAACGGTGACCGAAGGTCAGGACAAGTGACCCTTGCTACGCCGCAGACCTCCGGCAAACGGAATTCCTTAAATGAAGTATAAATTATTGTCTTTATGAAGGCCTAATTATATTCCACTCGGATGTTTTAGAACGCGTTCGCGTTTGCTATCGATTTTCCTGAGGACCGCACGTGGCCTCCAACGCCACCAATGAAAAAAAAAATTACGATTATTGGGAAATTATGGAAATTAACCCCTTTTTTCGGTGGAGGCCTACAGCTTTCGGATCGATGTCCGAACAATTTCTCTCGGTGGCCGTGACGAAGGAGGTGGAGGCGGTGATGGAAAAGCACACGAACGGTACCATCATTAAAATATTGTTTGTTTTTATGACCTTCATAACATGAAACGATCATCGCACTTCATAACTTTCTGTTCACCCGCGCCGCCCTGCGTATTCCATCCATCGTCAACTACGATGAGTCACTCACATCTGCGGGTGATGGAACACGGCGCGAGGGGCCCAAAGATTAATGGAACGTGTCACGATGCACTTGTCATCTGTCAAAACAAAAGACAGATATGAAGTTTGGCGTCGCGACCCGTCGGGAACCCGAACCAGTTGGAGGGCGCCTCTCGAATACTTAGCCGGCAAATTGACGGTGAGGAATGCTCTCGTTTCTGGTTCTGTATATCGCTTTGTTCCTCCGTTCCATCTAGGATTCCGGGAATTTCAGAATCCCGAAAGAAACACATGTTGATACAACTCCCGTGGGTGTTACGTTTCCCTGCATCGACGGCAGCCGAAATCATTAGCCGTTTCCAAGTGGCACGAGCTGTGCGCTCCCAAGAATTAAGTCAGGTTGAAATAATTTGACAGACAGAAAATCGTGTAAATCATTTGCGCCGGTTCCGAACTGGGGGCGAACGTCGAAGCGCATGTTCTGCCCGGCGCGGGGGCTAATGATCCAAAATTTATCATGATCGCAGACGCGAATCGAACAAAACGACAACAACTGAAACGGACTGCGGTCCGGCCGTGATCGCCGTCGTCGTCGTCGTCGCTGTTTGTGATTTATAAGATCGTATCAAATTACACATCTGCTCAACACAGCAACGAACGAAACCGAACCTACCTGGCCATTCTTGTCCATCTCGTTGTTGGTGAGTTTGACTTTCTCGAAGGAGATAACCTGTTTGCGGAGGGCATCCGCACCGATCGGAGTATCGGGGTGGGCGTACAGCCGGGGAGGTGGCGGTGGATCAGCCTTGCCGGCGACCAACCACGCGGATCGGTGGTATGCGTAACGGTAGCGCCGGTTATCTACGGGGACCACGTCCAACAGGACCACGTACCGGTCGGCTGGGGTCGCCTGCCGGAGCGGGCCGGAGAACGACACTCGGACCGTGGGGAACATACGCCTGCAAAATGGGAGAAGAAGAAGAAGCGGGTGGATGGTGATTAGAAGTTGCTGGATGATGTTTAGTTCAGGAAAGATATTTGGAATATGCTGTCAAATCTGACTATATGATACTTGATATTTGAACTAATGCTGGGTAAGTCAAACCAAATGGCCAGATTTGAACTGACGAGTGCGTAAGTTAAGAAATGCTAAATTTTTCCAACGTATAGGTCGATGTGGGACGCAGCAAACTCAGGCAGCATTCAGTTCGTACTTTTTATAAAGATTACACAGTTCGCAAAAATAGTGTAAATTTATGTTACTATGATGCACTTAAATGGAGCATCATATATCATTATAGTCTAATTCGGATTTATTTTCTGTGTATGTAAAATGTGCTGCAATTTACAATCTTGTTGCAATTATCAAAAGTAAGGTTTATTTGACTTAAAGCTGGCTTATGCTTTTACTTGGCTTAAATTTCTAACTATCATAAAGTTGGAAATGCTTTTAACTAATTTCACACATTTAATTTTTCAATAATTAATTCAAACCTCTTAACGGAACCCATCTTCCCTTCAATCAGGGATCAAAGCGGTTAGTACCCAAGAAAATAGTGACTAAGTTGTATAGACTAAGTGACTAGGTCACTTTTCTCAAGTCAGTTATTTAAAAGCCACCTTTTAAACCAAATAGTCACTTAAATCAGTATTTCTTAAAATTTTGTCACTATTGTCACTTTTTTACGACCAATGTAAGCATATTAAATCACAGCTTAAAGTTGCGACATCAACGGAACTTTGAACGTTAACTATTCAATTAGTGTGGACGGAATGACTAATATTTTGATTTTCTTTTTCAACTTCGTGATCGAAACATTCAAAAAAATCTGATCCCAATATCCTTTTTACATCGTAATCTTGAATGTTTTCTAAGCCTTAGGTGTCGAAAAATGATCTAGGAAAATTTACAAACTCAAGACCAGAACTTTGAAGAAGCCCGGTTGCTTTAGTATATGACCAAACATCGAGGAAAAAATCATGTCAGAGAATCTTGAGTTCTTTACTACGTGTGTAACATTAAATTAATTTTTTTAGTACTTCACACTTAAATTTTAGAAAAAAATATCTATTATCAAACATGTTTCACTATGTTTCAAAAACGTTCACACGTTTCTAGGACTGTGCACTTACATTACTTTGTATATCAGGCCTTCAAAATATCAAATAATTTTCCAGATAGCACAATTTTTCAAATTAGTTTGTCACAGAGATTTCGAATTTTTAAGTCATTTAAGGCTTTAAAAAAAAAAAAAAAAGGTTCAAAATTGCTAAAATTATCCTACTTATCTTACAATTTGTTTCATCATCGAGTTTATAAGTCCTACACGCATGTAAACTTTTATAAATTTTCATCATCTCGGAAACTATTCCTTGTTCCAGAATAATGAGTTTTTTTTGTCTTAGACTGTGATCTAAAAAATTTGCCTAGGTCTTGAAAAATGATTTTTTTTTTATGATTGATGTGCTACAGAAGTTTCTATATCCTAAATCTTTCAAATCTATTGTCTTAAAATTGTTAAAAGACCAAGGCTTTGAAATTTACTATCTGTGCCTAAATTTTTCGTTCTAATGTGAATCTAAAATCAACTTGGGACCGTGTTTTAAGAGACTTGATTATTCAATTACATTGACTGTTCAAATTCAGCTTGAAAATTTAATGTTGCCTTAATAGAACCGTGCCAAAATCTAACGTTTTTTTTCAATTTACTTCATCATTCTGAAAAACTCTATTATTGGTGGCCAAAAAGAAATGGCTTTTTTCGGGACTTCGCGGGAATTGGAAAATACTTTTTATCATGAGATAGCTGTATCATAATGATTTATTAACTATTTGATAATCGACACATGAAGACCTTTGCCTTCCCTGGAATCCTCTTCCGGCTTCCAATATTTTTTTCCGACGGCGCTTGGACTATTTTTCCCGAAGTTTCAACAATCATTGAAGTATGATTTTTTTTTTCAATTGCTTCCAAAAATGTCCTTTTTAATAGCTCCTATATTATATTCCGGTTTCCCCTGGAATTTTTGTCATCTATATTCGAATGTTTGTTAACTTCATCCGGCAAATTCTTCCGGTTTACTCTTGGTATTTTCTTTAAACTTCCCTTCAAGTTTTCTACCACTTTTATTCTGGAAGATTTCTCCCTAAATCTTCTTCCAGCTATTCTCAGAAATATCGCCAAGCAGTATCTGTCTTCTGACATCCTTCCAGAAGATTTTTCTGGCTCCTCCTAGAACTTCTAACTGCCCCTAGGTTCCGTTTTCTCCAGCTTCCACAGGATTTTTTTTTTCAGTTCATCCAGAAATAGTTAAAGACTGGAACGCGTAAAAATTGATCGACAAAAATATCGTTTCTTTCAGTCAAAATTCATATCACAATAATCTTCTTATATTTCTTCTGGTAGTTGAATTCATATATTTAAAGGAAAAAATATTCGTTTAATCTTTTGGTTTTCCAATTCCGAACTGCCGTGCCTTCCGCTTAACCCCTTCCATTAAATTTTGCACAGTGGTCTCATCGACCTTATTCGCCGCCGAACGTCAGTTAGATTTAAACTGCTGCTCTTTTTCCATGGATTTATTAGTTTTTTTTTCTGAGATTCCGTTTTACCAAGGCCCAATACCGTTCGATAGGGCGGAGTTCTGGGCTGTTGGGAGGGTTGTGGTCTTTGGGTACCACAACCACGTTGTTCGCATCGTACCACTCGATTGCCTTTTTTCCATAGTGGCAGCTCGTCAAGTCCGGCCAGAACAGCACAGGTCTAATATGTTGCTTTAGGAATGGTAGCAGCCACTTTTCCAGGAACTCCTGGACGTAGATCTCTTGATTTATGGTTCCCGTAGTAATGAAAATGCCGCCTTTTAGACCACACGTGCATATGGCCTGCCAGACGAGATAAATTTTCGGGAACTTCGATAGTTTGATGGTTTTGAAAACTTCAGCCACCTTCCCTCTTCCTGATGCGGTATAAAACTCCTGTCCCGGAAGCTGCTTGCAACCCGCCTTCGCATAAGTTTCGTGTGAGAACGTCGGATTCTCTTCAACATCTTTTGCTGGAGAGCAAACGGTGAAAACTAAGCATAGCAACCATTGCATATAAACTCAACTTCCAAATGCAGCATTTCAGGTTTATTTTTTATGCATTTTTAACCGAAATACACCAATTTGAAGTTGACCAATTTTTGCGCGTTCCAGACTTTACCTGCTCTGATAGTATCTCCAGGCTTGTCCGAAGGTTTATCCCAACTTTTATGCTTTTTCTATGGTTCTTCTGGGTTTCCCTATAATTGTCTTCCGACTTCCCGACTGACTTTTCTTGAAAGTCTCTTTCCACTTCCCTTGGATGATTCTTACGGATTCTTCTGGGACAGTCCTCCAAGTCCCCCAATAAGTATTTCTGGCTTATTTTGGAAGCATCTTCTGACTGTTTCTGGAAGTTTCTCCAGACTTTTCGCAGAAGTTTTTTTAAACTATTTCCGAAAGTTTCTTCCAACTCCCTCAAAAAAATATATACTTTCTGCTTGAATTAGGGTAGAGAACTACTTCGGCCTAATCGCCCATATTGGGCCTATAGAACAGAAAACTTCAAATAAATACAAGCTTTCAGAATTAACATGTCAATTATGCGTATGGTACGATACTTAAGTTAATAAACTACCAAACGAAGTCAATGAGAACGCGTGATATGAAGGTTTGCACCCATTATTCTCAAAAACAAAAGAAGCGCTCCGACCGAATCATTTTTTATCTTCATCCGATAGGCCGAAGTGAATTCATTGGCGTTTCAATGGCGTTTCAATGCGTTAGGCCGAGTTTAGAATCCGTAGGACGAGTTTGGCGACAAGAAGTGCTGTTAGACTTTTGACAATATATCAATTCTCTTTATCAAATCTTACGGTACGTACGGAATGGTAAATAAATTTGGAAGCCATCAGTAATTATAACATTCCGTTTAGTGCTAAACTGCGCTAGATTAAGAAAGACTAAGTGTGGGTTGTGCTTAATAGGCCGGAAATGGGGTAGTTAACCCTACCTTCTGTTTTCTTGAAAAACCTTTTCCGACCAGCCATGATTTTTTTCCGACGTATCCCGGAATGTTATTCCATATTCCCGTGAAAGTTCCTTCCAACTTTAATTGATTTCTTCGTACTCTATACTCCCCACTCCCAAATTTTGGTAAATTTCCCGGGAATGTATACCCATTGGGTGTGAATTAAATTGTTTCAGAAATTTTTACATGGATTTCTTTTTTTTTTGTGAAAATAGCTATTTCCTGTTAATCCGAATAGAATTCCCGGAAATCAGGAAACGCAACTTTTGATTAATTTCTCAAGAATAGTTTATCGGGATGACCAGGGTAGGAAACACTAATTCAGGGTGTCGACTCAATGATGAAACCCAAATTCTCAGTTAATCCTTGATTTACCAGTAATTAAAAAAAAGGGTTGTGTCCTAGACATGACCGCAGAATGACGTAGAACTACGCAAAGTTGATGTATGTCAAGAATTTTTGACTAGTATACTTTATGATAAATTTTTCAAGTATTTCAATGTTTCGGTTATGGTTCAATGTTGGTTCAAGTATTTTTCCTGGAATGTAATAAATTATGCAAATTCAAATGTGTTCTAAACAATATATATTTTGGAGTGGCTCCCCAGTATCAAACGAATTGACAGACGCTCGAAAACTTTGATGACGAACCTGCTATTGTAATTTTTCAGTGTACCACATGGCAACACTACTACTTGATTGTACTAGCATTTTCACCAAATGTACTAGAATATTTTGGTTCTATCTCTTTCACTCTACTCAAAACTGAAATGCATAAGAAAATGACAAAATGATACACTCATTGCACACTGTCAAATATCATTGCACACAAAATCAACTTTGTTCAAATCAAAACAAAAATACTACCCCATCTGGTGGCTGATGGCACAAGCTTCTAAGAACATTCTATTGCAGCGAACCACATTATTTTTATTGATTTCTTCGCCAGTTAGTCGTCTGTCGCTTCGTGTCAGCATAGCTCACAACCCAAGTAATAATTTTGGTTCTGTAGACCATGATTTAGACTTGTAGTATGCTTTAAAACCACTATAAAACTTGCAACGTTACTTGGGAAAGACGCCATGCATGTTGTGGGACTAAACAATTGCAATAAAATATGTTAATTTTTTTCAGTAGTTCCATCATTAGTTTAAAATTAGGTCTCTGAAGCAGAGAAGAGAGTGAAGGTTTGTATTGAAATCAGTTAATGAATTTCAAATCAGAGCAAAAGCTCGTAAACATTCTCTTCACCTGTTCAATGATTTGATTGTAAGCATCATAGCTAAGGTACTCCAGGGTAAGTTGAAACGGTACGTTTATCTCTAAGTGGAAGTGAATATTCGCTGTAATTATTTATGAAAAGCATTGTGTACTACCGCAAACTACTATATTAGAAATAATCTCAGTGATTATTCACTTCCACTAAGAGATACATCTACCGTATCAACTGCCCCACGCGTTTCAACATGCCCCGGTGTAGGGTAATGGATTTTGGTAGGACCTATTTATGTAATTTTTGCACCACATTCACCTTCAACCACAGACTCGCTCCTGCTTACTGCAGGACCCAGTGCATCGCCGTCCGAAGCGGTAATGAGCAGAGGCACGGCAGCAGCGCTGTTTTATATCTTTTCAGGTTCAGGCAGAACCATGTTCAACCAAGTGGTACTTGATTATGACGACTGGGTTTGGGAAAAACGTTTATTTCATGAAAACAGTGATAACATTATCATTTGTACATTTTTCAAAACTTTTATTATACAAAATTGGAAACGTAATTATTTTAGCAGATTCTTAAAGTAATATCCTATCGATTGGCGTTTTTGGATTTTAATTTCATCTATAAATGACAAAGTTACAAGCATTTAAAACCTAACACTATTTCACCACACATATTTTTTTGATTTGCACCCCATTATAGTCGACAAAGACGTAGTTCTAAGTCAAAAATTCCAGATGCAGTGCCTACCCGTTTCTGGCATCTCCATCAGCTATTACTTTCCTCGGTAAATAAATTTCATGAAATACCACATGGGCCTCTAACCAACAATGAAGAGTGATCCAGTTTAATTTCAAATTTAATAAAGCGTTCGATACATTTTATAGAATGCAATCAAAATATAAATCGCGTGTCTCATTAGCCTCTACTCACCGTTGTGGGATAGTAGGATAATAAAAGATATAGTAGAGAGATAAAGGATTTTATTGTTTTGTTGAAAAGAGAGAAAAATGACAAAATGATCCTTCTCCTTGATCGCTTTTGTCTGGGGCAGAGATCGAAATTATCTCTATTGTGAGAAGAGGAACGACACTTTTCACCCGTACAGAGAAACCCAAGTTAAAGCGATCGGAAAATCACTGTATTTCTAGGTAGAGCATATTTTTTAAAAAGCTTATTTAACTAAATTCCTAACCAAATGTTTTTTAAACGTAAATGTAGACCAAATCCAGTCTAAAAAAATGTCATACTAGGAGGTGAAATAAATTGTTTCGAACAAACGTAAATGAATTCCAAAAAACTAACCAAACATTTCAATTCTGTCCAATGGTGCACTGAGACAAATAAACGTAAGAGTTTCAGAAGGCTCGACTTATGAAAGACATATATTAATTTCTTAAGCGTGACTTATGAATTATTTTCATCTAACATGAGGTAGCCCTTAAGCGCTGTTCAGACTGAGCAGCTATAACATGTTATAACGGTTGTCAAATAGTTGCAATACAGAAACCACCATCAAGATAGCGCTATTACATGCTATAACTCTGTAGTCTTAACGTACTATTATATGCCTTTAACAATTTCATTTTCCCAACCGTTGAAAGACGAGTGGCCAACACACGGGCTCTATAATATCAACGTCCATGGTTCGGTGCCATTCTGCTCCGTTCTATTATTTTGTTGTCAACATAACATTTTCATAAGGCAAATCAATGAAGTTCATACTGATTTCTTATGACTAAAATTCTAAAATTGGTTCTTATGGAATTCTTATGTTCTTTTGCTTCCGTGTATAAGTAGCAAGTAGTTGATTTGAAATATTTCACACTTCCGTCAATTCCATCAACTAACCACCAATCGTCGACCTTTCACAGCCTGCGTGGATAGATGACGTGATCACTCCACATCTCGTTAGTAGTTTTCGCCTGCTGCGATTGTCAGAATCGCGCAATCTCTGCCAAAGTTGCAGTCCGCCCCTCCGGGAGGGCGCGAGGGGTCCACCACTTCTTCCCCACCTGCCAACCGCTGCTGATGATGCACCGTCTCACAAATATTTGTTATTCCCGTTCACCCGTGGCCGCGAGCCACCAACATCGACGATATACCTGCCCTAAAGAGGCAAAATGTTGATGGAATTTAATTAATTTATTATTTATTATCGCTAGTTTACGATTTTTTCGCACCGAGATATTGTTTTGCATACATGCCAGCCAGGCCGGCCGCCCGGCGGTGCAGTGCGAAAACTGCAGCAACGCTCTGACTCGTTCTGACTCTCTGCCTGGCGGATGCAAAAGTGTTAAATTTATGATTATTTAAGGTGCACCTTTTTCGTTTTTCTCACCCGCCTCCCCCTCCTGGGATTACTTTCGCGCGCGCAACACATGCAACATCCCCCATATTGCCGTGGTATTTCTGTTTGCTTGCTGGCTGGGCTGGTTGGCGCAGTGCAGAAGCGATACGGCAATGATTATTTATGTTTTCTCCCGTTTGAAACGTGATTGGCTCGGTAATATGTTTGCGGTTTTGACGTTTCTCTCGGCTTCTTCTTGCTTCCCATCATCGACGTTGCATCGCCGGCGTCGTGCGGTGGTTGGCAAGCAAACAGTGGCGCCACCATGCGCGTCGTGTCAGCGAATAAACACAGTTGACACCCGCAACGCCAATAATAACATGCATGCATGCATGCATGCGTCATCATCGAAAGCCCGTTTGACAGACACGAAATGTTTCGCTGCGACGATTTGAAATATTTCACCCATCTGACAACCACCCAGCTTGCCGACCGTCATGGGGCGAGTGTTTAGCGAACCGTTACGAATGATTCACTTCTCATTCTCCTGTGGCTCCTATACAAATCGTTATGTTCTTTTCAACTGGGTTTTTAAAGATTATGGCGCTGTAAAACGTGAACCGGCTAACAAGTTACGCTCGGTGGTTTTAAGATGCGCGAGCAAGATCAATGACCCACGAAAAAACATTGTTGCATTGCTCACTTTTTGACCGGCCCCCTTCGAGGAAGCAATGTTTAGGAATTCTGGCTGCAAACCGAAAAGGGGTTAGGCAAGAAGAAATTTCAATTTCTCACCTCATTCACCACGAGTAATGGCGATTTCGTCACCGTCCCACATGGTGGCAGCACCTGTGGCTCCCATCGACCGCCATACAAAGTTGTGACAGATGGTTTCAATTTCGACCGCCGCGATCTGTTAATATTATGAAACGGCACTCAATTTCCGTCTCGTTATGAATCGACCATTACCCATGGGCTCAATTACATCCTGATTGAAATGTTTCACATAGTCCGAGTGGTTGGGTTCATTTTTTGCACTCTACCGTGCGCCGTTTTCTCATGGAACGAGATCAATAATTTATTTTAATAACAATCATTAAGCCGTTCATTTAAATATGATTGTTTGCACTGTAGTGCACCGAAGCGCCGCCATGTGGCGAATGCTGACAACGCTGTTCGGATGCCGTGCAGCTTCGGCAGTTTTCTGTTGGTGTGCTAATTGTTTCAATCATCGTAATTGTCGAAGCGTTGCACCCTGGCAACAGCTAGTAGCCGGTAGCGCAGTAGTCAATCGAATCCTCTTCATATATAGTTAAATACTTTTGCAAAAACAAAAAGAACGGGGAACAAAAGTGGGAAAACAAGTACTAGAGCTCAACAGTGGCAGCGTTGTGTCTGTTTCGGTCCGGTTTGTGTAAGCAGAAATGTAATTGAAAATTACCGACGGTCAATTTTCGTCGATGTTTTCCAACACTTGTTGTTTTTGTTTCGTTGAGTGGAAAGTCTGGTATCTGTTGAAATACTTGAATGGTTTTGCTGACTTAATCTTGCGATCAGCTGTCAAATAAGTGAAGTGCTAGCACGATGCTCGTTTGCTCGTTTGCAGTAGGTTTATGACCCATGGGTGGTCTCATTGAGGGTTATGAACGTGGAATAAGAGTATGTTTTAAGTATCATAAACAATTCGTTTCGACGACCGAATTACCCTAGTTTAGATATGGAGAGCACTTTATTTCTCTCATGTAGCTATTTAGGACTGATAAATGGCCTACAAGTACGACTGCATTGGTCGTTTATCGTTTGTGATGGTGCAATAGCGCATTTACTTTATTCAACTGATAAGACTGGACGAATGTTTAATTATAAACATTAATCCTTCGGACAGCCACCTGCCGCCGATTGTTTATACGATTCCAAGTTCCAGTCCGTTTGTGACAACTCGTGTTTGCCACCAACATTCGCACACGACGCCACCGATACAAATGGCCTTGATACCGGCGATCTCATCGATCATCTTTTCCCCGCGATCCGAAGCAGCGCGAATTGCAATGCAAACCGAAAAGGTGCAATTTCCGCTCATCCTGTGCACTGCACCAGTCAACAACAGGCCGGCAACCGACGGCCGAAGAAACGACGAAGAAGATCGGCTTAAAGCAAAAGCCTAATTAGCATAATTTGCGCCCTTGCAGAAACCGGCGGCGGTGGTGGCGGTCGAGCGCACTTGCACCCATACTTGTGCACTCGATTCTTACATTTTAATCAGCACGACCACGGGTTGTGTACGGAGGCTTCCGAAACATATGGTCTCATTCTGCACACACGGTTCTGTTTCGCTGGAGAAGGATCAAAAGCCGGCGCCGCCGATGAGCACCCCACCTCAAGTGGGGTCAACATCGGGGGTCAGTCAGGGAAATTATAGGGCGCTTCGAGCTCGGCGTGGGTCCAGCTGCTGCTGCTGCTGACCAGCGACCTGCTTTCACGTGACAATCCCGTTCGTTCGAAATGCCTACGTGTGGGTTCGTGTGACATAACCTTCTAAAGCTAAACCATCCGGGATAAAGCACCGCGACATAAAAAAAAAATGCGCCGCCAACATAAAACAACGACGAGTTGACGTGCGAATGTGACAAATATTATTCGTTACATGTCATGGTGACACATGAATGCTGAACAGGGGATAGCAAAAAAACGGCAACTGTCGGACCAATTATCGTTCGTTTGTCAACCCTGTTCGGTGGGAGGTTATGTGACCCATATCAGCGCACATTTGCGTGTGCCGTTGTTGACAGGTGAAGAACAATACCGTGCGTAATTGTGGTTCCCTTTGTGCCGCATTGATGATGGACATGAATCTTTTAGTGCTAGATTTGTATTTTGGTTTTAATTGTTGAATAGATTAAGTGTTTCAGAAGGAGGCTTTGTGTGGCGGATTTTTTCCCTAAACGTTTCCTCTCATTGTGTCATGACGTTATATAATAATAGGCGGCTCTAGGTGTCATACAATAGGGGGACACAATCCCACCAGCATACCATAAGAAGTGCCTAACCACCTATTTGGGATATCGTCTCAACCTTATGTCATATGGTTGCACCATTTCAGATATCGTTCATGTACCCGATTATAAGGGTACTAAGTTTCTGAATATCACAACTTGTTTTAAATCTCAGATCTCCAAAAAATTGCAATATCCTATCAAGTTTTTGTTGGAATCCGATATTTCGAAAATAAAAATAAGTGCAACAATCTTGAAAATTCTTCTTACAACGAAAATTCAGAAGATTCAGAATTTTATTTTTTTTTCCAAATCTACAGTTCTAGGCGAAAAAGCACCCTTGAAACATTTCAAAAAATTGTAGCATGGAAACGGCATTTCCCGCGTCACTTTTCAAATAGACCAATCTACATTGATCGATTCTCTTCATCGACTCTCTCTTTCGTAAATAACTCGGCTTCAAAAACCTTTCCTGTCATCTTTTCTTGTATTAAAGGGTGTCCACAGTTAAATTGCATCACTTTCAAAAGGCTCGTGTAATTTTACACTGTGAAATTTGTAGTAGTTTTGAAAATATACGCGAAGGAACAGTGCGTGCGCAACAATTTGTTGCTCACTCACCTCAACAACCAACATCTTTCGCACCGAACCATCAGAAAGATGTTGGAAATCCAACAATCTACTGTTTCTCGTGGCATAACACTTTTCGAAGAACGTTTAACTGTCGATCGGAAGCAAGTGAGTGTAAGAACAAGTGTTACGTACTACATTGAAGATCACAAGCGAGTGGTTGCTACCTTCAAACGCAAACCCAACTATTCTGTTTGGGATGTCGCGAAAAAATTGCACCTGATAAAAAGTTTCGTGCAGAAACCCAAGAAACGAGCAGGGCTACATTCATTAAAGGTTCAGAAAGCACCAAACTGCAATGAACGACTGAATAGGACAGCTATAAGCTGTCAAACAAATGTTGACAAGACCACACTGCTGTATCATGGACGATGAAACATACGTAAAAGCGGGCTTCAAACAAATTCCGGGAAACCAGTATGTGACTGCGAAAGACAAGTTCAAGTCGCTATTGAAAATTTAGTCGATTATTGAATTTATGTATGGGCCCAAATTAAAGGAATTTAGACCGACATAACATCAATTTCCCCTGTATATATATATATTTGTTTTTACTGGATTTGTTTTCCGCCGATCTTGCTTTTCGTACTGAGTGCCAATGCTACCGACGCCAGGTAGGCAGCTTTACTTGCCTTTCGAAAGCGTGATCAGAGATATTATGCCTCAGAAAATCCTTGCGGCGCCAACTGGGATTGAAACCAGGCTTTTTGGGGTGAGAGGCAATTGAAATATTTTAAATCGTGTTAAATTTAAATGTTCCCTCATTTCACATCCGTTGAACCATTCTGAACGGCCACATCGTTGTAGTTATATCACAGCATTGCTAATAATGTAAATATCAATATCTTTTCCGGTACCATGGAGTCAACAAAGTGAAAGTGAAAGGAAAGCAGTAAAATGGAGTACATGCGATACGACAATGGAGTGATGCTCGTTTAAAAAATACCCGGAGATTAGCACTATCTATTTTCCGCGCTGGTGTTACAGTTTTATAAGACGTAACTAGGAACTCAAGATCATCATAGATAATGGACTTACGTCGAAACGACGTGGAACACATCAGAAATAACATGGGAGACTTTCGGGAGACTAGTAGTCATTCTGACTGGAGAAATATGAAACGTTAGAGAGATAAAATACAAGGGATTCCAAAAAAAGCAATCAACGGCGGCGGAAGAGCAGAATATGGTGAGAGCTGTCTAATTATCGTTTATAAATTTAATATCAAAATAAAACTAAATACGTGCCAGGTTTGAAAAGAATATTTTCGAACCTGAAAGTGTGTATGTAATATCAATATCCATTTGATAACGGTGATGTATACATGCGGGGCTTATTGTGAGTGAAAGCGACTTCGGAATGAGCGTGACTCTCCAGACATTCTGACATGGATTGCTGAATTGTTCGGGGTAATGTTTTCCCATGTGGAAAATGGTTATTGGGACTAAATAAGTAACACATCAAAAATTTAGATTTATTCGTTAACATTTAGAGGTGTACATAAGTCCAAGATGTCGAAAGATATTTCAGAGTCCTTCAAGAAACAGCAAGTGTCGAAGTTCCCCAGGAAATTCATGATTTGGCAGGCGATTTGTTTTTGCGGAAAATGGAGCAAGCCTTTCGTAACAACTACAATTGTAAGTGGCCAAGTCTACATGAATGAATGCCTGCTTCCGTTTCTCTAATCACAAAACGTTCCTACAATTTGTTGACCGGATCTAGCCTCTTGTCACTACACCAAGGACGTTCTGCAATGGGGTCAATTTTGTGCCGAAGGATCTCAATCCCCCAAATACACCGGAGTTGCGGCCGATCGAAAGATACTGGGCTATAATGAAGCACGAACTCCATATGCATCTTAAAGTTGTCACTACGGAGCAGGAAATGTTGAAATCATGGATAAAAGCAGAAAAAAAAAGTCCAAAACTTTATGGATGGAATTAAGAAGAAAGTTTGGTCATTTGGATTTGGTGAAGAAATAGAGTGAATTAAAGATAAGTAACCAAGCTTATATAAAGTATTACATTCACTGAAATTTCATGACAATCTGTTGCAAGACTTATTTGTGGCGAGTACTGCTGAATGATGCAATTTAACTGTGGACACATTTTAGATACTAGATTGTTGTTTCATCCATCGAAGTGTGAGTCGAAATTATCCCAAAATATTTCAACACGGTGGTCGAGAAAGTCGATGAAGAGAATCGATCAATGTAGATAGGACCTATTGCAAAGTGACGCGAGATTTCTGATAGAAATGACGTCTGGTATTCCCTTCATTTTCTTCACAATATGTAGAGCATTTTCAGTCCAAAACGCTAAAAAAACATGTCAGTTTAGTCTCGACCCCTTCCGCATTGCATGAAGCATTGCTTGTTTGCCAATAATCGCATTTTTTGTGTTAAAATTTTTTTTCTTCTCCAGAGTAACTTTATTCAAAAAATAGATTGTATTTTTCTAAAAATAATATGAAAATGATTGATCTGCTCAAAATGACATCTAAGCAAAAGATTAAATGCTCTTTGAGAAAAAAATTTTTACGAAAATATATAGACTTTTTTTCGAAGCAAGTAGCCAGCTTACAATCTTCACCAAATATAAGGGCATTACTTCAGCTTTCTTTGCAAAAAAAATATAAAAATCGAAGGTCAACGTTTATTTTTTCTAACAAGAATTTGTGAGTTTTTTCTTTAAGTGTATTGTTTTTCTCAAAAAAACATTTACTTACCTACAAGTTTGTCTCAGATGTCATTCTGATCAAATCAATCATTTTAATGTTATGATATTTTGAAAAAGTATAAGCCATTTTTTGAATACGCCCAGGGATGGAAAATCATTAACATTCATTTCGTGCATTCATTGAAATTCATTTGACTCTAACTTTTTTCATCAACAGAATACCTCAAAATGATGTATGAAGCTTTTGTAGCTTTTGATATTAACTACAACTTTTGTTAATAACTAAAATTTGATCCTCTTATGCATGACGAATTAGAGCTGGCAGAATATGTTATTGTTTTTCAGTAAATGCAATTTACATTCACTGAAAAACAATGGTGGGTTCTTATCGCTCTGATTCATCATGCATAAGAGATACAGATTTGAGTTGTTCACAAAAAAATGTAGCTAATATCCAAGCCTACAAAAGCTTCAAACACTATTTTACGGAATTCTGTTGAGGCAAATGAATGTAAATGAATGCACGAAATGAATGTAAATGGTTTTCCATCCCTGATTACGCCTTATTCAAAAGTTAATCTGGAGAAAAAAATCATATTTAAATGAAAAATACAACCATTGATAGTAGCGAATAAGTCAGTAATGTTTCATTCAAATCGGAAACACTCATGTCCTACCGGTTTGCGTTTTGGGCTGGAAATGCTCGGCTGTTAAGTCTTGAAATGCGCTCTAAAATTGTTTTCAAATTTCTAACCAATATTGTAATCAAATCCGCAATTATTGCCAATATTCCCTTCTGAATTTTCATAGAATTCTCATTTGAGTTGGTTTGGCATTCTACTAGGAATTGCATGAGAATACTCCGCGAAATTTGTGTTGAAACTCTCCTATGTACTCTCCTCAGAATTACAACCACCGAATACTTCTTAGGATTGCCTTGCAATTTTACTCAGAACCAGACCTGTCATGGTGGTTACTCATGAGTACTCATGAGTAACCAGCTCCGTAAACCGATTTGATTTTTTTTTTCATTCGATATGCGTTTCTGTTATAAAAGCTGTGCACCAAAATGCATAAAGGAAGTTTTGGCCATTACTGTGCGCTCTCAGGAAAGTCCGGAACTTTAGGGAAGGTGGAAGATCTTCAAGGGTTGGTTCCGAGAAATTCAGTTCAGTTCTATGAACTTTTGGAAATTCGTGATCTTAGATGAGAACTGCACGACAGTTACATTCACTTCAAGAACATTTCAGGATCTTTACATGACCATCAAGAAACTTCAGCAAACTTCAGGTAAGTTCAAAGATCTCTAGGAGCATTCAGAAAGCTTTGAAAAAGTTTTGAGAATTTCATGACAGTTCCATGAATATCCGGAAACTTGTGAAAACTTGAGGGAAGTCCCAAAAACTTCAGGTGCGTTCGATTATCTTCCTGCAGGAACTTTACAGATGTTGCAAGACCAAAATCCAGAAAACTTCAAAAAAGTTAAAAGACCCATAAACGTCATAAAAATAACGGGAACTTAAATAGAGTTCCAAGAACTTTAAAAATTAAGGTCCGTATCCACATTCATCCGGACACCTTCAAATCACTGTAACTGTTGAAATATTGCTCAAAGTCGTGAAAAATTTCGCTGAGGTATAACTGGGAGTCATTGATGAAAAAGACTATGATTGGTGTCGATGAAGAGAATCGATCAACGAGGATAGGCCCTTTTCAATATGTTATGCGAGAAATCCATTGTTCACGGTGGGCTCAAATCTTTTTCGGAGCGTTTGACGGTCGACAGGAAACCGATAAGTGATAAAAACATTGGACGTGCTGATCCTGTCTTGGACCAAAAGGTGAAGAGGATATTGAAGGAAAACCCGAATCTCTCTGCTCGTAAAATAGGAATGGCACCTGGTGTTGTCCAAAAATCAAAACAGCGTTTGGGGCTGAAGTCATATAAAGTAAAAACAGTTGCAAATCGCAACGACCAACAGAATTTGACAGCAAAATCACGGGCTCGACGTTTGTACTGCGAATGTTTGACGAAGTATTCATGCGTTGTTATGGACGATGAAACTTATGTCCTGGATGATTTCAAGCAGCAGGACGAAGAAGGCATCACAATTTCCCAAAAATACCTTAGGGGACTACGTAGACAGTTTTTTTTATTATTGACCCCCCCCCCCCCCTCCAGCGTAGACAATTGTCCAAGGTTGCAAAGACTCATTTCAGCTAAAACAATGTTTTTCTAAATTATGAAATAATGAGATGCCATGATCAAATTTTGAATTGGTAGGATACAAGAAGAGGTTGCAAAGAATGTGTTTGACATATTAAACCTGTTTATTTCACTTCATGAGAGTCACAATCAGCGATTTTTCACAAACTCACTCACTCACTCACTCACTCACTCAGCGATCAGCAAATCGCTGATTGTGACTCATAGAAAGCAAAATTTACAGGTTTTATGTTTCCAACGCATACTTTGTAACCTCTTCTTGTAAGTAAAACAAGTAAAACATGCCATCATACCATCTTTTGGTTTTATTATTCCGAAAAACATTATTTTAGCTGAAATGAGTCTTTGCAACCTTGCAATTGTCCATACATTTTTTTTTAAGTTGTATGGACCGTGGACAATTCCAACCCCCCCCCCCCTAACATGTCTACATAGTTTATGGATAGCTCCTTATTTGGCAAACAATTTGCACGTGTGGTCGAAAGCGTAAATCTTTCGTCACTACAGGTACAAGGAGATTTACCAGAAAGAGTGGCTGCAGAAGCGATTGCTACCCTTCATCAAAAGCTACAAAGGAAACCCTTTGTTCTGGCCCGATTTGATATCATGCCATTATGTTAAAACTGTGATGGAGTGGTACGAAGCAAATCAACTGAATAGTGTACCAAAACCGCAAATCTACCAATTTGTTCAGAGTTACTTATAATCGAGAGATATTGGGCGCTGATGAAGCGGAAGCTTTCTGGAAAGAAACAAGGAATCAAAGATATCAAACACTTCCAACAAATTTGGACAAAGACGGCCACCACAGAATCTGAGGAGTCTGTACAAAACCTAGTAGATGGAGTTATGCGCAATGTTCGAAAATTTTATGCAAATACCGAATAACTATGTTCGTGAATTTTTAATCATATCCCATGAATCTTAAATAAGCAACTACAATTGAAATGTAATGCGAAATTTTGTATTTTACTTAAGTTTTTATGTGTCCAGATAATTGTGGGTACAGACCTTATGCACTGAAAATGTATTTTCGTTATTTCTCTGAAAACCATTTCGTAAAAATGAATATCGTACATACAACACTCTTTCATAAATGGTACGTAACATTCGTTTTTCCTGTCATGTGGCGCAATGTCAATATTACGCCTTATTCGTATAATATACAAATACATCTTCGTACAATCAAACCAACAACTGCGCTTATTGTCTCCTAAAGTGCTGATTGTGTGTTGGAGATGGGACATTTTTTTTAGAAATATTGTCGGTTTGACCAATACATGCAAGCTACAACAATAAACCAAATTACTCGTCGCGGTGGTTTTATGTTGGAGAAAAAAATACATGCAAGCAGCAGAAAAAGCAAGCGAAATCGAATTACCATTCCATGAGTACTTCTTATTTGCCTATAGCTTTATCTTTCTTCATAGCATAGATAGAGCGATGGATAAAGCACAGATCTAATGATCGCAAGGTACATGAGTCAAGTCCGATCTGAAGCCTATTTTTATTTTTTGTCATATTTATTCCTTCCAATGATGAAGTTATTTTTACCCATCCTCACTAACACACTCCACATTTTTCGGTTTCCACAACCAACACTTGTGGACCGCTGGTTGGGTGTAGCGATAGCGAGTGTGGCAGTTCTAACGAAACTAGCTCCATACAATGTACAAATCCATTTCGTTGCAGAAAACAACGAATAAATTCGTAGAACAAACGAGCGATTTCGTTGTATAAACGAAATTTTATTTTCAGTGTGTTAGTTCCAGTAGCATCAGGAAAATTGCGAGAACTTTCAGTAAAATTTGAGAATTTAATGGAACTTCCATGAATTTAAAGGAATTTCCTATTATGATCTTTATGGTATGTTCCGATAGCTTCAGGGTAGTTCCATAGATTTCAGGAAAGTTTCGTGAACTTCAGCGAAGATGCAAGAGCTTCAGAGCAGTTCTATTAAATTCAGGAAAATTGCAGGAACTTCAGGAGCTTCCGTTGCAAGAATTTCAGTTGAGTTTGAAAATCTTATGGGAAATTACCTATCTTCGGGCTGTTCTGACAATTCACCGCAGTTTCATTATTACCAGGCAAATAGCAAGAACTGTTTAGGACTTTCAACAAATGATGACAATCTAGCGAACATTAGGAAGTTTAGAGAACAACAAAATCAGCAGAAATCGTCGTGAAGTTTAGAGGTCTTTATGGCAGATTTATTAATATCTGAACAATTCCAGCAACTTCATCAAAAGAGTAGTGAGAACTCTAGGAAAGGTAAGGGAACTTTAGGGTAGTTAACAACAATTATAGGAACTTCGATGAAGTTCTGAGTAATGAAAAGAAATAGTGAGGACTTTGAAGAGGTTTCATGGACAGACTACGGGATAGTAAGGATGGATACTTCTCTACAATGCCAGGCTCTTCAGGCAAGCTACGAAAAAATTTAAGTTGTTTCCATTACCTTCTATTAAATTGCAGGATCTTTTAAGAAGTTATTAGAACTTCCCAAAAACGCGTTTTAAGATAGCTTCGTACCATTACTTCGTATGTAATGGGACAAATCGTTTGGCTGTTTTTCCAGAACAAAATTGTTTAGTTCATGCAGTAAAACGAAGCCATGGGTGATTAGGTAACATTTTCACTGAAAACTCCATTTTGACAAAAACGTAAATGATGATTACGATGAGCGGCAGTGCAGGAGCGTCAAGAAAACTTCAGAGAAATTCAGAAAACTTGAGGCAAATTGTAAAAACTTTAGAGAAGTTCCAAGTACCTCAGGGAAGACAGTATTATCAGGGTAGCTCAGAGATCTTAATACTATCACGATAAATTCAGATTTTAAGAGATGAACCAGCCCAAAGCTGAAATAGCAAAAAGTAAATAACTCCAGGCACGTTCAGACTTTCGGGCATGTTTCAAAACCTTGAACGTTAGTTGCGATGAATTCAGGACAGCATCATAAACGTCAGTCTAATTTTGAGAAACAACAGGTTCAAGAAATTTCAGGGCAGTCCAGAGAAGTCCTGAAAACTTTAGAAATATCTAGACGTAATGTGTGAATTTCAAAGAAGGTCAGAGATTTTCAGGGAAGTTGAAAGTATTGTAGCACTGTTACATTTATTTTAAGGCAGTACCAAGAACTTCAAAAGAATTGCAAGAACTTCAGGATGGCTTTGAGAACCTCAGGGCAGCTCATTTAACTTCAAGGAAATTTCAGGAACATTTAAGAAATTCCATAAAATTCAGAGAATTTCCGAAAACTTCAGCAAAGCTACGACTTCTTCAAAGAAGTTTCATTATTTTCATAGATGTTCCTTGTATTTCAACGAAGCTCAGGGATCTTCAGAACAGTTCAATTAATTGATTGCAGGAACTTTCAAGAAGTGCCAAAGAACTATGGAATATCCCGAGGATTTCAGAAATGTTCTGATATTTTCAGTTAATATGTGAGGCCTTCTAGGAAGCTTCATGAATGTTAGGAAAATTGTTGGAACGCTTCAGAAGATACGAGAACTACTTGACAAAATTGGAAACGTATGAGAAAATTCGAGAATTTCTTGATAATTTAAGAAACATCAGGAAAGTTTTGAGATTTTAATGGAAGTTCCATCCCAATTATGGGGTATTCAGTATTGGTCAAAGAACTTCAGGGCAGTTCAAATATCTTCAGGAAAATAGCGTCAACTTTAAAAAAAACTTCTGAGAAATGCAGGTTAAGAGAACACTATTGAAGTTCAATCTATTGAATTAATCAAGCTACGAAAGCTTCTGAAAAGTCTAAACATTCGGGTAAGTTTAAAGATCTTGAAGAGTTAGTCATTTTTATTTGACGTTCAGTCTTCTAGAATTTTTTTATTTCAGTTTTATCATAGTCAACGTTTCGGTTGGGATTTTCATCGGAGTTAGTTTTAGTTTAGGACCGTAAAGAGTTTTGAGCTGAACGAAAGACGGTACATTTTTATATACTCTGTAGAAGACCAAAAATAGTATTTTTAAGTTTTATGGCGAGTTGATAGCAAAGGAGTTTACCCGTACCCTAGTTTTAATTATAGAAAATCAAATTGTGTGTACATTCTAAAATTAAAATATGAAAAATCAGTGAGTAACTAGCTCCAAATTTACCATGACAGCACTGCCCAGAACTATCTTGAAATTCCCAATAGACGTCAATGAAGTTATCCCTTAAATTTTTTTAGAAACCTAAAATATGTCGTTTGGCGCATTTCCAGACTACCCCCTCCTCCACTTGCGTAACGTAATATTTGAATGGTCCCTAACGATCCCGCAAAAACGCTGTTTCCCTCAAATCCGGTCGATACAAAACAGAGTTTTTTTTTGTTGATTCTGGAAAGACCCAACCTACCTAGCGGCTAAAGAACTGTTTAATCAACAGCAACGAACTGATGATTTTATTTTGAAAATTTTAATAATCGGCTCCGTACAGCTAACGCGATTGAGCCTTCAAAGGTATAGAGTTGATAGTTCCGTTAGAGTACGGCAGTGTGAAAATTGTATATAGAGAGTAGAAAGCGAGCAAGGACAACTTTTTAGGAAGGTACAAATCGGTTTGATCATTTCTCTTTATTAAACTCCCCCGTTGGAGAGGGATGGTGAGGGGTTGTTGTCCTTGCTCGCTTTCTATTCTCTATATACAATTTTCACACTGCCGTACTCTAACGGAACTATCAACTCTATACTTTCATCTCCTCATCTATCGTATAAAAATTACGACTTTAGTCTGTTATTTGAAATAAGCATCTTCAACTATGTTAATCTGAAGATAAGTCCAAAGGGGTTCCAATCAAAATACCTATTTTTCATTAGATCTAATTATGTGGATAATTCCAGATAAGTTTATAATTTATGAAAAGTTCATTGTTAATTTTTGAGAAAATAGAATTTCAACCTTGATTTGGTTCTTCCATCAAGATCAAACAACCCCCCGTGTTTTTTTCTTCAAATGCTCAAACAATCAAGATGTATTGTCCTAGTCCAAAAGCAAGTCTTTGTGTCCTTACCGCATGCAATGGCGAGTCACACGAAAATGGAGACATTCCACTGAAACACTTGCTGAAATCTGTCCACCGAGGAAAAAACTCCCCTGACACACGCAACTCCACATTCCACTCCTCATACACACACACACACATTCCTGAGAACATGGCCGCCCGAAAGCTTTACGGAGTTGGGAGCGGAAGCGACTGTCAGCTAAAACGTTAAGCTCGGCGGGAAAATTTACGACTCACCCAACCGTCCGCCCTTGTGCGGCGACGGATTGCAGGTACCTGGTAAGTGTTGGCCCAACCCGGTTGACCAATAATCATAACCCCTCTCTCTCTCTCTCTCCATCGCTCTCGGTTCGCGCTTATCGGGGTCGTAAAAATCTTAGATTTTCGTCACCGTCACCGTTGACACGCATTGCCGAAATTGTACCTACCAAGTCACTGAGTTTTCCCTTTCAACCGTCGTCGTATGGTAATGGGGGGAGGGGGCAAGTGGCAAGAGCCATAAATCTAATTTAATAAAATGTCCACCCGATTCGTGCCGGGACCTAATATCTCTATCCACCTCTCGCGATAGGTCCTCGCCACCATCCGACCGTCGCCGGTCGCCGGAATGAGTTATTAAATTAAATCACGTGAAGTCGATGAGGCCAACTAACGAAGGTTCTCGGGTAGGCGTGGCACGAGTTAATATGAGGTGCAGATTTTCGATTTTCAACAGAGGGATTAAGCGCGACACAAACACACACACACACACACACAGTGTGTCGTTCGCCGTCTAATGACTTGATTTGTGTGATAGTTTCCCGGGCTCTCAAAGTTATGCTAATCCGCGCAGCAAAAGGTTAATACCGAAAAGGAGGTGAAAATGGGCTGCGAAGCTGCTTGATGGCTGTGTTTGGGGTGAAAAATGCTCCGGGTTGGTGACGCTGGTGATGATTGCAATGTTCGACGACGCTGGCGATGTGACGTCACCTTTGGACAATCGCACACGTAAAAAGTCAAAAGTCATTTCCGTCTGGTTTTCGGGTCATTTCGATGCTATCTCGCCCCCTCAGCTCGTCCGACTGAAGTCGCTGTGCGGTTGGTTGATGCGCTTTCATAAAGAAGAAAAATATGACCGACCCAGTAATGAATTAGCCTGGTTTTTCACCTCGAGCAAGCAGTGAGCTGACTTCGTGCGTGGAGTGCATTAACATTTTTCTTACGAATCGTCACTCGACCTTATCGCAAATTATCGCACCTGGGTGCGAAAGAATGAGGGTAATTTTTTGACATTCACTACTTGGTCGGTCGGTCGGTAAGTATGCATGTGAACAAAATAGCGCAAATATTATTGAGCGGTGGTTGCACTCGACTTTCTGCATAGCTTGTGGCCCACTGACGGACGGTTGATTGACAGAGGTATGTCGAGAGAGCATGTTGATCAATTAGTTGCTGACAGACGAACGGATTCTTATCAGTGGCTACCTGGTATGCGAAAGAGAGCGATCAGGTAGGTCAAAGTTACGCAGCTCAGTTGCCCCGGCAACCGAATGTAAATAGCTTTGCTCTGTTCAGTGTCTTCATTAATTAAAAGCTCATGCATTCCCCTGCTTGCCGGCGTCAAGGTCGGTGCAAAGTAATAAAACACACATTGTAATACCGTCCGGCAAGTAGCTTCCCTCGTAGATAACTAATTCCGCAGGACACGCACCGTCAACTGCCTGCCTGTAACCCTCGGAAACAGTAACAATAAAACAACAATCGAAAAAAAAACGAGAGCGCGCCGCTGCAAAATTGCAGCAATTCTTGTTTATTGCGGAAATCATTTGCAACGGCAGAGAACATTCTGCACATAATCATAACCATCATTAAGATAATAGCACACATTCCCAGGAGCATTAAACTTCTCCCCCTGCACTGCCTATTGTGCAGTTCTGTTTTATATCGACAAAATCCGGTCGTTGCAACATTGATAGACGCACTTACTCTCACTCTCTCAACTTTAAACAACCGCGATTGCCCGACACATTGCTCATCTAACGCAAAGTAATTGAATCTTAAATGAACGGCTAAAGTGATAATGAATCTAAGTCTGATTAGCAATTCAAATCGCACGGCTCAATGTTCGTACATACACATGCAGCTACGTAGTTCCTATACAGGTATGCTGTTCTCAAGTGTATTAGGGAAAAACTTACCCTTCTTTATATGGCAATCCATCTCGAATGGCCACACACACGGTTGGCACACTCTAGACGTGTGCGCCGATGGCCACGGGAACGACACTTTGGCTATTCTGAGATTATTAAAGCGTTAAACAAATAGAAGTGTGAATAATTTGATCATATCATATTTGATGAATAATTATCATCCGTAATGGTGCCCTTTATGTTGTCAAGATCAGTACTTTAAAAAGGATAACTTTTGAGGTAAGACAAGGCGTCTTCAAGTTTAAGGAAAAGGATTTACTAATGTCCACAACAGGTACAGCAAAGCATCACATAGACGCCCCCTTACTCGCTTATTTAGGGATAGAAGGAAACAACGAGCCGCCGCAGCCAACTAAAGCTTGAACCGAGTACCTGGGAAACCCACAATATCCGTAGCAATAGCAGCCGAGTTTAGTTTTTGAATATTGTTGCATTTATAAATGCATTTTATGTTATAAACTGGAATAAATTTATTTTGTACTAAATGGATGGATCCCACCATATTTTGAACCGGATCCTGTTATTTTCCAAATATAATGTAATTTTTGCTGACCACCTACTTTCACTCCTTTTTCTGAATTCTGTACACTTCTTCCATTCAAAATACCGATCCCATATATCAAACTTCCACTACCATGATCTTTGCGTTTCACTTCCCTTCTGGACTCCTGACCAGCTTTGCCAGAATGTTTTAAAACTTATCGGTATCAAAGGTTTTAAAAAATCGGTATTTATCGGTATTTAATATTTTAATTAATTTAATATTTCTGCCATTTTTGAAAGCGCAAATTTTGACTTTTGAACTATGATCGAAAATTTCCGGAAGAAAACTCCGGGGAATGTTTGAATTAACTTCTGGAGGAAGCTGAAAACAACATCCAGAGAAAGAAGAAAGAAACTTTCCTGGAGGAAATTTTAGGAAAGTTCTGAGAGAAGTCGGAAAAAACATCCGCCGAACTTCCAAGACGTAAATTGAGAAACTTCTGGCAAAAGTTAAAAGAAACTTTTAGACAAAAATCGGATTTCACATTCAAAGGAAGGCAGAAAAGTTTCGGAAATCGGAAGTAAATTCAAGAAGTAGCTCGGAAGTAAAAAAAAAAAAAAACAAGTGGACAAAATTTCAGAACAAGACGAAATAAATTTCTGGAAGAAGTTTAAGTGAACTTCCTGGAGAAGACGGAAGAAACTTCCTGGAGACGCTGACATAAACTTCCTAAGGTAGATTGGACAAAAAAAGTTCTGGAGGAAGTCGGAAGCCAGAGCGCTAACGGAACAGTCGAAAGAAATAAGGACATAATTTCGGAAGAAAGAGCTCTTGGGTGATGTTCTAATTATCCAGAAAATTTTCCAAATGCATAAAACATCCCTGAAGACCCCGCAATGCCTTTGTTTTTGGAAGGGCTGTTTTGGAGTACTCTGATCATTCAAAATGTTCTCACAATGTGCTAATGTTCATGTAACTTCCTTTGCGTTTCTTAAATTTGCATGAGCCCCTCGGAACATTGCTGAAGTTTTGGGAAATTGCCTGAGTTTCTCGGAACTCCTTTAAAATTTCAGCGATTTCCCTGAAGTTTATTGATCTGTCCTGATGTTCTCGGAGCTTCCTAAAGTTCTCTCAATTCTCCTGAAACTTGTTCTGAAAACCATTAAATTTTCCAGAAGTTCTTTGGGCTTGTGAAATATCCAAAATATTCGCTGGACTTTCCTGAAATTTCCGGTTTTAGAATTTTAACAGAAGCTATTGAAACATTCTTTAATTTATCGAAACTTACTCAAAAGTCTGGACATTTCTGAAGTTTCAGAACTTCTTAAAAGTTCCTGCAGCTAGTGTTGATCCGCAATCAAAATCTGGAAGCATCCCTAAAGTTCCGGGAAAGTTAAAAAACTGGCAGGATAAGATGGATCATTCGAGCGAAGACTGAAGAAGCCCCCGGAATTACCAGAAAGAGCCATCGACTGTTTATCGGTTCATGGGTAGCCAAAAACGATGAGGAAATTGAAACATTAATCGAAAGAGTATCCATAAGACATTTTTAAAGATGATTTTTTTTTTAATTTTAAAGGCCCAAAAAATTTGAGTTTAGTTTAGTTTTCTTTATTAACGAGATTTTCGGCCTTGGGCTCAAAAAAAAAGTTACAAGTCTTTCACAATAATTTTCTCCGAAATTCGAGCACGGACAGGCAATCATAATTTTGATTATTTAAATAATATAAATAATACAATATAAATAAAACCTCAAAAATCGGTATTCCGCGGAACCTTATCTGTATATCGGAATCTAGTTCGGAAATCGGTATGTCTGGTAACGCTGCTCCTGACTTCTGAAGCCACGGATTACATAAATACCAGGCTAGCTCATAAGAGAGTAAACATCCACCGAAGTAGGCCGAAGTGACGTCATCAAAATCGTTAAAGTAAATCAAGACCAACAATTGAAATGGCTTTAACTCCATTTTGTAAACAAACCTTGTAAGGCCATTTTCTCTCGAACCGAAACCTTCATTTGCAAACCTTCCCCTACCTGTTCATTATGTTGGTTTGCCTTCGCGGACTTCGGTTCGCGAGAAAATGGCCTTACAAGGTTTGTTTACAAAACGGAGTTAAGGCCATTTCAATTGTTGGTCTTGAAATAATACAGAAGGGAACATTTTTTACTCGATACCAATCAAACCCAATCTACAATAGGCGAGACTAGCAAAAACACCCAGCACCAACACTCCGATGGAAACAATAGCGCACAAGAATCGACGGATAGTGAATCGGATGAATTTCTAACCATCACCAACAAACGAAGGCTGTCAACGAAACAAAAACACAACAATGCGAAACGATATGTTACGAACCAGGGTGGCCAGATTGATGAATCAACAGAAAATGTAAATTCGATGAAAGAAAAAGAAGCCGAATAGTCAGTTCCGGACTCACCAGTCAAGACGGGGAGCAAAAATAAGCAGCTAGGAAGAAAGTGAAAAAAAAAATGAATTTGAATTAACAGTATTTCCATATATTCTTTTCCAGAGACGAACCAGCCTACGGCTGAAAGTCTCTTTAATAAAGAAATCAAAATCAAATCATTTTTTCGTAGCTCGTGCCTCACGGGATTTGAATTCATCCGGGTTTTGGCACATGGTGGCAAACCCGGAACTCAAGCAGCTTTAAGAAATGTTGTAGAGGATCCTGATAGCTTCGTGTTCCGGCAGCAGGTCCTTTTCCCTAACATCGAACATCTAACACATCTTGAGCATTGGAGCCGGTCCCTTCGCGGTGTTTTCTTCCGGTACCCGAGGAGATCCTACGAGGTGGAAATAGGGTTGGAATCGAGGGGGGCGACACATCTAAATCTCAGTTTTAGATTCTCAATAAATCTCACACTAGCGAATAAATCTTCAAACAATCTTCTTTCATTTCTCGCATTTACTTGCATCGCATGCATCATCTTTTTGCAGGAAAGCTTCAAAATCGTGATAAATCTTCTTTCTATCTACTCAGCGTACGCGCAGCTAGCCACAGCAAAACTCAATATTTCCTGCATCGTAGATAGAGTCGTCCCCCTCGGTTGGAATACCGTTTCTTCGACAGAAATTTGATGGGACTCCAAAAATCATCACCCCATAGCTTTTTAAACCGGCGATTTCTTTGCTGTTGTATTTTCCATTAAATACATATAATGTTATCGCGATCTTTATCTGACCGCATATGTATAATTTTCATTAGAAAAGTTTGAAAATTGATGTATATTGACAATGAAAACTTTTTTGTTTATTTCAACGATTCTGATGACGTCATACAAAACATGACAGGAGCGTGATAGCTAGCCTGGTATATGTAAGCCGTGTTCTGAAGCCACCCTTCATTTTCAAAATTCCCTGGTCCTAACAGTATAACATTTCTTTCGCTTCCACTGTTATTCTACAACTACGATATTGGAATTCACAAACCCTTCATAACTAATTAACCCTTCCTTCACCCCCTCCTCGTAACGGCAACACTTTGTTTCTCCTAAATAAAAAAAAACGCTTCTCAATTTTCCACTAAACTAACAAACGACCAATTCAACGCCACCAAAACACTACTGATAACAAGGGGTAGGTCACTCTGCCCACCAATCTTGGGTCATCTTTTCTGTCAGTGTGCCGCTATTGTGGTGGAGGTGAACCACGGAGGTGTGCCGGTCATAGAGCAAGCTGCGTATTTCTGACATCTTGAATGTTTTGTTTTGAAATCACAAGGATAAATCGGATTGAGAATGACGCAGGAGGTGGCGGGTGTGTGGAATGTTCGTGTTTTGTGTTCATAAAATAATAAAAGTACTGTGTTTTAGACCAGAAAACCAAGCCTTTCGTGATGTGAAAAGCAACAGAACATTGTTGGAGACTGACAAGAGAGGATGATGAATATGACTTCTTTAGTTTGTTTTGTGTGAGTTGCACTTGGAGTTGCAGCGTTATTTGAATTAAGGGTGCTAATGGGGTCTGATTAACTGCCTCTTTCTATTGAGCTCACTCTAGAACCACCATTTCGTATTTAGATCTATAAGTGAACCGAGAAGTGAACTGCTGTTCTGATTTCCTCTGATATATTCTATTAGAAGATGTACCTGAATATACAGTCCAACAACACGTATTGTTGTGAACAGTTTCAATGACAGTTGTCCAGCAGTGCTCCCATTTTATTTACAATACCTACGAGATTGTGCGAGATTGGTAGCTGTAACGATGAGCAACGCGAAGAGCGAGCAATCAGCGATCATAAAATCGCTAGTTGTGACCTTCTGAAAGCAAGATTGACAAATTTTATATGTCATATACAATCTTTACCATCTCTTCTTGCATCTTACAAATAAAAATTATCATTTTAGTATCCCATTGTTTCATAATAACGAAAAATAGCATTTTAGCTGTAATGAGCAATTGCAAGCCTGAATATAATTTTATTTTAATGCAAATGATCATACTTGGAATGGTTGGTATGGGAATTACTATGGGAAAAGTCAGCTTTACGTTCTCAACGGCCTAGCAGTTTGCCACAGTAATTTACGGAAAAGCTTGCTATCTGTTCATATGTGAAATTTTATCAGCTACAACTTTGCTCAAGACCACTTATCGATTAGACTTTACGCAAATACACTACATAACCAATATAGTTCACTCTTTTGTTTTTCCGGAGACGCTATTTTCAGAAGTTTGAAACTCAACTTGTTAAAAAATTAATGTTGTATTCCCACTGGTATCTACAGGCTTAAGCAATGTGCACACGATTTTTCATTGATTATAATTAAGGTAATAGAATTCGATTTTTCATTCGTAATAATTGCAACTCACTCACCCCTCGACTGTAATCAAATGCAGGTTGGTTGCCTTCTCTGGTAGCCCTTTGGTACTCATTGGGTATTTTCTCTTAAATATTTGAGTAGAAGTACTTTAGAGTGTATTGTTTATACTGTATTTTTTCGCTTGTTGGAAGAAATAGCGTCACCCGAAAAGCAACGTCGCAAATTGATTTTGCGCAAGCACCTGGAAAATACTCAACTCTCTCATCGGGACATCGGAAAACAACTCGGAATCGTGCAGTCAACGGTGAGTCGTGTGATTAAAGGGTGATACGGTCAAAATTTGGTCAATATCAACTTGACGTATTTCTTTCAATTTTGCATTTAAAAAACCTGAACACCCCTCATTTTGAAGGTGTGTGTGTGTAGAATGTTGCTCCTATTTTGATTTTGGAATTCACTCTTCAGTTGTCAAAATGCCGTCCAAGCAAGAAGAGCAGCGTATCAAAATTTTGCTCGCGCATCGCGAAAATCCGAGCTACTCGCACGCAAAGTTGACAAAATCGCTAAAAGTTGCCAAATCAACCGTTACAAATGTAATTAAAGTGTTTGGGGAACGTTTGTCGACAGCCAGGAAGTCTGGATCGGGGGGAAATCGAAAACCGGAAGCCGCTGAGACGACAAAGAGAGTCGCCGGTAGTTTTAAGCGAAACCCTAACCTCTCTCTCCGAGATGCCGCAAATAAGCTGGGTGTATCGTCTACAACCGTGCATCGAGCCAAAAAACGAGCCGGACTATCGACTTACAAGAAGGTAGTGACTCCAAATCGCGATGATAAACAAAATACGACGCCCAAAGCGCGATCCCGGAGGCTGTACACGACGATGCTGACGAAGTTTGACTGCGTGGTAATCGACGACGAAACCTACGTCAAAGCCGACTACAAGCAGCTTCCGGGACAGGAGTTTTATACGGCAAAAGGAAGGGGAAAGGTAGCAGATGTTTTCAAGCACATGAAACTGTCAAAGTTCGCAAAGAAATATCTGGTTTGGCAAGCCATCTGTACCTGTGGCTTGAAAAGCAGCATTTTCATAGCTTCCGGGACTGTCAACCAAGAAATTTACGTGAAAGAGTGTTTGAATAAACGTCTGCTGCCTTTCCTAAAGAAACACGGTTGTTCCGTACTGTTTTGGCCGGATTTGGCATCTTGCCATTACGGTAAAAAGGCCATGGAGTGGTACGCCACCAACAACGTGCAGGTGGTTCCCAAGGACAAGAACCCTCCCAACACGCCAGAGCTCCGCCCAATTGAGAAATACTGGGCTATTGTCAAGCGGAACCTAAAGAAGACCAAAAAACTGCTAAGGGCGAGCAGCAGTTCAAGGCAAACTGGCTTTCTGCGGCGAAGAAGGTGGACAAGGTGGCTGTACAAAATCTGATGGCAGGGGTCAAGCGTAAGGCCCGGCAATTCGGATTTGGAAAAGCGGAAGCCTAACTGAATATTTTTCCTGAATTTTATACTAATTGAACTTGAAAAAGAAATTTAATTTGATTTTTTAAATAAACGATTTCACCGATTTACACGCGTTTTCCCTTGACCAAATTTTGACCGTATCACCCTTTAAACGTCACTACGAAACTCTGAGCATCCAACGGAAGGAGAAATGCGTTCAGAATGGATGTTCTATTAGTGATCAGGATCACAAGCGTGACGTGAAAGCGTTTAAGCGGAATCCCAATGCTTCTTTCAGGGATGTGGCCGAAAAGTTGAATCTGTCCAAGTCTTTCGTTCAGAGAGCCAAGGACCGGGAGGGACTGCATACGTACAAAGTGCAGAAGGTTCCAAATCGTGACGAACGGCAAAATACGGTGGGAAAGTCACGGGCCCGGAAACTGTACACCCAGATGCTGACGAATCATGGATGATGAGACTTACGTCAAGGCGGACGTCCAGCAGCTTCCGAGGCTACTGTCCTTCACCGCCCAGCACAAGTTTGATGTTCCGGAGGAAGTAAGGAAGCAGAAACTTTCAAAGTTTGCCAAGAAATGCATGATTTGGCAAGCGATCTGCTCATGTGAGAAACGGAGTGCGCCGTTCGTGACTACCGGGACTGTAAAAGGGGAATTCTACCTCAAGGAAAGTCTACAGAAGCGTCTGCTTTCTCTGTTGAAGCAACACGAGGGCCTTACGATCTTCTGGCCGGAGCTTCGTGCCACTGTTCAAATGTTGTCCTGGAGTTGTAAGAAGCCAACGGGGTCACTTTCGTACCCAAGGAAATGAACCCCCCTACCAAAATACTGGTATATTATCAAGTAGGCACTACGGAAGCATCCCAAGGAGGTCAAATCTAAGGAAGACATGAAGAAAAAGTGGGTTTCCGTACAAAAGAAACTGCAGCCAGATGTTGTACACAACCCAATGAGTAGAGTTAAGCGTAAGGTGCGAGCGTATGGTTATGGTATTGATGTTGAATTAAATAAATATGCCAAAAGCTTACTAATGGGTTATCATTTATTGTCTGAAAGTTTAAAAAGAGTCGGTCAACTAGTTAATTTTCTACATTGTTATTTTCCGTGATGAATTAATAACTAATTATCCTGACGTTCAATTCAAATGCCTTCTTGAACAAAGTTGTACCTGCGTACACATTAGTACAGATAGCCAACCTTTCCGCAGATCATTACACCGGAACACTAGACCTATGAGATCAAAGGTTTCACTTTCCTAATAATAATTCCCATTTAATCTTCAAAGGGCCAGTGCAGTATGAGTTCGCATCCAAATGAGTTCAAATTTTAAGAGAATTACCAGGACCGGATTTGAAATCGATTGGGCTTGGTTGATCAAAATCGATAATTTCAACCACTCTCAAGTGTATACATATGACCTGAAACTTATAAACAGATTAACATTGAATCGGCTGGAAAAAGACAAAATTCCCACGATGGGTTGCGACCCACCCGGTGGGTTGACCAGCGCCTTTAAATGTGGAATTTAAATAAATTATTACAAATTCAAAAATAAACGTTTGAAAAATATTCATTGCGCCCATCACATACAAACAGTTTGATATTATTTGGGTCACTTTATGAAAGCTCACGAGCTCCTGTTCAGACAGGTACCTACATCTCCAAAAGCAGTAAGGATTTTTCTTCACTTCCGCAATGATTAAGTATTGAAAAAATCCAACGAATTAAAAAAAAATCTGCCAGAAAATTGCAGGAACTTTAAAGAAGCTCTGAGAAATTCAAAGCTTTGACATCTTCAAGGATGTACCAAGAAAATTAAGGAATAGCTAAAATATTTAGAGAAGTATCAACACATTTCTGGGAAGATCCGTTGACTTCAGGAAAGTCCAGAACATTGAGGAAGTTTAAAGATCTTTAAGGGTAAATCCCGAGTGCTTCAGGGCAGTTCCATAAACTTCTTGAAAATTTCGTGAAGTTGATAAAGATCAGATATGTGACACACCAATCAATTACAACCTCTTCTTGTATCATACAAGTACAAAACATCATCATAACATCGAATCATTTCATAATGCTGAACCTTCTTTTTAAAGTAGTAAACGAATAAGTAACTACGGCGATATACCACGTGGACAGTTTAGAATGGGAGGAAGATTAATGATTGTTCAATGCTCATAAAATTAAAAAAAAAATGATGAATGTCCACGCAGGGGGCCGAGCACTTACGTAAGGATTTAATTGATATTTTAACGGCAAAATAACGTGCCTATGGTTATTTGTGCTCTCAGAACTACCCTGCAGTTTTTGAAAGTTCTTTGAAATTTTTGTAATATACATGAAAATCTCAGAACTTTTTGATGGTTTCTGAAAATTTTCGGATGTTTTTGGAACTAACATAAAGTTTTCCAAACCTTGAAGTTTCTGGATGTTGTTCTTGGAACATCTGTAATGTTCCTGCATTTTTATGTTAATCTGATCTTATCGATCTCTAAACTATTCAGAAGTTTTGTCGAAGCTCTTGGGCCTTATTAAGGATGTCACTACACGGTGATAAGGAAGTGATATTCAGAATAAGAGCCACGATTGCCGAACAAATCAAATGGGAATCATTTCACCGTGACGACAAGTGACTAGTTTTCACCGTGAAGTGACATCCGTAATAAACCCCATATAGGCAATTTCGCACGCTTTATGAAGAGTGAAACACATTCTTGTTGTAGCTTGCAAGTGCTAAATATCATCATAAATCATTTGACTATTTCATAATTCCGAACAACTTTTTTATTATAGCAAACAAATGGCCAACTCAGGTTAAGATGTTGTAAATTATTTTAAATACTGTAACACTAATCTCACTCACAGTTTGTAATCAATCTTCTTAACAAGTTTAAGTTCCCAGCAAACAAGTTAAGAAGTTCTTTAACAATTCATTTGGTCACAATAAACACATATTTACACACCCGGCGGATTACATCACACATACTATTACAGTAAAGTACAGATAAAAGTAATTTTACTCCGGATTACATATACTAACCCATCCCGTCCAACCGAATGCACTGAGTGAACCGGCTCACCAGTCTAGCCGCACCTTAACCACCAATTTGCACATGATTTCCTCTCTTCGCCAGAATGAGCACACGCACAGGCATCTCAGCCATACTGAGCCACGAGTGAGCTGGGAGGTTTCTCGTTGCCATCGTAGGCCTCTCTACCTAGCGATTTTGTTTTTGCCGTGCAGTTATCTTCTACAGGCAAAGCAGGCGGGGTGCCGCAATTTCTCCAGCACAAATGTTTGCTGAAAATTAACACTGCAACTCATTATCGCGATCGGAAACCTGTGAACAAGAGCGGAGTAAGTGAAACCAAGCGTAGGTACCGCAGCAAAGTGCCCCCAACCGCTCCGATCGAATCGGATCGGCTATCAGGTGCATCGTAAGCACTTGGCAAACACTAATTTGTGCGTACTTAAGCAAGCTCTTAAATATTCGCCTTCTCCCATTATTCCTACACACATAAACGAATGCTGGAACAATGGAACGATGAATTCTAAAAACCCATTTCCCTTTCGGCCGGGTGTCGTAAAATGGATAATTACTCCCCTGGGGTCACTTTGTAATATTTAGCATTATTTCCCTCCGTGTTTGGTTTGTTTCGGAGGAGCCGTTCTTGATTGATCATCCGCCTGTCAACCCTTTTCTTTATGCGTCTGTCTCTCAAAGCGAGCGAACATAACTGTCACCATCTGCGCTTCATTCGCCTATAATGCTTATATCATCATCGTCGTCATCGGCGGAGGAACTGAAGCAACGAAAACCATTGCCACTAATTATGCAAATTAATTTCCGATTCCACTTTCCGTTCATCCACTCGATTAAATTAATTTCAATTTTTTCGTTAGAAAAATGGCCTCGCCCGCCGCTACCTCACCTCCCTCCCACCTCACCAACGATTATCTATCACCATTCCGCGCTCCTTTAAGCTCTTAATTAACATTGAAACAAACGATTACGAAGCATGTTTTTCCCTCCACATCTCCGAGGAGTTATGCTGTTTTGGTGAACTGGCTGCAGCGCGCCCGAGAACGAGTCCGAGAAGGTGGAAGTAGAACACGAATTTTCGAAATAAATAACACTTCTTCCAACCGTTCGAGGTATGTTGTTCGGTCCACCATCCGTAGCGATGGAATTTATTACACCTCAAACATCGAAACGAAATATACAAAAAAAAAAGAGGAAGAACTCCAACGAAAAACAAGAACAAGAACCCATGAGTGCCCAGCGACTCGCGCGCGCGAAGATGATTAAATTAACGTGATAATTTTAAGGTCCCGGTTGTAATTTTACGGATCGAGCTGCAAGGAGAAAACACGCACACGCTTGCCTCGCTGGCTCGCTCGCTCGACCCAATGGGCAGTTCATTAATAGAAATTTTATCGCTTCCAATAAATAATATTTTGTAATATTTTCGCCCCGGTGAGGAGCGAAATTTGTGTTTTATTCATTTCCCTTTAGGATGAGCGGGGGGGGGGGGGGGTGGGGGAGAGGGTGCACAAAACCGTTGTTCGCCGATTACAACAGCTGACTGTACCTGCCGACGACGGTGTAGGTATAAATTGATCCATGGCGGCAGCGGCAGATGACATTGATTGCGTAATGAAGTTCAGTTTTGAACATGTTTGATAAAATGTATGAGACAGGTAAAGGGATGGCCCTGGCGATGAAGTCGTAACTCTTCAAAGCCGTGGGGGTAATATCAACCCAATATCTCCTAGCGTACCGGGATCGGCCGTTATAACGAAACTAATATGACTTATCGAAAACATGTGAGTGAATTGGCACCGTTGCACTCTATCACAACTAGTAACACTTCTACGGGCATAGTTCTAAAAAATTAGAGTTTTTCAGTTAGAATTTTCAGTTCCGTTATGTTATGACAATTTGTATATTGTATACAAGCTATTGTTTCCGAGGGGGGTGACTCTATCTACGCTGCAGGAAATATTGTGTTGTGCTGTGGCTAGCTGCTCGCACGCTGAGTAGATAGAAAGAAGATTGATGACGATTCTGAAAATTTCCTGCAAAAAGATGATGCGCGATGCAAGTAGATGCGAGAAATGAAAGAAGATTTTTCGAAGATTGATTCGCTAGTGTGAGATTTTTTGAGCATCTAAAATTGAGATTTAGATGTGTCGCCCCCCTCGATTGTTTCAGTGTGCTTTGTTCATTGTCAGCAGCTCGGTCGCTTTTGCCATTGTCGTCGGAAGTGTGGGTAGATCACCTTTTCGTGGTACGTTACGGGATGTAAGATCTACCACTGATTCCTAGTTCTGGCCAGTGCTGATAAGATTTTTTTTTTTCTGCACTCAACTCAGTTGAAAATGAAGACAACCTTCACAGATAGACCAACTACCTGCATGAATTTGAATTTTGACATAACAACATTCTCTTGATCAAGGTAACCTGAGTATCAAAATTAACATATGTTTTTGTTCATTCGTGGCTGGATGTTCATTATCGCCTGTGTTGTTGTCAATATTAATATTCGTCTTCATCTTGGTGGGGATGATTTTGAGGATCTCGATTATTTTCCTTGTACACAAATATGTCACTTATGAAGGTGTTGTGTTGGCTTTTACACACTGACCGATGGGAATTTAATGCCTCATGCTGAATTGACGATCATATCGAGGATCGAGGTTTTAGGCTCTGGGGTCAGCAATATTCAAATTAATCATTTTGCCCAAGATTAACTCGATTATTTTACTTTTGAGAATCGCTTCTGGTTTTGACAATTTTGGGTTGGATAATCAAGCACTGGTATCAACAAACGCTTATTCGTTGATTGTATAATGAACTCAGTTTTTCATTTCACTCGTACGTGACAGCGAAGATTTTCAAAATAAACGCAATTCATCTACACTGGGTTGAAGCACTACTCTCGCAGCACTTTTAAAATAGACCAATCTACATTGATCGATTCTCTTCATCGAGTCTCTCTTTCGTTAATTACTTGGCTGCATTCATATTTAGGGTAAATTTTTATGCATAGTCTGCTAAAAGAAAGTATTATTAAGTGTATTGGACGATAAGAACAGTTGAACATGTTTTGGAGCCGAGTTATTAAGTGTGCTGGTCAGTGTTGGCAAAATCAGAAATCAATTGATATTTTTCCGCTCCCATGGGCTCGCAATATCACGCGTGATATTGGAACAAAATATCATGCTTGATATTGATTTTACAAGCTCCTTGATATTGCGAGACTATTCACAACGTGCAACCATCAAGTTGAGAGTTGACTCGACACAAAAATGATTCCATTGCACATCGTTTTCTTAGAAAGAGAAAGCATAGTTTGCTATCTCTTTTTAATCTTCACCGATGGCAGACGCGAAGGGACTGCTGCAAGCCGTTATGGAAGTTTCGGTTGCATTCGGGTGTAAAGCAAAAATCATTAAACTCAATCTCACCACAGTTTGTTGAGATTTGCAGTTGGTGAGTTTTGTTAGCTTGATATTCCGAGCTGCGATATCACAGCTTGCAAAATCAACCAAAGTTGATGGCTTGTTAATTTTTGTCTACGAAAATCAAGCGTGATCTTGGGCGTTGGTGAGATTTGATTTTTTGATATTTTCCCAACACTGGTGTTGGTAAATGATAAAAATAGCACTGCCCCGAACATGTCGTTAAGCTTGTTTTTTTTTATATGGTTATTTTTATTAGGATCCAGCTTTGTTTTTCATATGGTTATTTTTGTAGGTCTTTGGCCTAATTAATTTTGATTTCTTTTAAATTTCCAAAAGCTTGAGAATTCTATTTTTGCGGTCGTAGAATATTCAATTATTTGTCTAACCTGAAAACATCTTCAAACTCTGATCCATATTTGTTTATGTATGTAGGCTCTTGAAATGCTGTCACACAACCATCAAATTTTTAAAAGTGACAAATCGCTCAAAGATTTCTTAAATCTGATATTTTTAAATATTTCCAAGATCATCATTTCAAACATTTCGAGTCAGATCGTAGCAAATTTTCGTGTATGATAATAATGAAAATTTCCTTAAGTTTAAAATGGTCAACTCATTATCCAGCTCACCTACGAAAAACAAATCGTATGGCTCATTTTGATTTTTCTAAAAATTCAAAATATATCAAAACTCCAAGAAATGTTTTTCCATAAGATGTTCTAAATCTCACCAAAAAAACTGAATGATCGTTTTTTGTGGATTTTAAAGTCCAATTTTTTTTTACCGACATAAAAAAAAGTAATTCAATATCAACATACTTTTTTTTTCAATATTTTTAGAAAAATCAAACCGTTTATTTTATGGAACGAACTTGAAGTCATTTCTTTTTCACAAATGACGAAAAATAAATTAGTTTAATAATTAATTTTAATATTTCTTGAGACAAAGTTGTCGGAAAAATATAGAAACTTATTAAGAAAAATACACTTAATTAATCAATATAAGGTCATTTTGGATAAAAAAAAAATTCCAAATCACTGTTAAAAACTCGAATAACAATTAATTTTCATTTAAATGTTTCCGAGATTAGCCATCAAACGGATTCAATCTCATGCATAAAGAATCATAAAAACATTTAAATGTTTTTTTTTCGTCTAAAATATTATGAAACATAAGTACTAAATTTTGTAAAATATTCAAGTTGGACACTTTTAATTTGGAAATGACGGTAGAGCTTTAAAAATTTTGAAACTTTTTAAATATTTTTCTTTATATAATTCCACGTTTGACAAAAAAAATTAATACATTTTATTTTTATTTTTGCATCACACAGCAATACTAATAAAGGGGAAATGGTTCTAATGTTGGCCTATGGATCTAAGATTGGACCCATCGCTAAACATTTCCTTTTTTTAAATTTTATGATGAACGCGTAACAATATTTTTGGTTACTATTGAAAATTTAGTTGATTGTTGAATTTATGTATGGGCCCAAATTAGGGACACTTAGGCCGACTTTACATCCATTTCCCCTAAAAAAAATTTGAAATGTGCAAAAATGTAAATTATTAAATAAGATAAATTTCGGAGAATCGACCTTCTCCGATTTGTATGAAACTGTGCGTAATTATTTGTTATGGACAATCATTCCCATGTTTGCTAAATTCAGCCCTTTTGGATTTTGGATCTACAAAATTGCTTCCTTAACATAAAAAAAATGTAAGCCTGGCAATGGAATTTTTGATCGAAATAACGTAAATAATTAACATTTAATGTTATTTTTTCTTTTTTTTTATTTTAAGTTATAATAACATGACAAAAATTTTAAAACCAAAATATCTCTTTACATATTTTTGAAAAAAATATTCTTAAAAAAATCTTATGAAAAACGTAAACTTTTGGCATATTTAAAACCATTGACACATCAATACTGACGAATATCGTAGAGCAAGAACATTTGGTTTAATTTTTTTGTTTTTACTTTTTGTTAGTTCACATTTTGTGAATTTTTTCACTGAAGGCATAACATCTCTGATCACGCCTTCTTTCGGAAGAGAAGTAAAGCCCCGGTTCATGAGTTTATGGGTCGATAGGTAGGGTCCAGCTGTGGGAGCTGCCTCCCTGGCATCGGTAACATTAGTGCCCAGCACCGAAAACAATATCGACGGAAAACAAATCAAGGAAAAAAACGAGTCACCTCACCTTACTCACGTTTCAGAATAGGGCTCAGTGACATTTATGACTAGGAAATTCAAATACGGTTTGATATCGAAATTAGCTTTTTATGTCATGGAACTTAAAATCACATTTCATTAATTCCTCTAATTCCATCGAATCTCACAACGGCATCCCTTTCCTAAGAGCATTTGAAGTGATTGGAATAATTTCCTTTTGATTACGTTATACATGATGACCAGCTAATAGCTATTTCCGAATTTTCATGGAGTTTGTTTATGTTACTGGTTGTGTGACATACATTTAAATTAATGTATAAACCAATGAAGCCACCAGCTTAAATAATTTTAAATAGGTCATTACACCGAAAGCATTTCTTTTTTCGAAGATCTTAAATTTGATTTTGCGTTCGAAATCTTTCATATTTTGATATATCTAGGTAGATAACTTTGATAATTCGCTAAGAAATTATCACAGAATTTCTTGAGAATGATTTCAAGAACTTTTTTAGAATCATTCCCTTTCTCTTAAAGAAAAATAATATTGCATTCTTGAAATTCTTTGCAGAACAATCAGAAATGTCATAAATATCTGCTTAGAATAATCTTGGATCCCCTGAATTCTATTGAAAATTAAATTCGTTTTCAAAACAAAAATCCATCTCAGTATACCCTTGAAACTCTTCTCAGAGTTCTTTTAAGATTGAGCCCTCAAAATTCGATTCCATTGAAATTCATCTCGGAATTTATTCCGAACTCTCTGTGGAAGTAAATATCCTCAGAAATCACTCCAAAATTCTCTTGAAACTATCTGCAAAGATTATCTTTGGAGTTCACGGGATTTCCATGGAATTCTCATCAGAACTCTTTTAAAGAAATCAAAACTAATTTTGAATTCTTCCAATAATTAGACCTAGAATCCTCATCCAATATTCATAGAATTCTTCTCAGAACTCTCGTTATAATGCACAGGCTCTTCTCACAATTATATTGGAATTATCCAAAAAATGCGTCTTTAATAACTTAAGCAATAATCAAAAGTGACCCTCGTATGTGTCAGTCTCAGGGTCGGTTTTTTCACCTCCGCTTAAGCCTTAAACCAGCTAATGATTTAAGTCGAGGTGAAGAAATCGACCCTCAGAGCACTTAAGTTTTACATTAGACTTTCGTAGTCTGTAATTTGGTATTCTTCTTTGGAATATCTTGGTGTCATCTCTAGAATTCCTTTAAATTCTTTTAAATTTCCTTTGGATTTTTCAAAGTTCTTGATAATTCTTCAAATACTTCTGAAAATATAACACCGATAAATACCCTTGAAAAGTTTCCAAGGTTCTAAATTCAGTGTCGAGGAAAGGAGGTATATTTTCCCCGATTATTTATCTATCAGTATTTTTCTTGAGTTTTAAAGTTCCTTGAGTTCTTTCTCATGGAAGTTCTGTGGGTTTCCTTCAAAATTCGGTTTATCTACTGATCATAGAAGTCCTTCGTTGTTGTTGTTAGCATTGGCACTTTTAACAGATCTTTTTTGAAATGAAATTTACCATCTTCTAGGTGTATTCAATCAATCTTCCTTCCTTCCTTCCTTCTTTCCTTCCTTTCTTCCTTCCTTCCTTCCTTCCTTCCTTCCTTCCTTCCTTCCTTCCTTCCTTCCTTCCTTCCTTCCTTCCTTCTTTCCTTCCTTTCTTCCTTCCTTCCTTTCTTTTAGCATTTCAAGCTTATTGCTTGTCGCATATTAGCTTATTGCGTGCTCTCAACTTTGTATTCTAAATGCACTTCCACAGTTATTAATTGAGAGCTTTCGAAGCCTGTACCATTTTTGCATTATTATAACTGTATGGCAAATACAATCATACTATCCTTCCGTTTCTGTGCTACTTGCCCCTGCCCAACCAGGATTTCGTCAACCGTCCGAGAGTTCTGATGGAGGCTTCAGAAACCAGTTTCCTACCTAGCTCCTTCCAATCGTAATTGGTACCCATTAACCTCGAGCCCGCCACGAGTAATTGGTACCCTATACTAATCTAGAACTACTGCTGTTTAAAATGTAAATTCAAGCATTACTGATTTTTGGCTCAGAAAAGTGTCACACACGACTGAGCTTAGTAAATAAACGAACTAGTTAAAAAAAAAACAATCATACTAGTAGGGGTAGTCGAGAAATTTTTCAACCCGAAAAAATCCTAGACCAGACTGGAAATCCAGCCACCACCAGCATGGTCTTGCTTTTTAGCTGCGCCTTTACCGACTGAGCTAAGGGAGGTCCCAGCTTATTTCAATGCCCACTTTTGAAGATTGAATGACATTATGCACCTAAAAATTGTGATTTCTGAGAAGCAGTGATACATTTTTTACTCATAGCAGGTACCCTATAAAAACTTGTAAGCATATAAAAGTGTTGAGCTGCACCAAACTTAGAATTCTTTAGAAATATTTGTACAGCTCTGACCAGGCATGGAAAATCATTTACATTAATTTCATGCATTCATTTACATTCATTTGCCTCTAACTTTTTTCATCAATAGTAGGTTTTGTTATTAGCTACAACTTTTGTTAACAACTCAAATCCGTATCTCTTATGCATCACGAACTAGAGCGGGCAGAACTTAATACTGTTTTTCAGTGAATGTAAAATACATTCACTGAAAAACAGTAGTGGCTTCTGTTCGCTCTGGTTCGTCATGCATAAGAGATACGGATTTGAGTTGTTAACAAAAGTTGTAGCTAATAACAAAACCTACAAAACTCCATACATAATTTTGCGGAATTCTATTGATGAAAAAAGTTAGGGACAAATGAATGTAAATGAATGCACGAAATGAATGCAAATGATTTTCCATGCCTGGCTCTGACTATGAAAAACCGATTTTTTTTTCAACAATGTCATCGGGGTTACCTCAAAATCCATTTTTTTTTTTTCAGATGTGTTGCCATACAAAACTTTTGTGTAATATCCTTGGCTATCATTTGGAGGATGAGCCCCAAGATTTCCAGAAAAAGTGTTATTTTGGGCTACCCTAGTGGTCAGTGAATTTTGATTTTCAAATTACCTGTTTTCTTCCCGGTTTTCCCGGTACAAATCTACAGAACTTCTCGGATTTTAATTTTCAGTTAAAAACGCAAGTGTTCAATGATCATTTGTTTTTAATCGTGACCACGTGAAAATTTTCGAATTTATGTGTGGGTATTTCTTCACCAGCACTACAGGGTGTATTATTTTAAAGTTGAAAGTAAATTCAACTGAATGGGTATATATTCAAAAATAATGGAACACATATTTTCCTATCCCGAGAATTTACTGAGAAGCAGAGATAATTGTATGGTCACTAATCGGAACACTATTGGAATGAATGGGTAATTTGACCAAACTGTAAATAGTGAAAGACTGAATTTAGAAGCCCTTTCACCCTTTCACACTCCTTAGAAATCTTAAACATTTTGGGAATTTAAAAAAAAACATGATTGTGAGAAGCTTTGATATCTGCTTAGAGTCTATGGCATTTTCCTTTCTTTAAAGTTAAAGAGAGCCTGGACCTATCAGATAAACCTTACACTTCATTGTTTTAGACGTTTGTGACTAAAACAGATCTTCGTAATCCTAAATTTAAAAAATGGAAATGGAAATGTTTTTATCAATCTAAAACTGAGACAAATACTGTGATATTTTCAAAACACAAGATCGCAGATTTTGCACTGAAAAAATACAAGGCTTTAGAAATTGGAAGAAAATTCTGAATTTTAAAATTTTCAACAGGATTTTTATAGAATTTTGCCAACGTGGGAAATTGTGGAAAGGATTTAAATGGAATTAAAGCGGTTTTAAAAAACCATCAATGCAGAAGAGGATTTTTGACCAAATATACAAAAAAATTAAGGGAGTTTTGACTGGAAATCCATAGTAATTTTGAAATAATGTCCAAAGAAATTGTTAGATTAATTCCATTGAATTACTGTGTAGAAAGAAGAAAGTTCAGAATTTAATTCCATTTGCGATTCTGCGTAGAATGTATTGGGAATCGGGAAGAGAATTGCAGGAGAATTTTGAGAAGAATTCCAAGAGAACTCAGATGGGAGTTCAAAAATAATTATAAGCCAAATTAAAGGAGTGTTCTGAGGATAATTTCAAAGTAATACTAAGGAACGTTCAGGAAAGGGTTCTGATGATGATTCATTAAAAAAATTGAGGTTATTTAAAAATAAATTCTTAAGAAAAAATCAAGAAAACTTCCATGGGATTTCTGAAGAGAACCCCAAACAATTTCTGATGAGAGTTTTGAGTAAAAAAAATTGGAGTAGAATTTCAACGGAATTCAATTCTCATAAAAGATGCAAAGGGATTTTAAAAAGGATCCCAAATAAATTCTTTGGAAAGTTTCAAGGTAATAACGAATTGAGTTCAGAAGGAATTTTCTGGCAAATTTAGGAAGAATTCCGTGATAATTGTCAATTTGTAACATTGTTATTTTAGACATGTCATGTACTCTTCGCAATGTTGAAAACCAGATCACTAATAAACATAATCCCACAAATTTATTCTATAGTTGAAGCAAGAGCTGCCTCAGTTTCACCATGCGAGGTTAAATCCGATTAAATTATAATAGACGACGATCTTCAGCTCTTGATTCGTCTGAAAAATGTCCGAAGGAGGCAATATAAAAAAACACGCGATCCTGCCATGAAAGTGTTCTGACGGGATTTTGAAAAACAAACTAAAAATCGATTCTCTGCTCTGAGGAACAAAACTTTTGAAAATGATGTTTCGAAATTAGACCCGAGTTTCAAACCCTTTTGGAAGCTCACAAAAATGTTGAAAAAAAAACTCAAAAACCTATTCCAGCGCTTTAAGAAGGTGGTAAACTTTTGATCACAAACTCGGAAAAAGCTCAGAAACTTGCTAAGCAATTCGAGAGTTCCCATAATTTCAATTTGGGTCTTACTAGTCCTGTTGAGAATCTTCTGATTATCTGAATATTTTCTCTCGGGAAAATAAGTTTGATGATTTGGACGAAGTAAGATATATAGGTAAAAAGTTTCATAATTTGAAAGCTCCAGGTGATGATAGAATTTTCTATATCTTCATCAAAAAAATCCCAGAGAGTACTTTTCCTTTCTTGGTAAAATTATTTAACAGATGTTTCCATTTGGCATGCTAAGAAATGCAAAAGTTGTTCCAATTTTGAAGCCGGATAAAAATCCAGCTGAAGCTTCTAGCTACCGTGCAAAAAGTTTGCTTTTATCAATTAGTAAACTTTAAAAAAAAATAATTTTGAATAGAATGATGCTTCACATCAATACGACCTGAAATTTCGCAGATGAGCAGTTTGGATTTCGCCATGGACATTAAACTACTCATTAACTCTTATGAGTTATCAATTTAATTTTGGTCTGAAGTGTCGATTTTGTGCTACAATTTATTGACAAATGACAAAGACGCTATTTCGTAAAAAAAAGGAAAAATCCAAATGGCCAAATTTTTGAAAAATAAAATGATGATGATACCCCATAACGCACAATGAGTTTTTCTGAGTCGTCATTTGGCGTGAAACTGCTCTAGTGTTACAAGCGGTTTTCGTGTATCTGAATTGTTCATAAATATTTGTAATCAGCTTATAATATGATACAACTCCCTAGTTTTAGAACGATTTAAGTTTAGATTAACAAATTGTCAATTTTTTATATTAAATTGGGTAATATTAAACCAATTGGAAAAATATAACATAGGAGAAATGGCTCTAATGTTGGCCTATGGATCTAAGATTGGGCCCATCGCAAAAAATCTGTTATTTATCAATTTTATCTAGATGAACGCGTCATTGGGACGGTACTAATGGATATTTTTGATCACTATTGAAAATTTAGTCGATTGCTGAATTTATATATGGGCCCAAACTAGGGGTACTTAGACCTAAAATACATCCATTTTCCCTATTTAGTATATTTTTATTTATTTTTTATTGTAAAAATCTTTGGACTGATCTCACCATGTTAATTTGATCCTCCAATCCATGGGTTCCGTAGTTTTATATTTCTCTACGCTTTGCATTTCATTTCTTAATTCACCTACGGAGCTTGCAGAAACTCAAACGCAGCGTAGGTCATCAGCGCCGGAACAGAAAAACAAAAGGAAAATTAAATCCTTCCTTTTGTTGTCGCGGTCCTTTGTCACTTTCACTCGCACAGGTCGATGGAAAATTGGAACATTTTTCTTCTCTTTCTTCTTCGGTTGGCAGCCTGCAATCAGGATTCAGCGCACGATTTTACATAAGGATCATAGGTCAAACATTGAAGTTCACTTGTTTTACTTTTATTTGTAAACTAGTGTAATTTGTACTAATAATTTCAGATGAGAAATCAGCATAGCTAGAAGTGAAGGTGAGGAAAGAAACCATTATATTACTTTTATGTTTAGGTAAGGCGTTACGAGGCATTGCCACGTTTTGACAGATGTCGATGCATGGGTAGATCAAATAAGCGGAACAAAGCATGAAAGCAGCACTGTTTAATAATTGTGCAGCATTCCAGCCAGATATAAAGCGGTCGTGAACGCTTTAAAGGTGAGTATAGGGCTATTTTAATCAAACTGCATTAGATTTGTACACTAGTACATCGCAATTCAATACAACGTCCAATTCATTGTTTGTTTTAGGTTTCTCATTGAAGAACACGTTACTTCCAATTAGCAATAATAATAATAATGGGTTTGATAGGCGAAATGGTTATAATATTTTCACCATGTTCTACAATCAATTAAAAGTAAAGAGAGCTGCTAAATGCATCGCGCCCCGAGTTCGCCTTGTTTAGAAGTGTTAACGTTTATTCCGAAACAGCATGCTTCAAAATGGAATGCCTAAAACGCTGCGCTCAACGGAAGCCGAAGCAGAAGCATCGATTGCATTAAAAAAAACTCCACTCTCCTGCCTGACTCTCTCGCACACACCTTGTCGGAATGCATGTAAAGTTGCAACGGAACAGCTAAAGCCTAGTACCGCATTTACATTTATTGCCCGATGGCCAGCCAGCTTCGATAACGATCTTCAACACCACCATTACCATCGTCCACGTCGTCGTCGTTGTCGTGTCGTCGCTACCACCAACACTACTACCGTTGGTTTGGTTGCTGCTGCCGTTGCAATATCTAAATTGCCTTGTTCTTTCGGATCGGGGCACCCTTCGTCCGATATCCGAGTGGAATTAAGTCAAGTGAGGTGAAATATTTTAATACGAAACAAATTTTTTTACGATATCGGAAATGTAAGGCCGGCTGCAGCGGTTCGGTTGAGGTGAACCTCGAACTCCTTGAGCTGGTGTGTTTTTATGAACCCGGTTCGCACGATAAGACTAGGATCTTGAACGTGCCAAACAGCATAATGGTACGATTTAGAGAGACCGCGATCCATGAATGAGCTGGCTCGTCTGTTGTGGCAACCTCCATTCAGCAGCCACTTAATGATAGTGATTTGCATATTTATCGCCTTCGATTGTTGCCCCGGACAGTACTCAGCTACTCTCTTTCTCGGGGGCAAACTTGCGTGCCTAGCTAAATGTGAGCGATTGCCTGATTGCCTCATCTAAATGGCAGTGGCCGCGCTGAAGAGCCGGTTCGTGCGTGGGTGGTCCTTTTCACATGTGAAATTCCGTCCCGGCCCATTGTGTCCGGGCATGTCCCTAGGAATCCTCTTCGACCCCCTTGTTAGGTCGAGAGAAAAATCGCTACGCCACACATCTGCGTGTTTGAAGGAGACCTCTCTTAACAACATCTTTGTTAATTCTATCCACGCCGGCTCGGCCGGAGCAGCACAACACGTGAAATGCGAAACGAACCGAACAGAAGACGATGGAAAAGGCATAAAAAGAGACGCCCTCGATGTTGGCAAAAAGGTCACACGTCATTTAGAAGATTTATGATGGTAAATAGATTTTTCTGCCTGTTCTCCTGGGTATGTGTGTGGTTCACTTCCTGAATCGTAAAGCCCGGAGGCGCTGAATAGCGCATCTAATGATCGCTAATTCGCAATCGCGGTGTTCGAATCGTGGGGTTCGTCGCTTGTTTTGACTGGACCCATTTTTAGTCAAACTTCCGGTACCTTCATAACTGATTTTGCAGTAAATGCATTACTTAACCTAAGGCAATAGGAAAGGAATATTTACACGAAAAAAAAATCCCAGATGCAGCCACCGCTTTCCTTCTTAATAGATCATTTTAACAATCACACAAATATCTTCATCAGGTCGCTCTTCTTGTCTTTTTCTCTGCTTTACTGCGAGGTATTCCAACTCTCCAGAGCAGCGTTAGGTGGAAAATTGAAATGTGATTCACCGCACCAAACTCGTAAATCATCTCTCGGAGCCGTCAGAGTACGCCCCCTCTCGACATTCCTGAATCGTCGCAGTCGTTTGAGAACTAGAAAACAAAGCTTCTTCCTAACTACAAGTCCCGCAAAAGTAATTTTTCTTCCCAAAAATACAAGCCGTATAATCCGGAATGTCTGCATTAATTGTTCGCCGGTTTCTGTTGCCGGCTTGTTTTCCCTCATTTTTTCCAATTTCGTTAACCAACTACAACCACTGCTCAGCAGAGTTCCGGTCGATGGCACTTGGAATTGAATTTAATTAGGTAACGCCCCACTCTCTCGCCCTTACACCCACCTGGAACCTCGGCACCAGACTTAACGCCTTACCAAAAAAAAACAAGTTTCAACGAATTAAAATTGAAATAAATAATTATAATCAGTTTCATTTTGTGAGTCATTTCAGTTTCACGTTTTTTTTTCGGGATTTTAAAATTTAATCATTGTTTCTGTTTGTGGCGTCGGTTGCTGAAAAGAAAATGGAGGCGATGACATTTAAAATGCACCCTCTACCTGCCTCCGCCTCGCTGAATCCCACGGCGGCAAGGCGGGGGAGGCTCATTTATTCAAGTTGAATGGAAACTATCGCTTTGCACAGATCTACTACAGCGGACTCATAGCCAGGCCAAAGTGATGACTTTGGATACTCAACTTGTGACTGGAGTGGTGATTAAGGTGACGGGTAGCATGGAGCGATATAGCTGTACATGGGGGCATTTAACATCGCAGCAAAGTAGAAGGTGCCGATGGAAATGCGCCGAAAGTGGGCAAATTAGCGGTCACATCACTGCGGGTGTTCAACTGGACGATTCGGATGGTGTTTCGGAACGGGTGCTGAAGTCGTGTTGACAGTGCAGAAATCGTCATTCTTGACGACACATCGACACATCGAGCAATGTTAGCGATAATGGAAGCTCATACGAAGAGCTGAAAAATTTCATTCTATCAGAAGAATCTTCTGAATCTTCTGAAAGAATTATAGGGATATTTTTTTGACCTAGGACTGATTCTGTGATTTCTATATGGGGGTACACTTTGTGAAAACCAAAAATGGAACATGTAACGAAATTTTGAAAGATTTTGAACGTTAATAACTCAGCTGCCCCTGGACCAATTTCAATAATTTTATCACCAATCGATTAGATATATTTCAGCGCATCGATAACAATGCTTTCGACTGTTGATTTTCAACAAGAAACTATTGAAAATTGGTAAATGTCAAGCATTGTCCAAAAGCGTCGAAATAACTAACAAATCCACCAATTACGTATGCTGCTTCTCCAACACAGTCATCAGAGAATCGTTAGTAGACGAAACAAGTCGCCTCCGATCTTCGGGCGTGTGCGAATAGGGAGGATGCAATTGCGTAACATTTTGCACACTCATCGCCATATTTAGAACCAAACGCCCCCAACGACCACAAAAAATGCTCTCCACAGTTGTAATCTTGTAACCAAACTTTGAAGCAGGGGTGCAAGTGATTTTGATCGACTCTCGTCATCGACTTTCTGTTTCGTTAATAACTCGACGGCAAACACATTCATTTATACGTTTGTTGTTTTGGATGATACAAGAGCATAGCAGAAATAGCGTGAAAAAGGTTCGTGAAGCCATGGTCATCAAAAGAGAAAATCGATGAAGAAAATTGACTTTCACCCCTCTGCTTCTAAGCCCCTTGATTCAGTCGTCGCATCGCTTTTGGAATTATGCTTTAGAAGGACTACCAAAAAACATGAAATTTCACTATTTTCTAGGGATGCCTAAGAAGTTCAATTATTCGATAATCACGTATTTCTGCTAAAGACTAAGATTTACCAACTTGTTGAAAGAAGGAGTTTACCAAGAAAAACTAAAAAGGGGAGGAACTTTAGCTGAGTGGACACTAATATTCTGCGGCCTTCCAACCTGTCGCAAACACCTGTTCAACCCCTGTCCAGCAGCAGGCGGCCCGAGACTCTTGCGAGTGCCCAATCATTGAACCGATTGTCCGGTCCAATTTGCTGATCCAGCTGCCATTATCCGTTATCATCATCTTCCAAAGGCCTGTACTACCATCGACCCGTTTCAGGACCACCAAGATTTTCCAAAAGAGTTACATTTCTGAACATATCTTAACTAAAATTCATATCAAAAGGTTCTTTTCAGGGAAATCATAGTCATACTAAAGAATGTAAACAGAGAGAACCCCGCTCAAATTTAACATTTATTAAATAATACCACGTAGTCCTACGTCACCATTGCGTACAACCCCATAAGGCTGTCCCTTGTAGCCATCAACGCCCGTAAGCTGGTTTTTTGCCTTAACATCTGCGATGAAACTCATGCTTATATGTGACGTTGATTTTATCTAAAGTATTTAATTATTAAATATGTGTATTTTCACACCACTTCTGAAGACTGAGCTATGTCTTAAGGGGCAAATAATAAGACCTCAATAGGCAATATTATGGATACAGCATATGTTTCGGAATAACACCGCTTTCAACCTTTTTGACCAGCTTCAAACGTTTTCCAACCCCAGCATACACGACTTCCATCGGCATTTCGTCCCAAATTCGAAGGATTACGGCTTTGAACAAGGGCCAAAGTAGACACTTTGAGCTTGTTTCACACAACATAATCCAGGGGATTTAGTTCTGGTGAACTGGGAGGCCATTCATCCTTGGTCAAATTTGCCCGACACCAGTTTTGGACCAAATTCGCTGTAAATATGAGAAGGCGCTCCGTCCTGCTGAAACACGTAATCATCTTTCCCGTACATTTTTTCTAAACTTGGCTTCATGAAATTCTGGAAACGCCTTCTTGATGAAATACCCCCCAAACCATCAAGGAAGCAGCGCTTTGGAACCGTGGAATCTTTCTGTCGCTTTCATGACTATTCATCGGAAAAGACAAAGTCTCGTCCAGCGTGCCGCGATAGAAGGAGAGTTGCTCTTTCAAGCCTTTTCTTCTTGGAAGATTCCCAAACTCCGTGAACTTTATGTTTCTTGAAAGCTTGGCATCCCAGGTCCTGTTTGAATACATTGTGCATGGTCAATTTTACGTACGGTGCGTTGTGATTTTCGTCGAATTTGTTCCCTGCCGATCTTAATCACTCGTTCAGTCCTAGTTAAACGTCTTCAGCCGGATCTTTTCCGGTCATCCAATGAGGAAGTCTCGCGGTAGCTTCTAATGGTTCGATACACAAAATCACGCTTTACTCCCAGGTTCTTCAAACTCTTGAAAACAGCGCCTGGGCGCTCTACTTCACCACAGCACGAAATTTTTCCATCGTTGATAAAAGATGGACACTGAATGAAAATAATCAATCAGAACTTTCAATGGTGGTTTGTGTAAACACAATGGATTTGCGGTCCCTACACGTCACGCTGATTCTCAAAATACCCATATTGTGGGGCATGTGGTAGTATTTCCCAATTTTTCTTTAAGCGGAAGCCGCCATCTTGGATTTCAAAATGGTATCAGACATGGATTTCCGGCCCTTACAAAATAATTCAAACATTTTTCTTCCAATTACACAAAAAAAAATCATAAAATCAGGGCTGGCAGCGATCACTACTGTCAAAAATAGTGATTTTAGTGACCATGTTGAAGAAATAAGTGACCAAATAGTGACTTATAGTTGCTAAAATAGTGACTAAAAAGTGAGCTAAGAGAAGAACAGCAGTCGTTATGATGGCACCCAAAAGCTATAATACGTCAAGAAATTTTCAAGAATCTGGAGTCAAATTCCATGCACAGTTTTAAAGGCCGGTGGAATTTTATTATTATTTCTAAGGACCTCATTCCAAGGGAATACTGGGGAAAAAAATCTTTCAGAAAAATATCAAATGCTATCTGCTTTCAAGGTAGTTCTGAGGAATTTTAGATTTCATGTGAAACCTGATAGTTTTGATTAGAATTTCAAGAAACCCTGACTTGAATTAAGAGTAAATTTTAATGAAAACTCTTAGCAATTTCTCAGGAGCACAACTCCTGTGAACTTCAGAAGGAAATTCCAAGGGTATTCTGAAGATAATTTAGTAAAGTTTGTGGTAGAAAACGAATCCGGAGCATAAGTCCCTGGAATTTGTTTTAAAATACTAAAAGGAGGATTAAATACAATTAAATCTGAGAATAACTCCAGGACATCTTCAAAGGAATTCGGAAAATAAATTCAGAAGAGTTTTCCATACAAATTATGAGAAGAAATCGATGGAATTTGTGAGGAGAAATTCCAATGAATTCTTAGGAGATTTTCAATGTGAGTTGAATGCCAAGGGAAAGGAAGTGAGATTCAAAAGGAAATCGGAAATGAATTCAATGAATATTTGGGGAATCTTTCCAAAGGGTTCATATTGTGGAGAATTTCAAGGTAATTCCGAGGAAAACTAAAAAAAATCGGAAGATAGCTTCATTGAAATTTTGAGGAATATTTCAATGTTCCAATTCGATTCAATTTGATGCTCCCGAATTTTGCTAATGTTCATAAAAAAGTTCGCAGATCTTCTCTTAAGCTCCGTAGATTTCTAAGAAGCTCTCGAAATGTTTCTGAAAACCACTGTCCTTCTGTAAAGTTTTCGAAGTTTTTCTAAAATTCTGGAACTTTTGTGCTCCCGCTATTTTTATGGAATTAGAACTAAATAATTAATACAGTTCTATGTCTGTTCTCTAGTCTGCCCTAAATTTATCAGTATGTTTTAAGAACCCGCAACTTTACTGAAATAATTGATTTCCCTTGAAGTTTTGACAATTTTCCTTAAGTATTATGACCATTATAAACGCTCACTTATTTTCCCTGAACTTATGTATGCTAACCTGCAGTTCTCTAAATTTGTTTAATAATGCGGAAATTTTCTAATTTATATTCATAATTCCCTGACGTTTCTGACGTTGTCAGATTAATCATAGAATTGTTGGAACACCCCATAGCTCCATGGAACTCCTTGTAAGTGGCTGCAAATTTTCTTAACTTAATGGGATTATTCTGAAGCTATCTGATCGTCCTCGAAGTACTCGGAACTTTGCTGAATATCATGAAACTATCTAAAAATATCTAAATTTATTAGAAGTTCTCTTGAATTTCTTGAAGATATCGCTGCTTGCTAAAAGTTCTCACATTATTCTTTAATAAATGGAACTTTGTTAATGTTCTTTTATCAACATAGCTAAATTTTCGCATTTATTTAAGTTCTTGGAGTCTCCATGATATAACACCCTTAAAATATTATCACGTTTTCCGGATGTTCATATAATTTTATTCGCATTCCAGAAAATCTCTTGGAGCTTTTCTGAAGTTTCCGGAAATTCCCGATTGTAAAAACTGTATACTTTACAATTTCCTTGAAATTATTTGAACTGCCCTTTGCTTCTCTGATCTTTCTTGATGTTCTCGAAGCTCCCCTAAAGCTCACAATTCTATTGAAGATCTCGGTTCTGATCGGCAAAAAAATGGAATTCCCGTAAACACCTTTAAATTTCCCCGAAATTCTCTGGACTTCTGTGAAGTTCCTGGAATATTTATGAATTTTTAATAATTTTTCTCGGAACATCTTAAGGGTTCTCGATTTTTTCAGCATATCATTATACGATTATACACCTTCAAACAGCTCCAAAAGTCTGAACTACAGTTACGGTAACTGCTGTTAAGTTATGAAATTCCCCAAAGAGCTCAAAGATCTAGCTTTTCTGAGGTGCTTAGAACTTCTTAAAAAATTGCGCAATACCCTAAAAGTTTTCTATATTTTTCAGGTTCGCTTGACGCTTGTGAAGTTCTCTGACAGAATGTTCCTGGAAATTTTTGGATGCTAAAAGAACAGCTTTGAGGTTCTTAAAGCTTCCAGCAAGTTCCCCATATTTTCAGCGTGTTAACCTCCCTAATGTTGTTTGTTTAAAGAGCTTCACTGAAATTCTCAGCATTTCCTTTCATTCATCAGAACTTCTCCAAAGTTCCTATAATTGTTGTGAAGTTAATGGGACTGCAGTGAAGATTTATAATCTTCCATAAATTTAATGACGAACATGAAATAAATCTTTTTTTTTTTTCCTTAATTCTGGCCCTATGATTTTTTGAGTATCTTGAACTTGTACATGGAATACGAAACTTCCTAACATTGAATATTTTTAGATCTTGGACCTACTCATATTAATAAAGTTTTTTTTTAACTTTATGATAGTGAGAAAATAAGTAAGTGTTAAACTTCAAAATTAAATGGATTTAATTGTAAGGCTGTTTCTTTAAAACTGATTGGCATGTCTTAAAAACGTTTGGGTTAGTTGGTGATAGTTTTGATCCACAAAAAAAAATTTTTTAACGCATTTAAAGCAAAAATACTTCCTTATTAGGGAAAATGGATGTAATGTCGGCACCCCATTATGTTCAACTAAATTTTCAAAAAAGTCCAAAAATATCCATAAGTACCGTCCCAATGACGCGTTCATCTAGATAAAATTGATAAATAACAGATTTTTAACGATGGGCCCAAGCCATTTATTTAAGCTATTCGAGTTTTTGCTGGATTTCTTGGATAGACACTCTGAAAGTTTTATGGAAATCAGGGAAGGTCGATTCTGTTCGAGAGTGTGTGAATACCCATAGTGACTATCAGGTAATCCGATATGGCATCGGCCAACGAAATCCTGTGGCAGTACAGAGGACGAGAACTTGCGACCTAAAGTGGAAGATGAGTTGACAGAATCGTTAGGGAGCGCATGTGACACGACCATACCGAGGAAACTGGACCTAAATAAAAGACGGCCTCCAGCTGACTGCTGCAACGAGGCAATTACCACCCTCCGCGCTAGTTGTCTCGAAGCCAGAAGACGTGTTCAGAGAGCAAGAACAGAAGTCGACAGAGAGGAACTGGAGCTGGGTCGAGACGCTGCTGCCAACGACGCACACCGTGTCGTGATAACGCCAGATGTCAAGCCATGTCCGCTGAAATGTGCTTAGAGAACCTGAAAGTCATCGTGGAAGGACTTTTCTCGAAGCACGATCCAACGACCTGGCCACCTACATCGTACGGAGACGGAAAAGGGAGATAACGACGGAGTCACCAACGAGCAACTCGTAGCAGTGCCTGCTGGACACACTCGGAAAACTCTTGGAGAGGATCATCCTAAACAGGCTGACGAAATGCACGGAGAGTGAGCAAGGATTGTCGGAGAGGCAGCTCGGATTTCGAAAAGGAAGACCAAAAGTGGATGCAATTCGGACAGTTGTCGAGAGAGCCGAGAAGGCGTCGAACCAGAAGTGGAGAAGAGATCGATATTACGCCATGATAACGATCGACGTCAAGAATGCGTTCAACAGCTCCAGCTGGGAGGTCGACGGTACTTCCAGAACCGAGTTCTGATCTACGAGCCAAATATGGGACAGAGATCGATTATGATCACGGTGGGAATTCCACAAGGCTCCATCCTTGGTCCAACGCTCTGGAACGTGATCAAGAAATCAAAAATATCTCCAAATGACAAAATGACAAGCGATCAACGAACCGAATAATAACGCTATGTCAGAAGTGGAAAGCAATAATGATATAATCTTCTCCCTTCTTTTTCATGACAAGCAGCCCGTGCGACGCAGCTCACTCGGGGCGGTAGAAGGAAACGAGCAAATTGTTGGCAAGCTGCTTCACGAAGTAAAGCCGAAGATGATACACGTGTGCTAATGGATTTTTTTTTTGTTATGTCTTTTCTCGATTCATATCAAGCTATGTCCTCATCCGTGTATATTGTAACAAAGCAGGCAAGCAATTTATAATTATCCTTCTACCACTCGGATCGAGCTATGTTACAGAGCGAGTTTGTTATGGTAGTCGTAGCAACCGTTTTGTCTGTATCGTTGGTTGCTTTATGTGTTTGGATTCGCTGAACGTGATATAAAACGGTATAACGCTGAAGCTACCCAAACGACAACAAACCAATCCCACCAAGGTGGTCATTCTTAAAAAAAAAACAGGTCTGATATGACTAGGAACTTTAAATAATAATTAAACATTTCAAAATGAACTAAAGTTGAAAAGACGCATCTGTGACACTTGTTAATTCATACATGTAAAACCACACAAAAACCAGAAATAAAGATCATTTAAAGTCAAAAGCTACCCAAACGAGTTGAGATCGTTGGCTTTGCGGAAGACGTCGTCATACGGTAACAGGCAAGACACTGGAATAGATGGAAATGTTGGCAACCGAGGCGGTCGACATGATTGGAAACCTAATGCATGGAGCGAAGCTGCAGATATCCCAAAACAAAAGCGAGATGGTATTGATCAGTAGCTTTAAAGCGCTACAGCGGTCAGAAATTACCGTTGAGGAGCACGCAATAAACTAGAAGTGCGTGTTGAAATAACTGGGAGTGATGGTCGCCGACCGTTTGGCTTCAATAGCCACACAGAATACGCCCACGAGAAGGCAGTTAAGGCCATCAACGTGGTAGCCGAAATCATATCGAGCATCTCGGGGCCAAGCAGGAGCAAGAGACGGCTCCTGGCTAGTATATTTGCGTTAACTCTGAGAATTGGAGGTTCAGCCTGGGTTGCAGCGCTGAAAACCAAGGAAACCGAACAGCACGTACCGGCTCAACAAATCATACGCAAACTTTTCGAGACGTTTGGTGTACTCTTTGTTGTAAAAATAGTAAACAGATATCAGTAATTCCATTAATAGTGGATAAATAGTGGTTAAACCTGATTTCAAAATCGTTTTGATGGTTAAAATTTTGCGTTTTTTTTTAGCATCCCGTTTTTGTCAGCCTAAAATTTCAGATAGGGTTGACAAAAACGGAAAAGTACTGTATTTGAAACTAATGGTATGATTTTATTTACAGGCATATTGTTCTAAAATTTGTTTCTACTGCCGTGAAAATGTACAAGGTTTCTAGCTTGCAAAGGCATTTTAAAAACCATTTGAATAAGAATGACTTGAAAGTCAGTGATATTTGTTTTTGACTGTACTTTTCCACGCTGTAACTCGCGTTACGGGATTTTTTATTCGCCAAAACAAAATAAATAAATATATTTCAAACATTTTTTTGATTTTTATGAAAATTCGAAGCAACGCATCCTTAATCAAAATTTAAAGCAGGATTTGAAGTGTAAACCGAGCGCTGCCCAAGAGAACCGAATTCTGAAATTACAACAGATGGATTGGTTTGTTTGACAGCGTTCGGTAGCTCTTGAGTAAACCAATTTTCGGTTATTTCTACTTAAATGTATTTCTCGTCAACCGACATTTTCGGTAAATTTGGCAGATTGTGGGTAACAAGAAGAACTAACGACAGGTCGGTTATTCCTCTTTGAACCGTTGTTGTCAAACCGAGTTCGGTAATATTTTCTAAGTGTGCACATTTGATAGCATTCTCTAGCTAATAAATTATCACACTAAAGCTTAATGTTAGATAGCATTTCTAACCATCTCAGCAAATTTTGTTTTAATTTTGCTGTTCTTTTGCTCTCTCTCTCTCTCCTCTCGAATACATTTGAATGCAGTTTTGTTTTTATTGGCTTTGTGGAACAACACAGTGAACACTCGTTTTGTTATCAACATGGAAAATGCACTTCAAATTGAGTCTTCAATTTGCTTTCACTGACAGTCTTGATTTGTTTTCCGTCGATCTTGTTTTCCGCACTGAGTATCAATGCTACCGACGCCAGGGAGGCAGCTTCCACACCTGGACCATCCCTACCTATCGACCCATCATATCATGAACCGGGGACCAACGGCTTTACTTCGCTTCCGGCGTGATCAGAGATTTTATGCCTCAGATAATCCCGGCGGCGCCGACTGGGATTGAACCCAGGCCTTTTGGTGAGAGAAGCAATCACGTTTACCACTACACCACCGGCACCGTTAAGTTTTCTAATTCATGTCGGAAGTTTTTCTTTTGCTCTCGAATTTGAGGTTTCAACCGTTGAATCAACCAAAACGACAGCAACATCACAACATCAAATTTAGTTTTCAATTTGATCTCAGACTTTGCTCGGGTAGTCTACCCTTTCAACAGTCAAACCGATTCAGCTGCACTGATCATTTGGCCAGCACAAGCGTCATTCGACCAGCTGAATTGACTCAACGATGCAACTTTGTCGGTGATTCCGCCAACACGCCAACCAACTGTAAGCACTCGGGATTACACGAATCGTGCATGTACTGCTGCTACAGTTGCTGTGCAGTTAAACTAATATCAAAAGCAGATCAAATTTGTATGCAACTTTTGCACTTTTTTTTTATTTTTCGCTCGCCTCTCCTACTAGGTACTACTGTTGACAGCTGACGCTGACACGCGGTAGATTGATGACCTTCCTTCCACCCAAAGACCCCGAAGACGACGACGACGACGACGACCTGCTAATGATCGTTTTGCATGTTGGCGTTGTATGTCGCACGTTGTATTAATGTCGCTCGCAATTGACTGGGATAGAGGGGAGGGGTGGGGGAGAGGAATCCGCTCGATTGGCAGTCATTTGATTGTTGAATTTAGTCATTTGTATTTGCTTGTGGGGGCTGATTTTGCTTCCTTTTTTTGCGGGCTTGCATTAAAAGACTTTTCTTTTGCGCACCGGTGCTGACAATTTTATCGCCGAGGTGATTATGTGCGATAAATAACGATAATGTTCTAATTGTGCGAGTTTGTGCCGTGGGGGGAAATGTGAAGAATAATCAGCCAGTGATGGAAAAAGTTTCCTGTTTATACGAGCCCCGGTGTGCATTAATACAGGTAAAACTGGTCGTAAATAATGCCGGCAAAATGGTTGTTAATGATTTGGGTGATTTTTTGACGTGATGCAGAAGATTAAGGCTTATGGCCATAAAGAATGATGTGCTGAATCACGCTCTAGTTGATGGCTTCGAGGTTGTTCTCGGTGCGTCGTTATGGATGGTAGGCGAGTTCAATTTGCTTTGCATAGCGGAAAAGTTTGAAAATCGTTTTTTGAGAAAATTCGTTACACCTGCACAACAAAGTCTCCAATTTCTGTGGACAAACTACTACAATTAAGCACCCAGATCGTTCAGGCACCCCTTCGTCCCGTTTCTTGATTGTTCCGATTCCAGCTGCCATAATCCATGACAGCCTTAAAAAATTGAGCCATTTAGACCTCACACTGCACTGCGCACGCACACATCTTGATAGCTTCTTCTTTCTCCCAAGGTGCAACAGCAAGAAATGAATTCATTAACATTTCCCATCGCCATAATTTATTCAATTGACTGCAATAAAAATTCTCTCCCTCTCATACAATTTGTATTTACGCGCTCACTCTTCGCTCGCATCCACCACCACCATCAGCTGGAAATGCAACGCAGTGACACTCTTTGGCGACGACACGAGGCTTTCATTCACGGACTTCCACCACGATCCTGGTGAATCGAATCAGAAAACTTCCTGACGGGGGAAGCAAAATCCGACAGCCGGCCACTTGAACGAATTTGTGACTGAATTGAATTTTTACGATCGATCATAATCGATCCCGAACAGCTTTCGAAGAAGCTGACCACCATCACCGATCGCCGTTTAAGCTCTTCCTTCTTGGGAATCTTTTGGTGGAGCAAATCCGCTGTAGGAACTAAAACTACCTCGCGGCGGCGGCGATGACGAGGTGCGATGCGAAGCAGCAAAATCATCGCTTTATCGCTTTATTGGTGAGATTTTCGACACACTGTGCGTCTGTGACTTACATCCATGGCCGTCGTCGTCGTCGTCGTCAGCAATGGTCTTGGGTGTCAATAAAGCGATAAACGTATTTACCACTCACTCGATCCCTCTCTGGCACCGTTTGGGGGATGTTTTTTTTTTGAAAGGCGTAGCTGTGGGCAACGATCCAGATTCTAGTGGCTGGTTCACGGTCATTTCCTCGATATGGTGGGATTTGACGGATTACTGGTTGGATCGATCGAAAATGGAAGCTCAATCGGTTACGGTTATGGCCGGCTGGTGCGGAGCTCGATTTTGCTGTTGACGCTTTGATAGTTGAAATTTAAATCTTTGGAGAGACAGTCCAGAAATCTATGATCGATCCTAGCACCGCTTCATCGTCATGATCACGACACATCATTCCACGCTTCCAAATCAATCTATGGAAACGCAGTCGGACCGTCGTCGTCGGAAGCGTCGACGACACCGGCTAATTACGTGAGAACACGATCTCGACAATGCACAGTTAGTTGTTACCTTCAACCGGTGATGATCTTTCATCACCACCGGAAACCTCTAACTGGAGTCCCATTTCAACACGTCATAAACGGCGTCGGTTGTGTCGCCGCCGTCGGGAACCTACATCACACCTTTTTGTTTTGCGTCCGACATGATGGGTGGCAAAGATGGGTCGTCCAATTATACCAGATTTCCTCCGCCATCATCGACCTTTGGAACCGGTAATTTTCGAGCTTCTAATTTGTGATTTTCAGCGCCGAAGTTTTGATTCGATTGTTTCGACTTGCGTGTGGCCACAAAACGCAATAATCCGGGGTACGTGAACGTCGCTCGAGTGCTAAGCGGGTTCGCTCCAGGCCATGCCCGAAGGAGTGATAAATATGAGCACATTTTTCCCTCCGCGCTGGATTTTGGAAGATACAGCAAAAAAAAAACGAAAACCAAAGAACTGAAAAGCAGCCCATCGAAGTATAATTCCATATTTTTACGGTTGTCCATTCTTCGGACCTCGTGCACTCGTGCGGGTGACTGACTGTATTTTGTTTTTCGAAACTCGGCAGGTTTCTCGCCTTTTGTTCGCCTTGGTCTGGCATGGTAACTGCGGGCGTTCTAAGGTGACAATATTTATCCTCTCTAGCTCCTTTTCTGAAGAGCTTCGAGCACTGCGAGCAGAGCAGCGTGCGATCGAATCCCGCTGGGTGTCAAGGTGTTTGTTGTAGCAATAAAAATCGTTCCACAAATGGTTGTTGTTGGTTCTTTGTACTGGGTTTGCTCCAAACTGAAATCGAACTCTCGAAAGAAAGAAAAAACTCCGACGAAGGCGCAGAAATATAAATAATAATTAATTGAAAAATTCCAAAATCCTACCGATAATAAGATTACATTTCGGATTTCCTGCTCGGGGATCGCTTGGGAACTTCAGGGAGTTCTAAAGTCATCGATCGCCAGAGCATGGTAGGTTGTGCACGAGTCGAAGAATCATCGTCGTCGTCGGAAAACAAATGAGCGTAGTTATTCTTGTATTTGTATATTTATATTGAAATGTCAAAATAATCATTTTTCTTGTGTCCCTTTCCCCGGCTGAGTCGCGACGTGGTCGTTTGAACCGCTCGCGCTCGGAGAGAAAAGGAAGACAAGAATTAGCCAGCTTCCAGAACGATGCTGCGGTTCGTGAGGCCGGGGTCGGTCGGAGCGGGGTCCGGACTTAAGTACGTGGTTATTTATGGTGAGAATACACCTCTTCACTTGATTGTGTAATTAATCTAATCCCGTGTGTGTGACTCGTATGCGGTGGTGTGGATTCCTGGTGGCCCTCCGGGTGACGTACGGGGTCCCTCGATGATCGTGAGCGATGAATGGGAATGGCACGGGAAACTAATTGTTCGCTATTATGTTGATGGACTCGAAGTCGATACAGTTAATTTAATAAATCAATTAGAGGAGCTTTGAGTATTCCGATAAACCTAGGCAGTATTCGAACTGCTGTGGACATGATTCACGCAATTTGTTTCACCATTCACGTTTTCTCAGGCACGCATCTGATGATCAACTTAATCAATAATGGCTTCCATTTCGTAGTCAAGAAAAAAATCACGCGAAGAGCCGAGAAATAGTTTGCTAAGGTATACCAGGTTTCTTCAGCGTAAAGTCAAAATCTTCGGGATTGAAGTATGTTGAACTTCTGAGAGTAGTACATAACAACGTTCTATGCTCAATCGACTTATTATTCGATAAGCTTATTGCTTATCGCATATTAGCCTATTGCGTCCTCTCAACTTAGTGTTCTAGATGCACTTCCACAGTTATTAATTGAGAGCTTTCGATGCCTGCACCATTTTTGCATTAGTATAATTGTCTGGCAAGTACTATCATAAATCCATGCCCAGGGAAGTTGAGAAAAGTTTCCAACCCGAAAAATTCCTAGAACGACTGGGAATCGAACAAAGCCACCTCCAGCATGGTATTGCTTTATAGCTACGCCTTTACCAACTGAGCTAAGGGATGTGCTCGATCGGTGTATTGCGTCAAAATAGCGCTGGTTTTAATTTTGAACGAAATTCCTGGAGTAGTCAACCTACGGAGAATGTAGTCTGGAGAAATATCCAGAAGAAGACGAAACAAATTCTGGGAGAATTCTCTAGACGCATTCGGTTGAAGTTTAATTGAACTTCCTGGAGAAACTTCTTGCAGGCACTGGAAGAAACTTCCTAAGGTAGATTGGAAGAAATTTCTGGAGAAATTTGGATGCATACGGAGCAGTCGAAAGAAACTTCATGGAGTAGTTGGGAAAAAAAATCCGGAAGTAAGAGATCTCTTGGGGATGTTAGAACAACATTCCTGAAGTTCTTTATCCAGCAATTTTCCTAATATTCATAAAACATCTCTGAAGACCTCGCAATATCCCTGAAGTTTTCGGAACATTCCGCAAATACACTCCGGAATATCCCATAATTTCTCGGAACTCCTTGAAAGTTCCTGCAATTTTCCTGAAATTAATGGTGCTGTTTTGAAGTTCTCTGATAATCCTTAAAGTGCTGGGAAACTACCGGAAAATCGTCTCTAGACTTTCTTGAAGATTTCAGGATTTCTTAGATGCTCTCAGAAATTTTGTGGAAATTCATGGAATATCAGTATTTTCTATTTTTAAAAGTTCTTAAAACTGCCATTATAAAGCACGGACCTTCCCTTAAAATGTTCTCAAAATTTTCTAAGTCCATGTTACTGTACTGCCCTTATGTTTTAAAAGTTTGTATGAACCTCTCTCATGAACTTTGCTGAAGTTATCGGAAACTCCCCAAGTTTTCCGAAACGCTTTAAAGCTTCAGAAACTCCCTTGACATTAATTGATCTGTTCTGATGTTCTCAGAGCATCTCTAAAGTTCTCTCAATGCCCCTGAAACAAATGGAACTGTTCTGTTCTTTCCCTTATTTAACGTCGGTATCTGTTCCTCAATCTAGTGCCAACATCTACGTGGTCATGGCCTTCACAAAGCGTACAGTTTCGATCGCTGTTCTATTCATCACTCAACGGTGGTGTTGATTCCTCTGACATTTTGAGGATATATCCGATGTTGTTCTTCAAGAATGTTTGGATTAATGAAAGCTAATTCCTCAGTGCAGTCTCGTTTTGGACAGCTTGAAGCTGAAATAGGTCTTATGATAAACATTAAGATTTGTTTAGACTTTATATTAGTTTAATAAAACCTATTTCAGTTTCAAGCTGTCCAAAACGAGACTGCTCTAAGGAAGTTGCTTTAATTAATCCGAACATGGCTAAATTTTTGGTGCGTAAACTTGATTTTCTATGGATCACTTTCTTTAGTTTAAGGTTCACTGCTGAATGTATTATGGATCAATTGCAATATGTTTATGGGTAATTCGTACAATTTCAATGCTCATTCTTTAGAAATTTAGCGGTACATTTTTACAATTGTGTTGCTAAATTTCACATAAAATTTGAAATGTTGATAATAAATATTGATATTTTTTATGGATCATGCACACTTTTTTAGGGATTTTCTCAGATGTTTTATGGATCATTTGGATGTTTTTCATGGAACGTTTTCCAATATTTTATGGATCATTTATTGGTTTTTATATTCAAAAATATGTTTGCCGTTGGAAAACTAAACTGGCTAAACTGGCTAAACTGGCTAAAATAAAGAAAATGGAAGAACCTTTCGAGCGAAGCTAGAAGAAGCTTCCAAAGGGAGTCGAAATAACTTTTCGGAGGGAATCGGAAAATAACTTACGGGGCAAGGTGGAAGGAACTTAAAACTTCAGGAAGTGAACAAATGAACATTTTGATGGACCTTTTTGTTCCTCTGACAGCCCTCAGCGTGCGTGGGCAGACTATCATCGTTTTGAATATTAAAAAATAGGTATATATCGGTATAAAATCTCATAAATCGGTATTCTGAGAAACTTTATCTGTATACCGGTATAAAGTTCGAAAATCGGTATAATATCATATCTGGCAACGCTGCCGTGAATGCCAATTTCAATAATTGTTCTTCTCTCTTGTTCGACGGAATCGAATCTCTCGAATCTCCCATTTAGTAGAAGCAAGACGAGACATTGAGCAATAAATTTGATAAGTTTGACAATGTTTTGTAATCGAAATTTTCTGAATATTACACTATTATTGAAAACAGCAACAATTTCGTATTACTCGCGCAAATTATTTCGGGTGGAGATGGAGAAGTATCGCTTCGCTCACTTGACTTCATTTGTTGTTGGCTTGCCATCGTCGCAAGTAATGTTTGTCATGTGCGTTTTTGACATTTGCTTCCAAAAGCAAAACTAATCAAATTTAGTGGATGAAAACAGTGCTGCCGATTCAAATGATAATCATTTTGATTTAAAGGTGTTATACAGTACATATTTTTCAACGACAAATCACTTTGTTTCAAAACGCAAATAACTTAAAAATCAATGATAAATCATTTCGATTCGTAGTGCTGCACAATAGACTGAGTCAAGTGCAAGAGCATGGGGGCATGAAGTAGTTCGCCTCCTCGTGGTGTGCCCTGGAAACGCTAATTATCGAACCCAAGGGAGAGATATTGCGGCTAAACGAACTACCGCAGAGTAGGGACGCTGAAACCCCATCCAGCTCGTCCCAGGAGGTTGAGAAGCCCTGCACAAACCCTCGTTGTGCAAAGGCAGGAGTGACGCCGGGTTCTTTGAGTGCTTAGCACACGCAGCTGGTAAGCGGTCACATCTGTCCTAAGCTGCCCTGTTGGACAGTTGGCTGGCTATCACGTCTGCTCTAGAACTCGGGCGAACAACGAACAGCGAACAACAAGAGTAAGGCCCTGCACAGCTGCTCACTGTGCAGTAGCGAGTGTCACGTCGGACACAACACCAAGTGATGCGCCATAGCGCAACCGGCCCCCTCCCATGACGTAATGCTTTCGGGCGGTTCCGGGGAGGGCAAGGGCCTAGAGCACAGGGTAAGGTTTAGTAGGTCGGGAGAGCTATTTCTACCATCCCCACACCCTGAGTTATCTTCTCAGGAGTCTGGGAGCAGATTCCCCCCTGTATAAAAAAAAAAAAAGTGCAAGAGCATTTGGATGAGATGTTATAGCTTTTTACCGTGTATATTGACAAGGATGAGTCGCTAATTATTGCGACACTTTCAAACATTCGTTACTTTTTTCATACGTGACCGAAATTAACCAAACATTGCCCAATTCCTACTTAGAGTGTATTTTGTACATCCGCTTAGTTGTGCAGTTGTCAGCAGCGTTGCCAGTATTGAAGATTTATCTGGATTTTCCAGACTTTAAGTCGTCTAGTAAGATACACAGACAGACCACGTATATTTCCAGATTTTTTAAATGTGTCCCAGATTTTCCTAGATGTTTTAAACATGTTGCTTTGAAAATATCATTGCAATTGATTTACCCTCTAATAAAAATAATAAAAAGCCAAATTATTAAAGGCCATCAACGTTGTACATTATTGGAATTTTAAGGTAATTCTGAAAATAGTTCACAGTTAAGTGTGAGACGAATTCTTTGTTAAATCAAAGGAGAATTTCAAGCTACTTCTGAGTAGAATTACATCCATCTTTGTGGGCTTCAGGGTCGTGCGACGTCACCCGTCGATCAGGCGTACCAGCCGGTGTAAATTTTGGCAACCTGGAGTAAATTTTGGTCCAATGGGTGTGGTGTGTTGTCCGTTGTCTAGTGTTAAATATTCAGTCTGTGCAACCTCTGGTTGAAGACGGTGTCAATTGTCTTGTCAACTCTGATGACAATTGTATGGAGATTTTGTCAATAAACGAAATACAATCCGGAAGAGAAATCATAGAAAATTCTTAAGGTGAAACTTAAGGAGTATGCTGATACGAATCGTGAGAATAATTTCAATGGAATTCTGTCCAATGTTTCTATGAAGATTTATTTTAATAAAATTTTAAACGCAATTTCTGGGAGACTTTCAAAACCATTTTGGCAAAGTACTTGAGTACTTAGGTAATACTGAAAAGGACTTCAAAACAATTCAGACCTTACCTACAAAGCAGTTTAAAGGGATTTTTTTTTTCTTTGGTTTGTTTTTTCCGTCGATCTTGTTTTCCGCGCTGAGCACCAATGCTACCGACGTGCCAGGAAGGCAGCTCCCACACCTGGACCCTACGTATGGACCCATCAACTCATGAACCGGGGACCAACGGCTTTACTTCCCATCCGAAGGAAGGCGTGATCAGAGATGTTATGCCTCAGAACATCCCGGCGGCGCCGACTGGTATTGAACCCAGGCCTGCTGGGGTTAGAGGCAATCACGCTTACCACTACACCACCGGCGCCGTTATTTAAAGGGAATTATCGGATAAGTCTGAGAAGAGTGTTCCATTCTGAAGAGTGTACCAAGGAAATTGTTAAGAATATTTAAGAATTGCATAGAGAAAACTAGACACAAAATTGGGAATTCTTAGCAATTTGAGGAAGTTGTGGAATTGGATAGTCATTTATAAGAGATTAAAAGAGGAACTCTTCGAATGTTGCTGGAAAAGTTAAGATATTTTCAATATTATTTGAGGGGAATATAGAAAAGAAATATGATGGAATTCTAGGATGATTCGAATTGAACTAAAAAGAAGGCGAAGATATCCTGTGAAGAGTTCCAAGTAAATTCAGACTAACAAAAAAAAAATTCATGACGCAGAAAAAATCTAAATTCCGGAATTTAGAATAATTGCAAGATCCTGAGACTTCAAAAATGAAGCTATCAGACTTTCATTTTAGTAATATAATAAAATTATTTTTTGGCATACAATTATTCGTAATGGTCATGCAAATAGTGGAGTTACCCGTAATTGAGGTAAACTGTGTGTGAGTTCCACGATGTAAGGCTTTGATTCCCACTTCAGCCTGGTGAATTTTGCTTCAAAATAAAATTGCCTACTGGTCTGCTGGGTGTTGTATGATGTCAAGAATTAAATAGTAAATCTGATCAATCTCAGATCCATCCATCAAATTTCCTTGATTCTTTGCTTTTCATTCTTTAAAAAAAGAAAGTTACATTTTATAGAACAATTCTAACCATATTTTCTGCTGTTTTTTACCCACACTTAACTCAATTGGATATAATGGATATTTGAACATTTTGGGAACACCGTGTCAATACTTTTCAACTTTTGGATAATTTTAGCAATTATAACAAGTTATTTGCTTTATATAATTTATTTAAACATGAAATTTATAACCATTCTAGTACTTTAAATCAGGGTTGCTTCCACTCACTTGCTATAAAAAAATGATTTTCTGAATTTTGAAATCATTAGATGTTATAATGATATTTTGTGCTTGTTAGATACAAGAAGAGGACGAAAGGCAAGTGTTTGACTCATAAAACCTGTAAATTTTGCTACCAGAGTGTTACAATAAGCGATTTTATGATTCGTGAGCGTTCACTCAGAGTGAGCCCTCGCTAGTCGTAAAATCGCTGATTGTGACTAAGCGAATTTAACAGGTTTCATGTGTCAAACACTTGCCTTTCGTCCTCTTCTTGTATCTAACAAGTACAAAATATGATTATAACATCTAATGGTTTCAAAATTCAGTAAATCATGTTTTTATAGCAAGTGAGTGGAAGCAAGCCTGTTTTAAATAAACTCCAGATGATCATACTGACATATTTTTACGGGAGATTAGCACATCACTTTGATTTCAATAGCATTATGTTAAAAGACGATTTTTTTAGCATTCCAGATTTTTCTAGATTTTATATTTTACCTGGTCCAGATTTTTCTGAAAATGACCTGGCAACGCTGGTTGTCAGTGAGATTCCGGTTGAGAGGGAAGAAAATCAGCAAACCGTTCGCGAAAGGATTTTGTTCCCCCACCCCTTGGGAAAACTGATGAATATACTTCATTCGACCGCCTCAAGGGTCCTCCAAAGGTTCCAGGAACGGGTGTCAGTGGACCACAAGCCAAGAGCTGAACGAAACCCCAGAACAACGCGCAAAAAAACCGGACTCGACGACCAAAAAACTTGATGCTTCGCAAAGTTTCGTCCAGAGGGCCAAGAAACGATCCGGATTAAATACTTCGCTTGGCTTTATGCCACTACTCCAAAACCGTGCGGCTAATTTTGTGCCGAAAGACATACACTTAGAAATACCTAATCTTACACGTGACGGAATTCGTCTTTGACATAAAAGATGAGACGTAAACAAACTTCTCATCTAATATTAAGTGTTCCGAGACTGAAAAGTTTGTTGCTCGACGAAAAGTACGTTTTATTGAGCTGAATTTTGAGTCTATTATGACTCAATTTTATGTCTAAATTGACGCTCGTATATCAATTTTTCTAGGTGTGCACTAACCCACCAAACTGTCCTGAAATCCGTTCGATCGAAAACTATTGGACCATGATGAAGTGCGAAATTCGGAAGACCAAAGAACTGAGAAAATCGTACCGGAAACGACTGTTTAGGCTCTGATGGAAGCTTCAATCGGAAATGTCGAGCATTTTAAAGGGTGTATTCGATAAAAATGGCACATGCAAATTTACCCACCAAAATTATCGGATTTTCTTGAAATATGCAGGGGATGAAAAACTTCTAGTGAGTTATGATTTACAAAATTTGTTTTATTCCATTTCGTCTCCCATCCCGAATGCCAGCACATTCCGTTTCACTCCACCCATCAAATTTTATACAACCGATTTTCCCAGTGTTTTTGTTGTTTTTACCCAAATTTTCTTCAGCTCCTGCTCTGTTTTATAAGCTTTGGGATGTTTGTGAAGTTCCGTCTTCATAATTGCCCAGAATTTTTCAAATGGACGAAGTTTCGGTGGATTTGGTGGGTTCATATCTTTTGGCACAAAATTGGTACCACTCCAACACGTTTCGAGCGTAGTGGCAGGATGCTACATCAGGCCAAACAGAGTTGATCCTTTGTGCTTCCTTATGAATGGCAAGAGACGCTTCTTAAGGCACTCTTCCGTGTTAATCGCTCCGTTGATTGTTCCGGAAGTGATGAAGGACTTATTTCACCACATCCGCAAATCGCCTGCCGGATCAGGAACTTCTTTGCAAATTTCTATAGTTTCTTTTTTTAAACTGGCAACGAAATATTCTTGCCCAGGATGTTGCCGGTTTCAAGTCGGAAGTCTAAAGTTAGAAAAATGTGATTTTTTTTTCCTCCAATTGTGTTAGAAAAATCTCAACGCATTTGAAAAGAACCGCCATAAATTTGTATATAGGGGAATTTACGTATTCTCGTCAGTCTAAGCAGCGTCCAAACTTCTATTAGCGATTTCTCAGCGTCACACACATACATGACAGGTTTGTTTGTTGACATTTATCTGCTGTTTGCTGTTCTACCAATTCCAATCGACAGAATTGATCAAAACGGGTTGAACATGTTTTTACAACGCTTCAAACTTCTCAGGTGAGTGTGACTATTGTCGGCAGTCTCTTTTTCTTCGGTACCCTTTCCATTTGAACTGCGTGTTAACCAGCTGTTCTATTATCGGCAACTCGAAATCAGCCGTATTTTGTAGTGTGTATATTTAATTTAAAGAAAAATATGGCATAACAGGATTGCACAGTCGTAAAAATGTAATCAGATTGAAGCTGAAACGGTAAGGAATCGGCTGAATACATTCAGCGAAGAGTTTTGATGGGGAAATACAGTGAAATTAACGTTTCAATTTCGGTTGCCGAAAACAGTCAATGGGTGCCGAAGCCATAATTTACCCTACTTCAAAAGCTCTGATCTTTTGCTCCCAAAACCTTATAAAAATCAAAAATTGGTTGAGAAATTATTGAGTTTGTCATGTAAGCATGCGATCAAAAACCTCAACATTTACCAATGTATTTACTAACTTAAATAATTGCTCTGAACTTTTAACAGGATTTCCTTGGAATGTTCTCAAGAGTTTTCTATAGAATAATTTCCCTCCACAGAGTTCTTTTCAGAATTCCTCTAAATCAAATGTGATCAATCTAAATCAATCTGCAGCTACTTTAAACCAATCCAGAAATTCTCTGTAGAAGACCAAGCATGGAAAAATTAATTCACTCGCGCGAGTGCCACAGAATCAAAATAACCATCCTCACCTACAAGCAGATTGCCGAACGAGTGTAAATTCTTCCAACCAAGTGACTCTGCAGGTCGACTCAGAACTGACAGCCGGAAAGTAGGAAAGAAGGATAAACTGAAAGGTAGCTGAACAATTTTCTCTACCGAGGGAGAACCAGATTGAATGCGTAAGATCCTATTTAAATAACCGAGTCAGATAGTTTTTGGCTCACTGATTTAAATCAGTTCAGTTTTACGGTATTTGCTTTACGCTTTTGTTTATGTGTTACAGTATAACCGTTTTCTCCACATTAATAGCAATTTAGTTATGTCAATGCATGTTTAAAGTTAGAAAATAAAAAGTGATTCTTTCTGCAAAATTCTCGTTCAGCTCACTCAGCAGAATACAATCGTAAAAGGCTCTGCATGGCAAAAATAATAAAAGAGAAATCATCCACACTACTACACTCAGAATCATTCATGTAACGCTCAGCTGTCTGTTTTGCTCAATTCGGCGCTCATCGAAGAAAATAGAAGCAATGCGAATACGAAAGAAATCAATGCCGCTCGCACAAGCTGCTGTTCGTTTCTGATGTTGTATGCGTGTGAGTGATAGTAAATGCAAAATTAAACGATTTTTCTCATGCTTGTAGAAGACATACATAGATTCGATATCATCCACAGATTCTCATCGATTTTTTGAAAATTCTTCCAAGAATTTACTGAAGTTTCCTGTTTATTTTTAATACAGTAATTGTCAGCCCACTTTTCTAATATTATACGAAATCCGTGCACTTTTCCAGTGTCTTATTGCACCAAAGTGTACCTTGAATAACCACCTTGAAGAGGAATGAGAATGATTTGTATTTTCCTGAGAATTCTCATGAAATTCACCTCAGCATTGTCTTGACATTATGCTCAGAATTATCTCTTCACGAGATTCCCTTCTAACTATCCCCGGTATACTAATAAAACTCTTCCCAGGATGCCTTTGGGATTGTCTCGTCAAAATTCGTTACCCTTGGTATTTTTCGCGGAATTCCCTTGGAAGTCTCTTTAGAAATCACTTCAAATTACACAGTACATCACGATTTTCTAGGACAGAATTTTTGTCCTAGGGATGTGGAAAGAAACTTCCGGAAGAAGTCAGTCACAACTTCCAGGGAAGTTGGAAATTTCGAAAGAACCTGCCAGTTTTAAATTGCAAATATTTTCAAGTATGTTTGAAGAAGCTACCAGATGAATTTCATAAACGAAATCTGCGAGAAATCGAATAAAAAGTGGAAGCTTCTGGGGAATGTCGGAAAAACTTCAAACTCAAGCCAGATGAGTTTTAAGTGGCAATTTGTAAAATAAAAACTTCTTGTAAAAGCCGGAACAATCTTCCGACAGAAAAGCAGGAAACAGAAACTCCCACGCGATTCAAAAAATAATTCTAGGAGATGTCGGGAGAAACTTCGGGAAAAATCAGGATAATATTCATGTCGAAACTGGTGAAATTATCGGAAGAATTTTACACAAATCCCACACAAAATTCACATCATCTGGCGTTGTCGTCGCTGCCGGGTTTGAATAGTTATAACAACTTGAATTACGGTATGATGTGATATGAGGGGCTCGGTGGCCTTAGAGCAACCGTTTTTGCTTACTGAGCAGAACATCCTGAGTCTAATCTCAAGCTCATTCACATCAAGATTCGTCAATCGTTTTGTTTGTTAATATGACTACATAGTAATAACAGCAACTCGATGATTAAAAAGGAGCTCGTTTGCCTAGTAGCAAACGTTATTGCTTACTGAGCAGAAGACCCAAGCTCCTTCGCGTTATACGATCGTTAGGGCATCAATTCAGCTTATCGTTTACCAAAACGAGCCCTGCTGCAAACCCAACCCTCTTAAAGGGTGATACGGTCAAAATTTGGTCAAGGGAAAACGCGTGTAAATCGGTGAAATCGTTTATTTAAAAAATCAAATTAAATTTCTTTTTCAAGTTCAATTAGTATAAAATTCAGGAAAAATATTCAGTTAGGCTTCCGCTTTTCCAAATCCGAATTGCCGGGCCTTACGCTTGACCCCTGCCATCAGATTTTGTACAGCCACCTTGTCCACCTTCTTCGCCGCAGAAAGCCAGTTTGCCTTGAACTGCTGCTCGCCCTTAGCAGTTTTTTTGGTCTTCTTTAGGTTCCGCTTGACAATAGCCCAGTATTTCTCAATTGGGCGGAGCTCTGGCGTGTTGGGAGGGTTCTTGTCCTTGGGAACCACCTACAAGTTGTTGGCGGCGTACCACTCCATGGCCTTTTTACCGTAATGGCAAGATGCCAAATCCGGCCAAAACAGTACGGAACAACCGTGTTTTTTCAGGAAAGGCAGCAGACGTTTATTCAAACACTCTTTCACGTAAATTTCTTGGTTGTCAGTCCCGGAAGCTATGAAAATGCTGCTTTTCAAGCCACAGGTACAGATGGCTTGCCAAACCAGATATTTCTTTGCGAACTTTGACAGTTTCATGTGCTTGAAAACATCTGCTACCTTTTCCCTTCCTTTTGTCGTATAAAACTCCTGTCCCGGAAGCTGCTTGTAGTCGGCTTTGACGTAGGTTTCGTCGTCCATTACCACGCAGTCAAACTTCGTCAGCATCGTCGTGTACAGCCTCCGGGATCGCGCTTTGGCCGTCGTATTTTGTTTATCATCGCGATTTGGAGTCACTACCTTCTTGTAAGTCGATAGTCCGGCTCGTTTTTTGGCTCGATGCACGGTTGTAGACGATACACCCAGCTTATTTGCGGCATCTCGGAGAGAGAGGTTAGGGTTTCGCTTGAAACTACCGGCAACTCTCTTTGTCGTCTCAGCGGCTTCCGGTTTTCGATTTCCCCCCGATCCAGACTTCCTGGCTATCGACAAACGTTCCCCAAACACTTTAATTACATTTGTAACGGTTGATTTGGCAACTTTTAGCGATTTTGCCAACTTTGCGTGCGAGTAGCTCGGATTTTCGCAATGCGCGAGCAAAATTTTGATACGCTGCTCTTCTTGCTTGGACGGCATTTTGACAACTGAAGAGTGAATTCCAAAATCAAAATAGGAGCAACATTCTACACACACACACCTTCAAAATGAGGGGTGTTCAGGTTTTTAAATGCAAAATTGAAAGAAATACGTCAAGTTGATATTGACCAAATTTTGACCGTATCACCCTTTAATGACGTCAACTGAATCACCGTTCAGAACCAGGGACCAATTAGCTGCTGTAAGTATGTGATCTAGGGCGGTTAGGTCACAGTTTTTAAGATAAAATACTGCTGGAGCATCATGACGATCAGGTAGATTGAAGTGCGCATCGAGGTTCAGAATGAATGGCCTGTGATGGATGTCAACATTAAACAGTGGAACCGCTGGTTCAAGGAGATCAAAAACGTCTGAATTGGTAGTGAATGCCAAATCAAGCAGCTTTCCATTTGTGTTTACAAATGGGTTAACCTGAATTAGACCATTAGCAAGCATTTCTTCGGTAAGAGCCACTTCCTGCTCCGTCGATGAGTTTGAAGGCAGTTCATGTCCTCGTCGAAATTCCAGAGTAAAATGAGGGAGATTATAATCACCCAGCACCATGATGATATCATCGCTCAAGGACGTCTCTGTAATATTCCGTATAGCTACGGCATGTAACTTGTAGAGCTCAGGACCTGACAAAGGGCGAACGTAGATTCCGGAGATGAACAGTGAGCGGTTTTCCAAACTAATTCGGACAATGACCTGCTCGAGCTGGTCACAGTTTCCCAACGAAACCAAGGAGCAAAGGTGCACAGATTTGACTGCAATGAGTGTACCACCTCCCCTGGATAATTGACTGGAAGATTCATTGCGATCACAGCGGAATATTTGGTAGTCCGTCAAAATTTCACAGTCGGATATGTCCGGTCGAAGCCAGGTTTCTGTTAAGACCACTGCATCGTAATCACTGCTGGTTTGACGGGAGGATCGACGCTATTTCTCAACAACCCAAATTTGAATAGGATCTACCCATATCCGTCAAAAGTAGGGCTACCGAAAATTGAGCAAACAAAATTGCAACTGACAAGATGACAAATGAACAACATCGTTCGGATTCAGGTCGATGTTTTCCATGATGATGATAATCTAAACTTTGTTTACTCAATTTGGTGTACCCTACTTTTGACGAATATGAGTAGATTTTTCTCAAATTTGGGTTGTTTAGAAATAGCGTGTGTACAGTGTTGACCCCTCCTTTCACGCAAAGATTAACATTTTGCTTATGTTTAACGAAATTGAACAATATTGCTTATGGGGTTTTCTTATAGAAGTGAACAGTTACAGAGTCATCGTCTTCGCGAAAGGTTTCACCAATACCAAAACAAAGTTATCAAGTAAAGTTCATAGACCATAATTAGGAACAAACATCAAAATTACGTCCCTAATGGTAGGTCCATAGTTATAAAGCGCTAAAAGCGTTAAGGTGATTCCTTGTAGAGTCCACAAATGGCTGCCACGTAGGCAATACATGCACTTCCACTTCAAATTTTCAATTACACAAATCTCGGAAATCAGTGCCCCATTTCATTTGAAATTGCTACTTAATGTATTCTGCAGTGCAGCAAACGTGGACACGGTGCTCCTCTGACCGTTATTATAAAAAAAATAGTTCCATCAAAAGTGAGTATACCAATCGATTCGTTAGATCATTCTGCATCTCTGAACCAAATTTAAAAAAAAATCGTAGGCGCATTTTCGAGTTACACCCTTTTAAAGGCGTAACTGCATAAATCTCACTAAAAACAGGGAAATTCCATAACGTATTCTTATTTTACATGCACAAATCGCAACACACGCTGTTTTTTTTAGTGAACACAAGTAGGCATTGACAAACGTGCCTTTTGTGAGTTGCAGCGCGCTTTGTTTTGCTTGAAATTTTAACATGGATAATCACGCAATCAACAAAAAAAAGTGTGCATTTTATGCCTTTCAAATAAAAAAACGTTAGACCGATCTCCAGTGCAATACGTCAAGTGATTAGGGGTCATTACTTAAGCGATATTGATGTTCGCGAGTGGTATTATCCGTCCTCAATATGATTTATTGCAGCCCTGTAAATGGAAATAGCAGAAAAGTGGTCCTACATAAATACAAGTTTAACTATTCTAAGAGTACGAGAACAAATTCAAAGTGCACTTGTGAAGTTTGTGAGGCTGCCCAGCTAAAGTATGGTAAAAATCTACCGGGAACAGTTCCTAGAAAGGAAAACCAACGTAATTCAAAACCGAGCAATTTAAGCAGTACTGAAGTCATACGCGAGGTCATACGCATGTGTAATACTTGTCTAACGGAAATCGGACGAGGGAAGAATCACGTTTGTACTGTCACTGAGCGTTCAGAAAATTTAGCAAGAATTCTGAAAGAAAATTATTCTTCACCAAAGGCATCAGAAGCAGCTGTGTCAAAGTTTCTAGCCGAAAAAGTCTCAACTTCTGGTAAAACAGCAACTGATGTATTTCAGAATCTAGCTTTAACGTTTTATTTGATTAGTACAGGTTCTGAAAACATTCGCTTATCAAATCGTCGAGGAAAACCATCCGTATTTCTAAAAGCTAATTCTACTGTTTCTTTGAAAGAACGGAAACGCATGCGGACGGAAGATATGTTCAAAATGAAGACGGAGAATAACTTGAGCATGCGGAAGACTCTTGGTAGTATTTTATTTAGGATTTGCCGAAGCTTTTGATTTGCTTATTGGTTAGTTGATTTACAGGCATCATGAAAGGTTTAAAACGAGGTGGAGTGAGCTTTGAAACTGGCTTAAAAGGAAAAAGCTTTCCAAACTGAACTCACAGCTTGGAGATTTGTTTAGTATTGTAGAGCTAGGAGAAGTAGCCAAAGGTAAAACTCAAGAAGGTACATATTATAAAGAAATCTAAATTAAAATGCTCTTTTCTAGCTGAAAACGTCCATTTTGGTCAATGCGCTGATGTTCCAGTTATATTTTGTAATAATATACCTGAGTTGCTTCAACGAATCAAGAAAAGTAGACACGCCAGTGAGGAAGAACTTTTCATAAAGCTTGGTATCGACGGTGGAGGAGGATTTTTTAAGATCACTCTCTCTGTTGTATCCAAAACCCAAAATAATTCCGCAGATTATTTTAAAGACAGAGGCGTGAAACGCCTCCATATTTTGGCATTAGCACCAAATCCTGCCGAAAAATATGAATATAATTTTTCTAATCTGGAATGGTCTTTTGAAGCTGAATCACTTGGAATCGATTATTGCCGGTGATTTAAAGATCATTAACGTAATTATTGGAATAATGGCGCATTCATCTACCCACCCCTGTCCATATTGTGTAACAGAAAAATCAAACGTTGCATTGCAAAGTGGAGTGCCCCGAACGATTGGAAACATTCGAGAAAATTCCAATAAAGACCCATGTTCCAAAAATCGTAAAAAATATGCTAGCTGCATTAATCCACCGCTGGTTTTCGGCCAAGACAGCACTCCTATTTTGCTGGTATGCCCTCCGCCTCCACTTCACGTGACACTTGGGATCGTGAACATGGTTTTTCAAGCAGTTTTCTGTACATTTTCGTTAGTGCAATAATTTGGCAAAATCATGGCGCCTAGAAATCGAAAATTAGGTAAATTTCACTAAACGTTTTCTTTGATAAAGAGCAATAAATGCTCAAAATGTGTCCCAAAAATGGGCAATTCATTTACGGATTACAATTTCACAGCAGATGTGATATTAGTATTTCATTACTATTGTGTATTATTGCTGAATTAATGAGTTATTTGCCTGATAGGCCGAAGTGAGGAGCTAGGCTGACATTACATCCCGTAGCCCTATGTAATATTAATGGCGCCGATAGAATTTAAATTCGTGAATAAATATCTGAGGTATGATTTTTCAAACTTTGAAAGTTTACCATTACACATTTTGCCGGAGAAATCGTGTTCGGAGTGTAAAAGAAATTCTGTGGATTTCTGCGACTATTTCAGGACGTTTTAGAGTCCTTCAAAGATCTTGTATACTGTTTCAAGGAAGATCAAGTCACTCTAATAACAACAAGACTCACTTTTGAGCATCAGAGACTATTTTTTAGTATTATTTAAAATTATTAATGGGTCTCGTAAGCCCAGAGCACTATTCCGCAACTTCATCCCAAAAACTAACCAAATTTTAAAACACTTTTCAACCATCAAGCTTTGCAAAACAATTCTCGAAGCACTTTCAACTCAACATCAACGGAAAAATCGATGTCCAACCGACGATCTCACACGTCAGTCGCCAATCGACAGAATAGGGTACATCCCCCCACCCCCTCCACCCAAACACCCATAATACCATCTCACAGTGAGGTCCCAATTTGTCCAACGCGCTGCTGTCCGAAAACAACAAATGACATCCCATTTAGCGCTTGTTTTATTGTTTTCCGAACCAAACAAGAGAACCTAGCCACCGCGCGAACCGGCCCGTAAATTTATGGCCATCAATTGCTAGAAAGCCCGGCCAAAAATGCGTCTTTCTCCCGGTGTCGTCCGCTCGATGGTGCTGCACCGAGAATTTATTTTCAATTTTAAAATTTAATACCTTGTTTCCCGGGTTCGGTCTTTTTCAATTATTTGTTTTAGGTTTTCACGGGTCCCGGCCTTCGTTCGCTGGATGGGAATTTGGTCACATGTGTGTGAGTGTAAGTTTGCTGCACGCTTTTGAACCCCATTCGTTCGGTAGATTTCGAGCGCGAGCGAAAAAAAATGGCGACCACCAAAGCTGTCAAAATGTACGTGCTCGCAACAAAACATTTCGCTACCGTAAATGTTCCACTTTTTTTCTGCTCCGTCTCATGCCACATGCCGGGGCTCCAATTCACGCTCGTTCATAAATCCAGCATGTCGTTTGTCAGTTTAAATTACGTCGTCCATCGTTTTGATGCATTTTATTGCTGCGCGTCCTCCCGACCCCGACCTCCCGTCCGTCCCCGCTCAAGCGTTAGAATACCAATCAACGTTTTAAACGCAAATCGGTTTTCCATTTCTTCGCTGTGGGGAGAGGGTGAGGGGGTTTGCCTCCCGTTTAACAATGTTACAATTATGGCTTTTCCACTTCCGATGGAATCGATTTCGGTTGGTAGCTACTAACCATCTAGAAAAGCGAAAGGGTTGTTCAGTGCGGTGGTGTGACCGACCGCCGTCTTCTTTGATCGGGCAAATGTCACCGCCAGAATTTTTCCAACCATTTTGCTTCCGTCAAAATCCAAAATGCCACCATAATTGAATGGTACTTACCGAAATTAAACCCTTCTTCTTTGCGGCGGAGCGACACGGAAATTACAACCTTCCGATCCTTTCAAACACCACACGAAGAATAGTCCTGCCTGTCTGCAGATGACGAAATTCCCAAGGGGTCTTGAAGAACAGGGAACGCCCCATTTTACACAATAACTGTCAAAAATTGAATGGAAAATTAAAATCGTCGTCGACGACGTCTTCCACAGAGTAGAGGGAATGGCTGCGGTTGCTTCTTCCGAGAAACAACAACACTCTACTAGCCGTCCCTTTCCCTATTTTTCCGCTTCTTCTATGGACGCCAAACGGAACAACACGCCACGGAATATGCTACCTGGAGAAGGAAGTTTCTACAACAGAGCATAAATAAATCATTTTTTTCATCTCCGTCCCTCCATTCCTTTTGGAATGGCTTGGTCTATTCTGTTGTTGACGCAACATTGGCCTTAAGTTTGCGGTTTGTGACTTTTTCCCTGAAAAGGCTTCTTAATTATCGTCTTCCAAAGCGAAGTTTAGGAAAGTAAACAAACAGCTGTCAAAATCAATACCTAATCGAGAGAACGCTAACGGAAAAAGGGAATAGGGAAGGCGACCTTGTTTCTAATTAAACACCGCCTCAGAGCAGGGCTGTAATAAAGTGGAAAATTGAATGCATGCTTGGGTTCGTGTTTCTCGCAGAAGGGCAGCTGCTTCGGAGGTCTGCTCTGGTGCCACAAGTGATATTTATGAAAAAGGGGCTCGCTTTTTTTTTTTTTGAAGGTTTAAGAATTTATAATTTCAATAAATGAAGATTTACGAGTCCGTTTCAGGGAGATTGGGAAGTTTTGATCTGATGAACTTGTGGTGTTAGTGGTTTTCTGTAACTGATGTGCTAAACTAGGGGCAGTTGGTTCCAGCCCTGTATCGGTGGTTACGTATGGTTACACATTTACGTAATCAGATATTTCAAGCGTAACATTTCAAATCGACGTATCTGCTTTTGTAAACAATCTCTTCAATCGACGATTTGTCTTAACTTGACATTTCCATCCACCAAGCGCTTCACAGCAAATGCTGGCAAATGACTGGGATAATGCGTACCACCGGTACTTCACGTACTTGAAGGTTATAAAATAGACCCGTCACGCAAGTGAAAGTGGTCCTTAGCCTCTTGCCCAGTAACTCCTATCCCTTACTCCCCGCGGCGACGGCTGGGGTACGAGTAACCTTAGGGAAAATCAGGTAACCAACCCCGGTGGGAACTTTGGTCGTATGTTGACAGGGAAGGAGGAGCTGCATCCTTTTCGGAGGATGTGGCTTACAAAACCCGAGCGTCTGTTCTCCATGTTAGGGGCGGCTCAAACAGCGTCTGACTGGCATCCAGCGGCTGAATACGAAATACTTCTCCCCGAAACCTATACCCAAGATGGCAGCCCCATCACAGCGGATAGGAGACATTAGGCCAACCACATACTGTCTCCGAAACCTTCAAATTGTTACAGAAACCTATAGTGAAATATTATGGCAACGACTTTTAGCGCTAAACAACGGACACGAATTGGAACATGGAATGTACTGACGCTAGCCCAACAGGGTAAACTGGCACAACTCACCAGTGAGGCCCGCCGTATGAAGCTAGAAATCCTGGGACTTAGTGAAGTCCGCTGGCTCAACTTTGGAGAACACAAACTGCCTTCGGGACAGAAACTTTTATATTCTGGAGTTGGCTTTCTGCTTAGCGCCCAAGCACAGGCTGCGCACATCAAGTGGGAACCTTTCAATTAGAGAATAATCGTTGCCAGATTCAGAACACGGGTCCGAAGCCTTACAAAAATCCAATGTTATGCGCCAACCGATGCTACCGAATTGCAGGACAAAGAGAACTTTTACAGTCAATTGAATGCTGTCGTGGATAAGAATCCAAAAGGTGATGTCAAGATCTACACAGGCGACTTCAATGCGAAGATTGGCTCCGACAACTCGGACTTCCCCCATCGCATAAAGTCACATGGGTCTCCCGTGATGGATATACAGAGAACCAAATCGACCACATCTGCATCAGCCGAAAATGGGGACGGAGCCTTCTTGATGTTCGGAATAAACGCAGCGCTGACATCGCGTCTGACAATCATCTCCTGGTCGGTGAGATCCGCCTACGCATTGCGCGGGTTCAACGGCGGGAGGAGAGACTCGGGCGGCGATTCAACACACGCCGACAGGAAGACCCAGCAGTGAAGAGATCGTTCGTCGAAGTTAATATTCCGGAAGGTGACAGCGTAGAAGACCAGTGGACGAGCATCAAGAATGCCTTTATTGAAACAAGCGAGAACAACCTGGGTGAGCTGCGCACTCAGAGGAAAGAGTGGATCACCGATGAAACCTGGAGGAAGATCGAGGAGCCAAGAACGAGGCCCGTCAGCGGTATTCGGCTCTAGAGAGGGAAGTTAAGCGCTTCTGTATACGGGACAAGCGAGTGTGGGTGGACTCCCTGGCTAATGAAGGGGAGAAAGCCGCAGCAACTGGCGATATCCGCCTCCTCTATGATGTTTCACGACGCCTGAGCGGGGCAAGGATGAACCCACGGATACCTGTGAAAGACGCGACTGGACAGCTGCTCACCGACCCCACTGACCAGTTGAAACGTTAAACAACTTCTCGAAGTTTCAACGGTCAACCAACCATCAACATCTCGGCATGATCCGCCAAGGGAGAGGCGCGTTACTCGCGTCAACACTGAAGCTCCATCATTGCAGGAGATAGAAGCAGCCATCCGAAGTATGAAGTCCATCAAAGCCCCGGGAGTCGATCGCATATCAGCAGAGATGCTCAAAGATGCTCACAAATGTTGCATCAACTATTCGTCAATATCTGGAACACCGCGACTTTTCCGGCCGACTGGATGCAGGGCGTCTTGGTAAAAGTCGCCAAGAAGGGGGATCCAACTGTATGCGACAACTGACGAGGCATCATGTTACTGTGTATTGTTCTCAAAGTACTGTGTAAAGTTATCCTCAATCGGATACAGGAGAAGATCGACGCGGCGCTCCGACGACAGCAGGCAGGATTCCGTGCTGGAAGATCCTGTGTCGACCATATTGTCACGCTCCGCATCATCTTGGAGCAGGTCAATGAGTTCCAAGAGTCCCTGTACTTGGTATTCGTTGACTACGAAAAAACTTTCGACCGACTACACCACGGAAACTTGTGGGGTGCTCTGAGACGCAAGGGAGTCCCTGATAAGATAGTCAACCTCATCGAAGCGCAGTACGAGGCTTTCTCATGCAGAGTGTTGCACAACGGAGCTTTGTCTGACCCGATTCGGGTAAACGCGGTGTGAGGCAACGATGTATATTATCACCGCTACTGTTCCTCATCGTAATCGACGAGATCATGGTTGGAGCCGTTGACCGTGTACCGAACCGTGGATTGCTGTGACAGCCTATTACTATGGAGCATCTCAACGACTTCGATTTGGCTGATGATGTTGCGGTATTAGCAAAACGGCGCTCTGACATGCAGAGTAAGCTCGACGACCTTGTGGAACGCTCCTCTGAAGCAGGTCTAACCATCAACGTCAACAAGACCAAATCGTTGGATGTCAACACGGAAAACCGTTCCAATTTGGGCAGGCAGTGGAGAAAGTCGAAAGCTTCCAATATCTTGGCAGCCAGATATCGTCGAACGGCGGCACCAAGAGCGACATAAGTGCACGGATTAAGAAGGCGAGGGCTGCTTTTGCCAGTTTGCGAAATGTATGGAGAGCGAATCAGATCAGTCGACGCACCAAAATCCGAATTTTTAACTCGAACGTGAAGTCTGTGCTGTTTTACACCAGTGAAACATGGTGTGTATCGGCGGAGAACACTCAGAAGCTGCAGGTGTTTATCAATCGATGCCTGCGGTACATAATTCGTGCCTGGTGGCCCCACAATTGGATCTCAAATTCCGAGCTTCATCGTTTGTGCCATCAGAAGCCGATAGAGACAGAAATTCGTGAACGGAAGTGGAGGTGCGTCGGCCACACACTACGACGGAGCGGAAACGAAATCTGCAAGCAAGCACTGGACTGGAATCCAGCAGGCCATCGCAGCAGAGGCAGACCCAGAGGCTCGTGGCGGCGGAGCCTAAACAGTGAAATTAAGAACGTTGACCGAAATTTGACTTGGGCACAGGTCAAGGCCAAAGCTAGTTAATCGCCCAGGATGGAAATCTTTCACAAAGGCCCTTTGCGCCTCTGGAGGTGCGCAGTATCGTTAAGTAAGTAAGTAAGTAAGCGCTTCACACTTTGGGAGGCTGCAGTACGATCAGTGAAACATCATCTGCTGCGAGTCCTAGGAGATCATGTTCTATCGTTAGAGGATATGAGTACGTTACTTGTTCGGGTGGAAGCTTGTCTGAAATGGGAAGAATACAGCAAGTGCATCCTGGAGTGGACGGCGTCATCCGAGTGGTATCACTGAAGACAGCAACGGGATCATTGGATAAACCGGTAGAAAAGCTATGTGTAGTTCCATCGTCTTCAACTAGTAACAATCGTATTGGCTCTCCCCTCGGCGCAGCGTAAGACAACGGCGATCGAGTTGTAGTTCGATAGGAGAGTCTAACGGCGAGAAGGAATGATTCGGTTCGGACTGTTCTAGAAGAGCAGTCAATAATGTTATGATATTCACCAATATATTGATGTTAGAATAAACCGCAATCAATGTAGTGTAATCAATGTGTGATTTTTGAGAGTGAATAAATTGTTATTTTGTAAAAGTGATGTGTGTGAATCCAAGGAGAACCTTAGGAGAACCCACCCAAGTCCACAGCTCCCAAACATTATCCAAATATTATCTCTCCTACTTACGGTCCACTCTAAGTCGCTTCTTCGACTTAATAAACACCTGAAAATGTAAACCCCGGCAAAAGAATTCCATCCATCCAGCCGAATTAGCATATTTCCGCAGGTTAACACGTGTTAATCGCATCCTAATCAGCCCAATCAAATCTGCAGAATCACGATTCGGCTCCATCATCCGGCAGCGTCTCGCGCGTAATCCGAGCCTCCGAGCCGCTATTCATGAATGAATCTGGACAACAAATTCCAAAACGTCACACATATCAACTCTCGATAACAAATGTGTCGAGATTTTAACCTACAACCCCTCGGGCTCAAAACCGAATCCGATCGACACCGGCAAGAGAATTGATTGAGTTATGATTCATATCGCAGCAGAGCCGTGTGGTGTGGTACGAATTGACCACAGCGTTTGACTGACTGCGTTTAGAAGAAATAAAAAAAAAATGCCACGCCAGGGGGATTATGACAGACGTTTTGGAATAAAATTTCACATTAACGATTCACAAGTAGTAAATTATGCAAATGGCAATACGATTGGGGATCAGCTTCCAGCTGGATTTAATCCCTCCACACATTGACTGAATGGGTGAGTGGTGGTCACCAGCAGCAGTCAAACCAGGCAGGCAGATCAGGGTCGTTAGTATCTCTGATTAATTTGTACATTCATTAATACCTCGATCAAGGAGGAAAACGAAAAAAAAAAACGTTTTGTTTATCGATTTTTCAAACATGGGTCCGATCCGGTGGTGCTGCGATGAGCAGCGCTGCGGTAAAGACGTCAGTCAAAAGAACCAGCTGAATGAGTGCTGACAGTGCGAGTGTGTGTACGCTCGCTGAATCGACCCATCCGAGGTCCGAGAGATCATAAATTATCTTTATCACTATAGCGACGACCTATGAAACTGTCAATACCTGTGGCCGGTGGTGCAATTGTCCCTGGGAGGAGTGTTGTACACAAGAAATGTCACACGCAATGCACTGGAGAGCAAAGCTAGCACACACTAAGAAAGGGGACCCCTGCCGATCGAATACCGAACGCTTTATTGGCCTTAAACATACAAACAAGTCCGAATGTAGCCCCAGCAGCAGCAGCAGCAGCATTCCACTCAAATTGAACACTGGCAGGGGCTAGTTGGGCTGACTGGCCGGAGTGGTGTGCAGCACGAAACCCATTCAGAACCGGCAGGTTTCTACCGGGCGATCCAAAACCCGATCCACGGGGGGTGGATGGTCTTCTTTCTGGCTTCGTGTTGCAGCCTCATCGTGCGCCGTTTTCTTCCCGGGGTTGGTTGATCCTAGGTTTGTGGCTGGGTCGTTGTTGTTGGATCGTTCGAGTCATAAAAATTAACACTATGCTCTGGGGTGGTTTGAGTGGGATTCGTGAGAGCGAAAGCGAGACGTAGACGGAGTGCTTATGGTAATTATTTATCGATGCGATATTAATTTTGAAGTTGTGAAAGGTTCGTCACTTACTGCCTACGCAAAACAAAAACAACAACCACAACCGGTGAAGTCACTTGTCGGGTGCGCTTAGCTGATGGAACCACTGGTGGTGGTGCCAGTACCTACATGCAGTCGTTACAGGTGTTGAAAGTGGAATTACGCAAAACTTCCACCGGCTGAGGCAGAGTGCGTTGGTTGGTTGAATGATTAAAGCTCATAGCAAAGTTGATTGGATTTCGATTTTTGATATGATAATTTCAAAGCGTAAATCACAAATTATATGTAACGTAAGCAATTGGGAAAGATTGCTAACAAGTTATTGGCTAATTTCCTGTCTTATTTATCTACGATGCACGATGTCCATTCAGATATTATATTGAAGTTCTGCACTGAAATCTTCTGATAATTAACTTTCTTCCCGCTTACATATTTCTATCCTTGAAATTCCCTTGCAGCTCGGCTCAGAATTGTTGCACCTTCCAAATTCAATTCCCTTGATATCGGAAAACAGACGAGGAAACTATTAATCGGCATTTCAGTCCGCATCGTGCTCTCTTGCCGTGCGGATCTATTTGCTTTTTGCTGAAGGAAGTGTTACTACTACCTAAAGCTACAACAAATTTAAACAGCACTTTTCAGTGCTCAACCTGTAAAAATTTTCTACCTTGTTTGTACCTACTCTTATTCCTCTTCGATCCTTGTTTGGACCCTACCCGAGGTAATCCTTCTTGGATATCGATTTGGAAAATTCCTCTTCGATCCTTCAGATTCTTATAGTAATCTGCTTGGAAGTCGATTTGGATAAAAATTTACTGCCGCCATGGCGCCTAAACGCAAAAGAAAGGGGCAAACTCTTGACCCCCCTTCTGATGAAATTAATTTGAGTAATCAATTTGATTTGCTCACGGATGATGAGAATGATCCATCATCCAAGAAAAATTCTAGTAAACTTTCCCGGCTTAATGCCAAGAAGGAAAAGATTCCCCCTATTGTGATAACCACTACCGATTTCCATGCTCTTCGCATGGAACTTTTGAATTTCGTGAAAGTTAAGTTTTCACTACAAATTGGACGTCGGGGTGAATGCCGTGTATTGGCTGAAACCTTGGACGGATTTAAATGTCTTCTCAAGTATCTTACTGAGAAGAAGCACAAATTTTTTACTTACGACACCAAAACTGAACGTGTGTTCAAGGTTGTCATGAAAGGACTGCCCAGTGGTGAATCCCTGGATCAGATCAAAGATGAACTGGCAAAATTACTTGGAGTTGTCGCAACGGGATTTCTAATGATTTTTATTTAGTTCACTTCAAGTCTAGTGAACTAAACAATCTTAAGGCCTTAGAAAAAGCTAGCCTTATGCTCCATGTCCGAGTGAAGTGGGAACACTTCAGGAAGACTGGAGGAAATTTCCAAAACCTCACCCAGTGCCGTAAGTGCCAGGGATGGGGTCACGGAACTAAAAATTGCTACATGCCAGCTAAATGCATGAATTGTGGTGATTCCTCTCACGCAAAGGACGACTGTCCTGTGAAGGAAGATCCTAAGAAATTTAAATGTTCAAATTGTGGTGAAAACCACAAATCCAATTTTTGGGAATGTAAGACTCGCAAAGCGATCCTACAATCTCGTTCTAACCGTCAGGTAGGAAACGCTCCACGTTTCCGACCAGGTACAAATTCCTCTGCTGTTAACAACGGTCAGCGAGGAACAAATTCTACATTCGTACCCGTAGGTACAAATATCTCCCCTGCTTCAAATGTTTCATCTGTACCTACTCCCCTCGCTGCTAACAATGTTCAGCGAGTTAATGGAGCTACCTATGCTGCTATTGCAGCGGGTAGAAATCAAAATACTAACCAACGTTCTAATGGAAATTTTGACAATTTTGACTTAGGAAGCATTACTGCCCCCAAAATGGAATTTTTACAGAATTCATTAATTGACATGATTTCTGATATGATTAAATCTAACTCCATGTTTGATGCTATTCAAACTGGAGTAAAATTTGCAAATAATATTGTCATGACTTTAAAATTCAGTAATGGATTTTAAAGCATTAAATATTGTAAATTGGAATGCTCGATCTCTTAAAGATAATGAAGACGAGCTATTTAACTTTTTAAGAGTTCATAACGTGCATATTGCCGTTATAACTGAAACGTTCCTTAAACCTGCCCATAAGGTTAAGAAGGACGCAAATTACTTGATTTATAGAAATGATCGTCTTGATGGACCCTGTGGTGGCGTTGCCATCATTATTCATAGACGAATCAAACATAAAATTCTTTCTTCATTTGAAACCAAAGTTTTTGAAACTTTGGGGGTTTCTGTTGAAACAAAATTTGGACAACTTACGTTTATAGCTGCCTATTTGCCATTCCAATGCGTAGGCCAGCAAAAGAATTTTCTCAAGGGTGACCTCCAGAAACTTACCCGTCATAGGTCTAAATTCTTCATTATTGGTGATTTTAATGCAAAACACCGCTCATGGAATAATGCTCAAAGCAATTCCAATGGTAATATTCTGTTTGATGATTGTTCTGCAGGTTATTACACTATTCAATATCCAAACAGCCCAACATGCTTTTCTTCTGCAAGAAATCCCTCCACTATTGATTTGGTCTTAACTGATTCATGTCAACTTTGTAGCCAATTGGTTACCCATGCTGACTTCGGTTCTGATCACCTTCCAGTAACTTTTGAAATATCCCAAGAAATAATTTGTAATCCCAACAGCTCTACTTTCAATTACCATAGAGCTGATTGGGAGCAGTATCGAACATTTATGGAATATAACTTCGATCCAAACATTCCTTTGCAAACCAAAGATGAAATTAATTATGCTCTTGAATCTCTGACTACTTCTATAGTTGAAGCAAGAGCTGCCTCAGTACCAAAATGCGAGGTTAAATTCGATTCAATTATAATAGACGATGATCTTCAGCTCTTGATCCGTCTTAAAAATGTCCGTAGGAGACAATATCAAAGAACACGCGATCCTGCCATGAAAGTTATCTGGCGGGATTTGCAAAAACAAATTAAAAAGCGATTCTCTGCCCTGAGGAACAAAACTTTTGAAAATAATATTTCTAAATTAGACCCGAGTTCCAAACCCTTTTGGAAACTCACAAAAATTTTGAAAAAACCTCAAAAGCCTATTCCAGCGCTTAAAGAAGGTGGTAAAATTTTGATCACAAATTTGGAAAAAGCTCAGAAACTTGCTAAGCAATTCGAGAGTTCCCATAATTTCAGTTTGGGTCTTACTAGTCCTATTGAGAATCAGGTTGCTCGGGATTTTCTGAATGTTTTCTCCCGGGAAAATATTTTTGATGATTCCTGGGGGACTGATTTGGACGAAGTAAGGTCTATAACTAAAAATTTTCAAAATATGAAAGCTCCAGGTGATGATGGAATTTTCTATATCCTCATCAAAAAACTCCCAGAGAGTACCTTGTCTTTCTTGGTAAAATTATTTAACAGATGTTTCCATTTGGCATACTTTCCTGATAAATGGAAAAATGCAAAAGTTGTTCCAATTTTGAAGCCGGATAAAAATCCAGCTGAAGCTTCTAGCTACCGTCCAATAAGTTTGCTTTCTTCAATAAGTAAACTTTTTGAAAAGATAATTTTGAATAGAATGATGCTTCACATCAATACGAACTCAATTTTTGCAGATGAGCAGTTTGGATTTCGCCATGGGCATTCAACTACTCATCAACTCTTGAGAGTTACCAATTTAATTCGTTCAAACAAATCTGAAGGCCACTCAACTGGAGTTGCTCTTCTAGACATAGAAAAAGCATTCGACAGTGTTTGGCATGAAGGTTTGATTGCTAAATTGAAAAAGTTTAATTTTCCACTTTATATTATGAAATTAGTTCAAAATTATTTAACTGACAGAACTCTGCAGGTAAATTATCAAAATTCCAAATCTAATCGACTACCTGTTAGAGCAGGAGTTCCTCAGGGTAGCATTCTTGGGCCTATATTGTATAACATTTTCACTTCGGACCTCCCTGATTTGCCTCAGGGTTGCCACAAATCTTTGTTCGCTGATGACACAGGCATTTCCGCTAAAGGAAGAAGTCTTCGTGTTATTTGCAGCAGACTGCAGAAAAGTTTAGATATTTTCTCTTCTTATTTACAAAAATGGAAGATTTCTCCCAACGCTTCCAAAACTCAACTTATAATATTTCCACATAAGCCTAGAGCTTCGTTTTTGAAACCTAGTAGTAGTCACATAGTCACTATGAACGGAGTTCCAATTTCCTGGTCAAACCAAGTGAAATATCTTGGATTAATACTTGACCAAAAATTAACTTTTAAAGATCACATTGAGGGCATTCAAGCCAAATGTAACAAATATATTAAATGTTTGTATCCTCTTATAAACAGGAAATCCAAACTTTGCCTCACGAATAAACTTCTAATATTTAAACAAATTTTTAGACCGGCCATGCTTTACGCTGTGCCAATATGGTCTAGTTGCTGCACTACCAGGAAAAAAGCACTTCAAAGGATTCAGAACAAAATTCTGAAAATGATTTTGAAGTTGCCTCCCTGGTACAGTACAACCGAAGTACATAGAATTTCGAATGTTGAGACTTTAGCACAAATGTCCAACAAAATAATTAATAATTTCAGGCAAAAATCGTTGCGATCCTCAATTGCAACGATTAATTCCCTTTATACTTAGATAAGATTTAGTTTTAGTTTTTAGTTTTAAGATATCAATTGTTATACTGACATGCAGGTTAAAAAACCTGTTTAAAATACTGAATTGCCAAGACATGAACAATGTAAAAACACTTAGATATATATCATAACAATTAAGGCTGGTACGTTACTGCAGTAACTGGAGCACCTAGGTTAAAATGAAATGTAATTTATTTTGAATTTGGAACAAATAAAGAGTTAAAAAAAAAAAATTAATCGGCATTTGATGGTCATCATGTACAAGAACATCTCGATACATTGCAATTGCATTGCTCCAAGGTAAAGTTCGAGAGGTAGGAAACGACATTTTAAGCTGCTAGACTGACGAAAGAAAAATATCGATAATGCGATACGATCACACATTGAACCAGTGATGCCATATTTTTTTTGTCAGAAGTTTGCGAGAATTGTCTGTAAATTTCAGAAATGTCTGTAATTGGGCTGCGGGGGGATGGGAAATAAATGTCAGCAAAAGTCATGTTTTAGCAAAAAAGACCTGCTTTTAACGAATTAAACCTAATTGGAGCTGGGAATGCATCCAGTTATGCCGTATACATTAAAAGCAATTAATAAAAAGATAAATTACGATTACACGACAAATGCTCGACTCAACGTTGAGTTTAGTTCACTCATATTTTTGAAGACGTAGTTAACTCAGTAACTGAGTAAAACTTTCCGAGCTTTTACAGGAATTTGTTTTCTACACAGCAAAAAAATAATTTTGATATCACATCAAAGTGGATGCACTACAATCATGTCGAAAATTTCATGTAATTTTTATGACCACATAAATAAACAAATGCAGTAAAAGCAGCGTAATGTCAGTTCATGCATTGTATTAATGATAATTTTGTCCTTTTTAGCAAGTAATATTACACTATATTTTCGACATGATTGTAGTGCATCCACTTTGACGTGATATCAAAATTATTTTTTTGCTGTGTAATATGTGCAACATCTCGATGTACATATAAAATTAGTGCACGGTAAAAGTTTTCATGTAGTTTCAAATGAGAATGCACATAATATTTTTTCCATTAACAAAACCAATGATATCTATGTGAATTTCACATAACATTCATGTGATCACATGAGTTCTATATGATAAATCACTTAAATTTCATTTGACACATAAGGTTCATGTGATTTTCTGGTGTATTTTCCAATTATGATATCACATGAAAGTTATGTGAAAATTCTAATGAATAGTTTCCATTGGATATGTGATTTATTCTTTGAGTGTACACTTCTAGAATGAGTAAATTTTTTGTCGATTTTTGTCATATTCGAAAAGATTTATGTGGCTCAGAAAATTTTACTCAGTCTACAAGTAAACTACGTTTTCTAGAGTTCAAGTAATTTAAAATTAATTTTCAGTGGATCTTATATGCCATGTAGTGTGGAAATCCGTCAGTTACTTAGTACTGGTCCTTCTGCACGCCAGCAGGAGGGAAACGAGTACATTTTATTGAGCGATTCAACTTTTCACCACCTGAATATGGTTAAATTGACAATTCAAAGAGCAATTCATAAGCTTATTAATGCGATTCTAAACACTTCGTGCTCAAAAAGTGTGGATGAATCAGGATCAGGGTTGCTGAAACGATTAAGATAGAAAGGAACATCGAAATAAGGAGCATCAAGAAATGGAGAGTACTGCACAACGAAGCCAAGTACGATGAATTGGCGCTAAATACTAACACTGTTGTTGTTGTTGATTTTAAAAATTCATTACATTACATTACATTACATTTCATTACATTTTGCAAAATAATTACATACCTGGGAAGAAAAACTTGGCTAAATATAACACAATTTGCTGATACCAACCTTTTTGCCTTTCTCGTACACCAAGGTATGATATGACTTGAAAAACACAATTTTGTTCCAAGACCCGGAGAGACGAATGGCATATACCAATAGACTCATCTCAACGGGATCGGATTTTTTTCTGTATGTGTGTATATAAGTACGTATGAGTGTAACTCACTCAATTTTCGCAGAGATGGCTGGACCAATTTGAGTGGAACAAGTTCCAAAAAAAGTGTTTTTAGATCGCTTTTGATTTTTTTCCCCGACCGGAATTATGGTTCCGAAGATATGAATAAAAATGTGAATTCCAAATTCCACTGGGGAATTCGCAAAAGATTCGCAAAAACTCATCATGCGACACCTCAAATCAAATTAGAATTTTACTATAAGATGGTGGACATACTCAGACCCAATGATCACAAGGGCCTCTTTCAGATGTACCGGGTACCCCCGGGAAGTGAACAGATTCTGACATGCACAGATCCTTTGAAAAAGTACCTTATGGGGTTTCCTATCGGGTTCCCTTTGATTTTTCTAGATTTTTTCCACATTTTTACCACTCTTATTCAGGTACGAAACGGCGAAAATGGCTGCTTCAAATCGTATGGAAAATGTTCGTTTTGGATACAACATGGAAGCACATTGACAGGTCTATAACTACACAGAAAAAAAAAGTTGTTGAATATTACATCCAAACAGCTGCACAGAGATCATTCCGCCGGTTGTGTAATATTACGTTGTACGATGTACATCGATTTTGCAAACAAAATTACATCCATTGATGTAATATTGTATCTGCTTTTTGCTATTACATAATTATTTCATACATCAGCTTGAATTACGTTGATCGATATTACATTTTTTTTTGCTGTGTATGACCGTCTACACTGTACATAAACATCATCCTCTGATCGAATGAAACCTCAGACCATTCAAAACGAAACATCGAAATCGCTTTTTCGAACGATCCCAAGTAACATTGCAAGTTTTATAGTGGTTTTAAAGCATGTTACAAGTCTAAATAATGGTATACAGAACCCTCATGAAACCAAAATTGTTTCTTGCGATAGCTACAACCGGATGACGGTTGTTTTGAAATTAGATGATTTTTCTCTCGAATACAGGATGAATTGTTATGAGAAGGGATAGGGCCTTCAGTTGAAATGCATAATGCTCTCTGCAGAATGATGGTCATACAAATCATTCAAAACGATGATGTAAATAAGTCTATCGAACGTCATTTTTTGAGCTGACAAACGAAATGGAAGCATAGCCATCGCTATCAGAGCTGTTACGAAGATAGCTAAAGGATGAAAACAATTGTTTGGCTAATCCGTGGTGGAGGAAGTTTCCTCTACCACCGAAGAATTGTTGTATCCATAATATAATGGCTGATTATGGCTATTCAGTATGGAAATCAATCAAATTAAAAGTTCTTGCATTCACACTATTCTTAAATGTTTGTCCCCTGAGTGGCGTATGTGATAGAGTCAATTTTTTAAACGAAAATCATCCTTTTTTTTTGGATGACATGTAATATGGATGTTCATCATCTAACGACGTATTCAACCATACGAAAATTATCCGAAATTAGAATGCATATTGCTAAAGGGCTCGAGCAATGCAATAATCATTCGAAGTATTGCGGATGTTTTGGTTCAGTGTAAATATAACAGTGACAGCTCGTTCATGTGGTGGATTTGAAAACGCGCGAATTTGTAATGCATGTTGCAAAATGCATCGCCCGTGTAATTTGATTGAAGATGTAAAACAGTGTACCCAAATAAATTTTAAAATTTTCCCTTGATTACAAAAGTCTGTAAATATCTGTGAAAAAAAACTAAAGTCTGTAAATGTCTGTAACGACAAAAATGTCTGTGAAAAAAATAAAAGTCTTTAAATTCACAGACATGTCTGAATATCTGGCATCTCTGCATTGAACTCTCCCTAGCTCAATGTTCTCCCAAACTCGATGCAAATTCAGGCTGCTTCGACCAGTTTTCTCATACAATTTATCAAAATTTTCCTCCTTTACTCGATGGTCCCTTAAATACCGAGTTAGAAAAAGTTGAATGTAGATCATTTACAGGCTATTTGGCCTAATCAAAATGAATTTCCAACTATATCTTCTCCGATTAGCCTAACTGTTTGGTATTGGCAATCATTCACATTTGAACTGAAATCTGGCCATTTTGAATCATGTCAAAATTTCAAAATGGCACGTTCGTTCCTTCAATAAATCATAACGCCAAAATGTCACTTACAATAGAAATGACATCTGAAGCAATGTTGTAGCAAAAATAACGCCTTTTCAAGAAAAATTTACAGTACCGAACATAAGTATATTACATCGTGCATTTATTTTTTCGCTGCAAAAATGATCCAAGCACTGTACATTTTTCGGGTGTCTATGAAATATTCTAAAATCTTGATAGCTAGTTGATCGTAATTGGTTGAATCTGTAAAAAGTTGGAGCATTTTTTAGCAAAACGCTTTTTTTTTGGAGTAATCTATTGAAATTGAATTTTCGGCAATAAAATGAACCAAACATACTGAAATGTTCCTCATTGATAGTCAAGAGTCTTTCAATACATTGTTCTTTGATATGCTATAAGTTTCACTAAAATCCGTTTAGTACAAAACAAGTTTATCAGTTTGATTTTTAGAGCCTTCTGAAAAATTTGGCAAGGTTAACTAATTTTGTAATTTTATGAGCAAAAAGAGGGACGCACATTTTTGCCTGTGGACTTGGAGACATACTTCAAGTCCCCGCGTACATCGTACGGGTTAGGCAAAAATGTGCGTCTATCTTGAAAAACTGACGCATTAATGGCCCTTCGCTCATTTTCAACTTCTATTCAATTTTCATACTGCCGTACTCTAACGGAGCTATCCACCTACCCTCTTCTAAAGATCATTCTCTAGCTAATAAATCATCACACTAAAGCTTCATGTTAGCATTTCCAACCAACTCTAATTTTGTCTGTTTTGGGTTTTCACTTCACAGATCAGGGTGGTGGCCAGGGTGGCCAGTGAATTTTCATTTTAAAATTCCCGCTTCAAATCTAAAAATATTCCCGGTTTTTTTTATTTTAATTTAGTAAAACTATAAATTGCAATATCACGTTATTTTCGAGGTACTTAGATCAATTTAAATAACTTTGTTTAAACTCGAGTCCTCTAATGATTGTAAAGCGCCATAATATACAAAGTACCATAGTCATGGATTGTTTGAGGTCCCATAGCCGATCGCTATCGGGCTGAATGGGTCATTATACCAAATTTTAGAGGGAGAGATTAAATTAATTAATTGATTAAAAAATCTTGAACTTGATGCGGAGCAAGAATTTTTTAAGTCACGATACTTACTTCACCGTTTTAAAAATTCATGTAAATTTCTGCGAAATACAGCGCACATAAAATTAACGCTAGATTTGGCATAAATTTACACGATATTTGGAGTAAATTCAAGCGCAATATCGCTGAAATTAGCAATATTTCATGCAAGCTTGTAAACGATTTCGTTGTTTATGGCAACTGTAGCTTAAAATTAAACGAGGGGAAATTTTAGGCGATAGTTAAAATTCAGATTTTTCTTTTCTGTGTACTATAAATCTTAAGAACAAATTAAATCTTAAAAGCAGTTTTAATTTCTATTCTATTCCCTGACATAGAACATTTTTCAAGATTCCAAAATACAGTTTCTGGAAAAGTCTTGGTGTAGTCTTAGAATAATGTTCAAAGATCCAATGTTCAATTTCTGAGAAGAACTCGACCAAAAATTCAATGGAGCTCTACCAAGAATTCTAAATTAATTCTAAGATTAAGTCTTGACGAATTCTTAGAAGAATTACAAAGGAGTTGTGGGGAGAACTTCAAGGAGAATTCCAAGGTGATTCTGAAGAGAATTGTATGCGGATTGTGAGGAGAATAGCAGGTGAATTTTATGGAAAATTTAAAAAGAAATGTGAACATAATTTAAAGGGTTTTCTGATAATAATTTCAAAGAAATACTAAGGAAGATTCACAGGAGAACTTTAAGCAAGCTGCGATAAAAAATCCGAAGGAGTCGTGTTCTGAGGTAAATAGAGAATAATGATAAAGTTTCAGCACAGCATTCCAAGGATTTCTGAGGAGAGTTTTGCGAATGGTCAAATAATTTCGAAGGTTTAAAATAACGCGTGTGCAATAAAAAATTAGAATGATTTCAGTGCTGTCCAGCGCTCTTGTGAGAGCATCGCGACTAAGTTACGCCGTACGGCTGACCAGGCCCCTTCTCTAATATTCATTGACGTTTTTTTTGGAAGAATAAACATTATGTTTTTAATAAAAAATACTGACTTAGTTGAAAAAAAAAAAATTTATTAGCTATATGACTGAAAAATACTCATTTTTGATTAAACACCCGTTAATTAAAAGCTGAACACACCATTTTTGAGCTGAAGAAACAAATGTTTGCTTGATTAAGCTCAAGCTGTTATTCACGTTTTAATTTTTGTTGGAATATGTTAATGTTTATTTTTTTCCAGTTCTCCTGTCGAATTCCCGGCTTTTCCCAGGGTTTCCCGGCATCTTTTCAAATTCCCGGTTATTTCCCGGTTTTCACGGTCACCCTGCCGTTTTTGAAATAATTTGAAACCTCTCGTGTAGACAATCTAGACCAACCTCTCCCCCTAACATGTCTACGTGGTTTATGAACAACCCATAATGCGCATAGACATTCTGAGTTAGTTTGGACATATTTCGTTACTACATATACTGTTCCCGTCGAGTTTTTTGTTCATTGCAGTCACTTTAACACTCTTGGGTCATTTGTGACTTTTTTTCTTTAATTTGTTGTCCGCTGATCTTGTCTTCCATACTGAGTACCAACGCTACTGACGCCATGGAGGCAGCTCCCACACCTGGACCCTACCTATGGACCCATCAACTAACGGACCGGGAAACCAACGGCTTTACTTCCCCGACGGAAGGCGTGATCATAGATTTTATACCTCATGATCGAAGCCAGACCATTTGTGGTGGAAGGCAATCACGCTTACCACTACACCACCGGCGCCGCTTTCATTTGTGACTTGTCCGGGAATTGAGATTTGAACTCGTTACTTGGCGTGGTGGAGGTTGATGTAGTAGATCATTACATATGAACTCCAGAACAATTTGGAGAAACATCTAGTATGCAAAACAATGGAACCAAGGTTGCAAAGACTCATTTCAACTAAAATAATGTTTTTCGGAATAATAAAACCAAAAGATGGTATGATGGCATGTTTTACTTGTAACTTACAAGAAGAGATTACAAAGTATGCGTTGGAAACATAAAACCTGTAAATTTCGCTTTCAATGAGTCACAATCAGCGATTTGCTGATCGCTGAGTGAGTGAGTGAGTGAGTGAGTGAGTTTGTGAAAAATCGCTGATTGTGACTCTCATGAAGTAAAATAAACAGGTTTAATATGTCAAACACATTCTTTGCAACCTCTTCTTGTATCCTACCAATTCAAAATTTGATCATGGCATCTAATTATTTCATAATTTAGAAAAACATTGTTTTAGCTGAAATGAGTCTTTGCAACCTTGAATGGAACATGTATGATGCACGTAAACACCATGAATCTGCATGGACATATTTTTAAACTACAGAAAATATCCAAGTCTTAATTGATCTAATATAATAAATACTCCAGGACGATTTGGATAATCAAGATCAGGCCTGCCCAACGTTTTTAAACCGCGGGCGAAATGTTAGAATTGATGCCATTCAATTAGGCATATGGATGCTAGTTGTGTGTGAGTTCTATTTCAAATTTGTTCTCGTGCAGTGTCTACGTAACACCGGCTGTGTGTACATTCCTGGAGACCAAGCGCTCTGAATAAAAACCTGAATCATCGAGACTGGGACGAATCCATTCACACGATTGCAATGGCAATTAGAAACAGCGTCCACGACAGTACTGGATATACGCCGTATTTCGTTAACTTCGGTCGTAACATGATAAGCCACGGACACGAGTATGAACATGTCAGAGATTTAGGAGACGGAAAGAAATATCATCCATCGGAGATGAGTGAAAATATGCGGAAGTTGTTTGAAATTGTTCGGCAGAATTTCCAAAAAGCATACGAGAAATACTCCCGGTCGTATAATCTACGAGCTAACACCCGTCACCAGTTTCAAGAAGGTGACGTAGTAAAGATTATGTTGGGAAGTTTGGTACAAAATTTTCTCAAGCGCGAATTCGAACTAGGAACAAATAGATACGCTTTAGAAGATCTGGATGGTCGCCGAATATCAGGAACTTTTCATGGCTTCTTTCTCAAGAGAGCATAAGTCACATCCAGATCATAAAACCTTAGGAATCAAAACTCAGCTATGACGGCACTACGTACATCGGATAGTTCATAAACAAGAGGTCAATCGAATCAAACACACAACTGTGGTGCACCGGTAAAGTCACGATTCGAAAAGTCCAATGGTTTCCTCGGTCGTTGACATCATCAGATGTTTAATCACTTGAAGGATCCAGCTATGACTGTACTATTACACCGAGTAGTAAATAAACCAAATCCAGTCCTAAACCAAAACACATCTATGGTGCAACGATTCGAGACGTCGTAAAGTTTCCTCGGTCGTTCATCATCTGACTTAAACTCCAGGACGATTTAGAGAACCTGTAACTATATCAGATAATGGATCGCGAATGATGCGTATTGGGTATATTAATCAGCTTGGACATATTGCGTTACTACAGGTACTGTCCCAGTCTTGGTTGTTCTAGTAGATCAGTTGATGTGAACTCCAGGATGATATGGAGAGCTAGCAACATCTCAAATATATACACGTATATGTACTTTAAATTTAGGTTTACTTTAGGCAAAGCTTGAAACACATGTTTTATTATCTTTGTAATATCAACACATTTTTATTAACCGGAAAATTTCTACTAAACGCTAGTTTTAGATCACGTTGTTTCGACACGCAGGACTTACTTCTAGTAGCATTTATTACCATTATTTATTTATAACTATTGATTTTGTTGTCCAATAATCTAAATCATTTCAAATTGTTGTCCAATCAACTAAATCATTTCTACACATTGCCATATTATGCCATATTGATAACAAAAAGAAATATGTGTGTCACGTCCTCTGGAATGGGTCAATTGTTTTTCCACTGTGAAACTAGTTTAGTTTAGTTAACATTCCTTTCAGCCGTAATACTGTGAAACTAACAGGCAGTATTTAAATGTCAACATCAAATTACGAAACATATTATCAGACAAACATTGTAGTATCATACACGCTATCTTCGTCGCAAAATATGCTCAACACAACAACGGTTGCCTTTGATGATAGACATTGAATTGCATATTTCTGCTATCAAAAAATTCTCAATGTTACCTAATCATTTCCATTATAATTTTCTGCAACGATTATCGATGCGATAAAAAAAAACGCAATTATAAGGCAGTTGGGTGCCGAAAACTACACTCTGAGGTCTTTCCGAACATAACTAATCTTCTTCCCAAGCGAAAGTCAAGGTTCAACGTAATTCCTCGTCGTGTGCCACCACTGCATCGACCGGACCTCCCAGCGCTTTGACCCTGAAGTCACTGCGTTCTCTTTTTTTTTTTCAACTGTCACAAAACTTACCCAAGAAACACACATTTACCATAATAAAATGCTGCATCTTGATTGTGTCTGACAGCAGACACATACAAGTAACCACAACTGTTCGGTGACAGATATGGTGCTAGGGTAAGGAATGGCGAATTTTGAGCATCAACTTTTATGTCGAACCGATGCGGGTTAAATAATTTGATCTTCATGATTTGTATATGATTTTGTGAGAAATTGAACAAACGCTTTTACTTATTTTATCACCTCTTGAATTCTCAACAATTTTTTGTCAAACATAATTACGATACAATCTACACTTTTCAAGCCATTATATTTATAAACACATATAAGGGGGCATTCAAAAAATTCGTCAAAATAGTTTAAAAAAAATTGAAATTATAACAAATAACATAAATGACATAGAAAACGTCAGAAATTACTTAGAATCGCTTAAATAATTTAAAATTGACAACAAGAGCTTAACGAGTCCAAAAATGGCCTAGGTAATGCTGTAATAGCCTAGGACCGCCAACATTGGATCAAAACCGCCAATTGATACCAAAACCAGGAAAATGACTTTGAACACCGCAAAAAAGCCATAAAATATCCAAAATGATCCACATTCTTAAAACAAGTTTGTGCAATAGTAAAAAATATGGCATAGAAATGCATAAGCATTGCAAGATATTTAATGGAATTATTGCAAAAAAACTTAACCCACTCTAAGAGATGTTCAAGGAGGGTTCAGTTTTACGTAATTTAAAGAAAAATTAAATGTTTTCTATCAACTTGGTTGAAAATATGATTTAATTTTCAGCAACTGATTTACTTATTAGAAATTTTTCATCACTGTGCTGATTACATGATTTTAAATTCAACACAATTTAACATTGCATGTTATAATTTTAATTGATCTGGCCCCTGGCAGAGTGAAAGCAGGTGACCGAGCTGACAGAATATTTGATGAATAATTATTATTTCCTTTTCACTTGGCCAAGGGCCTAAGATTTCACTTGGCCAGGGGCCTAAGATTGAGAAAGGCTGGTCTACGTAGCTTTTTTTACCTCTGTTCGGGACATAACACCACTGTGACCAGTACTTTGATCTATTGTAGTATATTCCGTGTCGTTAGTTTAGTGCATGTCATATTGCTCCATCGCTATTGAGAAAAGATAAAGTATTCGGTTTTGATACAGTTGTCATTCTTGCCTTCATCACAAGGAATCGATTCTAATTGAAAGGACTCGCTATTTATACCCTTCGAAGAGTGAGAGCACCCTCCACAGGCGCTTTGTCAGTCAAAATTGAATTCCTTGACAACAAAATCAAGCAATGACACCGATAATTGACCATGCTTCAGAACCCTAGTCAAAATCACTTCAAACTATGGAACAAAGAATAGAAGATTAGGAATCACACTGAAGACTTACTCATTTTTTCTTGTTTCAAGATCATCCTTGGTCCAGGAAACCCTGGGACTTATCACTATTTACAAGGTATAAAAATTAACAAGGACTCAAATGTGTTTGATTACTAAAAAAAACCTGTTCCCCTAGTTTGAAGTAGTCAAGACTAGGAATCGGTGGTGGATCTTACATCCCGTAACGAAACCACGAAAAGTTGATCTACCTAGGTTACAGGCCACCGTAGTTTATGGACAACCCCTTTCAGCCCAGCATGATCAGGGATGGAAAATCATTTGCATTCATTACGTGCATTCATTTACATTCATTTGCCTCAAACTTTTTTCATCAACAGAATACCGTTAAACGTATGAAGCTTTTGTAGCTTTTAAAATTAACTACAACTTATGTTACTAATTTAAATCTGAATCCTTATGCATGATGAAATAGAGCTGGCCAAACATGTTATTGTTTTTCAGTGAATGCAATTTACATTCACTGAAAAACAATGGTGGGTGTTTATCGCTCTGATTCATCATGCATAAGAGATACAGATTTGAGTTGTTTACAAAAGATGTAGCTAATAAAAAAAACCAACAAAAGCTTCAAAAACTATTTTACGGAATTCTGCTGATGAAAAAAATTAGAGGCAAATGAATGTAAATGAATGCATGAAATGAATGTAAATGATGTTCCATCCCTGAGCATGATATTCATTGTTCATCAATTGTCTGGTTAAGGATGTAATGTAACGCGTAAATAATCCTGAAAAAAAAACAGGCGCATTTTTTTTTAACTTGATTCAACCGAACCCACTCATATCGCCAGAAACTGAACTGGTATACCTCATCATCAACGGCAGCACAATAGTCTCGTTCAACATTTCAATTAGCATAATGTCAACGCTTCCTCATCCGCATTCTGAAACCGGAAACCACTCGCAACCTCGTCAACATCTTTCAGTAAAATAATCTTAATTAATTAAATCAAGATAGATCCCTGCCCGTCGCCGTCACCGGCGATGTGCACGCCACGAGAATGGCCCATAAATCCTCGCCGCACAGTTCGGTAAGCAAATACCTCTTGGCACAATCCCACCGTAAAAATCAGCTGGATTAGATCATAAAATTCGATATTGATCCCGGGCTCGAGTCTGGAAATTTTGCTGAAGGAAAGAGAAAAAAAACAAAAGCAATCCTAATCGCAACGAACGCGCGACAATCGCGCTGAATGGATCTAATTTATGGTCGTCTGAGCCCATACGTGAAGTCTCCGTGGGCCGAGAATGATTGGAATTTAATTGCGAGAAGAAGCCAATAATAATTTACCTTATTCGAAGAACCGCTCGCCGTTCCCTGCACCACCCGGTGGCGCTTTCCTGGTACCACACCGGGCCGGGGTCGGACGGATGATTGACAGATTAGCATTCACATGTAGCGTAAAAGAATGGAAGCATAATAGCCTTGTGATGGTAGCAACTGCCAGGTTGTGAAAACTGCTTTACGCGCACATTTACGGGGAAATTGAAATGGTTCTGGGCTCTCGGCCGGCCAGCTGACGAGGGGTGCCATTTTTCTCACCTTTCTAATGTTTCACCTTAGCTTTCCTTTAAGTTCCGGGAAGAACCTACAAGCATTCCAGGAGAACAACAACAATTGGTTCGGTTCTCACATCTAACCTCAAATTAAGCACTTATCGATTTGACACTTTGACTTATTCAATTTAATTCAATTTTCAGTTCGCCGCCGCCGCCATCGCTGCGAGGCTGAGCGGAACTATGGAGAGAAGGGAAGGGAGGGTAAAATGGATTTTCGTTTTTTTTTTCGGTGGTGATTGTTTTGCGGCGGTAAACAATCGTGTTCGGGGCATTTAATGAAGACGATTGAGTTAGGATGGAAGGAGCTGCCGGAAAATGGGTGCTTCTTTGCGGTGGTGGAGCGGTGGGCCTTAAGTGCGATTTGGGTGAACGGACCCCGTCCCAGCGCTACAGACAGAGGCTGTCTCATAGCTGTCAGCTTCGTTTCACACAGTTCTGTTGTGGTTTGCCGTTTTGACAGTCGGCGTAATTGAAAAAACATCGTCTTGGGTGGGCTGCATACGGTTCGAATGATGGTTTTCGGATTGGATTTAGGTACCCGTAGCAAACGCTGCATGCAAATTCTGGAGGTACATTATCAACTGCATATTGCTGCATTGGAGTGATATTTACACTTCTGGAAATAAGGATTGTGCACTGCTTCTTTGGGGATTTAAAACTTGAAGAATTCAAACAGTTAACCGCAACAATATAGCCAGCCAATTCCACCCACCATGGTCCCTCACACAACATTTTCAATCAAGTTCCTTTCATGACCAATCTCCAAGCCCCACTTACAGGAAGGCACAAATTAATCGCTATTTCATACTTCATAATCGAAACCTCGGTCGTCGGTGCATACGACCAAGTGGCGCTATTAGCGGTCAAACTCCATAGAAAAGAAAGAGTTGGCCAATTGAATCCCACCCATACCCTCCAGCAGCCCCACCCCATTTCCACCCATTGAGAGGCGTTTGATTGAAAACATAATTCCATAAGAAGCCGCTTCTCCTCGAACAACCGCCGAGAAGCAGAAAACCAACAACAGCGTCTCACCGAATCGATCGATCGTTAATTGTTCGGTGATCACTAAACACCCTTCTTCGCATAAAGCGAATGCCACTACCACCACCTTCATTGCTGCTGATCGCTGCTGATCCCGATGACAGCTACGGTATTCAATAATAGCTGCTGCCCAGCCCGATGATTTCAACCTCGCGGAATAATGATCGACATCGATCCTCGAGAGACAGCGAGACGAACAGTGTGATGGCTCAATTTTTGCGCTGAGTCACGTGGGAAGCTGCTAGCCCAGACCGATGTCACAAGGGACCTCCGTGAAGGCTTCTTCGGCGCATTGTGCGGGAATCCAGTAGGGTACCAACCTCCGTAATTTAACGAAAATTATACACTGACTAATGTCTTCTAATTTATAATCCCCCGGGTAATAGTTGTATTTTGTCTAGATCTGTGTGTTCTCATTATCTGGTCCTTCTTTCTCATCCGCCTAGCGCTGCGGTAATTTATGAACCCGAACAGCGAACGAAGCGGAGAAAGTGAGAAGAAGTTTGATAAATTTCACCCTTGCCCGTAATCCCTTTCCTATTTAATGCGACGCTGCGCTAAATTGTTCGGTTCGGTCCCCTCTCATCCTGGTGTCCGGACTCGATAAGGATCAATATTCCTTTAAATACGACGACACGAGCTGTTGAATCTAGCGCGAACAAGGAGGAGACACCAGTGCTGTTGTCGTAAAATTTGAGCCAAGTAGTCACACATTTTTTTTTTTTTTTTTTTTCATTTGGCGCCAAGATCAGAATGGCGTTTGTTTTCATTCATTGAATCAAGAAGTCAAAAACAAGAGCTCCTGGGAACCTTTAAGGAAAAATGCAAGGGCAATAATTTCAAGAAATTAGTGGAAAAAATTGGAGGGGTTGGCATAGTTGACGTAGACTACGTTGAGATGTTTAGTGAACTTCTGGAGCATTTTTCTTGATATTGATTAAAAATACAGTAGAAGTAACTTATTTCCTCAATTTACTCCATTTCCTCTCCTTGACAGGTCAATTTCCTCACCCTTAGTTATTTTTCTGACTTTTCTGGACTTTCCGTTAAGGATATTTCCGCATATGAAACACTTGTGTTTAATCATCCGTAATAAAATATATTCACCGTGCACACTTCAATGCCCGTCGCATCTCCTTGGAACATTTGTTATGGATAACACGTTTAACCAAAAGCTTGACCGCAGTGGGATATCTGTGATGGGAAATCATTCACAAGCACGTATTGCACATCCCAGCTCAAATAACATTGCAAGTTTTATTGAGGTTTTAATGCACTCTACAAGTCGAAATCATGGTCTACAGTGCCCTCATAAAATCCAAATTGTTACTTGTGAGGTAACCAATAAGCCCGCAATTTGGATTGATTTTGTTATATAAAGCTAACATACGACTAATACAGAATTTCGGATTATTACTAATCAGGCTTGTTGGTTACTTGGGATTGCCTCCTCACTGTCTTTCCATCAGCATAACCGAAAATTTGATATTCAGAGTTGTGCTTTCACAAAATTAGTCCAATATTTAATCATAATTTGCCACTTCAAGCAATCAAAAATTCGTCCATCCAAGCAGGATCATAATTCTTAATGTTCATTGGATAACGTCAACATTTATCCGCCTCTTAAGCACATAATGAGGAACTAGGGCTACAAGTATTCAGAAATATGTTTTTGCCATTCTTGCATTTACTCAAAGTATGCTCAAATCCATTTTCAGAGGTTTCATTTTTGTTGGATCGAACTAAAAACAGCACCATGCGCAACCAAACGGTACTCGATTATGACGACTTGGTTTGGGAGAACGTTTATTTCATTGAAACAGTGATAAAATTATCACTTTTTATATGTACATTTTCAACCATTTGTTTTTTGAGAAAATTGGAAAAACGTTATATTATTAGATATTTCCTATCGATTGGTGTATTTGGATTTTAATTTCATCAATAAATGACAAAGCTACAAGCGTTCAAAACCTTACACCTTTTCGTGACGGTCATAATTTTCGATTTTCGATTTACCCCCAGTACCTTCCCGTAAGACTTAGTCTACGTCAAAAATATGTGTTATACATTGGTTTTAGTGCGTACTGCGAACTCAGCGGATTTAATTTTTCAAGTGAGCTAGAAAACATCTTGAAAATCTTCCGAAGTTTCAAATTGTTTTGCTGAAACAGCTCACGAAATTGTATATACATGCTGTCAAATGAACTCTTGGCTCCTCCTCCTCTGCTCCAGAAATAACGTATACATGGTGATGGTAGTGCACCTGCCCAAAAAGCTCACATGACTCTTATAATGTTTGATTACATTCTTATTTCATCGGAGACGAGCCAGCCAACGGCTGAAAGTCTCCTTAATAAAGATATAAAAAAAAAAAAAAAAAAAAAAAATCTTACTTCAGCAACCCAGTTCTGGCATTATTAACATCAAATAAAAACACTTTTTCGAGCATCACGCTCGATGATTTACATTATCCGCTTACTAAGGTTGATGTTTCGACAGTTTCATAATTATAATTCTTAATTTGTTTTCAGTAGGTGGCAACACCTTTACTTGTGGTTCAAACAGTAACTACCTACGTGACTTCTGAGCTCTTTTGAATGTTTGGCTCCCGTAGGACAGTTTGACTCGGCTCCCAGATGACAAGCATTTTGAGTTAGTTCGCAGTACTCAGGTGCATAGTAGTCAATGACCAACCACAATCACAGCAAAGAAAGACACTTACCGTCCCGTTTTGGTGATGATCATTTCGGTGCCGAGTTCGTTGAATTTGTCCCACAGCTCCTTGGTTTCCAGGTGACACTGAACCGGCCGGAGGTCGTCCGAATTGCACGAACCGACGATGGTTGGTCGTTTCTGAAAAAGGGAAAAGAGAAAGCTATTAGTATTAAGCAAACCCTCCTCAGTTGATCATACAAAAATCAAGTTCCAATAATAAGAGCTCAACGAAAATACATCCATAAAACGTAACGTAACATCTAAGCAAATGTCTTAAGCCTCTTACTTTCTTAGCACTTACCGAAGCCGGTTCCGGTGTGAGCCGCTCCTCGTCCGACACACTGTTGGGCGTTGCCGTCGCTCTGGAATGTGTCCGTCGACCGTCCTGACCGGACCGGGAAGCTTCCTCCGAATCGGAGCACTCTTCCACATCGACATCCACTTCATCGTCAACTTCCGAAAGCCGATCTACCGAACTTGGAGGTCCTGCAAATACACACAAAAATAGGGTCAACGGTTAAAAAAAAAAACAAAATGGCCTCCACTTAGGTGATACCGCTTATCTACTCGACAATTTGTACGCTTATCTTCTACCCGGGTGCACCCCAGCTCGAAAACAACGGCAATTAATTATTCCAGAGCAGCGCGCCGCGGCCGCGGCCAGCGCCATTACCGCATGTTTAATAAATCAAACAACAACGCATATAAATTTATTCCCATTTACCAATGCTTTAGCGAAGGAATCAGCGAACGAGTTGAGCCCGAGGAATTAATTAAATTAACATGTAAATTAGGCGTGAAACAATTAAAATGTATTGTGCGAGAGCAGCAAAGAGAAGCATTTTTATAACGCTCAAACAACATCGAAGAGGCTCTTCGCCGTTTCGTGCACTGCCAGTGCCGAAACGCGCAACCTCGAAACGTCAAACTAAATTAAGGTTATGTAAACATCGTTAACACGCTCCAGTCCGACCCGCAAACTGACCATATGCGCGCGCGAGCCTTCGATCCAGCCGGAGAAGAAAAACCAACAACAACTCGATCCAGCTGATGGCTTTTCCTCCTCCTGTGAGCTGCCGAGAAAATTAGACTGCTGTGAGTGCGGTTTTCGGGTTTCTACCCCGAAAAATTGAGGTTAATCAAATCCACCATCTGGCGGCTGGCTCAGCCAGTGTGGTTGGTTGGTGCTAAAACTTTCCTCCGCTTTCGAGGATCGGTCCAAGAGTGAGAGCTAATTTGAATATAAAAAATAAAACCACCATCAGCGCGAGTTCCACTCGCACCAACCGAGGAGCGAATGTTCTAATGTCCCTGCGAGTAATTATAGAGTACCTTCCGGGAGTTGCTGGCAACCGGGATGGCACAGATGGGCTGCTGCTGCTGTTGCTGTAGCTGGAATATAGCTTGGACAGACGGGCGCCCGAGAGCTATCCTGATGGATTGCACCTCATCAGGAAGTGTGGAGCTGGCCTAATGGCGAAATAATTGAGGATCTGCTTTAGTCTAAATCGATTTGGACAGAGTTGTCAGCAGCAGCAGCAGCAGGAGCAGGAACAACTGGGTGATGTTTCGGAACACCGGCGAAGCATTTCTGTAGCATTTCTGCTGATATAACAATTTCGTGGCAAAGAGAAATGGGGTAGCTAAAGTCTACTTTACATTATTATTTTTAACAATATTTCCATCGGAAAAGCATATAATCTTTATATGAATTGCTATTTTATAAGTGTAAGGATAATGTGGTTAATTTTTTTAATGCTGTCGATTTTTAAAATGCCATGATTTTCATTGTTGTGAACTATGATTTTTTTTATTGATTTTATGGTAACCGACTAAAATGTCCAGTGACAGTAAATCAGGGTGGCAAGTGAATTTGCATTTTGAAATTCCTGGTTTTTTCCTGGTTTTCCTGGTCAATGATTTAAAAACCATGTAGGGAAAAAAAGTTGGCTTCGGCAATACCTTAACCTATTATCGTCAGGGGGGTAAACAACGTCCTTGAGAGCTCAATTTTGGCAGGTGGATACATTGTGTTTCAGAGCAACTATTGGCCAAATTTGAGTGCTCTAGGACTTTGTTTACCCCCTGACGATAATAGGTTAAGGTATTGCCGAAGCCAACTTTTCCCCTATTTAAAAAACAATTTTTAATAAAAAAAAATAAGTGAATCCTTGTACCATCATTCTTCGCGTAATGCGGAATTTCACAAACCAAAATAGGTATTAAGGTTCTTGTGAATGCCCGTGAAATCTTTATCTGATTGTTTGCTGTAAAGAAGCTAGTAGGGATCCGCGCTACTTCGTCGTATCATGACGCCTATTTCCGTTCTAGCAAAGCGTTTTCACTTATGTTTTTGCAAAAACATCTTTGCTTACATGATTAATAACGATTGACACTGAAACATTTGCGATAACCCGTAAAATGAGCGATTTTAGGAGTGTATGATGAAGAAAAACTGAGATACGACGGACTAGCGTGGAGCCCTATCTAATGTCTGAAATTTAGAGATTTCTGTTTTTTGAAACTGCGATTTTTTAACTTTATTATTGAGATTTTTAGCCAACGGGCAGTTTATCTCAAGGTGAAATTGCGAAGTGTGATATGAATGAGGACTCTTTAAACAAACCTTTGCTTCTAACAATTTTACGGATTTCCAGTTTGTTTAAATTTTCCGCAAATTGTCAACGATTAAGGATCTTATTTAGCTGAATTTTGATTACAACATGATTTCAAAATCATATAATTAAAAGATTTCATAAACAACGCTGGTTTAATAACTCTTATTATTAAAAAGACTGACTGCTGAAGTTCATAGAAACCCCTTAAAGTTCGTAGAACTTCCCTGAAGCGTTAAGGTCTTTTCTCAAGGGTTCATTGAAGTTTGTATTGCCTGAAGTTCATGGGACTTCCCCGAAGTTCGAAGGACTTTTTTAAAGACCTTAGGACTTCCCTGAAGTTCGGAGTTTTTTTTAAATTCATAGGAATTTCTTAAATATCGTAGAAGTACCACGAAGTTCGTAGAAATTCTCAAAAGTTCCTAAGACTTCCTTGATGTTCGAAAAACTTTCTCGAAGATCTGAGGACTTCCCTGAAGCTTGAAGGACTTAACTGAACATATGAGGACCCGAGGGGGGCGACACATCTAAATCTCAAGTTTAGATGCTCAACAAATCTCACACTAGCGAAGCAATCTTCGAACAATCTTCTTTCATTTGTCGCATCTACTTGCATCGCTCATCAATTTTTTGCAGGAAATCTTCAGAATCGTCTTTCTATCTACTCAGCGTGCGCGCAGCTAGCCACAGCAAAACACAATCTTTTTTGCATCGTAGATAGAGTCGTCCCCCTCGTAAGGACCCTAAGTTTGTGGGTCTTTCCATAATTTCTTGGAAATTCCCTGAAGTTTGGAGAGCTCCCATGAATTTCGTAGGACTACCTGTAGTTCAATCGACTTCTCGGAAGTTCTAGGAACTATTTTGAGCTTGGAGAACTATGTTAAGTTCAGAGGACTTCCCAAGAGTATTGAAGACTTCTCTGCAGCTCAGAAAAAATCCATAAGTGTCATAGGATTATCCTTCAGTTTTAAGCAATGCCTAAATGTCGTAGAAGTTACAATAAATCTGTAGAAAATTCTGTAAAATTCGTAGTTATTCCCCAAAAATTAAAGGACTTCTTTGAAGTTCGTAAGACTTCTCTGATATTTGTAAAACTTTTCTGAAGGTTCAGAGAGATTTCCTGACTGTCGTAGGTCATCACAGTTGTTCACAGGATTTTCCTGAAACTTGTAAGACTTTCTCGAATTTTGTAGAACTTGCATGAAGTTCAAAGGCCTTATCTGAAGTTTTTAGAAATAGAAATTTTTAATTGAACATTTTGAACAGGTACTTCAAAGTAGTTACGCGTCGGCATTGCTTAACTCTGCTATCAATTAAGCACAAATTATGCATGCAATTGATTTGAGAAAAAAATTAAATTAAAAATAAATGCAAAATATATTTACTAAATTTTGTTCAGGGTAAATTTTGTTCATCAATGTTTAGTTGTGTGAAAGATTAAGCTTGAACAAAATGGTTAGTTTTGACCTGATTTTAAAAATAAACTTTGACATACATAAAATTTAAATCCTTTTTAAATTATACAAACAAGATTATTTTCCTGGTGGACTTATGAAAGTTCTGGTTTTTTCCCGGTTTTTCCTGGTGAAAATAAATTCCCCAATTTTTCACAATAATACTCATACACGAATCTAACCGAAACAACCAAACAATAGATCACGCGCGATCGAGGTTATCTTGCAGAGTAACAGGTGGAAATCAAAACCAACTGGAACAAACACTCCAAATCTATGCACGATTGATGTAAAATCACAAACGAAGTGACAGACGGAGCGGCTCAAAAACTTTGGTGACTAACCTGCTATTGCAATTTTTCAGTGTACCACATGGCAACCCTACTACTGGATTGTACTAGCATTTTCACCAAATATATTAGAATGTTTTGGTTCGATCTCTTTCGCTCTACTCAAAACTGAAATGCATAAAAAAATGACAAAATGATACACTCTTCCCAACAAACAATTTGAGCTGATTAATAGCTGAACAAGCCATTTTATACTTGAAGAAGCTTATTTTTGTCTGAATAAGCACTTATACAACTGTCAATGTTTGTTGGGTTTGCACACTGTCAAAGAATCATTGTACACAAAATCAACTTTGTTCAAATCAAAACAAAAATACTAACCCATCTGGTGGATGCTGGCACAAGCTTTTAAGAAAATTCTATTACAGCGAACGACATTATTTTAATTGATTTCTTCGCCAGTTAGTCGTCTGTCACTTCGTTTGTGGTAAAATGATGCGAATTCATACATTATGATTTCAAATTGCACCACCTTTGCATTCGCTTAATTCAGAAACGACTGAACAACTCGTCCAACCAATCCAAATTATAGACATACTGCATGAAGCAGATTGGCCCAATCATTCTCCTCGATAACCATCAAACCGAATGACCATTATTCCACGCATATTTTCGTCCAGTCAATTTGTGAGCAACACTAGCCACACAATAATTATAATATATGATCAAGCATGGGAAAAATCGTTTTAGTTTGCATTTACTATTCAGTCACATACATACAACATCAGAGACGAGTAGTAGTATATGCGCATAGCCCAAGGGGTAAGTCACTCAACACATTGTGCCGAAATTAATTTCGGCACAGCTTAGATACATCCATCGGCACACCTTCAGCATACCTTCGGCACAATTTCGTAGGCATATGATTGTTGTAAATAAAATTGGAGCACTGCTGGACAACTGTCATTGAATCACGTGCTATTCGGGAACATCCTCTAATTGAATATACCAGAGGAACTCAGACCAGCAATTCACTTATAGATCTAAAAACGAAATGTAGGATCTAGAATGCGCTCAAGAGAAAGCGGCAGTTAATCAGACCCCATTAGTAAATGCTGCAACTCACGCAAAACAAATTACAAAGGTCTATTCAGGATTCAGGAGGATGATCTATAGTCGGTCTCCGACAATGTTCCCCACCGATTCCAACTCTTTCGAACCGGTGATAGACCGTTGCTTTCACATCACGAAAGGCTAGGTTTCTGGTCTGCCTTTGAGGGTATTATGAAACTCTAAAACATAGGACTTTTATTACCTTATGAACACAAAACACCTCATCCTCAATCCGGTTTATCCTTACGATTTCAAACCAAAACATTCAAGATGTACCGGGTTGCCGGGATGGGTATTTTACAAACAATCGCAGCTTGCTCTATGACCGGCACACCTGCGGCACACTGACAAAAAATATGACCCAAGGTTGGTGTGCGGAGTGACCTACCCGTTGGCATAGCCACACTAATTTCGTTCGTATTCTTTTTGCTTCTATTGTCGTCGTTTAACGCATAATTGAGCAAAACAGACAGCTGAGTGTGCCATGACTGAGTGTAGTAGTGTAGATGACTCCTCTCTTATTATTTTTTGCATACTGAGCCTTGCATTCTGCTGAATTTTGCAGAAAGAATCAAATTCATCGTGCCATCCTAGTCGAATTGACCAGCTATCATAAAGTAAGTTAATCAAATGAATCATTTTATCAAATACGCATCATTTTGCATTTAATTTTAGCAAATACTGGCGGCTAGATGTTTACACTGAATACCTCAAATCATTCAATAATAAATTGGATCGTGGTGCTGCAGTGAAACGATGTTACCAAATCAACTGTATACTGTGATTTTTTTTAAATAAATTATTCTGTAAAGGAATCATGAATTAAATACAGTGTAGGAATTGCATTAAATTACCAATTTATCAAAAATAAAACAAATGAATAAAATATTATTGATAATTCAGCAAAAGTGGAAAACAAAAATATTGCTGGACAACCAAGCAAAGTGCTGTCAAAAAACATTTACTTCAGCTTAAGCAAAAAATAACAGATTTACTGATGATTCAGTAAAATGATTTCATTTTGACAGAAGTTTGAATTGCTGGAAGTTTCAGCATCTTTATTTTGCTGGATAGATTGCTGATATTTCATCAAGTCCAAAATCAGCAAAATTTTGCTGATTTTCAGCGATTTAAATTTGGTGTGTACCTCGGAACAGAAAATTGTTCGGCTGCCTTTCAGTGTATCCTTCATTCCGAGTCTACCTGCAGAGTCACTTGGTTGGAAGAATTTACACTCGTTTGCCACTCTGTTTGTTGGTGAGGATGACTTTTTAGTTTCTGGGGTGCTCGCGTGAGTGAATGTGCTTTCTCCCATATCGTTTTCATTTTTGCTTGGCTGGCACTTTCATCACCAATCCTGGTCATTCACTCTGATCATCCAGAGGCCAAGCTCATCCACTGCACAATGGAGTTTACCTACGTAAACAAATTGAACGGAATTGAATGGAAACGGTATCACTCTGGGGAGAGTACAAGAAGTGAGGGTTTTTTGCAAGGCAAAACCTTTTTAGGAAGAAAATGCAAAACTCAAACTTTCTGTATTCTTCCCAGGATGAAGCCATTTCCATTCGATTTAACAATTTGTTTGCCTACAAAAATGGTATGAGCTATATTCTTGCTTCAGCGAATTTGAGTGGTACATAATTAAATGTGTTAAACATGATCGATCGTGTTTTTGTTATCTATTCTTTTACATAACACTCCGTGAACAAAAGCGTTGCTCATCGCAGCAATCGAACAATAGATCGGTGCGGTTGAGGTCATACCGGATTACAAAGGAAAATCCGAGAGCACACAAACACGAGCACAATATGTTTGCATAAACCTATTCAATCAAATTAAATTATCAAACATGAGATAAACTAATAAAGTGCGATCACTGGTTTACAATAAAATAGCTCAAAAACTCCAATCACTCGAGAAAAAATAGAAAAACTAATTTAATCAAGTTAAAGATGCTAATTTCAAATAACAGACTGTTTATACGATAGATGAGAAGATAAAAGAATAGAATTGATAGTTCCGTTTAGAGTACGGCCGTGTGGAAATTGAATGTAGAGAGTAGAAAGCGAGCCGATTTTGAATGATTGCAATAACAACGCGATCGTAGCTTGTACGATGTGATATGAGGGGCTTGATGGCCTTAGGGCGACCATTTTTGCTTACTGAGTAGAACATCATGAGTTTAATCTCAAGCCCTTCTACAATCAAGATTTGTTTATCACTTTGTTTGTTAATGTGAATACATTGGAATAACAACAAATCGATCATTGGTGTGCTGTAATAAAAGGAGCTTGTTTGCCTAGTGGCAAACGTTTTTGCTTACTGACCAGAATATAGTGGGTTCACTCCCAAGCTTTTTTGTGTTATATGATCGTAAGGACATCAATTCAGCTTATCGTTTACCAAAAGGAACCCTGCTGCAATACCAACCCTCTTACCAAATATCCCTGTAATTCCTCGTGGAAGTGCAGTGGTGTTCTCGGCTTCCATCAAAGCGAGTGTCATGTCAACCCAATCCTTCCCATTCCTTTCTTGACCTGCGTTCGGGCGCGGCCGGCGCTGGTATTGCCTAGTTTGAGATCACCAGTTTTTACTCATTGAGGATGATTGCTAGTCCCAAGCATCGTCTATTGGTTCTCTGTGTAATTACAGCTAATCTGGCAAGAACAGTGGGTGGCCAATCATGCTCATGCTCATGCTCATGCTTATTTTGAGAGTTCTATACTAATATCAACATGAAGCTTTAGTATGATAATGTATTAGCTAGAGAAAGTTCTGAAGAGGGTAGAGTACGGCAGTTTGAAAGTTGAAGCGAAGGGACATTAATGCGACAATACTAATCAAACCTAACTCATATTTTGATGGATGGGGTGATACGAGGAATGTACAGTGCTGTTCGATATAATAGCAGCGCTGGCGATTTTCATTCAAAATTTACAACTTTGACATGTTGAAACTTTTTTTCTGATCAATTGAGCTGAAACGTTCGCAACAGAACAAGCAAGTACAGTATTGACTATTCACTGCCTGATGCCGATCAAATTTTCAGCAATTCCGACTATGTTAGTCATTGTGATGATGTCTCTGTAACTTCTAATCCTGGAAACCCGGAACGCGCCTTCGAAAGCCCCCAATTCCTCCGTCTCAGTCCTGCCATCAGCAGCCTTCGTTCATCATAGTCGTTCCGGACCTGCTGTCGGATGTGGAGTGGGGGTCTTCCAACCCACTCACTATGGCGAGTATCCAATGAGACTTGATGATGGTCAGTTATTGCCTGATGTATCTGTGATTTCTAGGGAGAGCAGTCGTTCGATTTCTTGCTGCAAGCAGGACGTCGTTATCTTCTACCAAAACGCCGGTGGAATGAATTCTGATGTTGAAGAGTACCACCTAGCTGTATCGGATTGTTGCTACGATGTAATTGTCCTGTGCAAAACGTGGCTCGATTATCGAACGCTTTCCAGTCAAGTCTTCGGTCCTGACTACGAGGTCTTTCGTTGCGATCGGAATCCTAACAACAGCAGTAAATCTACTGGAGGAGGTGTCCTTTTAGCTATCCGTGGCGGGTTGGAGGCTAAGGCCATCGAGAACGATTCATGGAACTTTGTGGAGCGGGTTTGGACAGCCATCAATCTGCGTGATCGCACACTATTTCTATGCGATCGAGTCCGCGACAATGAACTCATCGATACTCACTGTCGGTCAGTTTTCACAGTTATCGAAAGTGCCACTACAGTTGATGAGATATTCATTTTTGGTGACTTCAATCTGCCAGGCGCGTGGAGTTCATCTTATAGCGGATTCCTGTACCCAGATCCTGATAGCTCTACATTTCACGCCTTCTCGACAACTATACTCGAAATAACCATATAGTTAACGAAAATGATCGTAGTTTGGACCTCTTCTTTGTGAGCACACAGGATAGGGCTCCATTAATTTCCTCGGCTCCTTGTGCACTAGCTAAGCTAGTTCCACATCACCCTCCTCTAATTGTCACTGTTGAGGACAAACTCGTGCGTGATTTCGACGACTATCCTGCTACGGTTTCTTATGAATTCCATAAAGCTGACCACCGTAGCATCATAGATGTATTGTCTAGCATGGTATGGGAGAACATCCTTGATCCAGAAGACGTTGAGGCTGCAGCGCAAACCTTTTCACATGTCTTGGCATATGTCATTGACAGACACGTCCCGAAAAGAACTCACCGCAAAGTGTCTCACCCTCCCTGGCAGACGAGAGAGCTACGTAGGTTGAAGTCAATCAAGAGAGCAGCATTGAGAAGATTTACGAAGTATCACATGCTTCCTCTGAAACTACATTATGTGAGGCTGAATCACATGTACCAGCGAGTGAGTCGTGAATGCTTTTCAAGTTTCCAACGAGGCATCCAGCGCAAACTTAAGCTACACCCGAAATCCTTTTGGAACTACGTGAACGAGCAACGCAGGGAATCCGGCCTCCCATCGTCTATGGAATTCAACGGAGAAGTTGTTGCCACCGTTTAGGATATATGCCACCTTTTTCCCGAAAAGTTTGCCAGTGAATCCACTAATGAGATACTAACTGGCGACCATATTAACCTGGCTGAAAGGAACGTCCCAGTAAATGATCAAACGGTGGGTGCAATTGATGTTAATGCTGAGATGATTTCTAAGGCCGCGACTCTGCTCAAGTCATCCTTCAATCCTGAACCTGATGGCGTTCCATCTGTATTTTTGAAGAGACATATTGCTAGCTTGTTAATTCCGCTATCGAGGAATTACATCGTTAAGTGCCGTTTCGAAGCTATTCGAGCTAGTGATTATGGAACCGTTGCTGTCCCATTGCAAGCAGTATTTGAATGCTGATCAACATGGGTTTACTGTCGGCCGCTCTACAACCACCAATCTGCTGTGTCTCACATCGTAACCGAAAGCATGTCGGATCGGGTTCAAACGGACGTTATCTATTCAGACCTATCCGCAGCATTCGACAAGTTGAACCATGCTATTGCGATTGCTAAACTCGGCAGGCTCGGTGTATGCGGTAATCTTCTGAGTTGATTTCGATCATATCTTACCGGTCGGCAACTAAAGGTTGCCATAGGAGATTGTAGATCAGCTAGCTTCTTCGCTACATCAGGTATACCTCAGGGAAGCCACATGGGACCGTTAATTTTTATACTGTTCTTCAACGACGTGCATCTGGTCATCGAAGCTCCTCGGTTATCATATGCAGATGACCTCAAAATCTTCAAATGCTCCGCTATTACGTTCTCACGAAAACAACAACCGATAGTATTTAGCTATGACCTGCTTGGTTCGACAATCGAACGCGTGAATCAGGTGAAAGACTTGGGTGTGATCTTTGATTCGCAGCTTTCATTCAAGCAACACATTGCATATGTTGTTGATAAGGCGTCAAGAACTATAAAGTTCATTTGGCCTGGAACTGCTCTATAGCGACTGCTCAATGAAGCTATAATTTTTACTAAAGTTATTATACTTAACATTATATAGGGGAAATGGATCTAAGATTAGGCCCATCGCTAAAAATCTGCTTTTTATCAATTTTATCAAGATGAACGCGTCATTGGGACGGTACTAATATTGTTGGCCGCTATTGAAAATTTAGTCGATTGCTGAATTTATGTATGGGCCCAAATAAGGAGCATTTAGGCCGACATTACATCTATTTCCGCTACCACAAATATAAATTTTGCCCACGGGCGTCATCTACTCCAAAACTATAAGCCTGCACTGCCTGGTCTCACACACAACAATACCCTACTTGACAGCATTCTGTCCTATTTCATGCCAAAAAAAACAATTTATACCCTAGATCACGATTTAATCATTTCCCGGGACTCGCAAATCCCATAAAAAAATAAAAACCCGGTATTTTCATCGTGGGACATCCTAGGTGGTAAGTTCTTAAATTGTCCAAAAATTTCACAAAGAGAAGAACAACGGAATCCTGCATTTCTCGGTTGGGAGATCGCATATCACATTTTACCATTAGGCCATAAAATAAGAAGCTCACTTAATGCAGGACGTCTGAATGGACTTTTCAACACGATAGTTTTAGAAACTACTGCATGCCATATTGTACCGAGATCATTTGTAGGCTTTTCAATCTCTTATTGAAATTTAATGTTAACACAGTTTGTTTTATTATTGAATCATTGAGAGACGCATGATTTTCTTGAAGGCTGCATTGGTAGAAAATGCACTTGGCAGGTTTTAGCAAATAAGACATGTAAGCACAACAATTTAAACAATCAATCAACGGAAAAAAACAAACAAACAAACATGCTCCAACCAATTGGCGCCCATACCTCCTTTCTGTATCAACTTGTAACATTGCATCTATTCAAACCATAAATCTTTCATTCAGTATACCCAGTAGCATTGTTCAACTTGTATCATTTTCACCTTCCCGTGTAGGTATTCAATATTGAACATGCATACCACATTAGCGAATTATGTATATTTATATAAAATAAACAAAACAAATGTTCATGGTGGCGGCAATAAATTAACTTTCAAACTACTTGTAATTCGATTTAACAACAAAAACAACAACAACATCACCACTCGCTGAGCCCCGGCGAGCAGCTATTGTGCATTTGAAATAGATAGCCTTCTGATCGAACACATCCGCTGCAATGCCGAAAAGCAAACCCTTGTTGGTATATTGATTTTCAACACTTTATTAGCCGGGACCAGTCCACCCAGTTCGATAAAGTTATAAATCACTCATTCCCGATGAAGCGCACGGTGCAGAGTTGCGAAACGCACCCCCAATTTACTCGCTATATGTAGTTATGGAAAAGCGCACCTGTGCGTTTTCTCAAAACTGACAACAGCAAAAAATGATCCTAGACAAACGCACCGTTACTCAGCATTCCAGTAGAGCCAGACGGCTGGTGCAGACAGTAGGAGAAAAAAATAATTTACAAATCAGTATGACTATGTAAGTAGTAGGATGCAAAAAGGTGCCGCCAACGCCACCGATCAACAGTTTCACCTTTTTTCACTGCAGAAGCAGCAGCGTGGTGCAATTTTTTTTAATTTCATCATCATCAGTTTGATGCACCAAGGTTGGTTGCATTCAACCTTCTGTTGCTTGGAGCATCCATCGCGGACGGAACACGCACACTGTCAGCGGCTCTTTTGTGCCGGAGAAATGGGGTTTCCTTCAGTTTGATTTCCGCTGCTGCCACTTGAGCTTTCCCCCCAGTTTGACGGCTGAATTGGCCGGTTGAGCCGTCGTCGGCGTCGTCAGCGTCGTTGTTGATCTGATTCAGGGAAAATAGTGCGTGATCGTGCGTGCTTTGAAATTATAGGCCTAAATGGGGGCTTTCTGACTTGAGTAATGTCTATTCCTGTGAGATGTATGCCTAGGGGTGGAGAAATATAGGCTGACATTGTGATTGAAGCTTATGTAGACTGAGGATGCGTGTTGCATGAGTTGTTGAAAAATGATCGTCTATGAATTGGTTCAATAAGGGACAAGTGTAATATTGGCTTGTGAATGACGAATCGTTATAATGTTATCTAAATTCTAAAACACTGTAATCTCACTGGCCAATCAAAGTTGACTCTTTGTGGAGAATAGAAGAACTATAAAAGTGATGATGACGAGTGTAATTTAAAATACATTTATTATGCGAACAAATTATTTTAATAAATCTGGTTATTGCTACATTAGTAAAAAGCTCAAGGGCTCCTCAATAGACATATAATATAAACAAATTAATTTATTTTCAGATTTTTAGTTTTGTACATAAATTTCAATTTCTACCATCGTAGCAGAATATAAGCATTTTAAAGTTGCACTCGACATCACGTTTACATCACGGGGCCTAACTATGATTTGACAATATGTTTAGTGAAGCATGTCAAGCAAACTTAGACATTGAATAACAGAACTGCTCAAAAGTTATTTCTCGCTCTTGGAGTTGAATCCTTCTCTATAACATGAGCAGTTCTTTGACAGATAAATTGTATTCGAAATTGTTCCTCGTTTGGTCCATTCGACCTTTTATCCATTTTATGCATTTTCCAATTAAATATAGTGTCCATTCGATCTTTTGTCTATTTAAAGCTTTTGTCTATAGGAATGTTTGTCCATTAGACCTTTTCTCATTTTTAATTTAATCCGCCCTTTTGTACCTACGATCTTATAAACCTTTGAACATTTGTCCATTTGAACTTTTGTCTCTTTAAATTGTATTCGACCTTTTGCCCAATCGACCTTTTCTACCTTTGACCTTTTTGTACTTTGACCTTTTGTCGTAGATTCGATTGTGTTTGACACGTACTGTCCAAATTCATGTATTGCGCACAGGGATGGAAAATCATTTACATTCATTTCGTGCATTCATTTACATTCATTTGCCTCTAAATTTTTTCATCAACAGGATTCCGTAAAATAGTGTTTAGAGCTTTTGTATGCTTTGATATTAGCTACATCTTTTGTAAACAACTCAAATCTGCATCTCTTATGCATGATGAATCAGAACGATAAGAACCCACCATTGTTTTTCAATGAATGTAAATTGCATTCACTGAAAAACAATAACATGTTCTGCCAGCTCTATTTCTTCATGCATAAGATATTCAGATTTTAGATAATAACAAAAGTTGTAGGTAATATCAAAAGCTACAAAAGTTTCATATGTCATTTAATGGTATTCTGTTGATGAAAAAAGTTAGAGGCAAATGAATGTAAATGAATGCACGAAATGAATGCAAATGATTTTCCATCCCTGATTCCACTGTGCGCAATCAAGCCAATAAATTGTACTAATTTGTTCCAAACTAGCTATTTTAGAGGAAGATACTGCGTACAACCAAAACCAGTCATACAAAGGTTTTTTTTTCTTTTATTTGTTTTCCGTCGATCTTGTTTTCCGTACCAATGCTACCAACGCCAGGAAGGCAGCTCTCATACCTGGACCCTACCTATCAACCCATAAACTCATGAACCGGGGACCAACGGCTTTATTTCCCTTTCGAAGGAAGACGTGATCAGAGATGTTGTGCCTCAGAAAATCTCGGCGGCGCCGACTGGGATTGAATCCAGGTCTTTTGGGGTAAGAGGCATGTCATACAAAGGTTATATGAACATTAGGGTGTTTCATTTTGAAAAAAGTGATGAATTTTTGATAGGCCACCCTCCAGTTCGATTCATAGCCCCAAAATATGAACCTGTGCAAAAAATGGTAAAGATTGATGAAGGTTTAGAGGTCGCGCCAATGATTTGGATTTTGTATGGAGATTTTGGTGAATTAGTATGGGAAATTATTGATTTTCGTTTACATTGCTCTAACTTTGGTTGTAGTTGTCCAAACGTTGAAAAAAAAAAACATGTGGTTGTCATGACAATGATCAACAAGCCTGTTGTTGTTGCGATGAAATTGGCGTTGTTGCCTTGTACATATTCATCTGTCAATTTACCCTATTTTGCCATTTTTTTACATTTTTATAATTCTTGATACGCTGCAAAACTGAGCGTAGCAACTGTAGGCTTTTTGTTTATTGCCATAGCAATAACATACTAAATTTTTTCGACATTTGGACAAGTAGAAGCAAAGTTATAGCGATATAAGCGATTTTTTAAATTCTTCCATAGTAATTCCCATACAAATTTCAAATCATTGGCGCGACCTCTAAACCTTCATCAATCTTTACCAATTTTTGCACAGGTTCATATTTTGGGGCTATGAATCGAACTGGAGGGTGGCCCATCAGAAATTCATCACTTTTTTCAGAATGAAGCACCCTAATGAACATGTGTGTTACTTGGGTAATGAATGTCAATATCTTACTCAATGTTATATTTTTATGATATATATGGGGATGAAAGTATAGAATTGATAGTTCCGTTAGAGCACGACAGTGTTAAAATTGTGTATAGATGTTGAAAATGAGCAAAGGGGAAATTTTTGATGACGGTACGAATAGAACGAGCATTTCCTTTGATAGGCTCGGAGAAATAGCGTGAAGACTTTACGTTCTTTATTCATTTCTTGATTTTGTGAGTTTTCGAGACTGACTTTTCGCTGATCGGAGTGTGTGATCGGGATTGTTGATTAAGGTTCTGGCCAGTCAAAATTATATGGAAGCATCGTTATTCATATCAGATTATCGTGCAGCTTAAGAATTAACAGAACAACACTTGTGACACCGATTTTACAAAACTGCCACTTTTTTCAGCCTTCGTTCAGGCTAGATCTTTGGAATTAAATTATTTAATATTATTTTCAGCTCTCTATGATGGAACATCTCTAGATTCAGTTTTTTTTCAGCCTTCGTTTAGGTTGAATTTTTGATTAAAATTTATTGTCAGCCCTTCGATGATGGGAAATTTTTAGAGTTATATTATACACCCGTATTCTTGTTTTCGTTCGAGCCGTGTTTTCCATAAAAAAGTTTAATCCTTAATTGACGCCTATATCGCGATTTGAGCGGTTGAGAGTTTGACATTTAACCACGTTTATCTCTTTAATTAAGGCCTAAATCACGATTTGAGGGGTGCTCCGGGGTTCGAAATCTTAAATCGCGTTTATCTCCATAACTAAGGCCTAGATTGTGATTTTTTTCTATTATGTTGATGGGTGGAAGTTTTATACAGAAATAACGATGCGATAAAGTTAATTTTCTTTTAAAATGTTTATTTTATATGCGTTAAACTTGGAAGAGTGATTCATTTTAAGCTTATGAAGCATTAGCTAATTACAGATCATTCGGATGAGATCCTTTTCAGTTATTTGTTCAAATGTAATTCGATGCAACGTCTCAAAACATTAATTGAGGAGCTTGGCTGCTTGATGGCTGCCACTTTATGTTTAAGACGTGTTGATCGGAAATACATATAAAATCCTTCTCAAGAGCACTAGCTGTCAGCGTCTGTGAGGTCGTCGCTGATATAAGGGGCTCGGTGGCCTAGTGGCGACCGATTTTGCTTACTGCGCAGACAATTATGGACTCAATCTCAAGGTCAAGCTTCATAGATTAAATCGCGTAGCATTTGAAAGGGCGTATCATTTTTTGCAAACTAAATTTGCTAAAACCTATACCCACGAACCGGCATACGCCCACGCGAAACAACAACATCATCAAGAAGGAGAAATTCTCCCCTACCCGATGGTGTTGTTGGTTTGCGTGAGCGTACTTCAGTTCGTGGGTATAGGACCTAGCAAGTTTAGTTTACAACAGTAGAGAGGCCCTTTTCAAATGTTACGCGATATTAGAGTTTTAGTTTTAGTTTTAGTAGCATGGTAAAGCACTCCTCGTATTTTCTCATGAAAATACGAGAGCTTTTAAGTGCTTTATCATTAAGATCGGACTCGCTTGCAAAGGTGGGAGCTATGGAAGGCGATATTTACGAGTTGTACGATTCCCTTCGGGCTCCAGGTACACAACCTAATGTCCCAGTTCGGGATATTTTGGCTAGACGCGATCTGGAGTTTATGCAACTCATATATGTTTTCTTTAAGAATATTAACCATAGATTGTAAGTTTGATCAACCTTGTTTTTAGTTTGAATTTTGTGTGTGTGTTTTTTTTTTTATATTTGTTTCTGTAATAATTGTATAATTACAGAGTTGATATAACGTCGATAGGATTAAGTACATGTTATAGAAATAGTGAAATTGTTTAATCATAAATCATATTCCAAACCTCCTTTTTCCTCTCCCGATCAAAACAATTGTCATCCACTAGCCTCGAGAAGACCGCGAGTAATCGGTCAAATGCTTTAATTTTAGATTTAAGATGTAAGATGTATAAAGAAAATGATAATAACTTGGCTCTGTAAAGTTTATTCGATTGATCCTGTACAAATAAAGTAATTAACAAAAAAAAATAGAGTTTTAGTGTGAATCTGATTCATTCTTAATATGAGATAAAGCGTCAATACGCTTCAATAAATTCTGTTCGAGGAACGAGTACGCAAAAGAAATAATATTCGAGTTTTCGTGTTGACTGGAAATCTATACCAAATCATTCTCATGAGTAGTTGTTATCAGCAAGTTGAACAGGAACTTGGTCGTGAAATAAGGAGCTTGGTGGCCTTGTGGTTACTGATTTTGCTTACTAAGCAGAAAATCATGGGTTCAACCCCAAGCTCCTTCACATTATAGAGTTATACTTTAAATCGGGTTTCTTTCGTAATATACGTGAAGAAATTCTGTTGAAGGGCTGGGTACGTAAAAGAAGTAAAACTTGAGTTTAAGCGAAGACAACAAATTAAGAAGACTGGCAACTATTCCATTTTCTCATACGAACGCTATGAGACAGGTACAATCGCGTCATCTGCCACTCAAAGGTAAATGCTTCGAACGAATTTGATAGCAAAGATTACATCCTTAGAAGAATGGTTTGTGTATTTGCTAATTTTTCTATGCATTGCTTCCACCTTCACTGGTAAAGTTGCCAGTCTTCTTGATATGATGTCTTCGGTTTTGGGAAAGACGTGTAGATTGGAAATCCAAATCAAATCCATCTCAAGAGCACTTGTTGTCGTCGTCGGTGAGGTTGCTGCCGGGATAACAACAAGTTGAACGGGAACTTGATCGTAATTGTTTTGTGATATAAGGAGCTCGGTGGCTTAGTGATGACCGGTTTTGCTTACTGAGCAGAAGACCGTGGGTTCAATCCCACGCTCCTTCGCACTATTAAATTGTTAGGACATTAATTCAGCACATCGTTTGTCAAAACTAATCCTGCTGCAATCCCAATTATCCAACATCCCAGTGAATTTTTGTGGAAGTGTAGAGGTTTCCTCGGCTTTCATTAATGTGAGTATTACGTCAACATATTTCTGCCCATTCATTTCTTGACCAGCATTCGGACGTGGCCGGTGCTGGTATGGCCTAGTTTTAGATCACCAGTACTTACACATTGAGGATGAATGCTAGTCCCAAGCAACGGCTATGGGTTCTCTGTGTAATCACAGCTGATCTGGCAATAACGGAGTTGCATCCACGGGTGGTCAATCATGCTCATGCTCATGCTCAAGCGAAACGAATTTCGCATCAAAAAGTGTCCATTTTCTTTGTAAACCAGATTTTGACATCATTCGGAGTTGTGTTCAATTTAATTTAAAATCACTATTTTTTATTAAAACTTATGGCATTAATCGTAGGAAATAATACTATTTCGTTAAAGGTATCAGTGAAATCGATTAAAAGGCGTTGAAATGATTTAAGATGTAACCCGAGTAGCACACTTTCATCACAATAAGTTACAGCAACTTGTTTATGACTGAAATAAGTCGTAAATAAGTTTCTACTATTGTTTTGTGACAAGCAGGCTACTGGGGAATTTAGATTGGCACGTTTTCAATAAATTCAACCCCATTTTTTTAATGCAAGAATTGGTTTTTGAAATCTCAAATAATGTATAAAAAAAACTGGGTTAAATATTTGAGAAACGCTTTCAAGTAAATTGCACCTATTGGCATAATCTTTATGTTCGTAACTTATAAGATAAAAAGCATTACATACTCAGTATTACTGCTCATTACTGCGTATTACTGTATTCCAGAATACGTTAAACAAATCATTGGAATTTTTGACTCAGCATTTCCATCGAGCAAATAGTAACAAGTTGATTTAAATCCTAAGATTTTTATTTGTATGATTTGCTGTTCGCCGGTGGTGTAGTGGTAAGCGTTATTACCTCTCACCCCAGCAGGCCTGGGTTCAATCCTAGTCGGCGCCGCCGGGATGTTATCAGGCATAACATCTCTGATCACGCCTTCCTTCAGAAGGGAAGTAAAGCCGTTGGTCCCTGGTCCATTAGTTGATGAGTCGATAGGTAGGGTCCAGGTGTGGGAGCTGCCTCCCTGCTGTCGGTAGCATTGGTGCTCAGCACGGAAAACAAGATCGACATTCAGCATATGCGCATCCATTTGTAGCTTAAGCTACAAATGGATGCGCATATGCTGAAAAGAGAATTAGCAATAATGACTGATGATAGTCATCTTATTTTTGGAAGATTAGGCAGAAGTGCAGTGTAATTATTTAAAAACTACAAAGGACAGCCCTATGGGGTTGTACGAAGGACTACGTGGTCTTCGATAATAAATGTTATTTGTAAACTGCAGCAGGAACTTGTGTTTTGTGTAGGAATGGGAATTTGAGCGGAGTTCTCTCTGTTTATACTCTTTAGTATGACTATGATTTCCCTGACAAGAACCTTTTGATATGATTTTTAGTTAGGCAGTTGGGGCCAGCCTTGATAGTTAGCTGCTTGCGGGGAGCCTTTCGTTGTGTACTGGAGAACACCACCACTCACCACACGGTGGTTGAATAAACACCGTTTAATGAAAACGAATGGAATTCAACTTTGAAATCTGTGTTAGGGAAAGCGCTTTTTGCAGGAAATCAGTGATAATTTTAATTATCATAGCAACAGTTGCACATTCGCGCAATTTTCAATAGTGAAATATTGATTTAAAAAAAATAATAAAGTCTTATATGTAACACATGCGTTAGAAATATTTCTGATCGATTGATGATAAAATTAATGATCCTGGTCCAGGGGCAGCTGAGTTATTAACTTTCAAAATCTTTCATAATTTTGTTACATGTTCCATTTTTGGTTTTCACAAATTGTACCTTCATATAGAAATCACAGACGTAGTCCTACGTCAAAATCTCGGGATGGAAAACCTGCCTCTGTTCAGGTAAAAGAAATAATTCTTCTGGCGGAATATTCCAAATGGTATGCAAATTCACAGGACCTCTTGTACATCTCTAATGCCTCGTACCGTATTGTTAAATAGTCTCACACGGTGGCTCGGAAGTCAGCACCGCATTAGCCTTGGAACAATTTTATATCAATTAATTATCATACAGGAAGTATTGAAGTATTCGTATTCGTAGTATCGAAGTATTTTTCGATTGGTCGACATTCCGGGCAATTCGGAGGATTCATTCGCTTGGGGACAAAATCGATCTTGTTGGCAGCATACCACTCCAGAACCACCTTGGAGCAGTAGCAGCTGGTCAAATCGGGCCAAAAGATGACTTTACCCCTATGCTTGCGGATGTACTGCAATACACGCTTTTTCAGGCATTCTTCGATGTAAACTTGGGATGTCCTCGTCGAGGATGTGACGAATGGTTCCGTTTTCACTGCACTGTAAATCGCTTGCCAAATCATGGCCTTCTTCGCGAACTTGTCGGCAAACATGAACTTGAATTTTCCCGGCACATCTCCACGTTCAGTCGCGATGTAAAACTTTTGATCGGGAAGCTGCTTAAAATCGAGTTTGACGTATGTTTCGTCATAGATCAAAGTGCAGCCCTTGTGTTTCGTCAAAACACGGTCGTACAAGAGCCTTATACCCCGTTCACATAACAGCGTATATCACGTTATATACGGTGTCTTGCAATGAGCACTCATACATCTAGTATTAACTGGAAATCCTATGTATGTGCTCATTGAAAGACAGCCTATATTACGTGATTTAGGCTGTAATGTGAACGGGGTATTACACGCTTTTTGGTCACGAAATTCTGCTTCATGTGCCGGTTTGAATGTTTACTGGCTTTGTACGACTTGTATTCATCCCTGGCAAGGATGTTCCGCACTGTTTTAAAGTTGGCGTTGTACCTTCTGGCCACATCTCGGATCGAAAGACCGGAGTTGGCTTTAACGCACCTCAAAACCTTGCTGCGCAGCTGACGATTCCTGGTTCCAGTTTTTTCGTAGGTCAGCTGATTTCTTCCCACACTCAGGGTTTCCTTGTAGGTTTTGAGCGCTCGACAAACTGTTGTTTTCGGCATCTTCAGCACTTTAGCCAGCTTATAACCGGAGCACTCCGGATTTTCCAAGTGTTTGTGCATAATATATTTTCTTCTTTCGAGTTCCATTTTTTTTTTTTTTTTTTTTTTAACTCTTTATTTGTTCCAAATTCAAAATAAATTACATTTCATTTTTAACCTAGGTGCTCCAGTTACTGCAGTAACGTACCAGCCTTAATTGTTATGATATATATCTAAGTGTTTTTACATTGTTCATGTCTTGGCAATTAAGTATTTTAAACAGGTTTTTTAAACCTGCATGTCAGTATAACAATTGATATCTTAAAACTAAAAACTAAAACTAAATCTTATCTAAGTATAAAGGGAATTAATCGTTGCAATTGAGGATTGCAACGATTTTTGCCTGAAATTATTCATTATTTTGTTGGACATTACTTCTAAAGTCTCAACATTCGAAATTCTATGTACCTCGGTAGTACTGTACCAGGGAGGCAACTTCAAAATCATTTTCAGAATTTTGTTCTGAATCCTTTGAAGTGCTTTTTTCCTGGTATTGCAACAACTAGACCATATTGGCACAGCGTAAAGCATGGCCGGTCTAAAAACTTGTTTAAATATTAGAAGTTTATTCGTCAGGCAAAGTTTGGATTTCCTGTTTATAAGAGGATACAAACATTTAATATATTTGTTACATTTGGCTTGAATGCCCTCAATGTGATCTTTAAAAGTTAATTTTTGGTCAAGTATTAATCCAAGATATTTCACTTGGTTTGACCAGGAAATTGGAACTCCGTTCATAGTGACTATGTGACTACTACTAGGTTTCAAAAAAAAACGAAGCTCTAGGCTTGTGTGGAAATATTATAAGTTGAGTTTTGGAAGCGTTGGGAGAAATCTTCCATTTTTGTAAATAAGAAGAGAAAATATCTAAACTTTTCTGCAGTCTGCTGCAAATAACACGAAGACTTTTTCCTTTAGCGGAAATGCCTGTGTCATCAGCGAACAAAGATTTGTGGCAACCCTGAGGCAAATCAGGGAGGTCCGAAGTGAAAATGTTATACAATATAGGCCCAAGAATGCTACCCTGAGGAACTCCTGCTCTAACAGGTAGTCGATTAGATTTGGAATTTTGATAATTTACCTGCAGAGTTCTGTCAGTTAAATAATTTTGAACTAATTTCATAATATAAAGTGGAAAATTAAACTTTTTCAATTTAGCAATCAAACCTTCATGCCAAACACTGTCGAATGCTTTTTCTATGTCTAGAAGAGCAACTCCAGTTGAGTGGCCTTCCGATTTGTTTGAACGAATTAAATTGGTAACTCTTAAGAGTTGATGAGTAGTTGAATGCCCATGGCGAAATCCAAGCTGCTCATCTGCAAAAATTGAGTTCGTATTGATGTGAAGCATCATTCTATTCAAAATTATCTTTTCAAAAAGTTTACTTATTGAAGAAAGCAAACTTATTGGGCGGTAGCTAGAAGCTTCAGCTGGATTTTTATCCGGCTTCAAAATTGGAACAACTTTTGCATTTTTCCATTTATCAGGAAAGTATGCCAAATGGAAACATCTGTTAAATAATTTTACCAAGAAAGACAAGGTACTCTTTGGGAGTTTTTTGATGAGGATATAGAAAATTCCATCATCACCTGGAGCTTTCATATTTTGAAACTTTTTAGTTATAGACCTTACTTCGTCCAAATCAGTCCCCCAGGAATCATCAAAAATATTTTCCCGAGAGAAAATATTCAGAAAATCCCGAGCAACCTGATTCTCAATAGGACTAGTAAGACCCAAACTAAAATTATGGGAACTCTCGAATTGCTTAGCAAGTTTCTGAGCTTTTTCCAAATTTGTGATCAAAATTTTACCACCTTCTTTAAGCGCTGGAATAGGCTTTTGAGGTTTTTTCAAAATTTTTGTGAGTTTCCAAAAAGGTTTGGAACTCGGGTCTAATTTAGAAATATTATTTTCAAAAGTTTTGTTCCTCAGGGCAGAGAATCGCTTTTTAATTTGTTTTTGCAAATCCCGCCAGATAACCTTCATGGCAGGATCGCGTGTTCTTTGATATTGTCTCCTACGAACATTTTTAAGACGGATCAAGAGCTGAAGATCGTCGTCTATTATAATTGAATCGAATTTAACCTCGCATTTTGGTACTGAGGCAGCTCTTGCTGCAACTATAGAAGTAGTCAGAGATTCAAGAGCATAATTAATTTCATCTTTGGTTTGCAAAGGAATGTTTGGATCGAAGTTATATTCCATAAATGTTCGATATTGCTCCCAATTAGCTCTATGGTAATTGAAAGTAGAGCTGTTGGGATTACAAATTATTTCTTGGGATATTTCAAAAGTTACTGGAAGGTGATCAGAACCGAAGTCAGCATGGGTAACCAATTGGCTACAAAGTTGACATGAATCAGTTAAGACCAAATCAATAGTGGAGGGATTTCTTGCAGAAGAAAAGCATGTTGGGCTGTTTGGATATTGAATAGTGTAATAACCTGCAGAACAATCATCAAACAGAATATTACCATTAGAATTGCTTTGAGCATTATTCCATGAGCGGTGTTTTGCATTAAAATCACCAGTAATGAAGAATTTAGACCTATGACGGGTAAGTTTCTGGAGGTCACCCTTGAGAAAATTCTGGCCTACGCATTGGAATGGCAAATAGGCAGCTATAAACGTAAGTTGTCCAAATTTTGTTTCAACAGAAACTCCCAAAGTTTCAAAAACTTTGGTTTCAAATGAAGAAAGAATTTTATGTTTGATTCGTCTATAAATAATGATGGCAACGCCACCACAGGGTCCATCAAGACGATCATTTCTATAAATCAAGTAATTTGCGTCCTTCTTAACCTTATGGTCAGGTTTAAGGAACGTTTCAGTTATAACGGCAATATGCACGTTATGAACTCGCAAAAAGTTAAATAGCTCGTCTTCATTATCTTTAAGAGATCGAGCATTCCAATTTACAATATTTAATGCTTTAAAATCCATTACTGAATTTTAAAGTCATGACAATATTATTTGCAAATTTTACTCCAGTTTGAATAGCATCAAACATGGAGTTAGATTTAAGCATATCAGAAATCATGTCAATTAATGATTTCTGTAAAAATTCCATTTTAGGGGCAGTAATGCTTCCTAAATCAAAATTGTCAAAATTTCCGTTAGAATTACTTTGGCTAGTATTTTGATTTCTACCCGCTGCAATAGCAGCATAGGTAGCTCCATTTACTCGCTGAACATTGTTAGCAGCGAGAGGAGTTGGTACAGATGAAAAATTTGAAGCAGGGGAGATATTTGTACCTACGGGTACGAATGTAGAATTTGTTCCTCGCTGACCGTTGTTAACAGCAGAGGAATTTGTACCTGGTCGGAAACGTGGAGCGTTTCTTACCTGTCGGTTAGAACGAGATTGTAGGATCGCTTTGCGAGTCTTACATTCCCAAAAATTGGATTTGTGGTTTTCACCACAATTTGTACATTTAAATTTCTTAGGATCTTCCTTCACAGGACAGTCGTCCTTTGCGTGAGAGGAATCACCACAATTCATGCATTTAGCTGGCATGTAGCAATTTTTAGTTCCGTGACCCCATCCCTGGCATTTACGGCACTGGGTGAGGTTTTGGAAATTTCCTCCAGTCTTCCTGAAGTGTTCCCACTTCACTCGGACATGGAGCATAAGGCTAGCTTTTTCTAAGGCCTTAAGGTTGTTTAGTTCACTAGACTTGAAGTGAACTAAATAAAAATCATTAGAAATCCCGTTGCGCGAATCGCCAGGACGGGATTTCATTTTCATTTTGATTACTTGGAGTGGCACAACTCCAAGTAATTTTGCCAGTTCATCTTTGATCTGATCCAGGGATTCACCACTGGGCAGTCCTTTCATGACAACCTTGAACACACGTTCAGTTTTGGTGTCGTAAGTAAAAAATTTGTGCTTCTTCTCAGTAAGATACTTGAGAAGACATTTAAATCCGTCCAAGGTTTCACCCAATACACGGCATTCACCCCGACGTCCAATTTGTAGTGAAAACTCAACTTTCACGAAATTCAAAAGTTCCATGCGAAGAGCATGGAAATCGGAAGTGGTTATCACAATAGGGGGAATCTTTTCTTTCTTGGCATTAAGCCGGGAAAGTTTACTAGAATTTTTCTTGGATGATGGATCATTCTCATCATCCGTGAGCAAATCAAATTGATTACACAAATTAATTTCTTCAGAAGGGGGGTCAAGAGTTTGCCCCTTTCTTTTGCGTTTAGGCGCCATGGCGGCAGTAAATTTTTATCCAAATCGACTTCCAAGCAGATTACTATAAGAATCTGAAGGATCGAAGAGGAATTTTCCAAATCGATATCCAAGAAGGATTACCTCGGGTAGGGTCCAAACAAGGATCGAAGAGGAATAAGTTGAACAAGGTAGAAATTTTACAGGTTGAGCACTGAAAAGTGCTGTTTAAATTTGTTGTAGCTTTAGGTAGTAGTAACACTTCCTTCAGCAAAAAGCAAATAGATCCGCACGGCAAGAGAGCACGATGCGGACTGTGTTTCGAGTTCCATTTGACGTTATTTCTGAACGCGATCGACTACTTTGATCAAACTTGCACCAGTTGTTCTCTATAGAAGTGTAAACAAACTACTGTCAAAGATTTTCGATTCCCAACACTAGATGAGTGCTAACGGCTTGCAAGGGGCGTACCAATGTACTTTTAGTCTCCCTTTACTTTTATATTACGTGATAAAAATACGGACTTTGATCATGAAAAATGTGAAAACATCATCAAGTCAGTTTGTCCCATCAAGCAAAGTAATCGCATATCAGTCCCATCCAGAAATTCAATCATCCAGAGGCTACGTTACAGTTTTGCTTTTTGAATTGCCATATTTTTCGCTGATATAACAAACCATGCAAGCTGCATTGCTACTGATTTTAACTTGACAACATTACATGGAAATTCCACTTATTAACTTCAACTGCCATTTTCTCAATGCCTACTTTTTCATATGGGACTGATATGGGATTATAGGTGTATAGCACTCTACAGTTGAGGGGTTTTAAACCACTTATTGAAGTTTGTGATTGCTTACGCTATTGGAGCTATGCATCATCAAATGATATGATTACCGAAAAATTAGGGCTATCGATAGAAATCTCCATTTTTCATTTCTGCTGCATTTCCAACTGAGGGAAAAAATCTCTCCAGAGCCATATACAATAACGAATGAAATAAATCTCCATCGAGCGAGAGTCAAGATTTTGACATTTAATCAAAATAATCACCCGCAAGCATGCTGAACACAATCCGTGCCTTCGAGGCGTGCTTATTGAAGCTGCCACATTCGTTCACGCAATCGAACAGTAAACATGCATCGTGAGTTGGTGTGAGTTTGCGGTGTTTGGTGGCAAAGAAATTACCACGAGGTGCACTTATTAGAGGGCATAACATGGTGCCTAGTGCGCCTCCCAGCCCCGACCCGACGATACTTAATAGACACAGGAGTCTATATTTACCCAGTCAACACACACGCCGGCGACGACGACGACTGCGGGTAAAACCGGCAGCAACTTTGGCCGTTGTCATCGTCGTTGAAGAAGTTGATTGAGACTGAAATTGGAAAGAAAATTATGCCACCAGGTACTGCTACTGTTGATACCGCTGTTACTGCTGCTGCAGGACATTTATTTCAACTTCAAGCGACGACGACGAGAGAAGCACCGTGTCGATCGCCGTGCAGCTCGGGGTGAGTTGCATAATCGCTAGTCGCTGCTGCTGCTGCTGCTGCTGCCACCACCAACGAACCCACAAACCCCCGTGTCCTTAAATAGAAACAACCATTTTGATTCGTACATTTGCTCCACAGAGTCGGATAATTGAATTGTGAGTTCAACACCGGGGACACTAACCACAGTAGTAACTCATGCTTTAATGACGGTGATAATCTATATTAAATTAATTTATACAGTTGATACGGCCGCGGCGACGGCGATGGCCGCCGTCCGACACGAGTGACATATGCGTGAAGTGGCGACTGGGATTAGCACACTCCGCAGCGACGGTTGTCGGTGGTGAAAACGGTGATGGTCGAGTGGGTACAGTTAGGCCGAATCACTTTTGGGGCTAGAGGAGGGTGATTTGTTGACAAATCGCAGATACAACTGTTCAAAACCGGACCCGGCACCCCGTGGAAGGAAGCCAACTAGAATTGTCCAACTCATAAATGTTAATCAGCAGCGCGGTGTGGTGTGTGATTCTGGTTGAAATGTAATATAAAAACTGTACAATTTTCGCTAAATCTCAACGCCGAATGCTGCAATGTTGCCGAGCGCTACAGTTGTATAGTTGAACAGCGTTCGCCCAAGTTCCAGGCTGATCAAAGGCGGTTCGCTCGCTAATCAGCAAACAATGAGACATTGCCATGCCCGGTTGAAGGCACGGGATCCAAGGGGTTTCGAACTGGAGTTGTTTTCGTTTTCTTCGGAGAGGAACGCCCCCAAGCGTGAAGATGAAAATGATAACTAATTAAGACCAATCACAGCGCGCTCGGGGGATGGATTGGATGGTTCGTTCACAAGCTCGGCTCGGTTGTTGTTTGGGAAGCATTCATCGCCTAAGCTGATACTGCTGTCACGACGATGATAACGGTTCGGGCGTTGAACGTTTCGAATGATTAGAGGATGATAATTCTAATTGGATGTGTACACAGAGTGTTTTCGATTAGAAGAGAAAACTTGTACCGAGCCATCCTTCTAGGAACGTTTCCATATAAATTATTGGAAAAGTGCGTGCTACACCGTTGATGGAAAAAAAATGGCAGACGGGCAAAAGTGGTTCTGCCGGGGGAAAGACGAGACAAAGACACATACACCAGCAGTCAATTGTTGTAAGTGGTGCGAACAATTCGCACTTTCCTCAAGTGGGGGTGTGTAATGTGTTTACCTACCTATATGGCATGCTTGCACGGGGATTGTGGGGACGAAGGAAGCAACGCCATTCAACTGGAGTGTGAGTACCCAAGTGCGTGCTAGACGCTCAAACTGCCTTCGGCGGGTGTACACATCATTATCGTTATTACTTGTATGGATTGACGGAGGCCTGTGAGCGCGAGGTATGCCAGGACAATTTGATTTAAAAGAACTGGCTGGTTGGATGCAGAATTTGATCGTTGCCAAAAAATAATACATTTCACGAATACCCTTTCAAAGATTCAAACGCCAATTTGTCGAAACTAACAACAGTATCTTGATGGGTATACAGTACCCACACTAAATTTCCAGGTTCACCTGTTATGCTGGTTTCAAAAAAAAATCATCTCGAAAATAACTGTGACGAGTTAATGACTGATTATTGCATATTTGAAATGAAGGGAAAATCACTGCCTTACCTTCTCATTCACTCCAGTGCGCAGGGTTAAGTGTGGGCTTGTTGGTTCTCCGAGAAAGTTAGCGGAGGCAAGCGGTGTCAGTTGCCTCTCCGTGAGTGAACGAATGGGCTTGTTTGCTCTTTCTAAGTTCAGTAATTCACCGTGTTGTGGATAGGGAAACGAATTGTATGGTGCAGCGCTATCGGAATCACGATATACGATCTGACCATAGCTTTTTGGTCGATTCCAATGCCAAACCTTAAGCTGATTACTATTCAATCAACTATCAACAATTAAATCACTCCATAATGGTTCCGAACATTGTCACATTGTACAACAAAATTCTACATTCACCTAATTTTTGACTAGCGTTTGTTAATATGTTATGAGTAATTGTTACAAAGTCATGACCCGCCATGAACATTTTGAAGCTATTTTTAAATGAAAAAAATAAGATTTGCTAGGATCTCAAGAATTTGCTCGCAAAACAATAGTTTCAAACATGGATAAAACATAATTTTCCACTTGCACATTTTTCCAAGCTCACTTTTCCCAATATTTCAAATGTTTATTTTAAATTTATATAGTCAAAACTTACGTAGAGCGCACTCCTGGTAGTGAAAAATGAACCAGAAATTGATTGATTCATCGAACATGAAAAAAAATAAAGTCTGAGATAAAATTATAGAAAACCAGTTCGAAAAAATCTGTGGATTTTTCTTTTTTTTTATGCTGGGAATCCGTTTGCTAAAAAAAATCTCGGACAAATAATGTTCTTTGACATGTTACACATTAGCCTTAGCATCGAACAAGTTGCACAATATCGTAGGTGGTACGAATTCAAAACTATTAAGAGCAAAATTGATATCTATTACTGGACAGATAGTAAGTAGGAAATAATTACTATTTCCCAGATAAAGACATATCCAACAGTCAAGGATTGTTAAGGATAGGAAAGGTATGTTAGTCCAACATTTACTTAAGAGAGATGCAGAGAACTCTACGACATGTTACACATATACAAATATACATACTTTTAAGACTTCGGAAGAATTAAAAAAATCTCAATCTTGTCATTTTTTTGGGTCTTTTTTTTTGTAGATTTGAAAATTTGATTAAAAACAATATGCACAATAATGGATCAAAGACTCCGGAACTTGAAAATGTAATTATTAAGCATATTGAAAAAAAAATTAAACAGCTCAATAGAACTACCGTACTGAACGGTACTTCGTGCATATTAACGGGTTCATTCTTAATTTGAGCTTCTAGTAATCCTACGACAGGGTGGCCAGTGAATTTTCATTTCGGAATTCCCGTTTTTTCCGGTTTTCCCGGCTCAAATATTAAGAAATTGCCGGTTGATAATATTCAACTAAAACGAAACTGTACGCATTTTTAAAAACGTGTCCAACTATAAATTTTTGGAGGTTATATGTGGGAAAAGTAAAAGCAGAATTACAGAAAGTATTTTTTAAAGCTGAAAGTATAAATTCAACTCTATGAGTCACTTAATGTATTCGAAACAAATAATTGATCTTTCGAGATTCATTGAAAAACAATTTCGATCACTGTTTAGGCTCGATACATCTTATGACTTCAAAGCTTTATATTTTTTTTTAAGAAACAGAGATTAAGGTCGCTAGACCAAATGTTGTCTGGATGAATAGGTAATAAGACAGATTTGTGAAAAATAAGAGATTTAATTTAAAACAAATGTTTCAGAAAAAATTAACATGATACAAATGAGAATAAGAGTAAATTATTAGGGATATCGGATAAGGAAAATGTGTATTCACTCCGTTGTCTATACTAACATAAATATTAACCTTTCAGAACTCCCGCTGATGTACAAAGTTAAACACAAACAAACATGTAAAAACTTTTGACGTTGGAACTCACTCAACGTGAAACTAAACATGGTTCATGAAATTTAAAACCCACGTCCAATAGACCAATACTTGAAAAATATTAATGAAAGGTTATTTACTGAAAGGATGAAAAAAATTGATTTAAGAAGATTCCAAAAATTCTGAGACTTTGAAATTTCTGTACAGTTTGAAACAAGAACTTTTCTTCAAAATTTGTGATTAATAACAATCTTTGTGACACAAGATTTGGAGAAAAAATAATCAAAAAGAGAGATTTTGATTTTTTTTTTTTCAAGATCACAGATTCGAAAAATAAATATATTTATGAGTCGTGGAGTCATAATTGTTAAGGCTCTGAGACTTGCAAGCAATTTAAGGGTTATTACACAGCACATAACAATCGATAGAATCTTGCGGACAAACCCTGGAAAATTTAGTTAAATTTAAAAGTATTCAAAGTGTTGATTTTAATCAAATATTGAGGAGGATTCCCGCATAATTTTCGAAGGAGAAGTTCTGAGCAGAATTCCAGAATTATACTCAATTTCGGAATTAGAAACTGTAAGATGAATTTGGAGAGCTTTCTGTGGAGAAGAATGCAAGTTCTAAATTAAATTCTTATGTATTTTATGAAGATTTCAAAAGGAGTTATGAAATTCCTACGTGATTCTGAGGAGATTTGTATGAGGATCGTGACGAAAATGACAGATGAATTTTAAGAAGAATTCCAAGATAATTATGATGAAAATTCAACAAGACACAGAGTTATAAGAGTGTTCTAGCTCTTATTTCATCCCTAGTGTGAAAGATTCAGCTCACAATTTTACATAAGAATCATAAGTCAAACATTGAAGCTCATTTTGTTTACTTTTATTTGTAATGTAGTGTAAATAGAAATAATTTCTTCAAAATACTCCAAGGGCGTTCTAAATAAAATTTCGAAAGATTTATGCTGTTTTGAATAGAGTTAAAATAAAATTTTGAAAACAATTTCAAATGAATCAAGGAAGGATTCCAATCAAGTTCTTAGAAGAATTTTCAAGGAAATTCCAAAACAGAATTCAATGGTAATTATTACGCGAAGTGGTTTTTTGGTTAATTTCAGAAGAATTCCATGAAAATTTAGAGAAGGATTCCAAGTTGGGGGCGACCCCAGCGTAGTGGTTAGAATGTATACCTCTCACGCCAAAGTCACGAGTTCAAAAATCTCACCCCCAGACAAGTCAAGAATAACCCAAGAGCATTAAAATGACTAAAGTTAATTCTGTTAATTCTGGGATTCATGTCATGAGAATTTCAAATAATGAAAAATTAAAACCAAGGAAAAGAATGGTTATATTTGTTTCCAAAGTCCAGCATCTCCAATATTTATTTTTTTTAAAGGCCCATGCACTTTACATTTGAAATCGACGACAAAAATCAAAGTGTAATTTGGCTGGGTGATTTAATTCTAAAAACAATAAGACGGGAACCTGAAGTAAATTATGCAGCAAAAAGAGCAAGAAATTTATTTGGCAAGGAATCACTCTGTTTTAATAGTTAATTCTGAAATTTTGTTGTTAAAATTTGTTCCTATGTTATGGTTTATTTATTTTCCCGGTTCTTCCATCGAATTCCCGAGTTTTTCCAGGTTTTGCCGGTGTGCTGACCACCCTGCTATGACTATCAGTAAAGTGAGTTAATGGTAACCTTATTTGCTAATTTCTTTTGATTCTGCGTTCTGTTTTGGATCATTCCATTTCAGTTTACTCAATTCCATGTTCTAAATGAAGTTTGAGCAATACTTAGGTTAGCGGGGTTTAAACTAAAAAGTGTTCAGACTAAAAACGATCGTATACCGGGAGTCCACGGTAATAGTTTGAGAATTTCCCGATAGATTGTCAAATTCCCTGATATTGTCAGGTTTCTACAGACATTTTCAAATGCTCCGATAATTCCAGGTTTTCAAGGTTTTTTTCAGGTAGTTTCCACCCTGATTAAGGATCGTAATCTGGTTTATGACTTTAGAATGGCCTCCACCTGGCCTTCCGGAAATTTCGAAAAATATCCACAGTAAGTTGTTGAGATAGAATTTCTGTTTCCTTGCATTAAATTAAATTATCTACAACAGAATTTCTCAATCTTTGGGTTGCGACCCACTGGTTGGTCGCAGGCTGCCTTCAGGTGGGTCGCAAAAATTCAGGAAACTTTCAATTTTCATTGTTTATTCATTCTTAAAGCAGTTTTATCATTTATTATAAAACCAATTTGAACGTTTTCAGGCCCATTTTCATGCCATTTTGTTGTTATTGTTTGCTTAATAAGGAGCTCAAGGCAAAAGGCCATTTTGAAATTTTAAGGCTAGTAAATTATAGGCTATTGTTAGCCATTTTTTTGCATTTTTAGCACCATTTTGACGTTTCAAGATTATTATGAGAACGGTTGTTTCGTTTTCAGGATTATTATAACAGTTGGCAAGTCATTTCAAAGATTTTAAGACCATTTTGGCGTTTTTAGGTGATTCTTGGAATTAGGCTACATTACGTTTTCAAGGTCATTTCTGCGTTTTAAACCTATTTTTAAGGATTTCTGGAAGATTTCAAATTCCATTTCAACTTTTTCAGGTCATTTTTGGCGTTGTTAAGGTCAAATTTGATTTGGTAATTCTACTTAGTGCTAATCCTACTTTGTGTTTGGATGACTTTTGTGTGTTTTTGGATCAGTTTCGCACATTTAAGGTCACTATTGAACTTAATTGACTTAATTTGAGCGCGATTTTTACGTTTTTAAGGGTTATAGGCAGTCATACAGTTTCACGTTTTAAAGCCACTTTGGAATGTTTAAGGTCATTTTGGTCTTACAACATCTGTACTCAATATTGGTGGGTCGCGACCTTATGGAATTTCCCAAAGTGGATCGCAATCGAAAAAAAAAAAATGAGAACCACAGATCAACAACATTATAGAGTCAGTATTCTTGTTACCCTTAAAAATAAAAACTAAAACATTGTTAACTTTAAAAAGAGAAGAGAACCACCGTAGTCAGTATCTACGCCAAAAGGAAGATATTTTCTTGTAGTTCAACTCTGCACTAGATGTAAAACCTCTGAGAGTGCATGATTTTCAAGATACTGATTTTTATCGTGAAATTTAGCGTTTTCGACCTTAGCGCAAGCAATCAATCTCGATTACTATACTTTTCCAAAGGAACGTATCTACTTTTGTAGACAAAGATGCCAGCGCCAATTTGTCAAACCACTAAGCACTCCCATGCAAACTAACACCACCATCTGAAAGGGTAATCTGGAAAAACCTGGAAAACTCAGGGAAGTTTGTTTGAACTTTTGAGTTGCTGCCCTATTAATATAAAAAACGAACTTTAAGGATCCAAATATGTGTCGCTTTCAGTTCTTATTCGTGAAGTTGAAGTTTTTCTGAATGTACAGGATCTTCCTGATGGTCAGCTCGTGGCCATACAATACGTAGATCTATTGCGTAATCCTAAATTCACGCATTTAGTTCGAGTCCTATTATTTTAGAGCAGTGGTTTTCAACTGGGAAGAATTCCCCCTAGGGGGAATTTGGTCATCTTAGGGTAGAATTATGCGTGAAGGAATATAACATGTTATTATAATTATTGACTAAAACTTCATAGAAATTTTTACAGCTGAATCGTTTCAGTACTTCATGATTCAACACAAAAGTATCCTATGCAGCATTTTAACAAGCATTAGTTTTGCTTCATTGGCATGCAAATGTCAGTTCAGAGTCTTTTCTTTATCTCGGTCTTTCTCGGCACTCTCGGTCAGTTTCTTCATCAGCGTGCATCAACAAGAAAGCATCAACGATGTTTTGACTTAACTTTACACCCGTTTTAATTTTTCCGTGTTATTTCTAAGAGATATTTGTTAACTATTCCAGAGAGAAGGTTGATTCCAGTTGTCACACATTTAAGATAATCAAACCTTGACTGTGATTATTGTGTTGTTAGTTGCAGAATATTGCCATGGGATATAAGAAGAGAAAATTCGATCGTTCATATCTCCAGTTTGGCTTCACATCCATAACTGTGAATGGCGAAGAGAGACCTTAGGTTCTGGCCAACTATTCCTTGAGACCCGGCAAGTTGAAACAAAATCTCCAGAACTTGCATCCACAACATTCCGATAGAGGTGTGGATTTCCTCGAACGCAGTGAGAGGAATCTCAAAAAGATGAAGATGGATAACACAATTTGGTTAAACTTGTGCAGTGAAGATGGTGGAAATAGTACTCGCGAATGACCTGGAGAAAAAGTTTGTGGCTGTAATATAACACTGTCCAGCGACGAATAAGTGATAAAGTGATATGTCCGTGGATATCAAAAACCAAGTTAATGCCGGAACTATCAAGAAGGAATTCCTGTTTTGTTCGGCTCTCGAAACAACAACGAAAGGAGTTGATATTTTGGCCAAAGATGGCTCGTTTTATGATTCTAATTAACTTTCCTGGGACAGTGTTTGTGGTTCCTGTACCGATTGTGCACCAGCAATGTTAGGAAGCAAATCAGGATTCCAAACAATGGTGAAGAAACTGAATCCGAAAGTAACAGAGACTCTTTGCATGATTCACCGACAAGCACTTGCTTCTAAAACACTACCAAAATCTTTGGGTGTCGTTTTTTATGCAATGGTTAAAATCGTGAATTTAGTAAAATCAAGTGCATTGAATTCGAGACTTTGCAGGCAACTTTGTGCCAAACGCATCAAAGGCTTCTTTATCATACAACTTATCAAATGTTACGGATAGATGTTTCGAACTAAAAGTTGACGTGAAATATTTTCTTGAACTCCATGGAAAAACTGAACTGTCTGATAAAACAGTTCAAGAATTCAAATTTTGTATAGGGTGTTCGATCGATATGAGCTTCTACATCTAAGGGGGAAGAAGGGTTTGCGAATTTAAAAAAGGGGAATGAAACGGGTTGAAACCCCATAACGTCGCTAGAAATATTCCACAGCCGCAGACAGTAATGAGCAAAGGCGGGGGCACACTTTTTGTCTGCAGATTTGAAGACATACTTCAAATCTCCGCGTACATCGTACGGGTTAGGCAAAAGGTGTGCGTTTGACTTTGTACAGTCGCATTAATGGCCCTTCGCTCATTTTCAACTTCTATTCAATTTTCATACTTCCGTACTCTAACGGAACTATCTACCTACCCTCTTTTAAAGACCATTCTCTAGCTAATAAATTATCATACTACAGCTTCATGTTAGATAGCATTTCCAACAAACTCCTCATATTACAATACCTAACTACCTTAAAGCCTAATGAAAATGGAAAACTTTACGATCAATAATATAAATAAAGTTTGATTAATCATTGCTCATCATTAATTATAAATTATCAATATTGCTTGAGTTCTCGAAGAAATGTCATTCAAGTAATTTTTTAACCTTGACATAAAATAATTTTTCCAAGCGACTTTGTGACCAGCTCTGAGAAAGCTTAAAACTCCGATCTTCAATGTAATAAATATCCCCATGTTAGGAAATGCGTTGCGTTTGTAACGGAGTAATTCGTAGGTTGCATACTGACAACTTACTTACTTTAGTTGCATAAGGAAAACTATTTGGGAATGAATAGCTCTCCAATAAGAATTCAGAATAGGAAAAGCATGACCATTACCACTGCCGGCCACACCCATCTTTTCCGTTACGGGGAAAGGAAGGATATTGTTGATGCAACATGTACTTAACGGAAGGCCAGCGACTCACCAACGCCTCCATAGATGCTACGGATTTGGATAGTTTGGTAGGAGATGGGTCAGGATTCGCTTAAGCAGGCGATGCGACCATAGTACTTTTTTTTTTTTTAGGAGCTTGGGAATAAACCCACGATTTTCTACTCCGAGCTCCTAAATTTTAATTCATATCCTGTTTAATATAAAATCGAAACAAACAAAAAGGAAGGGTCTCGCTCGAATGATCGAGTTTACTCTTATATATGGCTGAATTATCTATTATTGAATAACTATTATTTACGATAATTACAGGAAAACATATAAACTATATTGACTGCAGACAAGTAACATTTCAAGTTTTATGGAGGTTATAAAGCTTTCTATAAGTCTTAATCATGGTCTCAACAAGATGTTCTCACAAAAGAATTTCACGCAGCTTTTCTTCAGGATGCCCGTTTATCAATCTATCTTTCTATTAGGTCTCCCAAAATTAGGCGATGTTAGGCGATGTTTGAAGAACTTCTAAGCATCCAACAATCAAAAAAACCCCCCTTTAAACTGAATTAATCATTGAGATGAAAACTACAGAAGAAGCGCATTTGCTTTAAAAAGCTTACATACGGCTAATAGAAAGCTTGTCAGCTATACATTAGCCATATATCACCACTACATATATAGCCAAAGGCCTTATTGAATGCTTTATATATAACTTATTTCGTCCAGGAAGAATATTAAAAAAAAACACAATATGAAAATGATAATTCTGTATTTAACTACTGATAGCTTTTTACATCCAGGATAGCTGCTCCATTTTCACTGCTTCAATTAAAAAAAAACCTATTTTTGACTCACTGCGCAAGAATCGCCTGTTCACAACTTCAAAGTGCGCCATTTTGAACTTAGGGAAAATTTATATCAGAATCATTTCACCCATCGGAGCAAAACCAGTTTACTAATTTTTATGCAAATCCATGCAGTATACAAAAATGGGTGCGATCTATCACTGTCCCTAAGTAGCCTCAAAATAGCGTGTACGGTTAATAAACAGCTTGTCAGCTATACATTAGCCATATATCACCGCTACATGTAAAGTCAACAGACGAGTCAACGGTCTTATTGGTTATTGCCTTTTAAGTAAAATAATTTTATTTCGAATTTCATATCATTCGATCAGGACAGTTGATCGTCCAAACAAAAGTATTCAAAGATGACCATAGTCAATTATCAATAATCAACAAAGAATTTATAAATTTAACCCTTATGTGTTTTTCAACACCGTGTTATTAAAATGAGAACTGGGTACCCGTCACGTAAATAACGGTTGTAATAGACTTCTCTGACGTTTGTGAATTGCTCAAGTATTAGTACAGAACTTTGGGTAAATTCAAAGGTTTTCTTGCACTAATACTTATAATTTACCCCGAGTTCTGCACTAATACTTGTGCATTTCACAAACGTCAGAGAAGTCTATTGTACCGGCAAAAATTAAAAACGCAGGGTGGCAGGCGAAGACGATCTGGCGATCTACTTGATGTACGTAGCTGAAAATGTTACCCAGTGTTTGGAAAGCACACATTAATCCAGGCATTTTCTGTTCGATATTTTTTAAACTACGGAGCTGATCGGTAAAGTTTTAAAAATCTGTGGATAATTAAAAAAAAAAAAAAAAAAACAAATACCATTTGACATTTTTACGACTTTTTCAGCAGTTCAGAAACCCAACTTCTGCGATCTGAATTCATTGTGCAAGCATCGCGTTAAAACTTTCAGATCAGCACAGCATTCTTGATGAAGTAATGTGTGCCTCTGAAAATGCGAAGTGCCTACACAGGAGGCATTATTTTTTAAAGAAAGTTTTCGAGTCGATACTGACTGTTATCTTAATCCACTTCCACTTCATCAATTTCGGTAGATTTGAGTCAAAACTTGCGTTTTGAAATCTAAAATGCAGTTTTCCAAAATATGGTTGGAAATCTCCCCTTATAAAACTGATCGATCTGATGCTAACTGGTAAGTTAAGCTAGATTATTTGGGAGGATTAAATAGGGCAGTTGATAATAAAAATAGATTTATATCCGTGAAGTGCTAAGCCCTATAAACTTTTCAGAATCCAAATCACATATTTTTTCAATACTAGCACAAACAAAAAACAATGAATAAAAATCTCAGGGTACACCGATTAAACCCACACGATTGATCATCTTGTATTTGCTCTATTGATCAAAGCTACCATGCAAATGATAAATTCTATGATTAAATAGTCATAATCAAATATTTCACTCAACAATATAAAACTTAAGCTGGGAATAAATACTTTGAAGGACTGCCCAAGCACCTCGTATAAATGTAATGGATCAGGTTCACTATGGCTCAATGCAGCGAGAATAGGGCTATGGGTGGCCCTAGTTGAATTCGCAAGCTCTATGAACCCCCAGATTGATTTTTTGTATGACATCTTTGCATAATTACATTCACTAAACATAACAGTTTGGGTCTCCCTTAGCTCAGTCTAGGATATTTTCAGGGTGAAAAATTGCTCGACTCTCCTGGACATAGAGTAAGATTGTACTTGTGGGTCACGACCTTATGGAACAGATACTCAAATTATAACTGTCAATGTTCTCAAAGAACTGGCGTGAAGTCCCTGTTCGGACGTAATAATGTCAAATACGGAGAAACATAACAGTTGACAATATTTTAATATGGAATCATTCAAACAGATAATCCCAGAAAACTCCACCCGATGTCCCAAATCCCACCCTACACACCAATTACACCTTACCAACTATGCCACCGTAATAAGGGAATCGAAAACAAACTTGCCACTTACGAAAACTGCTTCCAGAGGGCTCCGGCTTGCGGAGCCCTCCCGCAGTGCCATGATTGCCGCGATCGAGAAGTCCGTAGCACCCTTGGCCGCCGTCAGGGCGGCCGCAGCTGCCGCCTGTAGGGCCGCGGCCGACGCGGCCACGTTCCTACTGTTGGCGGTCATGCTGGTGCCACTGCCGTTATTGTTATTATTGTTATTGTTCTGCGTGTCGAGCAACATCCTTTCGTGATGAGCCAGCTGCTTCCTTCGGTGGTGAGCTTCTGCTGCTGCAATCGCCGACGCAGCCGACGCTAGTGCCGTATTCGTCGCAAAGCTGCTACTACCCGTAATGTTGCTGCAACTGTTGCTACTACTACTACCGCTACTACCACTTAACTCACTAGAGGATTCACGTTTCCGTTTTATTCTCTCAATTTTGAAAATTTTGCAATATTTCACCACGCACAGAAGAAACGCAAACCGAACTCAAACTAACACGGCGCCGTTCAAACCAAACCGATCTGTTCAAATTTTACCGAGAATCCTGCACCATATCATAAATGCACCACCACTTTCTGTTCCAAGCAAATTCACCCAAGTACCGACGGTCGAATCGCTAAATGCACCCGAACACGCAAATTTGTGCTTTTAGCCTTCTTTACTCGCTCACTGTCAACACGCAAAATGCACGACGGCCCTTGCAAAAAGAAAAGAACCTCCAACAGCACTAGGAGAAAACTCAAACCCCGGCTCTTGTTGTTGTTTGCTGTGAGAACAACTTAAAAACTCTCTTTCCTTTCACCGATACACAACAAAAAGCGACACCGATGTGTACGAGCCTTCAGGCGAACAGTACGAAACTAAACTTCAACTATCGGTCGAACTGCCTGCCAACCAGTTTGGACGACCACACATTGGCCTCTCGTTGCTGTTGCTGTTGCTGTCTTTGCCTGCCCTCTTTCCACACCGATCACACGACCAATACAGTGGAAGTCGCACCGCACACCGCACGCAACGAAGCAAAAGATCAAAAGAGAACTGAGCCGGTTCTGTGACTCCACCAGCTCTACGAATGCAGCGATAATGAAGCAATCCATAGCAAAACAAGAACCAGTTTAGATTGCTAAGCCCCGCCTCCGCGAACAGCAACCAGTTGCTTTGCAGTCACCTCTCTCTCACAATCGAGCACGCTGCTTCTCTTCGCCAATGTGATGGTATGCGTGCGACGACGAATGAGCGCACAAAACAAAATCGCAAACAACAGATCGTATCGCTCAGCGCTGCTCGTGAGTGGCGGAGTGCAGCACACGGTGCTACCATTTTGTTTTCATGTTTGCCTTCACCCACTCATTCGCCTCCCACCGCAGGGCGCTCGTCGCTCGCCAGCGGCACTCACTGGAAGTGAGTGGGCAAGGCTCTCACCTAAACCCATCCCACCGAGCGATCGCCCCGCACTTTCGGCTGTATGGGTGAGTTCTCGTAGCTGACAAACCTCAAACGAGTTTTCAACAGCGCAAGGAAGAGAGTGTCAATGACGACGATGGTGGCGGGGCTCGACGATGATGATGGTGACAGCCAAAGAATACAAAAGCGAAACCACAGAAAATTATGTGCACCGTGTGCACTGAAGAGCAGAGCAGAGCAGCTCTTTCGCTCCTGCTCCCGCAAAGCTTGAGCGATAGTGGAACGGCTGTCTCCGTCTCGCGCGCGCTCTCCGCAAGCCGTTTGGAAAATCATAAATGCGCCGAGGACCGTCAGCGTTAAGAATATACGGAGGATTTTCATCCGGGGGGAGGACAGAGCATACACGTCGTCACTTTACGGGGATGATGACGATGATGACGGAGTTCTTTCGAGAATGGGAAGTGATTCATTCTGGAGGCTATTTACAGCTTGCGTGTCAAAAAATATAAGAGGGATATTGGTGGAAGGTGAGGGGTACGTGGTGGCGGCTAGGATATTATGTGTGTGGTTCCGAAGGACGACGAGATCCTTATTTGGTTTTAGGAGATTGCAATTGCTGAGATGATGAGATGATGTGTGGAGAGCGTTGGATCCGTTGCTAGGTAGTGGAAGATTTTTGAAATTATTAGTAACGATACGAATATGCTACGGGATAGTTAAAATATTGTTTAAACAAGCATAGTTCTTCAAAAGGACGTAAAGCACCCGTTCGATTTTGGCAAATAAGCCCGAAAATTTAGTGGTGCCAAAATCGAACCTTTGGCATGGTTTTATTTTTTTATTTAATTTATGACTTTGTTGATTTTGGACCACCGTGAGTCATGTTTATGACATAGACGATGTTAATAATGAATATTTTATTAAAAATTGTAACCTCAAGGAGCATGGTGCCAAAATCGAACCCCGTGTCAAAAACGAAATTTTTTGTGGTTTTGTTGCCAAAATCGAACCGTGCTAGACTCGAACGGGTACTTTATCTAAAATTTGATAGAAAATGAGAAAAATCGGGTTGCAATATTGTTAATGGCTTGCCAAATGAGCTAGTCTAAAGAAATTCCCTCTGGTCTCTGGTCTAGCCACGGAGATCATCTTGGGTGTGCTACACTCAGCTCTTTTGTTGGCTAGCTCGAGCTCGAAACCTTAGAACTTCAAGGTCGACTCCTGGCTTGTTGAAACTAATCAGAAGAACAACACATCGTATATGCACTTTTGGGTGGGTGTGTGTGTACAATGCTGGCTGGCGATGAATGGATTCTGCAGCGGGTGGGGTTACTCGGCGGTGGATGAATGGTAGGTTCCCGGTGGATGCCACTGCTCGACGGTTGTCAGGGTTGTGGGGTTTATTTTTCAAAATCGTTCGGGGACATGTTTTCCCATGTGGAAAATGATTAGGGTAGAGAACTACTTCGGCCTAATCGCCCATTTTGGGCCTATGGAGCAGAAAACTTCAATTAAATGCATGATTTAAGAGTTAACAAGCCAACTATGCGTTTGGTACGCTACTTGAGTCAATGAGAACGCGAGATATGAAGGTTTGCACCCATTATTCCCAAAAACAAAAGAAGCGCTCCGACCGAATCATGTTTTATCTTTATCCGATAGGCCGAAGTGAATTCATTGGCGTTTCAATGGCGTTTCAATGCGTTAGGCCGAGTTTAGAATCCGTAGGCCAAGTTTGTCGTCAAGAAGCAGTGTTAGACTTTTGAAAATATCTCAACGATTGGTTTCTCTTTATCAAATCTTAAGGTACATACGGAAAGGTAAATAAATTTGGAAGTCATCAGTAATAATAACATTCCGTTTGGTGCTAAACTGCGCTAGATTAAGGAAGTCTAAGTGCGGGTTGTGCTTAATAGGCCGAAAATGGGGTAGTTGACCCTATTGGGACTAATTAAAAAACAAAAATTGAGCTTTTTCCGTTGAAATTTAGAGGTGGCGCAAAGGGTCTAAGTCCAAACGATGAGTTAAAAAGCTAAACATTTATTTTTATTTTCGTAGCGGTTAACTTCGCATTAAAGGGTGTATTCGATAAAAAGGTCACATACATAAACAGCTCTAGCTTTTTAAATATTATTCTGAATAACTTAAAAATTTTAAATTAACGGGTTATTGATCTTTAAAGATCGATGATAGGTAATAGAAAACACTGTTTTTTTTTGCGTAAAAGAATTGCGTATTTAGATTTGCTTAGCCGAAAATTTGAGGTGTAACTTTTGACCAACTGCAAAATATTTTAAATTATAATGTTTAGTGAAAAAATTGGTTTGGATCCAAAGGTCAATAGCAACCATGACGAAAGACCATATCAGGCATAACATTTGATAGCGGCACAAAAGCATTTGTAAACAAACTTTCTAAGGCCCTTTACACGCGAACCAAAGTACACCCACGCAAACCAATACCACTAACGGAAAGGTGAGAGTTGCCCCTATCCGATGATAATGTTGGTTTGCGTGAGCGTACTTCGGTTCGCGTGTAGAGGGCCTTAGAAAGTTTGTTTACAAATGCTTTTGTGCCGTTATCAAATGTTATGCCTGATATTGTTCTCATGACTACTACACGAGAGAAAACACCTCTCAGACCTTCAAAAAATAATTTGGTATAACAGCTAAAAAGTTACAGCTGTTTATGTGTGTGCCAGTTTCATCGAATTCAGCCTTTAGTTCTGAGGACTTCAAAGTAATTGTGAGAAGAACTTTAAGTGAAATTCAAGGATAGCCTAAAAGGTTATTCTGAGGACCACCTAATTACTGGTAAATTTTAAGTCCTGGAATGATGTCCAAGTTAGTTTCAAAGAAAATTCAAGAGAAATTGGATTGAATCTTGAATTGAATTTTAATAAAACATCCTAAATATAAATCTAAGAATATTCTGACGATGATTCCAAACTTTTATTTTTAGTATTTTAAATTCCATTCAAATTAATTGTATTATGGAAAATTTAGAAGATACTGCGTAGCATAGCGCACGTAATCGGAAGGACACATATGTATAAGAAAACTTACTTACTTACAATTAATCGGTTTGATTATTATATTTGGCCATTTTGGCATTTTGGCGAAATACTTACTTCCATCATAAATTTGGGTTTCAGGTAATCATGCAGTTTGAAGGCTTTTTTTTTGGCATTTTGGAGTTAAAGGTACAGTCAAGATTCCTATAGTACGGTTAATAGGGACCGCACTATAGGATCCGGCATTAACAAATACACGTAGCATATAGGATTTGACCTAATTGGGACCAAACACTGATTGTAGGGTAATTTGAAGAGATAACTTCCTGGTGTCTTCTGAACAGTTATTAAACAGAATATTTGCCACCTTTTGGGAACATTTAGCATCCGGAAAGTCACAAGTCTGGTCCTGTGGAAGACCCGGAACATCTGTAAAAGTGGTCAATTCATGAAACTAATCCTAGAGCTCCGCGGTTTTTTCGAAACCGCTCATAGACGTTTTATCAGAATGAATTCGGAGTTGTGGCTTGAATATGAACCCAGAGGACCACGGGATGGTCCACCGGAAGATCCGGAACATCCGTAAAAGTGGTCAATTCATGAATCTGATCCTAGAGCTCCGCGGTTTTTTCGAAACCACTCCTAGACAACTTATCAGAATGAATTCGAAATTGTGACTGGAATATGGATACTGGAGACCACGGGATGGTCCACCGGAAGATCCGGAACATCCGTAAAAGTGGTCAATTCATGAATCTGATCTTAGAGCTCAGCAGATTTTTCGAAACCTTTCATTGACGACTATTTAGAATGAATTTGGAGTTGTGACTGTAATATGAACCCTGGGGACCACGGGATAGTCCACCGGAAGATCTGGAACATCCGTAAAAGTGGTCAATTCATGAATCTGATCCTAGAGCTCAGCGGATTTTTCGAAATCACTCTTAGACATGTTATCAGAACGAATTTGAAATTGTGAGTGGAATATGGACACTGGATACCACGGGATGGTCCACCGGAAGATCCGGAACATCCGTTAAAGTGGTTAATTCATGTATCTGATCCTAGAGCTCAGCAGATTTTTCGAAACCTCTCATTGACGACTATTTAGAATGAATTTGGAGTTGTGACTGTAATATGAAGCAGCCTGGGGACCACGTTATGGTCCTCCGGCAGATTCGGAACATCCTTAAAAGTGGTAAATCCATGAAACTGATCCTAGAGCTCCGCGGTTTTTTCGAAATCTCTTAAAGACGTCCTATTAGAATGTTATGAGTTGTGACCGGAATATTAATCGTAGAAAACACGGATTGGTTCACCGGAAGATCCGGAACATCCGTAAAAGTGTTCAATTCATGAAACTGATCCAATTTTTTTCAAAACAGCTTATTGACGTTATATCATTATGAATTGGGAGTTGTGTTCGGAAAATTGACCATAGGGACCACGGAATGGCCTTCCAAAGGATCCGGATCATCCGTTAAAATGGTTCATTCATAAAACTGATCCTAGAGCTTTTTCGATTTTTAGAAACCCCTCATAGATGTCGTATCAGAACAAAATGGGAGTTGTGACCGGAAAAAGAACCCTTGGTTCCACGAGATGGTCTACCAGGAAGATCCGGAACTGCCGTAAAAGTGTTTAATTCATGAAAGTGAGCCTAGAGCTCCACATTTTTTTTTTTATCAAAACTACGCATTGGCGTCTAATTAATTCATTTGTAGTCATTGTCAGAATATTAACCCTGGGGACTAGCGGACCCTCCAAAAGATCCGAAACATCCGTAAAAGTTAACAATTCGTGAAACTGATCCTAGGGCTCGGTGTTTTTTTATTCGAAAACACTCATAGACGTCTTATAAATATGAATTCGTAGTTGTGATCGAAAAATAGACCCTTGAGACCATGGAATCATAGACGTCTCATCAGAATAAATTTGGAGTTGTTACTGGAAAATGGGTCCATGGGATGGTGTTCCGGAATATCCAGAACGTCCGTTAAAATGTTTTATTCATGGAACTGATCTCAGCACTGTGTGGTTTTCTTAGAACCGCTTATTGGTATGATTTTTCTATATATTTTCATGGATGATTTCTAGGTGGTATTTAAGCATTTTAGTAGCATCTAGGCACTTTTAACTGATTTTTTGAAGATTATTCTTTGGATTTCTTGGACTTCTTTCTTTTGACTTCTTGTAGATTTTTCTTTGGAGTTACAAGTTAACGAGAGACTATCTTTTATGTTGTTATAGTTGTCATACGTTTTATTTATCACATCAAAATGTATAAGTGAGTGTTTGAGTGTCTTTTAAAACAAATGAAAAACATAAAAAAAAATTTCACATATTTGTAAAACATGTTACACAAACTATACAAAAACTCCATAGCATATCAAAGGTTATACCGTAAGCTACAAAATAGAACTAATGTTTCCAATTGGTAAATAGTGCAGAAGGTAAATTTAATCATTATATTCTTCTTTCAAAGTTACCTACATTTTACGGTACCTTCGAGATTCTAAATTATTGCATATATTTTTTGATTTTTGAATAACAAAATACAAGATTGCACTATACACATGGCCACAATCTTTACAATCACAAGGGATCGGATGTAAAGTTTATCAATCGTCTACTTAGAAAAATACTTACCTGGTATAGCGGTTACCGTGATCATCTACTTAGAAAGGTGAAGGGAACCCATACTACTTATAACCATCTAAATGTTGAAGAGACCATTGGATGGTGCACTTTTTGGAGAATTTGATATTTTTTTTAGCAATTGAAATAGTAAACATATTTAACAGATTGTACTATGGTATACTTTACGTCCATTTACTGGTCACAACTCTGAATTAAGGGTTTCGAAAAAAAAACCGCAGAGCTCTAGGACATTTTCAAGCATTGACCACTTTTACGGATGTTCAGGATCTTCCAAAGGACCATCCCGTAGTCTCCAGAGTCCATATTCCAAACACAACTCCGATTTCATTCTGATACGATGTTTATGACTGGTTTCAAATACACCACGGAGTTCTAGGATCGGTTTCATGAATCGATCACTTTTCGGATGTTCCGGATCTTTTAGTAAACCATCCCGTGACCCCCAGCATCCATTTTCTGGTCACAACTCCTAATTCATATTGATAAGACGTCTATGAGTGGTTTCGAAAAAACCGTGGAGCTCTAGGATCAATTTCAATTATGGACCAGTCTATGAGTGGGTTCGAATTAAGTGCGGAGCTCTAGAATCTGTTTCGTGAATTGACCACTTTTACGGATGTTCCGGATCTTCCGGAAGACCATATCATAGTCCCCAGAGTACATATTCCATTCAAAACTCTGAATTCATTCTGATAAGACGCCTATAAGTGGTTTCGACAAAACCACGGAGTTCTAGGATCGGTTTCATGAATTGACAACTTTAACAGATGTTTCGGATCTTCCAGTGAACCATCCCGTGGTCCCCAGTATCCATTTTCAGGTCACAACTCCGAATTCATTCTGATGAGATGTCTATAAGTTGTTTCGAAAAAAAACCGCGGAGTTCTGGGATCAATTTCATGAATTGATCACTTTTACGGATGTTCCGGATCTTCCGGTTAACCATCCCATGGTCCACAGAGGCCATATTCAGGTCACAACGCCGAATTCATTCTGATAAGATGTCTATAAGTTGTTTCGCAAAAACCGAAAAGTTCTAGGATTAGTTTCATGAATTAACCACTTTTACGGACGTTCCGGATCTTTTAGTGAACCATCCCGTAGTCCCTAGCGTCCATTTTCTGGTCACAAATCTTAATTCATTGTAATAAGACGTCTATGAGTGCTTTCAAAAAACCGCGGAGCTCTAGAATCTGTTTCATGAATTGACCACTTTTACGGATGTTCCGAATCTTTCGGAGGACCATCATGTAGTCCTCAGAGTCTGTATTCTGGTTACAACTCCAAATTCATTCTGATAAGACGTCTACGAAAGGTTTCGCAAAAAATCACGGAGCTCTAGGATCAGTTGCATGAATTGACCCCTTTTACGGATGCTCCGGATCTTTCGGAGGACCATCCCGTGGTCTCCAGTGTCCATATTCCACTCACAATTTCAAATTCATTTTGATAAGACGTCTAGGAGGGATTTCGAAAAACCTGCTGAGCTCTAGGACCAGATTCATGAATTGATCACTTTTACGGATGTTCCGGATCTTCCGGTGGACCATCCCGTGGTCCTCTGGGTTCATATTCAAGCCACAACTCCGAATTCATTCTGATAAAACGTCTATGAGCGGTTTCGAAAAAACCGCGGAGCTCTAGGATTAGTTTCATGAATTGACCACCTTTACGGATGTTCCGGGTCTTCCACAGGACCAGACTTGTGACTTTGTGACTTGTGACTTTGTGTTCCCAAAAGGTGGCAAATATTCTGTTTAATAACTGTTCAGAAGACACCAGGAAGTTATCTCTTCAAATTACCCTACAATCAGTGTTTGGTCCCAATTAGGTGAAATCCCATATGCTACGTGTATTCGTTAATGCCGGATCGACCGCACTATAGGAATCCAGGGGTAACCGTACTATAGGAATCCGGCAAGAACGAATCCGTACTATAGGAATCTTGACTGTAATTTTGGACTTACAACACCAGTATTAAATATGAAATTTCTCAGAGTGGGTCGCAAACTACGAAAGTTTGAGAACGGCTGCCTTAGAGAATTTACAGGCCGATAGCGACAACAAAATGAATTTCAGACTCGTTCTTCTCCGCTTTGCACGAAACTTTGCATAATTGTTTGTTATGGTCAATCATTCACATTTGAGCTAGAATTCGGTCATTTAAAATCTCGGTAAAAAAAAGTTTAAAATGGCGTAGTCCATATTTTTCAATAAATCAGACATCAAAAACGTCATTTCCAATCGAAATGACGTGTGAGCTATAGGAAAAATAATAATTGCTTTCCTAGAAAAATATGCATGTTAAAATATTTCAACTGATTTTGGGTTAAAAAAATCAAAAAAGTGTTTAAAATTTGAATTACAAAAAAATTACACTCCTTCCATATTTTAAGAATATTTTTCATTTAATAACTTTAAAAAATGCTAACTTTTGTTAAAATTTCAAGTAGGACGCATAATAATTAACATGGGGCAGCCTTACGTCCAACAAACAATTTGGCTGCATAATGACTGAACAAGCAATTTTTTAGCCGAAGAAGCATATTTTTTCTTGAATAAGCTCTTATTATGCATGCAATGTTTTTTGGGTGGTATATAATAAATATATATATAAATCTTATTTGTTAACTGCAGCAAGAGCTTGTGTTTTGTGTAGGAATATGAATTTGAACAAAGCTCTCTATGTTTATACTGTAACCGTTTGTTACGAAAAAATATTAGATTTTTAATTTGTGCATAGTTGTTAAATGTACCGTCACGTCTCTTAAGGTTATTTGGTGTTGGATAAGTAGTGTTAGTAGTGGTTGTATAAAATTGTTAATTTGTTAGTAGGATTAATAGATTTAAATTTGAAAACTGTATAAAACCGTACAACAGTACAGTCGGTATGAGTATTCTATCAGTGGGTACAACAACATTCGGGCGAAATTGTGATTTCAAAATGGGTGGAAAATAACGTCTCACGAGAAGAGCAATGGGATGGGAAAAGCAGGAAGGAAAACCGCCATTCCTCAATCAGTATCTGGCGTTCGTGTGCTTCGGATCGTTAAAACCAAGTGTCCTTAAAGTAATACAAAGTGAGTGGTGAATCGTGGGAATATCTATCTTTTCAATCAGGTAATACGGTTTGGCTAATTAATTACCGATAGCTAACATTAATCAAATGACCATAGACCAGTACGACTGTTAATAAAGCTAAACTCCGTTGCCCTCACAGGACCTTTTTGTGGTGCCATTCGGTACAGCGCCATTTTGTGAACCAACCGACTAAGTCGGTCAGGAAGCACACGAGTCGGATTATTGATCCTTAGTGGCTATTAATCCTAACAGTAAAGAAAAACATTTCGCTTTGGCATTGCAAGGTCAGAATCGCCGCATTCCTCGGGCCAAGACAGCTCTAAACGCAAAAGAGGACCCCTCTCAGCAGAGTCACTCCGGCCTTGCCTGGACTCTGGTGATTCTTGTCAACGCGAGTAGACGCCAGGAGACCGCAGATCGCCATCAAGTCAAGTCGATCTGTTGACCGATCCACTAGCAAGTAAATTCAAACATCACCACCCTGTCAGGCTTGACTGGCCCGACTTCAAGCTCGTCGTACGTAGGATAATCGGCGAGTGCTCGCACATCGGTAGAGTAGCCTTCGGCGGAGCAGAATCAACGGCAGCAGTTCAGTACCGGTACGTCAAACCCCCATAGTAAAAACCCACTGTACACCCATAAAACTCAATAGAACTACTATTAGAAATCCAATTCACACCTGGTATAGATTTTATTAATAAATAATTAGTATACACCCTTTGATTGCTGTGTCAATTAAACTTTTCATAGCTTTTAGTCAGGTGACAGTACTGCACATGAGGATCGCGAAGCCCCTCCAGATTACCCAGTAGTAAGCCGACCTTGAGACACAGCTCGAGAGGTTTCTTGCTACTGAGCGTTTTTACCAGGATACAGACAGTAGAGTAACAATACTTTTTAGTATGTTTATATGTTTATACTCTTTAGTATGTTTATACTTTTTAGTATGAAGCGCTTGAAATTGATGGTCCACAGCGACTCACGAAGAGCTACTGATTCCGATCAATATCAGTGCGGCTTCTATGGATGCTCATGTGGGCTGCAGCTCGCTGCTTGCAGGCAGCCTTTCGTTGTGTACTGGAGAACACCACCACTCATAAAGCGGTGATTGCATAAACACCGTTTGGTGAGACCGTATGGAATTCATCCTTGAAATCTGTGTTAGGGAAATCACTTTCGCAGGCAATCGGTGATAATTTTAATTATCATAGCAACAGTTGCACATTCGTGCAATTTTCAATAGTGACATTTTGACATTGATGAAGTCTTTAATTTAACAGATGCGTAGAAATATTTCTGATCGCAAATCATTGAAATTGGTTCAGGGGCAGCTGAGTTATTAACGTTCAAAATCTTTCATAATTGTGTTATCTGTTTCATTCTCGGTTTTCACAAAGTGTATCCCCATATAGAAATCACAGACGTAGTCCTACGTCAAAAATCATAAATAGGGAAAATACGGGTAAAACCGACACTGGGCGTTTTACAATTTTTTTGGTGCACCCTATGTGTACTTGCAATATCTTATGTTCCGAACCACCCTATGGATGCTGCTTAACTGAAACCACTGAGACTGTCAAAATAAACAACAAAACAAACTCGGCCAGCAGTTGCTGTGAGATTTTGCTATCGGGTTTTAACTGTTTTGATGTAATATTTTGTAACATTCCGTAGTAGCTGTGTGCCTGGTGAATCAAAAAACATCGTTTTGTGTATTCAATGTAAAAAGTAGGTGATTTTTTCGTTTATTGATACTCGAAAGTTTTGTTGAAACGTTTGAGTTCATTCGGGGTAAAACCGACATTTGCCTTTTGGTTAAGAAGTAAAATAAAGCTCTCATTTAATACGAAATTGATATATTTTCAAGATATTTTTTGTACATGCCTCGTGTGTATGTTCGAAAAATGAAGCGGCAGAGTTGGACCGAAAATCAGCTGAAAAATTCACAAAATAATATTGAGTGTGGCATGTCAACGAAGAAAGCTGCAAAGGTGTATGACATTCCTTTATCAACGCTCATCGGACACATTTCCGGCGGATGCTCCACTAAGCTTGGATCGAAAACCTGTGTGTTTACTCCTAGCATGTCATCAACTTGACCTCGAAAACCGCTTTTATGGGATCACCATGGTCGATGTTCACCGTTTGGTTTTCGAACTTGCCGAAAAAAAAACAACATCCACCACCCTTTCAACAAGAAAATGAACATTGCTGGTTGTGATTGGTTCAAAGGCTTTCGAGACCGAAATCCGAAGCTTTCGTTCTGTCAACCGGAAGCTACATCAACAGCTAGAGCCAGAGGGTTTAATAAGCCGACAACAGTCAACAGTTTTTATTGATTTGTTGGAGACTATTTTGAAAACCAAGGATTTTCAAGCCTCTCGGATTTACAACGCTGATGAGAGAGCTGTATCGACGGTAAGAGTTTTTTTTTACTTTGAAATTGCTGCACTGAAAGGAAAATAATCAGGTTGGCAGTATACCAACCGGTGGAAACTAACGATTTTAAATTGGCTCACTACTTGACTAGCCTATTGGTCCCATGCAAATCGATTAACGCACCCCATTCTAGTCGAAATTCTAGTGCTACACAATGTTTGTTTTGATTCGCTATGAAAGTTTGACAGATAAAATGAGGGGTTCGTGAATGTTTCTATGTTTCGAGAAGTGCATCGATTAGTTTGGGACCGAAGATAGTACCAGAGCTGAGCCAAAAAGTTGAGCACGTTTCTTCGGGACCTACTAGTCTTAGTCCTCCTGGAACAGAATTTGCGTGTAATGCATCTGGATGTATGACTATAGATATAATAAATCCGTGGTTTGATCACTTTTTGAAGAATGTCAATCCAACGGCTGAACATCCTGTGCTGTTGATCGTAGATGGACATTCGTCTTATACGAAAAACTTGGCCGTGACAGATAAAGCCCGAGACAGTCACTATCCATTCTAGTACTACCACCTTATTGTAGCAACAAACTTCAACCACAGGATGTGTCCTTCATGGCCCCATTTAAGACCCACCAATGCCGCTGAGATCTTCTTGCAAAACAATCCGGACACACTCCAAACACACTTCGACAAGAATTTTCTATTAATTCTGGCACCACCTCCATGACTACCATAGAGGTAACTCTAAGACCGGAAGGTCCCGAAGAAACGTGCTCAACTTTTTGGCTCAGCTCTGATACTCTCTTCGGCCCCAAGCTAATCGATGCACCCCTCAAAATATAGGAAAATCCAAGGACCCCTCTTTTCATCTGTAAAAATTTCATAGCGAATCAAAACAAACATAGTGTAGTAATAGAATCTCGACTTGAATGGGGTACGCTAATCGATTTGCTTGGGACCAGTACTTGTACGCAATGGTGTTAACTGCAGCAGGAGCTTGTGTTTTGTGTAGGAATAGGAATTTGAGCGAGGTTCTCTCTGTTTATACTCTTTAGTATCACTATGATTGCCCTAAAAAGAACCTTTTGAAATGAATTTTAGTTGGGATAGTTGGGATAATTATTTTGGAAAATCTTGGTGGCCTTGAGATGGGCCGTTTGTAGTACAAGATTATGATGACGTGTAACCAGCTGGATCAGCAAATCAGACGGGACAATCCCATATTCTTTGGTTCAATGATTGGACACTCGCAAGAGTCTCGGCCCGTCTGCAGGATGTCTGCGACAGGTTGGAAGGCCGCAGAATATCAGTGTCCACCCAGCTAAAGCTCCTCCCCTTTTTAGTTTTTCTCGTTAAACTCCTTCTCTCAACAAGCTGGTAAATCTTAGCCCTCAGCAGAAAGACGCTTAACACTATTTTCAGTGAATTTACTATCCAGTTTCACGTCGTGGTTCTTCTCTATGCCTGTTCAGATAAATTAGTACTATTATTTTTTTTTTTTTTTCTACTGCGCTAAATCAAACGAGTAGAAATAAGAAGAGGTGTCGGTTATGCGCTCGAATAATTGAAAATTCGATAAATATTTAATCGAATAGCTGGAAAAATCTTTACGATTAATCGTTAATCGGAATAATTAGACTTTTAGGCATCCCTAGAAAATACTGAAATTTCATGTTTTTTGGTGGTCCTTCGAAAATGTCGAACAGCAGAATTGCAAAAACGGTGCGATGCTAGTTTTCATTGCTAGGACGACGACTGAATTAAGGGGCTTAGAATTTACGTTTATAGCTGCCTATTTGCCATTCCAATGCGTAGGCCAGCAAAAGAATTTTCTCAAGGGTGACCTCCAGAAACTTACCCGTCATAGGTCTAAATTCTTCATTATTGGTGATTTTAATGCAAAACACCGCTCATGGAATAATGCTCAAAGCAATTCCAATGGTAATATTCTGTTTGATGATTGTTCTGCAGGTTATTACACTATTCAATATCCAAACAGTCCAACATGCTTTTCTTCTGCAAGAAATCCCTCAACTATTGATTTGGTCTTAACTGATTCATGTCATCTTTGTAGCCAATTGGTTACCCATGCTGACTTCGGTTCTGATCACCTTCCAGTAACTTTTGAAATATCTCAAGAAATAATTTCTAATCCCAACAGCTCTACTTTCAATTACCATAGGGCTGATTGGGAGCAATATCGAACATTTATGGAATATAACTTCGATCCAAACATTCCTTTGCAAACCAAAGATGAAATAAATTATGCTCTTGAATCTCTGACTACTTCTATAGTTGAAGCAAGAGCTGCCTCAGTACCAAAAATCGAGGTTAAATTCGATTCAATTATAATAGACGACAATCTTCAGCTCTTGATCCGTCTTAAAAATGTCCGTAGGAGACAATATCAAAGAACACGCGATCCTGCCATGAAAGTTATCTGGCGGGATTTGCAAAAACAAATTAAAAAACGATTCTCTGTCCTGAGGAACAAAACTTTTGAAAATAATGTTTCTAAATTATATATAGTAAACTTTTTGAAAAGATAATTTTGAACAGAATGATGCTTCACAGCAATACGAACTCAATTTTTGCAGATGAGCAGTTTGGATTTCGCCATGGGCATTCAACTACTCATCAACTCTCAAGAGTTACCAATTTAATTCGTTCAAACAAATCTGAAGGCCACTCAACTGGAGTTGCTCTTCTAGACATAGAAAAAGCATTCGACAGTGTTTGGCATGAAGGTTTGATTGCTAAATTGAAAAAGTTTAATTTTCCACTTTACATTATGAAATTAGTTCAAAATTATTTAACTGACAGAACTCTGCAGGTAAATTATCAAAATTCCAAATCTAATCGACTACCTGTTAGAGCAGGAGTTCCTCAGGGTAGCATTCATGGGCCTATATTGTATAACATTTTCACTTCGGACCTCCCTGATTTGCCTCAGGGTTGCCACAAATCTTTGTTCGCTGATGACACAGGCATTTCCGCTAAAGGAAGAAGTCTTCGTGTTATTTGCAGCAGACTGCAGAAAAGTTTAGATATTTTCTCTTCTTATTTACAAAAATGGAAGATTTCTCCCAACGCTTCCAAAACTCAACTTATAATATTTCCACATAAGCCTAGAGCTTCCTTTTCGAAACCTAGTAGTAGCATAGAGGTAACTCTAAGACTAGAAGGTCCTGAAATAACGTGCTGAACTTTTTGGCTCAACTCTGGTACTCTCTTCGGTCCCAAGCTAATCGATTCACCCCTCGAAACATAGGAAAAACCAATAACCCCTCATTTTATCTGTCAAACTTTCATAGCGAATCAAAACAAACATTGCGTAGTACTAGAATTTCGACAAGAATAGGGTACGTTAATCGTTTGCTTGGGACCAATAGGCTACTAAAGTGGTGAGCCAATTTTAAATCGTTAGTTTCGTGTTGATTGTTGGTAGTAGTCACATAGTCACTATGAACGGAGTTCCAATTTCCTGGTCAAACCAAGTGAAATATCTTGGATTAGTGCTTGACCAAAAATTAACTTTTAAAGATCACATTGAGGGCATTCAAGCCAAATGTAACAAATATATAAAATGTTTGTATCCTCTTATAAACAGAAAATCCAAACTTTGCCTGACGAATAAACTTCTAATATTTAAACAAGTTTTTAGACCGGCCATGCTTTACGCTGTACCAATATGGTCTAGTTGTTGCACTACCAGGAAAAAAGCACTTCAAAGGATTCAGAACAAAGTTCTGAAGATGATTTTGAAGTTGCCTCCCTGATACAGTACTACCGAAGTACATAGAATTTCGAATGTTGAGACTTTAGCACAAATGTCCAACAAAATAATTAATAATTTCCGGCAAAAATCGTTACAATCCTCAATTGCAACGATTAATTCCCTTTATACTTAGATAAGATTTAGTTTTAGTGTTTATTTTTAAGATATCAATTGTTATACTGACATGCAGGTTTGAAAAAAAAACCTGTTTAAAATACTGAATTGCAGGACAGGAACAATGTAAAAACACTTAGATATATAACATAACAATTAAGGCTGGTAAGTTACTGTAGTAACTGGAGCACCTAGGTTAAAAATGAAATGTAATATATTGTAAATTTGGAACAAATAGAAAGTTAAAAAAAAAGGGGCTTAGAAGCAGAGGGGTGAAAGTCAATTCTCTTCATCGATTTCCTCTTTTGATGACCATAGCTATTTCGCATTGTTCTGTTTCTGTTATGCTCTTCTATCATCCAGAACAACAAACGTATCAATGAATGTGTTTGCCGTCGAGTTATTAACTAAACAGAAAGTCGATGAAGAGAATCGATCAAAATCACTTGCACCCCTGCTTCCAAGTTTGGTTACAAGATTACAACTCTGGAGAGCATTTTGTGTGGTCGTTGGGGGTGTGTGGTTCTGAATATAGCGATGAGTGTGCAAAATGTTACGCAATTGCATCCTCCCTATCCGCCCGAAGATCGGAGGCGAATGCCACATCGACTTGTCTAATAAATCTGATCGATTGGTGATAAAATTATTGAAATTGGACCAGGGGCAGCTGAGTTATTAACGTTCAAAATCTTTCATAATTTGTTACATGTTCCATTTTTTTGGTTGTCACGAAATGTACCCCCATAAATAAATCACATACGTAGTCCTACGTCAAAACATGTTTGATGAACATTCCTTTGCGCCATCAATGGTAACAGATCAACCGAAACCGGAGTCAAGACCGTCGACATCGCTACTGATGAAGGATGAACTTACTGCTGGTTATCATCGCAACGATAATCCCAAAGTTGTTGAAAGCCGGCTTGAACATAAAACAACCGAATCTCACAATATTTCAGCAGTACCTAGTTGGGTGGTATAAACATTTTTGTGTGATTTGTTTTCCGTACTGAGTACCAATGCTACCGACACCAGGGAAGCAGCTCCCAAACCCACCATTTTTACCCCCAAACCCCCTAAGTTTTACTCAACTGTGAGTTGTTTTTGATACCCTTGTTACGCTCAATTTACCGTGTACTAGTCACCTTTCGCGTCACTAGAGCCGCTAGTGTCGGGAAAAATCGTGTCTTGGGGATAATAGAAGAGTGAACCATATTGTTAATTAATCATATCGTCCGGCCTTTTTCCACAGAGATGGCACTGTTCCGCTGGTAGGAAGTGATAAAAATCCCCATATAGAAATTTGAGAGACGTGGGAACTGCTTTACTACCAGTCCCCAGAGAGCCAAAAAATTAAAATTTGAGGATGAAAATTCTCTCTCACGAGCTCACTCTCTCAATGTGCCATGTATTTTGATGACACTCGATTTGTGATTTCCCTTTCACAGATTACAAAATAGAGTAGCATAGAGGTATGTTTTGTAGTGACAAACATACCTCTATATATGCATTTAGATTAACATTTGAAGTCCCTTCTTTTTTACATATTCTGCGCAAAAGATACCTTCTGCCCCGTCCCATGCATAAAAATCGGCGGGAAATTCTGTGAGGAATGAGCTATTTTGTGTGCAGAATGTTTAAAAAAGGAGGGTCTTCGAATAATAATCCAAACGCATAGATAGAGGTACCAGACATGTTTTCCACTGCAGTGTCCTCTGAGAACGATTAAAGGAAAACAGATTGTGTGTAGTTTTCGATAGATGTCACCGCAAACAACAGCAGTAACATCTGATTAATGAAGAAGCTTGACAAAATGATTAATTTATAATATATGATAAAATGTAAGATTAAGGCTTTATTTGGTATTTATGAGGTGTCGATTTTACCCGAACTGGTGTCAATTTAACCCCGATTAGATATGTCGATTTTACGCCGAGAGGGTATCAATATTACCGCACTCCAATTTGTTTTGTTTGAAATCACATAATTTTCTTTTCTATTAAAAATCAAGCTTTATCAAAATATGTAATCGTAGGATCTTGTGGAATGGTGATTCTGTGACGTTTGTCGATAAATTATTGAGAATCATTGTAAACCTCTGAAAATCGTTAGGGTTATAGTTTATATTTTTTTATTAAGTCGAAAAAATTGTGTTCTGTTCAAAATTTTACAAAAACTGATTTAAACATTAAATTTTAAAGATAAAATTCAAATGTTGTAGTTCAATGCTTTAATTGAGTTTTTTAAGTGTCCATATTAAAAATCTTCCTGAACACAGCATTTTTAGAAGCTTTTTAATGAAAAATATTCTAAAAATATTCTGAATATTGAAATATTTGTTATTTAAGTTTTAAACACTTATTTTTACTATTTATCCGAAATTACTTGATTTTTTACCGTGTACATATATTTTGCTTAAAAAAAGAATCATTTTTTCCTATACAACTTTGTCTCAGACGTGATTCTGATTGGATATGACGATTTCGAGTTATAATTTGTTTAAGTTTTATGCGAGATTCAAAATGACCGAATTTAAGCTAAAATGTGAATGATTGCCCGTAAATTCTCTGCACAACTCCTCATCCTTTCGTAATCTTTACGGCATTCAAGTTCCGGGACACCACACCGGTTACGTAGTTATGGCCTTCCAAAGAGATAAATAGGACCAACTGGCCCGACAGTTTTGTAAGGTCTACGGGTTGTCCTCGCTGTTACCATCCTTGGGCGGCGAACATTTCCCATTGGCCCGTCAGCAGTCGCCTCGTCAATTTCCGAAAGAAACCGTTTAGGTCTGGATGGTTTTGGCCGCTGTTGTTGCTGTTGCTGCTGTTGACGGATTCGATCAACAGTATGTTTAATTGCTTCACTAAGTTTGTGTTCCTTGGACTTTGCAGGCTACGAATTATTGAAGAGAATTCGGTACACTTTAACTTGCACAGATCAATTACTCAACTTACTTGTTTGGGATGTCCTGCAGCCATCGAAGCTTCGCATAAAAGTAGTGAAACCGTGACCACTAGGATAATTGCTGGTAAGTTCTTCATTTTCACTTTGATTTGCTTGCTCTAGCTGGTTGCAGTGAGTGAAAGGTGACAATGCATAGCTACTTTTATAGGGATTTGCTTTTAAGATCTTATCATGCTTCGGCAAGCAAGAGTGTCATAACATCGTTCTCTGTGCATGTCGAGGTGATAACGGCGCTTGTTGCGAGTGATTCACGTTGGTCAACGCTTGATAACGCTGTGCTGTGAAAACAAAGTGAGGTTCTCGTGGCTGAAGCAACTCTTCTCTGCATTCATGGTCGCGAGCGCGGTAGGTCACGAAATAAAAATCCCCGAATAAAGTAACGACTAACAATCTAAATAATAATCATAATTATTTAGGTAACTTTTCATAGCCTATTACAGCAGTATATCAAAGAACTATAAACCGCGTTTTCTTTCGAAAGTACCCATTTTCATGCCATTCAGTGTTTGTTCTCAAGCTTTATAATTTCCACCGGTCCTGCTGCAGCTACTGCTGCACCGTTTGGGAGTACCCCCGAAACAACAAGATGCAAATGAGGGCATTAATTTCGGGTGAATTTTATTGCTTCTCCGCCACCGCTAATAAACCTCCTCGGTAACCTCGCCGTGCCTGCTCTCTCGGATATCGTCGGGCTTAGGATTATATCCTCGCTCACTTGGAAAGCCACTTTCGGAATCGTCGCGCCGCCGTCTTGTTTCCCATTTTGCGCTTTGATCTTACGCTTTGTTTTAGAAACCGGGAGATGAGCCTCCGTTTATTAAGCCGTAAAGCAGCTGCTTTAGCAACGGTAACATGTTAATCAAACGTAATCGAAATCCCAAATCAGCCCGTCAAAAGCCGAGGGCCTTAATAACCGCGCGGCCGCACTGCACTGTTGGCTGTTTTTGATCCAATTATGTACGAAACGCTTAGGATCACGTACCGGGGCATGTGTGTGTGTGTGTGTGTGTGTGTGTGTGTGTGTGTGTGTGTGTGTGTGTGTGTGTGTGTGTGTGTGTGTGTGTGTGTGTGTGTGTGTGTGTGTGTGTGTGTGTGCGAGTGATTGCTGTACACTGTGTTATTATGGCTCTATCATTGCGAGAGCAAGTCCAATTTCCCACATCAAACTGGAAGCTCAACTCCTAATTAGGCAAATGAGGAAGCAACCGGGGTTTATGGAAGGGGGAATCTTCTTTGAAATGGGACCTGTTCCTGATTGTAGGGAGAAAGACTTTTGATTCCCGCCGGTTTTCAGGTAGAAGGATTAGCGCTCAATTCGCCGGGGATAAGTCGCGGCGTTCCTGGAGGCGCGTGCAACAAGTTATCTACAAAGTCGCGCAGGTGATCTGCGGGACGGTGGCTTTGATGCTGGTTCCTTTTTTTTGGTGGATGGATCCGTTGAACGAGCTTTGTGGCTGCAGGGGCGTGGGTAGGTTGAGGATAGATTATTGACTCAGACAATGTATTTAAATTTATGTTATTAATACATTCAACACCATTTAGGGATGAATAATTACAGAATAATTAAGTAGTTAAAATCCCAACATTTAAAAAATCAACATCATTTTACAAAATATATAGCAGGGTAAATGGATGTAATGTCGGCCTAAATGCCCCTAATTTGGGCCCAAACATAAATTCAGCAATCGACTAAATTTTCAATAGCGACCAAAAATATCCATCAGTACCGTCCCAATTATGCGTTCATCTAGATCAAATTGATAAATAGCAGATTTTTAGCGATAGGCCCAATCTTAGATCCATAGGCCAACATTAGATCCATTTCCCCTATGTATTTATATTCAAAATCAATAAAAAAAATAATATAGGTTTCATAACTTCAAAACAATTCAAAATTTTGTTTTCACGAATCTCGAAATGGATTATAAAAAAACTCCACGGTAAAGTGGTTCCGTACAGTTGATAAGTTGTTTAAATTTAAAAATTTAAATCATTATTTTAATAAATATACAGCGGCGCCTGGTAAGCGTGATTGCCTCTCACCCCACTTCGGAAGGGAAGTAAAGCTGTTGGTCCCCGGTCCATGAGTTGATGGGTCGATAGGTAGGGTCCAGGTTTGGGAGCTGCCTCTCTGGCGTCGGTAGCATTGGTACGGAAGTACCAGAAAAACCAGAAAACCAGATCGACGGATAACAAAAAAAAACAAATCAAAGGAAAACAAAATAATAAATAGATCCTATTGACTCAAATCTTAAAACATAAGTATATGCAAAGTAACACGGCTCCTTGAGTGATATAGGTTTCACTCCTGCCATCGATCACCTCGAACCTCATTCCCGACATTACTGATAGATTTCAGATAATTTATAGGGCTTACGGTGATTGAGGATCGACATAGCAAGCCAGCTTCGAAGTCGCTTCTTTATGGAGAACGTGTTGCATGTTATGAAGAATTACAAGGGAGAAATATTAAATCTAAGGTTTAGCCCAGTAGTCTACAATGGAGCAAAATATACAATGCTTAAAGCATATCGCTCATGTATAATAGTTTAAACGATTGCTGTTGTTACTCACGCAACCGACGCCAGCTTTAATTCAAATCCAATCCAAAGCCAAAATCAATTCAAATTCAATCCAAATCCTACTCAAATCGAATCAAAATCCAATCTAAATCCAATCCATATCCAATCGATATCTATTGGAAATACAATCGAATTTAAATCTAAATGAAATCTAAATCTTATCCATATTCAATCAATATCCAATTCAAAGCAAATTCAAATTCAATCAAAATCGAATCCAAATCCGTCCTAAATCTATTCTCAATTCAACCAAATCCAAACCAAACAGGATATAGATAGCATGCTAAACCCGATTATTATTAGCAAACTTCGACAATTTCATATGCTTGAAAATATTTGCGATCTTTCCTCTTGCGGTTGCCTGTATAAAACTTCTGCCCAGGAAGCTGTTTGAAGCCGATTTGATGTGCAATTAGTTCAGATTTTCACGAGGCGCGTGTAAAATTTTGATGCGTTGCTTCTCTTGCTTGGACGCCAAATGTCAAAATCAAAATAAAGGCATCAAGGGGTGTTCAGATTTTGACGCAATTTCAAAAAACCAAAATCTACCGTGTTACGAAAAGTGGTCAGGTTTAGACCACTTATAACTCTGCCAATAGCGGATGGATTTTAATTCTAATTTCTACAAATCTGCTAAAATGAACACTTTATTAATTTCCAATAAGTCACTACTGAAAATTACACAAATGTCCAACTGTTGCAAAGGTGATCTAAATTATCACTGATTGCCAGCGAAAAGCTATTTTCCTATCACAGAGTTCAAAATCGAATTCCATCTGATCTTGCCGAACGGCGCTTATTTAATCACCGTGTGTGGTGGTGTCCAGTCGGTCGTCATCAGCAGCAGGGCTTTCGGCACGTGGCGTTGAACATTGTTCTCCAGTACACAACGAAAGGCTACCCGCAAACAGCGAGCTGCAGCCCACATAAGCGTCCGTTCACTGAAGAAGGAGGAAAAAGCCGCACCGCTACTTATCGGATTCAGTAGCTCTTCGTGAGTCGCTGATATACACAATATACAGCTCACCAGCCTCACCTGTGTTGAACACCCTAATAGCTCAGCATTACTCAACCATCACGACAACGGTTTATTTTCAGGACCACAATAACTTTGTTACAGAGTATTTTCTGGACATTTGTCAAGGTCATCAATCGGATGTCAGTTCCCATAAGATATAATATCATGTATTTTGAAAGGAAACATTGGAGTTGTAATTTCAAAAACCAAAGTAGTTCTTGGCATGAAAGTGGTCTGATTTTGATCCAGAGATGATGGATTTTAATTCCTAATACGCCAATCGATAGGAAATTTTTCAAAATATCAAATGCGTGGATTTGTGATCAGAAAACGAGGCGTTTCCGTGATAGGAAAAAGTGGTTTTTCTAACACAGTCGCCGAATATTGATACCGAGCACGTAATCCTACGTCAAATCTACGCTCGTGTCTTGGATACATCCTCTTACTTTGTTAAATGTTCGATTTAAAGCAATGCGTCAAAATGACTTGAAAGAGCTCAGAATTGACACTTTCAATCGAAGAGACAAAGAAGTAGGAAAACTAATTCATATTCAGGGAAAGAACACATGGGACAACATTTCAAATAATTTTAGGAATAGAATCAAAAAAATTGACTGAAACTTAAATGACAAGAAATGCTTCTCTTTAAAGTTTTTTTAAAACTTTAAAAACAAGAAAGAGGTAAATTTTTGTTATTTTTGGATCTAATCACCTTGTTTGATATTTAACCAAACATAACTTTACATTTTTAACCGTGAATAAATTTTCTGAAAAGGAAATAATTTTTCCTGAAAGTGCCATATAAGAGTTAAGATTTTTTTTAAAATATCGAACATAACATTTAGATTTTTTACTCGATTCGAATTAGCCAAAATATAGCTAAAATGTGAATGTTGCACCATATAAAACCAATTAGGCAAAGTTTCATGCAAATGGAGAACGCCAGATCGATTCGTCATGTGACGTGGAACTGTTTTATACGTTTTTAATTTGGAAAATAAGAAGCCTTTTTAAATAAACAAAAAAACGGTCTCAAGGAGTAAATCCAGTGGCTGATTATTGCTCACATAACGCCAATCCAATTCAAATCAATCCAAATCCAATCCAAGTTGAATATTAACCCAATAACCAAATCAAATTCACATTCCTTCCAAATTTAATCCAATCCCATTCAAAACCTAAAATAAATCTATTCCAAATTAAATCCACATATTTAGCAAATCTATTCCAAAGTCAATCTTAATCCATTCAAAATGTAATCCAAATCTGTTCCAAATTATATCTACATAATATTTAAATTCTTTTCATATCCATTCTAAATCCCCAATCAATCGAAATTTAATCCAAATCTATTCAAAACTTAATTCAATTCAAAACCAAATTCAATCCAAATTTCCTAGCCAATTAAAATCTAATCCTTATGTTACCCCAATACAATTCAAATCCCATTTCAACCCAAATACAAACCAAATTGAATCAAAATAGTATTCAAATCTATATAACGTTCAACATTGAACATTGTAAATTTAAAATTGAAAACGTAAAGCTGGTATGGATATTCCTCATGGCATCCAAAGAGTCCCTTATATTGGGCCCATGCCAAAGTTCCGAAATAAATCAGTTTTGATCAGTTTTCTGTGAGCAATTCACAATAGCCGTTTACATTGTCAAAATGACGTATAATTCGAAGAAAAATTTAAGAATTGGAGATGCTGATGCTAATACAATTTGCACACTGCCGTACTATAACGCAACTATCAATTCAATACTTTCTTCTCCTCATCTATCGTATTACTTCTTCTTCTTCCTCGCTTTTCAAGCTTATTGCGTATGGCATATTAGCTTTTTGCGTGCTCTCAACTTAGTGTTCTAGATGCACTTCCACAGTTATTAATTAAGAGCTTTCGATGCCTGTACCATTTTTGCATTAGTATAATTGTGTGGCAAGTACAATCATACTCCATGCCCAGGGAAGTCGAGAAATTTTCCTACCCAAATTCTTTGACTGGACCGGGAATCGAACCCAGCCACCTCCAGCATGGTCTTGCTTTGTAGCTGTGCCTTTACCGACTGAGCTAAGGGAGACCCATGCTCGATACGTACTTTCCTCAAAATTGTCCTTTGCTCGCTTTATCATCACTATCTGCATGAATCCTTCGAATTCGTTTCTAGAAATTCTCTTGGAATTCTGCTCAAATTTTTAGCTTTAATGAGTAACCGTCATGAGTGATTACTATTCGTTATAGCTAATCGCTAATTTGACACTCTGGCATAGAAATATTCAAATTATTATTATAATATCTCATAGTTTCAATATTTCGAAACGTAGTATTTTAGCTTTAATTAGTATGTAATTTGTGTATGTGTGAGAGCAGCAAACAAAGCGCAATTGCAGCAGCGATTCCGAAATTAGATTGAGTTAAGCTACAACGCACTGGGTCCGGAACCAATAAAATTCGATAACCGGTTCACAATATCACAACCAAAAAACTCACTCGAGAACAAAACAATGGGGTAAAATTAATTTTATCAAATTTTATCAGAACGAGGAATTCTCCTTAAATTTGTTTTAATGTACAGTGGTGGCCTTTAAATTAGCAGAAAAGGCCGATTTTCATACAAACTAGCCATTTTTGGCATGTTGCAACTATGTTTTGTTATGATTAATTGAGCTGAAATTTTGACACAGAACTACAAATATGTTGAATTTTGCGTGTACGTCATATCAAATTATTGGAAGCGCTTGCCGGAAATTGACGGGCTGGTTGAAAATGGCCAACTAATTAGCACATTTATAATTCGAAATTTCCAACTCCAATTTACGGTCTTCTGCTCAGTAAGGAAAAGCGTTTGCCACTAGGCAAACGAGCTCCTTTTTAATCGAGATGTTGTTGTTACCATTTTGTCATATTAACCAATAAATGTGGATGGGTTTGATTAGACCCATGATGTTCTGCTCAGTAAGCAAAAACGGTCGGTCTAAGACTATCGAACCCCTCATATCACATCATACCGCTACTCAAGTTCTTGTAACCATTCAAACCCAGCACCGACAACGACGGCATGTTTCGCAAAATACACGATAAACAAGCGATTTGACCATAGATCTCTTTGTTGTGAAAGGACCTGGGACCGCGTTTTTCAGCTCAGTAAGGAAGCCACTGCAAACGACGATCTTTCAACTCCGAAAAAGCACATAGGCCTTTATTAGATAACACGTTCAAGCGACGGTCAATATTTCAATTTTCTCATTTTTCAGGCTATCATTACAAGCTATGACCGACGTGACGATTTTTCAAGCCAAACCCTGGCTAAACAAGCAATTCAAATGAAAGTACGTTCTCGAAAGCAGTCAATAATGTATCCCAATTTGGATCAAGCGTGCGCTCTCATTTTCTAAACATTCTGAAGCGTTCCGCCCAAGATCTATCATTTACGATTTCCTACAATAGTAGCCTGGGATAAATCGTAAAGTCTTTTTCCCCACAAGGCTGAACTATGTTCTTGCACTCGGGTGCACATCTTACCGACAGTATCGTTTTTCTTATGTTCTTACTAAAACCGCAAAATAGAAGAAGCTCACCAAAAACAATCACAGTGACAGCAGCAACACAACCTTAAACAAATTTTGGAAAATTTCTAAAAGAAGGATAAGGAAAATATATACACAACCACATAAAAACACATAAACTCTTTGAATCACGACATATTATAAACAGCATTTTATAAAATACGATTAGGAGAAATAAGATACTATTAGTCCATTTGATACGCAACTTGCTTAGTAGACCCAACATTATATCTAAGCCCTACTTCGTAACTGCAGTGCCTAACCTGTATGCTTAACATGCGAATACCGAGTGTAGTCCACACAACATCGACCTATTCCTTTATCCTTAACCCTGCACATGCCACTGTCTCCCCTCAATGTGCTAAACTAGCAAAAATAACCGTTTTTCGATGCTCTTCGCGATTTCGAAGAACGCGTTGATTCTTACCGGGTTCAGAGGGAAAAATTGCCTCAAACAACCTCACGATTTCGCCTGCCTGGCAGTGCATTCAACCTGGGCGAAAGAAGCTGCAAATGGGATCACCAGTCGGTATCAGAATCAGCAACACACGCACACAGGATGTGGATGCGGTGCGCAAGGTGGCTGCTGCTGCTGCTGTTGAGCCACAAGCCCGTCCATAAAATGGGCGGTTTGTTCCTGATCATGCTAGTCCGCGTCTTTTCGCGCTCGGCCTTTTGGCGGCGGGGGGATAAATAATGAAAAGCTCCGGAATTCATCTTGATAATGAGAGTAATCAACGGGTTGCCCTGTAATTAGGATTGGCCTTTTTAGTGGTGCCGATTTGCCGACTTGTTTGCGGATGGATTCACCGAAATTCAGAGCATGGACATTTAGGATGAAGCGCGGCCGAAAATACTCAAGGTAAGATTTATTCGGAAACATAAAATGCAGCTTTCAAAAATTGCACATATGTTGGCTGGGATGCCGTTCTAATCCGCAGATCTATTTCAATTTGCATATTAAAACAAACCACACAATGTATCCATTTGTGTACATTCTTCCCTGCAAACCGCAAACCAATATTTCAACTCGCATCAAAGTCACAACCGAAAACGTTGACATTCGCATTCGCTGAGCTGTTTGCAGAGGCATCAACTCGCGGCAGCAAAAAAAATCTAAGCTCACAACGAAGCAGTAGCACATTTTAATAAATTGTACATTCCAATTTGCTCGAACCGATCTATTCCAAAACTCCACACATCTACGCGCAAGCTGCCAGCAGAGGTCGACGTCGGGAAAACAAATTTATATTTTATAAACTCCATAGGAATAGGAAGCATACTTTGGTATACGGCTATGAAGGCTGAGGAAACGTCGGGATGCGGCACTAGCAGATTCACGCTCTCGTATGCAAATTAGAAAGCCAACACACGCCCTGACGCCTCTCGTTCTAATTTGCCTAAACAAACATTGATTGAAATGTTGTCGTTTGTCTTGTTGGATCCTCCGAATGGCAACCGGCAACCGGAATCATCAGAGTCAGCGGCATAGCCAGAGAGAGGCAGGGGCGCGTGTGCCTGTGTGAGGGTGTGAGGGTGTGCGGTGACGACGAGACAGACTGTGACGAGTGCCAGTCTCCTGTGGGACTTTGCGGGTGAAATGACGACGACAACGGAAACTAGCTGCCAGCAGGATCCATTGCCGAAATTAATGCAGCGTTGCCGGTTTGCTGGAAAAATGGGCCTGCGTGGTTTCTTACACACTTTGAAGTTATTTCCGACTTCGGTAATTTTTTACCGAAATTTCAACAGCTGAACTTTCGGTAAACAGTTCGGTAAACCGATTTTGTTGATGAAGTGTCTAGATTACCAACCTGTTCAGTAATTTTCAGCGAACTGTTCGATAGTTTTTTACCGAACTATTCCGTAAAGTACAAATTGTCAATCTCTATTTCATTTTATTGATAAAGGGCGAACACGAAATTGTTGCAACACATTGAATTTGCTCTCAAATTTCACGTATTTATCAGATAAAATCCATACATATGTTGGATCAATTTTTGGGGCTTGTTTGGTAAATGCCCGACACTTTTGCTTCACGCCATCCATAAGAACTTGTGCAGTCGTATCCGGTACCTTTTCTGATTTTTGATCTTTCTGAGCTCCAGCTTCATCATGGCACCGAATTAGCTTCATACCATTCCAGCACGCTTCATCGAGGCATGAACGGCTCGTCGTTGAGTTGACAAATAGCAGAAAAAAGAGACTTTGACTAGAAGGCTACGCTGCTGCTTTTGGCAGAGTAATTCATCGACAAGGACAATACAGTGAATACTTAACTGAGATTTAAGTCACTAGTGTGCTATAATGCTCCTAGCTGCCTGTTTAACGTGACTGTTCGAAAAGTTAGCAGGCTGTTGTTTTGGCTAAATGCTGTTTAAATGGGCATCCTGGATGGTTTTAACATTTGAGAATTTCCGTACTGGCACATAACATATGCGGAACTCAATCATTAAAAATCAACCCCATTTCAGTGATTTAAAGTGGTATAGAAGGACATCGATCTGTCAAATTGATTATGCCAGCTGTAAAATGAGAAATAGGGTTCAAGTGGCTTGTCAATTCTTTTGAATAATTCTACAGTGGTTTATAGTTCTATGTGTTCCTAGCAGTCCTGACCTAATGTCTTACTATTTCCTTAACCATTTATGTGCTTTATTTATAAGTATATAGCTAGGGATCGAAGTGTGCTCTGCTTCAAAACGGAAGCGAAAAATTTCTGCTGTCAAATTGCTCGTATATTATGTTTTCGTCGCGGTTTTCGAAATTTTATCTGAAGATCAGATTCGAAAAACAAATTAGAATCCAATTTTGTGCACGATTAGCTTGTGAGACCACTGAAGTTCCGCTTTATTCAACCAGTTTTACCACTATTTGATCAGCAAAACTGTGGTAAACTTAGAAGAAACATGTATGTAACATTTCCTTCTTTGAACCCATTCTATTTTTTTGGAACCAATTACATCAAACATTGATTTCATTAGGATTCGTAGGAGGAAAAATCATGACCGCGTAAATTTGGGATTAAGTGTTTACATTTTGAAGTCTAGAGAGAAGCAACAAAATTGGGAACAAGAGTCAGAAGAACCATTTGAAAAACATTCATCGTTCCATTCGCAAGAAGTTTGTAAGCAGAACGATAATTGAAATCGAGTGCTTATCGAACCTGCAATATCCATGATTTCCCTATGTTTCTCAATTGCCATCAAATGAAAATTTCCTCAAAAATCCCAACACAAATAACTACTCTAATTGCTTTTTAACAAAAAACATGGTAAGGTTGATCCTTGTTGATCGAAAAGACAAAAGAGGAACTACACACAATCATATAAACTTTTTTTTCGACCACTATGGCTAAGGCCCCAGGGTGGGACTCCTAGCTAGATGTATCAAAATTAAGCACTATTTACTAACGAAAATAATCGTTAATATGCATCAACTCGATATTTTCATTTTCATTTTCATTTTATGATGTACAAGGGGGTCAGGGGCCATGGTACCGATGTGAATATTCACACCATCCATAATAGACCAGGGAAGGGGAGAGGAGTGAGCAACACCGCATCTTTACCCATGGGGGTCAAAAAAAGTTCTGCGAGGTATACTTATGCTAAACAAGCTGCTCAGGGATTGTAGAAAGGAAAGGGTTGGGTAGGTTTTGTGTGAAAAGCGCATAAGTTATTATCGTATCGTTGAAAAATGGCCTCGTTTGGTTTGCACTCTCGTCACATAGCGCATCGATTACATCACACCGTCAATGAAAAAGAAATTAAAAGAGATTGAAAGAGATTATTAGTGAGCTTTAAACTGTGATTTACCTATACCACAAATCGTGCCACCGTATCACATATTGTTGGAATGATAACCCGAATAGGTTGTTAGGCACTCCTTATGGTTATCGTTCATGCGGGTGTTTCAAAGCAATTTACATCTAATCAACCCTCTGTGCAACCCAACCCGTGCAATGTATTTAATGTTGAGAGCCTTGTGTGCTTTATCATGAGTGGTCATGGATCTGGCAATCTTCACATGACTATGCGTCCCGGTGACGACGACTACGATCCAGCCGGTTTACAATAGGTTTTATACAAGAGTACTAGAATAGATCGGAGTATACTTACAGTTTTCGACGTTCCCATGTACTCGTTGTTTACCTTCAATACTGCTTCCTTCTCTTGTTGGTTTGTGTTTCTCGATATGCCACTTCCATCATCCCTCTGATACAAGATAATGGATCCTCGCTCCGGAATGTCTTCAAAACTGGGGGTATTAAAATCGCTCCTTGTGCACAACCCTTCCAGATGACCGAAAGAGCGCCCGGTCCGATTAGTCTCACCCGATATTCTTGAAATACTTGACATTTTGAATGAAACATTGCCATTTCCAGACTTCGTGTTGTTAGTTTTCTTGAAGGTCTTGTGCTTAATGCTTGATTTGTCTTTCGCTTCGTATTTCTAAGAATTGACTCTATGAATAGATAAAAAACAAACACAACGCTTCCCACCCACAAGCTGTAGACCGAGTGCATAATCTTTGTGATGATACTTTCCAAACGTGCATACCTATAGAAATAAATCCAATTCAATAAAAATGGATTAAAAAACAAATGATGTCCACTACGGCTAAATCCAGCATTTCTACTAAAATATCAAATACTGTGCTTTATTATTTATTATTAGTACAGAGCAATAAACAATGTACAATGATGATTAATCTGTTAATATGCTTTAATAAGCGGGCTTAAATGCACTTTTGGTAAGCATCAACACTGATCTGGCAACACTAGTGTGCATCTTTTCAATGTGGTAAAGATCCAGATCAGCCCTGGGACCTGGTAGCCTAATTAAACTACCTCAAGGTTTTGCCAAAGCCCAGGGAATATGCATCAACTCGATATTTCGTGATGTAATCATAAGTTGACTCACTGAAAGCACAGTTTATAATATTTCAACATACCACGGACAAAATGATGGTTTTGCACCTATTCAACGTAATCCTCAAATCTTCGAATTGTTTGCATTAAATTATATTCAATTAACATATTTTCCGTCATGAATCCAATGCAAACCAATAAGACAAAGAAATATTGCATATGTAAATAGGCAATATTGGCTTCTGACCGACTTGAAAATACTAACTAAAAAATCCTTTGAAAGCCCCCTGTCGAGCTAGTCGAAAAAAGAATGCCCACAAGTCAAACTCCCTCAAGCATTTAAACGATTTAAACAGCGGACGAACACCATCTCATTACGCATTACCGTGACTATAGACCTTTTTGACGTTTAATAGTCTTTCTCTATCTATCTATCTATCTGTTTCTCTCTTGCTCAAACTCATTCGATTTAAATGGTACAGTAGTGTGTGCCGATTAAACGTCAAAAAGCTCTATTGACAATTCGCCTCTTCGGTCACTCTGTAACTCTTCCTATGGTAAAATCCCATAAGTTAATATCAGTATGTGAGTAAAACTTGGTGAACATTTCCTTACCCTTTCACTCCTACTAAAATCCCATATGATTCTGTCAATCTCTGCGTGAATAAACGACGGCTTGCTGGTGGAATGAAGAGATAACACAAAGTCCGCTAGATTTCATGCACAGATTGTCAGATGCTTATGGGTTTTTACCAGGAGTAAAGAGTTGCAGAGTCGCTGTCAACGTCAATGCTTACTTTCGTAAGGGCCAATGCTGCAAACGTAAACAATTACTTTTTGTGTGAATTACTGAAAAATGAAAACTCCTTCAAGAAAACACCATGATTGTGTAGAGAAAGAGTCCTCCTATCCGATAAAATTAGTGGCTTACATGGATTGGCTTTGACCTACGAGACATTTACGAAAAAAGCCGTTATTTATGTTTTCGACACTGGTCTTTACGAATGCTCAGTTTCGATACGACGAAAATTTTATTTTGACTGATCGATGTCCAACGACACTGTACCAAACCACCAGCCTCCCTTCGAATGAATCCTCAGGCCATTCAAATCTAAACATCGAAATTGCCTTTTCGAATGATAGCTGCAACCGGATGACGGTTGTTTTGAAATCAGATGATTTTCCTCGCGAATACAGGATGAACATTGTTATGATAAGGGATAGAGCCTTCAGTTGGAATGCGTAATGCTCTCTGCAGAATGATTGTCATCTTAATTTGAAAAGCATTTGGTATTGGTTCAGCCCCTTAACGCAAATCATTCAACACGAGGATGTAAATAATTCTATCGAACATCATTTGCGCTCTGAGCAGACAAACGAGGTGGAAGCATAGCCATCGCTCTCAGAGGTGGTACGAACATTGGTAAATCATGGAAACCGAAAATTGTCTATTTCGTGGTGGAGTAAGTTTCCTCTACCAACACTTCCTTTTTGTATCCATGATGAATGGCTGTTCATCTTTAGCATTTGAAAGTCATCCTATCCTTAAATTGTTGTCCTCTGAGCCCTGTATGCTTTACAGACCATTTTCAAATAAATATTTGGAGGACAGTCATTTGGATGCTCACCAGTTGATGACGGAATTCAACCATAAGGAAATCATCCGAAATTCGACAGCATATTGTTAAAGGGCTCGAGCAATACAATAATCAGTCAAAGTATTGCGGATGTTTTCGTTCAGTGTTTGCCAGTTATACCACTGAGACAAAACAAAAAAGGGGTCAGATTTGAGTCAGCTTTTTGCATGAAGTTCCACATATGTTATGTGGTACTAGGCTGTGCTAGTATGTTATTTAGTTTCACAATATTTTTTGAACTTGACAACGCGGCTAGAAAGAAGCTTGCAGTTTCAGCAAAGATTTTCAGTTTGACAAGCATTATTTCATTTAAAATGTTTTTTGTTACTTCATACGTAAAGTTTACGATTTTCAGAGTTGATTGGAAATGCTATCTTACATGAAGCTTGAATGTAATAATTTGCTAGCTAGAGTACGGCAGTATTCAATTTTCATATATCGCAATACAAAGAACTGGGCTCAAACGGTTCCAAATTGGGCCCTGATTAGCCTCCCAAAATTTGAACTCATTTAGTGTGAAACTGACTTGGCACAACCCATTTGAAGTTTATATGGGAATTACTATAGAGAAACCATAATTTCGGTTCATATATATCTTAAAATTCACCAGTTTACTCTACTTTAGAAAATGATAGCTGTGTTTGTTGAAAATTTTCTCAGCTACAACTTTGTTCAAGACCACTTTTCGATCAAATCTAAGGAAGAAAAATTATCAATGATTCAAGTCACTGATGTCTTATGATTATGCTCATTCAACAGTTCAGCAGGCAACATTGGTGTTTATGGCGCGTAGAATAGAGGACAAAAATCATGGCTACTATGTCACACTGCAGAATACAGTGTTGCCCACAATACAGTTGCTTAAACTTGCCATAAGATTATCAATCTCTTAACCAATTAATAACTATTAATTTGACGTTTGGCTGATTTTCTGTAAAGTTATAGCTGATAAAAATTCCCAAAAGAATAGCAATAGAATTTGTTAACAGTGCAATATGTAAAAACGCTGGAAGACAATGAACAAAAAGTTGTGTTTTCCCATGGTAATTTCCATATAAACTTCAAATAGTTTGTGCCAAGTCAGTTTCTTATCAAATGAGTTTAAACTTTCGGAGGCTAATCAGGACCCGATTTGAAACCGTTTGAACAGTGTGGAGGGAAAATTTCAAATTTTGCATCAGTCTAATGCCTCATTTTCGATTTCGTAATTTGACTCCCAGTACAATAAAGAAAGACGTAGACACAATCGATCGAGATCAGCTATGGCAGATTATACACGAGTACGGATTCCCGGATAAACTGACCCGATTGGTCAAGGCGACGATGGATCGAGTGATGTGCGTTGTTCAAGTATCGGGGACACTCTCGAATCCCTTTGAATCTCGAAGGAGGCTACGGCAATGTGACGGATTTTCGTGTCTGCTATTTAACATCACGTTAGAAGGTGTGATCAGAAGAGCTGGGATAGACAATCTTCAGGAAGTTCATCCAGCTTATTGGCTTTGCCGATGACAACGACATCGTGGCACGAAACTTTGAAACGATGGCGGATACGTACATCAGACTGAAGGCTGAAGCTTGGCGGATTGGATTTGGCGTAAACGCATCGTATACGAAATACATGAGAGGAAGAGGTTCTAAGGAAGGCAATGTTAGCCTACCACCCCGAGTTCAGATTGGTGGTGACGAAATCGAGGTGGTTGACGAGTACGTGTATTTGGGCTCACTGGTGACCGCCGAAAATGATACCAGCAGAGCAATTCAAAGACGAATCGTGCCTACTTTGGACCAAATGAATTCGCCACCGCACGAAGTTGACTATCTACAAAACGCTGATTATACCTGCAGTCCTCTACGGCGATGAGACCTGGACTATGCTCGCGTAGGACCAACGCGCCTTTGGTGTTTTCGAACGGAAAATGTAGCGTACCCTCTACGGTGGAGCGCAGATGGATGACGGAACGTGGATGAGGTGAATAAACCACGAATTTCACCAGCTGCTGAGGGAAGCAATCCATCGTCCACACTGCAAAAAATGGGCGAATACGGTGGGCTGGGTACGTTGTAAGAATGCCGCACGACGACCCAGTGAAAATGGTTCAGGAAAGCGACCCAACAGGAACAAGAAGAAGAGGTGCGCAGCGGGCAAGGTGGATCGACCAAGTAGAAGGCGATCTGCGGCCCTTCGCAGATTACGAGGGTGGCGAAGTGTGGCAATGGATCGAGTATAGTGCAGACGTCTTTCTTGGACCGCAGAGGACAACAAAGCCTTAGCCTGATTGGTAAGGTAAGTAAGTCCGACGTCAAAAAGTGGTCATAGTGGTCATATTTATAGATGTGGAGAGTTGTCTGTATTGGGATAATTCTGTCAAGGGAATTTCCATCAAGGTAACTGAAGGATTTGACCCAAAGGTCAACAAAAGGGGAGGGGAGGGTTCTTACTTAATGGCACTTCACTTTATATTTATTATATTGGTCTGAACACACACCTGATTTAAGCTGGATTTAGACAAGGCAAGTCAATTGATCAACTAAATGGAACGCGAATGGAACTTTTGAAATTTCTCAATGATCCCGATCTGCCCTGAAAATGCTATCAGTGCAAGGTGATCTCACAACTTCTAAAGATGCTGAATTATCAATAGTTTTCAATGTTACAGGAGTTTGAAAAGGTCCTGAATGTTCAGATTTGCAGATGTTCTTGATTATCAGAGAGTTATCGAAGTTGTGGGTGTTTCTTAAATGTCTGATATTCCAAGAGTTCAAGAAACATATGCAGTCCATAGCAAAACGATGTAGTGGTTTTCAGAATTTAGAAAAAAAAATTAGCTAGTTTTGTTCTTTATCGAAAAATATTAGAACTTTTTTTTTTATTTATTTTGTCATTAGGGTGACCTTTTCCATGTTAGGGTGGTCCAAAAAATCATTTATTTTTTCAAAAATGACTTTTTCAAAAATTAATATTTTTGACTTCAAAGATCAAAACATCAAATGAATGGTAATTAAAAATAATTCTGTAAAATATGATAATATTAAAAAATTGGATTGCCTTTGTTTTTGTTGTCATTGATTGTCTTTGTTTTTTCTATGATTTTCATGGTTTGTAGACAGAGGGCGCAATATGTTTTTGTATTTTTTTCTAGAAAGTTTAGGCTTTTCTACGCAACAACTTTTTTGAGTAATATTTTTAAAGTGGTCAAGTTTTGGGCTTTCGCTCAATACTCCTATGCAACTAGACACATAGCAGATTTTTATATATGTTGTGTAAAAAATATACGGGTCTAACATTTTGCGATAAGGAACAAAAGTACCAATTTTGACAATAATATTAGAACCACTATATCGTTTTGCTATAGAATGGTTGTATACATAGAGCTGTCAGTGAGTGAAGCTTTCATAGTTTGAAGATTTTTAGCAGTTTCGAGGCATGAATTGTTTTAGTTTCGAAATTTTCTGGAACACTTCCAAGACTTTCGTTAATAACGCTTACTTTGTCATTTAGGCATCTTCATTTCACTTGGTGCATTCGAAGGTCACCTCCTACTTTGCCTGCAGTTTGCCTCTGCTTCGGGTCGTATTCGAAGACCATTTTCGCTGGGTTATCGCCCGACATTATTACGACATTCCCAGTCCATCGTATTCCCACTATGGTCTGGCCGAATGGTGGTTGCTGGGGAAAATCGGATTTCATTCGTTTCCTTTCCTCAGAATGTCATGAGCGAAACAAATAAACTGGCTGGATTTGTGGAAGGATTTCGGTGCATAAGGATGAGTCCCAGACAGTACATAGGACTTCTAGAGTCTGAAGACCAGCCAGGCGGTGGACCTCAAAGTTTCTAGTCCGCGATGGACTGTTGACGATCATTCTCAGAATCTTATTATGGATCCTTTGTAATTTTAGAAGTTGGCTTTTTGCGCAACTCCTCTTTCGACCATTCCACCACTGTGCCGTTAAGGCAGACCTTATTATTCACCGACGGAACCATTCTTTGAGATTTAGGGTGTGGAAATATCAAGACCTGGGTCTTTGCCGCATTGATATGGATCTTCCAGCTGTTGATTCAGACAGGACGTCCAGGCCTCTCTGAAGTTTGGCAGTCAGAGTTTCGATGACCCTACCCTTGAATGTGTCATCTGCGAACAGAGACAACGATCCACCATCAGGGAGAGCCGACATATCGGAGGTGAACAGGTTGAATAAAATGGGGCCAAGGATGCTCCTTTGTGGAACCCCGGCACCGATGTTGAAAGCATCCGATGTGATGCCATTCAGAGAGACTCGGAACGTCCTGTCCGATAGATAGTTGTTTATTATCTTCACTAGGAAGATTGGAAGACCGTACTGCTGCAATTTGAACACCAGGCCAGCATGCCAGACATTGTCGAACGCTTTTTCAACGTCAAACAACGTCATGACAGATGTTTTCGAAACAGACTTGTTCCGTCTGAGGATGTTTGTTACTCGAGTCAGCTGGTGGACGGTCGAACGAACTTTCCGAAAACCAAACTGTTCCTCGAGTAATAAGTTGTTTTCTTCGCCAGATGTTAGGAGCCGGTGGTAGACTGCTTTTTCGAACAGTTTTGATAACCCTAAGAGAAAACTGATTGCTCGATAACTTGAAGGAGAGGTTTCCGGGTGGGAGTTGATTTGATCTGACTTCCAGCACTAGGGGAAGTAGCCAAGTTGGAAGCACAGATTAAAAATCAGTGCCAGATGCCAAAGAACTCAAGTGTTTGAGTTCCAGATTCAGGATGTTGTCGAAACCTGGGGCCTTCATGTTTTTAGATGATTTGATATAGGCCAACAGTTCGTCAGCCGTAATCTCGGATTCCTCGGGAAAAATGTTGGGAATCTGATGTAGATGGTTGCATTTTCAGCAACCTCAGCTTTCGTGTGGGCTAACGATGTTTTGTCCGAGATTATGGGAGCTGACGAAGTGTTGACCTATCGCGGCAGCCTTCTCTTCAGGAGTTATCAGATGAACCACTGGGTCGCCGGGACGGTCCAGTGGGGTCAGTGGTGGAATGGGTCTTGGCTTTTTTTTAAAGGATTTTCGTTAGTTTCCAGAAGGGCTTTGCACAACCTGGGAGAGAGCGGATCTTGTTAGCAAAATCTTGATTTCTAAGGTCCACCATCCTAGCTTGGATGGTTTTTGTAAGATGATTGCAATAAGTCTTCAAGACACGCAAACCAGAACGCTGGTATTGCCTTCGGATGGAGTTACGGAGTCTGATGAGATTTTTGGTAATTCTATCAAGGTTCATAGTATTGCTGACCTGTCTGGATACTGGCACGTGTTGTTCCCTGAATAATTTCAACGTTTACGAGAGGGTTTATATATAACTTAAAATCACAGTTGGAGAATTTTGGTTTTACGATCTTCTCTGGATTTGATACGTCTGCGGCTCCGTTAACTTATATATTTACACTACAGATTATTTAGAACCACCCAAAAAGTGTAGACCACCGATGCAAAGGACGAAATAGGCTAGACAGAATATCATTAAAAATATTCAAATTAATTTATTTGGAAGGCTCAATCAGCTTAACGGAGCTGATATTTCGTTGTATGTAGTTTAATAAGCATAGCATAGCTTAATACTACTACGTCTGTGGGAGTGGATCGATTACTCATGGTTTACTCTAGGTTAATAGGGTAACATTTTTGAGGGTAGGATCAGGGAAGGATCGTGGAGATGAGGTATCGTTGCATCAACAGAGAATTGTCGCTGGCACGTTAAATAAGGTGCCTTAAAACCAGGGTATGGCATCTGGAATTCCGACTGGCTGTCGATAGGACTCATCAAGACAGGAGGACAAATATTTTTGAACGACTTGTGTGTCTGCTTCGCTGCACTATACGTACTAAAACTTGCATGTAAAGACGTCATGGTCCAATTAATATCCTTCAAGTGATAGTTCTAAAGATTCTCAGAGCAAGTCCATACATTTTCTAGGATCAGCAAAAAACCGTCCATTAAACAGTCAACTTAAAATGGTGTTCATCAGAAATCGACATTACTGAAGCTTAACCCTTTGTCTGTATCTTGGGGTCAATATGACCCCAGGCTATTTTTGCAATCTTGATTATTCTTAAGAACGATTTTTCTCTGACATGCTAAAGTCTTCTTGAGGCATATTTCAAATTTTATTTAATACCCGTTTAAATCCTTCAAATTTTCGCAATGAACTTAGCTTTATTTTAGAGGAACAGACAAAGGGTTAACAACGACTACAGTTTAGACATTCCAGCGATTAGAAAAACAATCGCCATTATGCTGGCAGCACTTTCCCATCTAACAGCTAGTCGTCTGTCATCGTTTTCCAATTCCCTTGCCATCGTACGATTTCCAGTCTAGTTGGAGTGAAGTGCCGCCACCAGCCTAACCAATGCACCAATCACGTACCGCCCTCCGTCTCTCACCTTCAAGTCCCATCTAATGTACCACAAAATTTCCCCATTTTCAAATTCGTCTCATACCATTATGTATGCCAACGAACCCAGCAGACGACGATCACCCGTCCAACCAACCACCATGCATGCAAACCCGAAATGACTTATTACGATATATTAATTTATGTATGCAAATTAATCAAAACATAAATTTCGAGCATTTATTTGAGTATCGGTGGTGGTGCTGGTGTGGCTGACTGCCATCGAATCTCATGTGTTCAGTTCCCCGTGCGTTTACTTTTTTTTTCCCTATAACTACAGCGCAGCTCGTACATAGATATCCTTTCCGATGTGCTCGGCGGTCCCCTTCGGGCCGAAATTCAAGCCCATGCGAAACTCAACATGGAGACGGCGTCACGTTTTTCGCCACAAGGGGTGAAATTTTCTCGCTTCCAATTTTGAACGATGGTGCCGATATGCGAGCGACATTTCGCGGAAGTTATTTTCCAATTGTGCCCGCTCGTGATGGAGGGAGGGGGAGAAGGAGCATCAACAGAGAGAGAGAGAGAGTGAAAGAGAGAGTCAGTCCCGTTCGCCGTGTGCGCCTTCAGTGCGCGGCCCCCACGCGGCTGGCGGAATGTGACAAAAGCCGGGAGTGAAATTTGTCGAAGCCCTGGAAAATTGCGGTTCGCGAAGAAGATGGAAAACGTGTGAGATGCGGTGCTGACGATGGTTTTTCGAGGGTGGGTGAGACCTTGCCGCGTGATACGTATCTAGCGAATGTGCGACCACCACAGTGTGTGCTGTGCCCTTGGGGGAACGATGGATGGTGGAAGGGGCGCGAAAATTTTATCGATTCGAAGAGTGTTGATTTATTGGAGAAAAGTTTGAGTGGGCAGAGTGGGAAGCTGAGAGGTACGAACTTATAAATGGAACTTCTAATGAGTTTTCAGGATGTGTGGATGATTTATTATTTGCGAATAAAATCTAAATGTAGACGCGTAGCAAAGCTTATCGGATTGTGAAACTGCTACATTTAAAACAGAGAAGCTACAGAACGATTGCACCAATTGAGAGCATTTTTATAAATTTCAACTTAGACTTAGGGTTGCTTCCACTCACTTTGCTATAAAAAGCGTTAAGCAGAATTATAAAAGTATCAGATATTTGTAAGATACAAGAAGAGGTTGTAAAGTGTATGTTTGACACATAAAACCAGTCAATTTCGCTTTTAAAGGGTCACAATCCACGATTGTATAATCCTTGAGTGCTCACTCTGAATGAACGCTTATAAATCAAAAAAAAATAAAGGGTTGTGTCCTATACACAACCGCAGTATGACGTAGAACCACGCCAAATTGATGTATGTCATGTTTTTTTGACTATTATAGTTTATCTTAATTTTTTGAAGTATTTCAATGTTTCGGTTATGGTTCACTTTTTTTCCTTGATTTGTTTTCCGTGCTGAGCACCAATGCTACTGACGCCAGGGAGGCAGCTCCCTCACCTGGACCCTACCTATCGACTCATGAACTCATGAACCGGTTTGGAACACATAACTTTTCGCGTTTCGGTTTAGTGAAGCGGGACCCAAGGCTCATTCCTAATTGTGAAAGGTGACGCCGTCCACCTTTAGCCGCTGACTTGGTCCTGATTGTTACAGGACAAAGTGCCTCGCCATCCGAAGCGGTAATGAGCAAAAGCACGACAACAGCGCTGCAGCGCGCTGTTTTATATCTTTTCAGGTTCAAGCAGAACGATGTACAACCAAATTGTACTTGATTATGGCGACTGGGTTAGGGAAAATCGTTTATTTTATTTTAAAAATATTTATTTCAGCAGATTTGTAATGTAATATCCTTTCGATTGGCGTATTTGGATTTTATTTTCATCTATAAATGACAAAGTTACAAGCTTTCAAAACCTAACACTATTTCACCACACACATTACTGAGTTATTGAACTTTTTCTGTTTTGGTCTATGCTTGCCATAAATTGGCTCTAACTAAAAAAATATGTCATTTAGCAAAAAATTCTTGCCTTTATTGGACAGCTCGGTAAATTTTCCTACTTAATGATGTCATTTCTACTTTCAGTAAGCTTTATTTAGACACATTTTATGGATAAACGAGTCTAAAACTTGTGTTTTCCTACGAGTTTTCCCTTATTATTTAAACAAAATACGTAATAAAGTGTATTGTTTTGTCTAACCAAAAGATGCCTCATAATACGCTCTACAACTCTCTTTATGACACCAATTTTCTATCTTATTTAGTTTTGTCGCTATTTCGTACTAAACACAACATGTTGGGTCGTTAATTAACGGTTGCATAAACACGTTCTGAGCACCAATGCTACCGACGCCAGGGAGGCAGCTCCCACACCTGAACCCTGCCTATCGACCCATCAACTCATGAACCGGGGACAAACGGCTTTACTTCCCTTCCGAAGGAAGGCGTGATCAGAGATGTTATGCCTCAGAACATCCCGGCGGCGCCGACTGGGATTGAACCCAGGCCTGCTGGGGTGAGAGGTAATCACGCTTACCACTACACCACCGGCGCCGCTATAAAGGAAGAGGTGTATTCGGTGACAATCAACATGCGCGAACAGCTAGATGACCGAATTTGTCTTGCTGCTCGAAAGATACAAGAGAAGATGAATAATATTAACCTTGTGGAAGAGACCGGAAGGAGGTGCAGGTACTGCATCCAAGAAAATTGAGGACACATAGAGCAAATATTTAAATAAATTTATGAAAGAAATAAAGATCAGTGTTTCAATTTGATTAATCATTGGAAAATACCCAATCAATTCAATGAACTGATCTACATTGGTATCGAGAAAAAAAAACAGAACATTTTCAATTTTCATCATGTGTTCAATTGAACCGTCCGCAGCATTGTTTTTCTTGTCACACTTTTCATACACTCAAAAAATTCTACACGTTTGATCGAAGCGTTTAAACACTTGATTTTTTAAATGCACAATCACATTTACTTTAAGTGTATTTCACCTTGGTTCAATGTGTTATACACGTTTATTTATAGTGTTTCAAACATTAAAATGTTGAAAATCTTTCACTATCTATTCAAGTGCATTGCACATCCCAACAAACAATTCAAAGTCACAAATAAGCATACATATTGAATAAATGCTGTATAACAGTGTACAATGCTGAATAAAACCGGATGTCGAATTATGTGCTGAAAAAAGCTCATTGAGATCGATAGAGGCGCTTTTATTCCGCCGTTTGCTCTGATATGATTAATTTCCTTATTAAAAGCTTTATAAACGTTGACTGTCTTCCTTATTCAGAACCAGAAGGTTGATCTAATAACAAACTGAATAAGTGTAATTTGCACATACATTGTCGCTTTTATTCGACTGTTTTCAATTGATTGAATATAATGCTTTTTTAAACGTCTTATAAATGTTTTCTAGCTCCATTATTAGATTTCTTTGCATTGTTTTACAATATTGCTGTATAAAGGTGAATACACTCAGCAAAATAGCTCTTATACCACCCAACAAACAATTCAAAGTCACAAATAAGCATATATATTGAATAAATGCTGTATAACAGTGTACAATGCTGAATAAAAAGAGTTGTCGAATTATGTGCTGAAAAAGCTCATTGTTCCACTCTGATCTGATTAATTTACTTATTAAAAGCTGTAAAAGTGTTAAATGTCTTCCCAATTCAACGCCAGAAGTTCGATCTAATAACAAACTGAATAAGTGTAATTTGTACATACATTGACACTTTAATTCGACTGTTTTCAATTGATTTAATAACATGCTTTATTAGATGTCTAATAAATATTCTCCAGCTCCTTTATTAGCCTTCATTGCATTACTTTACAATATTGCTTAATAAAGGTGAATACAATCAGCATAATAGCTCTTATACAACTATGCGTCCATGTTGTAATCACATGATTTGTAAATGCTTTATAAACGACGTATAAGATTCATTATTCGACAACACTGATTCAGTCTTACAACAAGGCGAAATCAGTAGAGTAGTGGTTATCGTTTCCGCTTTCCAATTAGAAGGTCGTGAGTTCAATCCCAAGCTCAACCTTTTTTTTTATTTGTGTAGAACATAATTAATTTAAATAGTAATCATCGATCACATGACTCACGATAATGAAAGCATTGATCTAGTTTAAAATATAACCGAGCATCCTTTCTTTCGACTTGGAGATGTGAAAAGGCAACATTGGTCTCATTTAAAACAACGACGAATGAATTAATTATTCCCACAGAGCATTGAAGGAGCTAGAGTTGCGATCGGGAGTGCTGATAGGTATTTACTTTCATGCAAGCTGTTATAGATTATTGATGAATTCTAGGATAGCTCAGATGACAAGGCAAGCGGCTGGTGATCGGAAGGTACATGGTTCGAATCCCATACAATGGCATGTATAAGTATTTAATAAATTTTCTAATATCTGTGTGGTGCGAGCCACGTCAGAAATATTGAATTACAATACACTTAAGAAACACACAACACCCTTCCCTGTCCCTGTCCCCTGTACTCTTATTTTCGGGTTAATTTTCCCATAGTTGAATAATCGTTTAATAAATGTATAATAATGTCTAATTAAACGTTACTTCACATGATAATCAAAGTGTATACAGAGCATCACTGTTTTAAGGAAGCAGTGATGTCTAATAAACACTGAATAATCAAAAATGTTATCGTATAAACTCTGTTACAACTCATATAAGTCGAATAAAAGCTTCTCGACATACCTTATACAACACCAGCAGTTCAATGTTGAGGTTGAATAAATTCTCCAGATTTGTGTGAACAAAGCCTGAACAGAAGTTATTATTAAAAATAGTACAAGTACTATTAAGCATGCAGTTGAATAAAATGGCCAAGAAGTCGTTTCTTCAATAGACGATTGTTTGTTGGGATTGAATCACACTACTGTTCAAAACAGATGGATTTAAAGTGTTTCGCATTTCAATACGATGTAAATTCAAGCTGAACATTGCATTAGGTCCTAAGTAACATTGACAGATTCTCTTCAACGACTTTCTCTTTGCATCCCCACGGCCATGTAAAGACATTCCCACTTATTTCCAGCTCACAGATCGATAAAAGAAGCTTTTATGTAGCATCTAATACGTCAAACAGATCAAGAAACGGTTATGTGCTCAAGTTATAAACGAAAGAGAAAGTCGATGAAGAGAATCGATCAATTTTACTTCGGACCTTATGCAATATTCCGCTTGAATTGCTTGCTCAGAAAGATAAACATCGAAAACAAGAGTTGTGACTTTATCCTGATAGCTGATAACCCGCCTCATATATGAGAACAACCGTGGCACAGTGAGATCGAACGAAGACTCCGGCAGCAGCACACCCCAACAGTCCATGATCGAATCCCAAATCAGATCCATTTTAAAGATATGTGAAAGCTCTGGCCTCTGGAAGCTTTGTTTATATATTTGTCGATTTATTTTTAGAGTCGGTAAAGTAGAATATTTAACTATGATGTGCAAAGCTATTGATATCACCATATGAGGCACATAGAATCCAAGTGTGTCACAATTCAAATCCATAGTATTCAGGCATGGTTCATAGCATAAGATTCACACATGAAATAGATGTGTTTCACCATAAGCGCAAAATTAAGGGTGAGACACATGATGATGACGTGTGGAATTTTTTGAGTGTACCGTCACTCTGCGTGGCGATCAAGGGTGCTATGCGCCGCGCTGCAAACAGACGTCAACAGCAAAGCACGGTGGGATATAATGTATAGAAACGTCAAAGTGATCCGATGCCAGCGCTGCGGCGAGTAGTTCGCGGAACTGATAATATTCAAATTAATCGTTAAATTCATGACCGAAGATGCAAAATGAAGAGTTACGTCTGTTTGTCTGTGGTTAGACAAAACAATGCACTTCATTATGTTTTTTTAATAATAAGGGAAACCCCACAGGAAAATACAAGTTGTAGACTCGTTTATCCCTAAAATGTGTCTAAATGCAGCTTACTTAAAGTAGAAATGACACCATTAAGTAGGAAATTTACCAGGCTGTCCAATGAAGGCAAGATTTTTGTGCTAAATGGCATAGTTTAGTTAGAGCCAATTTATGGCAAGCATAGACCAAAATAGAAAAAGTTCAATAACTCAGTAATCTTTGAGATTTGATCATATGAGTACAACATTTTTTTACTTCAAATATGATCTCCTATCGCCCCTTAAATTATTTGCACTAGGGAACTGAACACCCTGTATAGATAGGTGGTGTTTTAGGCAAAGTTGATCAGGTGGTCAAGGGTTGGCGGGAGGTGGACTTATCAATTCTGGGTGGTGGTAGTGAGCATCCCACATGCACATATACTGTACCCAAGTAACCATAGGCACGTTATTTCGCCTTTTTGGCTATATACGGGCCTCATCAGAACTTGCAAGCACTGGTATAGCCGTTGTTCAGCTGTATATAGCTAAAAAGGCGAAATAACGTGCCTATGGTTACTTGGGTATTGCTGTATCTCAAGACCTTGATTCTTTAGTCCGGTGATGTATTCGGCAAAGTTTATCAATAGGTCAAGGGCTGTTGGGTAGGGAACAGATCAATTCAGAATGTTTGCGCTATGTGGAGCTAGTGAGCATGTAAATAATCTGTTCTTCTGTATGTCCAGATCCTGATTATATAGAAGGGTAAGTTCTACAGCATAGTTGGTCAGGAGGTCAAGGGATACTGGGTGATTGACACCAATTCGGAATTCTACTGCTATATGGCGCTAGAGAGCTTTCAGCATGCAAATATTATGTGCTGTTGTATTTCAAGACCCTCATTAAAGTTGATCAGGGGACATTCGCTGCCGAGATATCTCACTAGGTGAGGCTTGTGATTCAACATAGCATAGCATAGCATAGCATAGCAAAGCATAGCATAGCATAGCATAGCATAGCATAGCATAGCATAGCATAGCATAGCATAGCATAGCATAGCATAGCATATCACAAGCGATTGCACAAATCGTGGGGGGCTATAAAATGGTCAACCAACACATTTTGTAGATAATATCGTGTGTTGCCATGAAAAAACACTTGGGACTAGAGGTTTTTCCCACGCATTAACATATATAAATCAAGCATCCCATTATACACCTGGCCACATCCTTACAATTGCAAGGGATAGTAAGGAAAATTAGCCCAACATCTACTTAAGAAGGTGCAGGGAACCCATACTACCTTTATAGATGACACGGGAGGGAACATTTGTGTAAGTAGGAAATGGAATATATTTAGGAATCTCTATTCGGCAATATAAAGTAAAGGCTATGTGAAAATGTAAACAAATTTAAATTAATACAAAAAGAAAGATCTCACCAAAATTATCTGCTATAAGCCTGTCTTTCCATGTTTTCGAAGCTGTTTCATGCATTATCTTTGCCAATACTCTCCAGTAACCGTTTTCTTTTCACACCGAAGCATTGAGACCATTCATCACTCTTTCGCCTGCGCTACTGTATTGGAAGCAAACCGCAGGATTCACAGCAGAATGCGCAGACCTTTCAGTGTTTGGAGTACATCTGATCACCAACACCATCATAGAACGATTAGAAAACCCAACGCCTCCGACCACCTCACTATGCCACACATTTCTGGTCCGGGAGCACACGCGAAGGAAATAAAACAAGTATGCAGATAGCGACATCTCTTCTAATTCTTGTAAACACGATGAAACACGTTTCCTTCTAACTCGATTCGAAAACTTCCCAGAGAGCGAGAAAATCACCACAATCACACACGCATAACCGTCGGGGAGGTAGAGTGCCAGCGCTTATCAGCCAAATGCAACCGAAAACAATCAAAGCGAACGCACGCAATAAACAGAGAGCAAACTTAAAACAGAACCGTATCTGACGGGTTTCGAAGCTTGAATCAGGTGAGGCTTGTGATCCAACATGCAAATATTATGTGCTGCTATACCTCAACATCTTGATTATTTAGACGGGTGATGTTTTCGGCAAAGTCGACCAGCAGGTTTGGGTGGTGAATTCTGCTGCTAGACACGCAAACATAATTATCCGAAGATTCTATTTGCGCGAACTGTTCAGAAGCCACGCTGCAGTTGATCACTAGAAACCAAATCTTAATTGATATGGAATAGATACAGTAATCATAGTGACCATGAATTTTGATCATCTTTGATCATCAATACCAATGTTCATTATTTTTTAAGCTTCGAAAGAGATGCTTTATGGTCAAAATCTGACGTAAGGTGACAACTAGCTAGGGATAATTCAAGGGATGAAAGTTTAGAATTGATAGTTTGTTTGTTATATAATTTGAATTTTCTTCTTTTTTCCAAGCTACCGGTTGATCTGATGCGGTAGGTTCAGAATAAAGCGTTCTAACTTTACAACAAAGAAATAAGAAGATTCGATTCACTCATATACCATTACCTTGCATGCTCACTAGCGCCACCTACTGGAATAATTTCGAATTGATATATTCACCTCCCAGCAGCCCTTGAACTCCTTATCACCTTTGCCCAAGACATCATCTTTCTAAATAATCAAGATTTTGAGATACAGCAGTGCCTAAATAATATTTTCTTGCTCAATATTGCCACCTAGTGGTAGAATTTAGAATTGATCTGTCCACACCCCAACAACCTTTGACCTCCTGATCGACTTTGCCGAAGACATCACCCTTCTATGTAATCTGGATCTGAAAGTGTAGCAGTACAGAATATTTGCAAGCACACTAGCGCCGTCTAGCGGCAGAATTCTGAATTGATATGTCCACCATCCGGTAGTATTTCGCATCTTGATGAACTTTGCCCGTCTAAAATTTAAACTTTTTGAACTCATTGTACCTTAACCTTTTCTTAAGTTGTACATGATTTTAGCAATACTATCAAGCTATTTGCTTCATATAATGTATTTAAACTTAAGTTCTGGTACTTTGAATAAATTCAAGCAGATTATACAAAACGTTTTTATTTCATCGGGTGATTGATTTACCAATTTGATTTCCGTAGTATTATTTAAAAATAAACAGGATTTTACGTATTCTTTCTATAGCCTTTTTCTCTAAGGAACGCCTACATATGCATTATTGGTTGGCTTACAATATTTTTCTGCCAGCTGCTCTAACAATTTCAGTCGAAAGAATTGTCAAAAACTGGTTTGAAACGCTTTTACAAAGCTCCAATCTTCTCTAGTGAGTGCGAATATTGTGGGCAACACCTTTTTATTCGGCAACCTGTATATTTGAGCTGCATGTTAAACATCCGTGCTTTCATCGGCAACTCGAAATCAGCAGCATTTTGTAGATTGCTGTTTATCAGCGTGGTAAACATATAATCAAATTGAAGCTGAAAGCCTAAAGAATAGTGTGAATTCATTCAGCGAAGTGTTTTCTTAAGAAAATCCAGTGAAATTATCGTTTCAATTAGGGTTGCCGAAAATAGTCTATCTTGCCGAAGCCGTCATTCCGTCAAATTTTTTATAGCTTTCCAGATTTTCCTGAAAATAACTTGACTTGGCTCGTGAGCCACAAAAAGAGGTAGGCCCAAGTTGTTATATCGAATGGAACCTGGAGATCTTTAATTTGCTGCTCTAGGATTGATCCATTGATTTAATCGGTACCAATGTATTAAATATCTTTGTAAGTTAACTGAATTCTTCTATTAGCTGAAGATCTTTTGAATGCTTTTTGATCAACCTAACCTTTCGGGAGAATATAGAGAGACGAAATTAACGAAACGAAATTAACTCGACCAGTCTGATGTCTTAAAAACTATCCAGAGAACTTTATTTGAATATTCAATCACCTGGAGATCACTTGAATACTTCTTGATCAACCTGGCGTATTGGAGTAATATCTGAGAGACTTCATTTTTATACTGGAACTATTGGGGGATCTTCAGAATTAAGCTGATATCTTGCCGTCTAGTGAGAATATCCTGTAACTATTACAACGTACCCTGAACCTATACAACATTCCTTCAAGTTCTATAAAATTTGCAAAACTGGTTTTGATTTTCCTGGACTTACTCCACGTTTCAAATTGTTTTCCAAGCTCTCTTAACATTCCGAACACGATGTCTCCGGTAAAATGTGCAACGACAAACTTGCAATGTTTGAAACATCATAACACAGCCATTTATTGACAAATTTCAAATGTATTGGCGCCGTTTGAAATTACATACTTTAAAGACTTATTCGATATCAATAGATTTAAAATCTAATGGTAAATCGCTGAGCAATGATTTTTCAAATATTGCTACATTTTACCGGAGGCATCGTTTTCGGAGTGTTAATTCAGCCACGGTCTCAGAACGTCTATGAACTTCACTGAACTTCAACAAAAATCTAAATTCTTTTCAAAGAAGTTTCTCGAACATCTGGCAGGTTACATTAAATTAAATTTAATTTCCAAAAATGCCAGGAAATTCATTATCTTTTATAAATAAGACCAGTGTTGAAGCGGCACCGGTGGTTTAGTGGTAAGCGTGATTAACTCTCACCCCAGCAGGCCTGAGTTCAATCCCAGTCGGCGCCGCCGGGATGTTCTTGAGGCATCTGATCGGAAGGGAAGTTAAGCCGTTGGTCCCCGGTTCATAAGTTGATGGGTCGATAGGTAGGGTCCAGGTGTGGGAACTGCCTCCCTGGCGTCGGTAGCATTGGTGCTCAGGAAAACAAGATCGACGGAAAAAAATAAAGGGAAAAAAAATACCAGTGTTGGAAAGTTCTTTTTCAAAAAAAGTTCTATCACTGTTCATCAGAGAATTATTTCGCTGAAGAAGCTTTGCCAAAACCCCGAACGAAATGAGAATAAAAGAGTCCGAACGAGATGTGCGAAACAGTGCAGCAAACGATTGCGAAAGAGAATTTCGTTTTCGCTCTCTCAACCTATTTCACACAAAAAAATGTAAAACGAGCTAAAGATTGTACTCGAAAAAAAAGCAACACTTTCGTTTGTGTATAATTGAAGTGTTTTGTACTTCAATGCGATGTGAATTGCTTGTTCTGGGTAAACATCGAAAACATGAGTTGTGACTTCATCCTTATCAACCAGCCTCATATATGAGAACAACCGTGGCCCAGTGAGATCGAATGAAGACAACGGCAGCAGCACACCCCAACACGCCAGGCATGTGTAAGCTCTGCCCTCTGGCAGCTTTGTTGATACATTTGTCGATTCAATGTTGAAGTCGGTAAAGTAGAAGTCGATAAAGTAGAATATTGCAGAACATTGAACTATCATGTGCAAAGCTATTGATAACACCATGTGAGGCACATAGACTCCATGTGTGTCACAATTCGAACCAATAGTATTGAGGCATGGTTCAAAGCATAAGATTCACACATGAAAAGGATGTGTTTCACAATAAGTGCAAAATGAAGTGATGATGACGTGTGGAATTTTTTGAGTGTAGAATACATTAACACTCCGAACAGGGTGCCTCCGGCTAAATCTGTAGCGACAAATTGGCAATGTCTGAAAAATCATTATTCAGCAATTTATCGATACTGAATAAATCTTTAAAGTCAGTAGTTCAAATGGCTCCAAAAGATTTGCATTTCATGAATGAGGGGCTGAGCTATGGTTTTTCAAACATTGTAATTTGTTCTGCATGTGGTTTTATAGAATAATTTTCGAGTTCTAAGAGATCTAAAGGGCGCAAAAATGTAGTTGGGAGAATAGTTTTTTTTTTTGCGATGAGAAATTCTATGCGATGATATATAATGTCATTGATAAAGAATTGTAAGCTTTTCACGCCGTTCCTTTAGTGTTTGTGGATTTATGAGCATGCAGCGTGCTCCATAGGATGGTAGAGGAAATGCACTCCAATTTAGTCGTCGAAGAGCATACACGAGAAATTGCTTTTAGGTAGATTCCATGCGTTCTTCTCGTATGGCAGTGTATGGGCTCCATACTATGTGGCAGTATTCCAGAATAGGTCTTACATATGTATAGTGTATAGTAATTGTATGGTGTATGGGTCCTGAAAATTGTAACTGAACCTCTTAATGAAGCTCAGCATGCTATTTGATTTGCTTATAATAGTGTTATAATGTTCTACAAATGTAAGTTTGGTGTCCAGTATTTTGCAAATGGGCCCAACTGAGATCCCTGGAGGACCCGAGCGGTGACTAGAATTGGTTCTAAAAGTTTATATTGATAGCGTACAATTTGCTTACGGTTTGCTAAGTAGGACTGGAGCCAGTTCAAAAATCCATTCCTACTTTCTGCAGCTTGCAGAATAATAATTGTATCTCGATTCTGTCAAATGCTTTGCAGAAGTCAGAGTAAAGAGCTTCTACGTGGTTACCATTGTCCATGACATTCAGTGTAAAAGAGACGTACTCCAAAAGATTAGAAGCAGTGGAGTGACCGTTGAAGAAGCGATGTTGTTGACTTGTTATTTGGTTTTTTACTTGTTAATAAACTTTGTCGTTTATGATAGATTCAAAAAAATTTGGAATGCAAGAAATAATGGCAATTCCACGGTAATTTCGGATCTCAGATTTTGAGCCAAATTTGAAAATAGGCACCAGAAAAGAGGCTTTCAAAATTCCAGGAAATATTGAATTTTTCAAAGACAGGCTAACAAGACGTTCTGAAGAAAGGCAGAGTTCATCTGAAAGATTCTTCAGGAATACAGGTGCTATCCCATCAGGTCCTGGTAATTTAGATGCGTTCCAGTTTTTCAGTGTTTTGAGGATTTCTTGTTGAGATAGTTGGTTGATAGATATGTCATTTGAAAATTCAGCGATGAATGCAAAGTAGTCGCGGTCGCGGTCCTCTTCGGAGAATGCAGTGTATATTTCCTGGAAGAAATTTTCAAAGGGATTACAGATTTCTATAGAGTTATTTCCTACATGTCTGTTGAAGTGCATTCGAGACGGAAAGATGCTTCTTTTCAATTTCGTGTTCGCGTAATTGAAGAAGTTCTTTGGACATGTTTTGACTTCAGTTTCTACGTTACGCAATGCACAACTAACTGTTTGAATTACCCTAGACTGAGAAAGCCATAAAAACAAAATCTCCATACAATAAGTCGAACAACCAAATCAGTTAGTAGTTTAAATAACAAAAAATATAACTAAATTCCCTCTAAGTTTAACTCGAATGTAACTAATTCTGTTGTATATTTAACAAAATTGTAACTTATCTTGTTTCATCAAATATGATACAAGGTAACAGGAACAAAATTATTACTGCATGTGTTATTAGCCTATGGGATCAAATTTTATCAACTATATTTATCAATAAATCAACATTTTTTTCGAATCTGCAACCATTTATTTCAATATTTTTGGTTAAAATTTAAAACAAAACCAAAAAGTAATCAAAAGGAATAAAACAGGAAAGTGCGATTACTTTCGCTTTTGGATAAAAAATAAGGTTCAACTTTAATTTAAAAACGTTTAACATTGTGTAGATCAAATGAAAACAACTAATGATAATTGTAAATAGAAGCATACCAACTGCATGTTATAGAACAGTTTGCTAACTTTTTCTTTGAAATTCTTCACAAACTAAAACAATCAGCAGAGATTTCATCCTTCTTTCCATAATAAGCGATTACCCGTGTCATGAGCCGGCCACATTTCTTCACCTTAATTCTCGCTACAACTGCTGAGTCCCCTTGGAATAAGCGATGTTCTTCTAGACGGTCTGAAAATGAAATAATTATGTCATTTTAAGTCCAAAAAAAAAAGCATTTTAAAATTCCATAATCACCTTCAATGTAGGACACTTTATTTGGCTCTAAGGGTATCTTTGGCGTAGCTGCTACGCTTTGATCGGTCAATCCAGTACCTTCAGTTCCGTTTCGTCGACGTGGCTTGTTCGATGATCGCCCTGTTACCGATCTGTTACCAAATCCCGATGGCCATAGATCATGCATCAGTAAATTCACAAAAAAATTAGTAACTATTTTGGTCAAACTTCGGAAAATTTCTTCAACTTGTCCTTGGTAACAAATCCTTCGATAACAGTAAAAACGTCTTCATGGAGATTTCCGAGGATGTTGGTGTTGAGTACGTCGGTCAAACTGAGGCAACGTCGACTGGTTTCTTCACTTTTTAAATTCCACTTTTCAATTTGCGCAGCTTGTTCCTCATTGCGCTTGGTAAGTTCATCGATTTTTCCTTGTTGTCCACACACAAAAGAAAGACAAGTAGCGGGTTATTTTTAAAAGGCCAAGTATCCTGTTTACTTAGCATTTGAGTTCACTAGATCAATCTGATGAGCAATAGGATCCAGCCGCATTTTGACATCCATTTTGCATGCGGGAGTAGGTTTTTCCAGCTTTTTTCGGTGGTTCGTATGACACATTATAGTCCACGGTGTCGTTGTTATCGGCGTCGAATTCGGTCCAATCTAGCAAAATGCCCATGACAACATTACCAATCTGGTGTTCGACTTGTACATCTATCTGAGGCTAATCGTGTATGACGGAAACTTTTGCAATAGTTGGATTACTGGTCCCGGGTTGCTGGTTCTCTAGCTGTTTGAAAGAATCTGTGGCAGCAGGATTCAGCGAGTTTTCAGTGTTTCTATTAGCTGGTATTGTTGATAGTCGAGGTAATCTTAGTCCTGCTGAGTGCGCCGATTTAGCTTTCCTGTCCATCGGAGAGAGTTTTTGAACACTGGCTTGGGGTTGTACATTTTCGAGCTGTTTGAAGGATTTGCATCGCTGTCTCCCTTCGAGAGCCTTTGACTAAATGTATGGATGGGAATGTTGAAAATGAGGTTATGTTTTAGAGTGGCCCGAAAAATCAGCATTTTTTTTATCATACCTTTTGAACAACTGGACCAAACAGGATCAAAAAGTCAAATGAAAAATTATAAAATCTTATGCTTAGGAAAAATATAAATTTGGACTATAATCGTGGTTTGACATTGAAAAACATTGATAATAATCGTGACCTCTATGGTCTCGGGACCGAAATCACTATTACATGTCAAAAATTCAGCTAGGGTTAAATACCCCATTTCCGGCCTATTAAGCACAACCCGCACTTTATCTTTCTTAATCTAGCGCAGTTCAGCACCAAACGAAATGTTATTATAACTGATGGCTTCCAAATTTATTTACCTTTCCGTATGTACCGTAACATTTGATAAAGAGAAACCAATCGTTGAGATATTGTCAAAAGTCTAACACTGCTTCTTGACACCAAACTCGGCCTACGGATTTTAAACTCGGCCTAACGCATTGAAACGCCATTGAAACGCAAATGAATTTACTTCGGCCTATCGGATGAAGATAAAAATTGATTCGGTCGGAGCGCTTCTTTTGTTTTTAGGAATAATGGGTGAAAAACTTCATATCACGCGTTCTCATTGACTTCGTTCCGTAGCTTATTAACTAAAGTATCGTACCAAACGCATAATCGACTTGTTAACTCTGAAATCATGGATTCATTTGAAGTTTTCTGCTCGATAGGCCCAAAATGGGCGATTAGGCCGAAGTAGTTCTCTACCCTATGCATGATTTTTTTGTTTCTGAGCAGCAACGATTAGCTCCCCCAATGAGATAAAACATTGTAGCAAGTTAACACGCTCTAGTTCGCAGCATATGTTCAGCGCAGAAATGCGTGTCGTTAAATGACATTCCAATCATACTTTCAACGCAACTGCCAAACTAAAAAAGAAACATCCCTTTCACAGTGCCCCAAATTGGGCGTCCACGTTTTGAAAATTACCAAATCACCCCGGTAGCACCGGAACCCATCCCATGGTGAGTCGTAATGAAGTTTGCGGTTTCGACACTCCACTGCAAGTCCAATTCCGCTCATTAAACTAATTTAAACGATTTGCTGATGATCAATACCCATCGAATGCCGCATCCGCACATTTCCGTAATTGCTGTTTTATTCTAATGCTCCGTTCATATTCTTATGATTTCTTCGCTCTCTCTGCAACCTCCTGTTCCTATACACGCACCGAGAAGGATTGCACTACCCACTTACGGGACTGCGGTCTCGGCTCGGGTTTGGTTCGGTGCGACGCGAGGAACACCGTGGAGCGTACGGCAAGGTGTTAAAGAAAGAACACGACACCGGTCTGTAATCATCCGCTGCTAATAGGTTGTACTTTTCCGTTCGGTAAACCGCCAATTATGCTTTGATTCCAATCCCTCAAAAATCGGTCGAATCCTTTTCGGGATCGGGATGCGTGGCTCATCGACGGACACGTTCGGCGCGCAATTCAAACGAAAACAGGGAACAACGCATCCCACAATGTGTGAAGTTGTGAGATCGTGAGAATTAACCTGATGCTGCCGAAGGTGGGAACCCTAAATGGTTCATAAAATGGGCAATTTTCATTGATCGTGAATTGTCATTTAGTGGCGGAACTAGTCAGGTATATTTTGTTAACCCATTTTCGAGATCCTCAAATTAGTTTTGCCCAATAGTTATTCGTAAACTTTCTATGATAGAGCGTGAAAATCCCTCTTGGGATTTGGTCTGAATTTTTCCTTAAGGTTTCCTTTACCTATACCCAAATCCGAGGCAGCTGGCTTTGGTGGGCTTCTATGGGAATCCGCAATGCACTGTTGGCTGCACTGTCTGCCTGCCTGCCTGCCAACTTCGATGGGGTACGGTGGCATTGAGGAAGAATCGCTTTTTTATGGTGCCTCGTCTCCTCGCGGTTGACCGCAACTCACGCGGTACTCAATGCGGAGCAGCATAAATAATGATCTTCTGATATCATTAACCAATCATTGGTTCGTTTCGATGCCTTTGTTCGATGCCGCCACCGACGCCGCCGCACCGAACGATGGTTGTTATTGGTGCTTTTCTCGCATATCGTTATTCAATGAAAACTGCAAGCCAACCAACAACGGGCAAACTAGGCGAATTTCTGAAGGAACTGAAGTATGAGGAGGACGCATGAAACGAAGGGGTGGGGATGAATTTTAAGAGATTCAAAAATTGAACAATGGGCCATATAGCAAGTATATAAATGTGAGGACTGGCAGAAAACGGAAACAGCTCAGTAATTCATAATCAAACAACCTGCGGCCCAGCCCTTATTTCAGAAGCAAAATAAATTTTCTTCATTTTGATATTATCATCGTAATTTACACACATTTTTTGAAGATCAAAATTGGTAATCTATATACATGTATCAGGTTTGGACATCTTTTTAAGCTACAGAAGTATGGGAATTTTTAAAAGTTTCAATGGCTGTCCGGTATTCGGTCCACTACCGTTGTTGGGGACCTCAATACACATCGGAAGAGCAGTGAGGAACAGGGGGTTGTGATTCAAAAACTTGACCCACCCTACTAAACATGTTTTCAAGAAGCAAAAATACTTCAAAAGGTTACATTTTAATAAAAAAAAATTTAAGAGGAGCGGAGCGACGTACAGTGGTCCAAAACTGTGGAAAGACGGTTAAAAGTAATTATCACGTGAATCTTGAATTTTAGATAAGTGGAATTTTCAAGAAAGCTTATGGATAGGAAAAACCTCTTCTTTTGACAATAACAGTACAATGATTAATCTCCCTAGAAGTGACATCTAAAAATTATTTTTTTTCAAAAGTTTCATTTTCAGTATCTGTCAGGTGTCTTCGGCAAAGCTTTAGAAAATGGCATAACAAAAAGCTTTACTGAAGGCACTAGGTATCTATTTCTTAATATTCTCGATTTTCTATTAATTTAATTTTTTAGGCTCAAATAAAACCTATTTTTTCATCTCTTTGAAATATGGATCGTGTTTCGTGGAAAACCCCTTAATAAAAGTATTTACTTTATTATAAGTTTCGAGCTTAGTCACGTTTTAAATGCGATGTGTATATTTTAGACATTTGATAATTTTAAGTCAATTTTGAAGAGTTCATTGTGCCCAATTCAGGAAAGTTAGAATTTTTGATAATTGAAAGCCATAAAACAAACATAAGTTTGATAATCTATAAAAGTGAAGATTTTTTTTTTTTTTTTATTATAGTCACTTTAACACTCTTGGGTCATTCGTGACTTCTCCGGAGGTGAGATTTGATCTCGTGACTTTGGCGTGAGAGGTATGGATGTTAACCACTACGCTGGGGTCGCCCCCATAAAACTGAAGTTTTTTTTTATGTTAGACCAAAATTTGTGATTTTTTCACAGTGTTTTTTTTTTCTGAAAAGGCAATCCAGTTTCCTACAACTTTGTCTCAGAAGACAACTTTGTCTCAGATGAGCCGTGCTATGATTAATTGAAGAAGAAAAAACCGAATACGCCATTTTGATTTTTTTATCTAGTTCGTTTATTTGTAAGGTTCAATCGTGTTAGCTTTACGGAGCCGATAATTCATTGTTTTTTGTTTGTAACAAAATTCACTTAATTCTATGTCTAGTAGGAGTTGGGCCGAATACTCGCGGCTTACCCGAGGTTAGGGTACATTGTCGAAGGATAGGAAATAGGGAGGAGCTTGGGGGTAGGGTTTCGTATTTTGCAAAATTTGACGTGTGAAACTTGGTTCATAGCCCCTAATGAGCAATTATGTGTAGTTTTATGCAGTTCTAAGTGTGCAAAATAAAATTGATTCCTAGTGGAACTGCTTACAGGCAAGTCTTCTTTACTCGGAGTTGGACTCGGAGTTGGACTCGGAGTTGGACTCGGAGTTGGACTCGGAGTTGGACTCGGAGTTGGACTCGGAGTTGGACTCGGAGTTGGACTCGGAGTTGGACTCGGAGTTGGACTCGGAGTTGGACTCGGAGTTGGGCTCGGAGTTGGGCTCGGAGTTGGGCTCGGAGTTGGGCTCGGAGTTGGGCTCGGAGTTGGACTCGGAGTTGAACTCGGAGTTGGATACGGAGTTGGACTCGGAGTTGGACTCGGAGTTGGACTCGGAGTTGGACTCGGAGTTGGAAACGGAGTTGGATACGGAGTTGGATACGGAGTTGGACTCGGAGTTGGACTCGGAGTTGGACTCGGAGTTTGACTCGGAGTTGGACTCGGAGTTGGACTCGGAGTTGGACTCGGAGTTGGACCCGGAGTTGGACTCGGAGTTGGACTCGGAGTTGGACTCGGAGTTGGACTCGGAGTTGGACTCGGAGTTGGACTCGGAGTTGGACTCGGAGTTGGACTCGGAGTTGGACTCGGAGTTGGACTCGGAGTTGGACTCGGAGTTGGACTCGGAGTTGGACTCGGAGTTGGACTCGGAGTTGGACTCGGAGTTGGACTCGGAGTTGGAAACGTTTAAGCAGTTCCAGACCAAACTGCAACAAAACTGTTTTAATCGACCTTCTCCGATTTGGAAGAAATTTTGCGTAATTGTTTTTATGGGCAATGATTCACACTATTGTAAATATTTTCAAACAGCGTCCTTTATAATTTCAAAAAAATCTTGCTATCAGACAATTGAGATAAATCATGTCTTTCTGAAAAAAAAATTGCAAAAAATGTTGTATTCATTTATTTCAAGTAAAAATTGAGAAATATTTTGATAAGCCAAATATCTCAAAATGTGTTTGTTCGATTTTTTAAAATTATTTCGTTTAAAAATAGCTCATAAAATATGTAAATTTTTGGAATGATTAAAATTATTAACACTTAAAATATTTTTGGAAAAGTACTTTTGGATGAATTTTCGAACTTTTTGTTAATACGGTTTTTTTTTATATTTTTTCACAGAAAATGTCACAAAATGTCTAAAATATTGTTTACTGAGTATAAATTACACGAAAAAACGTTTTCACAATTAGTTAACAAATTTTGCCAAAGTTCTTGATCTACGATTTTTGTCAATTTGTTCAATTTCTTCATAATTTTAAACATTCCAAAAGTTTGCCTTTCATATGAGATTCAAAAACAAATCAGGTTTCGGATAAACAGTATGAGATATTTAGGTTTTTAGAATTTTTTTTTTAATTCCATTGTTTAATAATTTATTTAATAAGGTTCAATAGAATTAACTTTACAGAGCCGAGAAGCCGAGAAGCCGAGGGCTCGGAGTTGGACTCGGAGTTGGATTCGGAGTTGGATTCGGAGTTGGATTCGGAGTTGGATTCGGAGTTGGATTCGGAGTTGAACTCGGAGTTGGACTCGGAGTTGGACTCGGAGTTGGACTCGGAGTTGGACTCGGAGTTGGACTCGGAGTTGGACTCGGAGTTGGACTCGGAGTTGGACTCGGAGTTGGACTCGGAGTTGGACTCGGAGTTGGACTCGGAGTTGGACTCGGAGTTGGACTCGGAGTTGGGCTCGGAGTTGGGCTCGGAGTTGGGCTCGGAGTTGGGCTCGGAGTTGGGCTCGGAGTTGGACTCGGAGTTGAACTCGGAGTTGGATACGGAGTTGGACTCGGAGTTGGACTCGGAGTTGGACTCGGAGTTGGACTCGGAGTTGGATACGGAGTTGGATACGGAGTTGGACTCGGAGTTGGACTCGGAGTTGGACTCGGAGTTGGACTCGGAGTTGGACCCGGAGTTGGACTCGGAGTTGGACTCGGAGTTGGACTCGGAGTTGGACTCGGAGTTGGACTCGGAGTTGGACTCGGAGTTGGACTCGGAGTTGGACTCAGAGTTGGACTCGGAGTTGGACTCGGAGTTGGACTCGGAGTTGGACTCGGAGTTGGACTCGGAGTTGGACTCGGAGTTGGACTCGGAGTTGGACTCGGAGTTGGACTCGGAGTTGGACTCGGAGTTGGACTCGGAGTTGGACTCGGAGTTGGACTCGGAGTTGGAAACGTTTAAGCAGTTCCAGACCAAACTGCAACAAAACTGTTTTAATCGACCTTCTCCGATTTGGAGGAAATTTTGCGTAATTGTTTTTATGGGCAATGATTCACACTATTGTAAATATTTTCAAACAGCGTCCTTTATAATTTCAAAAAAATCTTGCTATCAGACAATTGAGATAAATCATGTCTTTCTGAAAAAAAAATTGCAAAAAATGTTGTATTCATTTATTTCAAGTAAAAATTGAGAAATATTTTGATAAGCCAAATATCTCAAAATGTGTTTGTTCGATTTTTTAAAATTATTTCGTTTAAAAATAGCTCATAAAATATGTAAATTTTTGGAATGATTAAAATTATTAACACTTAAAATATTTTTGGAAAAGTACTTTTGGATGAATTTTCGAACTTTTTGTTAATACGGTTTTTTTTATATTTTTTCACAGAAAATGTCACAAAATGTCTAAAATATTGTTTACTGAGTATAAATTACACGAAAAAACGTTTTCACAATTAGTTAACAAATTTTGCCAAAGTTCTTGATCTACGATTTTTGTCAATTTGTTCAATTTCTTCATAATTTTAAACATTCCAAAAGTTTGCCTTTCATATGAGATTCAAAAACAAATCAGGTTTCGGATAAACAGTATGAGATATTTAGGTTTTTAGAATTTTTTTTTTAATTCCATTGTTTAATAATTTATTTAATAAGGTTCAATAGAATTAACTTTACAGAGCCGAGAAGCCGAGAAGCCGAGGGCTCGGAGTTGGACTCGGAGTTGGATTCGGAGTTGGATTCGGAGTTGGATTCGGAGTTGGATTCGGAGTTGGATTCGGAGTTGAACTCGGAGTTGGACTCGGAGTTGGACTCGGAGTTGGACTCGGAGTTGGACTCGGAGTTGGACTCGGAGTTGGACTCGGAGTTGGACTCGGAGTTGGACTCGGAGTTGGACTCGGAGTTGGACTCGGAGTTGGACTCGGAGTTGGACTCGGAGTTGGACTCGGAGTTGGGCTCGGAGTTGGGCTCGGAGTTGGGCTCGGAGTTGGGCTCGGAGTTGGGCTCGGAGTTGGACTCGGAGTTGAACTCGGAGTTGGATACGGAGTTGGACTCGGAGTTGGACTCGGAGTTGGACTCGGAGTTGGACTCGGAGTTGGAAACGGAGTTGGATACGGAGTTGGATACGGAGTTGGACTCGGAGTTGGACTCGGAGTTGGACTCGGAGTTGGACTCGGAGTTGGACCCGGAGTTGGACTCGGAGTTGGACTCGGAGTTGGACTCGGAGTTGGACTCGGAGTTGGACTCGGAGTTGGACTCGGAGTTGGACTCGGAGTTGGACTCGGAGTTGGACTCGGAGTTGGACTCGGAGTTGGACTCGGAGTTGGACTCGGAGTTGGACTCGGAGTTGGACTCGGAGTTGGACTCGGAGTTGGACTCGGAGTTGGACTCGGAGTTGGAAACGTTTAAGCAGTTCCAGACCAAACTGCAACAAAACTGTTTTAATCGACCTTCTCCGATTTGGAGGAAATTTTGCGTAATTGTTTTTATGGGCAATGATTCACACTATTGTAAATATTTTCAAACAGCGTCCTTTATAATTTCAAAAAAATCTTGCTATCAGACAATTGAGATAAATCATGTCTTTCTGAAAAAAAAATTGCAAAAAATGTTGTATTCATTTATTTCAAGTAAAAATTGAGAAATATTTTGATAAGCCAAATATCTCAAAATGTGTTTGTTCGATTTTTTAAAATTATTTCGTTTAAAAATAGCTCATAAAATATGTAAATTTTTGGAATGATTAAAATTATTAACACTTAAAATATTTTTGGAAAAGTACTTTTGGATGAATTTTCGAACTTTTTGTTAATACGGTTTTTTTTTATATTTTTTCACAGAAAATGTCACAAAATGTCTAAAATATTGTTTACTGAGTATAAATTACACGAAAAAACGTTTTCACAATTAGTTAACAAATTTTGCCAAAGTTCTTGATCTACGATTTTTGTCAATTTGTTCAATTTCTTCATAATTTTAAACATTCCAAAAGTTTGCCTTTCATATGAGATTCAAAAACAAATCAGGTTTCGGATAAACAGTATGAGATATTTAGGTTTTTAGAATTTTTTTTTTAATTCCATTGTTTAATAATTTATTTAATAAGGTTCAATAGAATTAACTTTACAGAGCCGAGAAGCCGAGAAGCCGAGGGCTCGGAGTTGGACTCGGAGTTGGATTCGGAGTTGGATTCGGAGTTGGATTCGGAGTTGGATTCGGAGTTGGATTCGGAGTTGAACTCGGAGTTGGACTCGGAGTTGGACTCGGAGTTGGACTCGGAGTTGGACTCGGAGTTGGACTCGGAGTTGGACTCGGAGTTGGACTCGGAGTTGGACTCGGAGTTGGACTCGGAGTTGGACTCGGAGTTGGACTCGGAGTTGGACTTGGAGTTGGACTCGGAGTTGGGCTCGGAGTTGGGCTCGGAGTTGGGCTCGGAGTTGGGCTCGGAGTTGGGCTCGGAGTTGGACTCGGAGTTGAACTCGGAGTTGGATACGGAGTTGGACTCGGAGTTGGACTCGGAGTTGGACTCGGAGTTGGACTCGGAGTTGGAAACGGAGTTGGATACGGAGTTGGATACGGAGTTGGACTCGGAGTTGGACTCGGAGTTGGACTCGGAGTTGGACTCGGAGTTGGACCCGGAGTTGGACTCGGAGTTGGACTCGGAGTTGGACTCGGAGTTGGACTCGGAGTTGGACTCGGAGTTGGACTCGGAGTTGGACTCGGAGTTGGACTCGGAGTTGGACTCGGAGTTGGACTCGGAGTTGGACTCGGAGTTGGACTCGGAGTTGGACTCGGAGTTGGACTCGGAGTTGGACTCGGAGTTGGACTCGGAGTTGGACTCGGAGTTGGACTCGGAGTTGGAAACGTTTAAGCAGTTCCAGACCAAACTGCAACAAAACTGTTTTAATCGACCTTCTCCGATTTGGAGGAAATTTTGCGTAATTGTTTTTATGGGCAATGATTCACACTATTGTAAATATTTTCAAACAGCGTCCTTTATAATTTCAAAAAAATCTTGCTATCAGACAATTGAGATAAATCATGTCTTTCTGAAAAAAAAATTGCAAAAAATGTTGTATTCATTTATTTCAAGTAAAAATTGAGAAATATTTTGATAAGCCAAATATCTCAAAATGTGTTTGTTCGATTTTTTAAAATTATTTCGTTTAAAAATAGCTCATAAAATATGTAAATTTTTGGAATGATTAAAATTATTAACACTTAAAATATTTTTGGAAAAGTACTTTTGGATGAATTTTCGAACTTTTTGTTAATACGGTTTTTTTATATTTTTTCACAGAAAATGTCACAAAATGTCTAAAATATTGTTTACTGAGTATAAATTACACGAAAAAACGTTTTCACAATTAGTTAACAAATTTTGCCAAAGTTCTTGATCTACGATTTTTGTCAATTTGTTCAATTTCTTCATAATTTTAAACATTCCAAAAGTTTGCCTTTCATATGAGATTCAAAAACAAATCAGGTTTCGGATAAACAGTATGAGATATTTAGGTTTTTAGAATTTTTTTTTTAATTCCATTGTTTAATAATTTATTTAATAAGGTTCAATAGAATTAACTTTACAGAGCCGAGAAGCCGAGAAGCCGAGGGCTCGGAGTTGGACTCGGAGTTGGATTCGGAGTTGGATTCGGAGTTGGATTCGGAGTTGGATTCGGAGTTGGATTCGGAGTTGAACTCGGAGTTGGACTCGGAGTTGGACTCGGAGTTGGACTCGGAGTTGGACTCGGAGTTGGACTCGGAGTTGGACTCGGAGTTGGACTCGGAGTTGGACTCGGAGTTGGACTCGGAGTTGGACTCGGAGTTGGACTCGGAGTTGGACTCGGAGTTGGACTCGGAGTTGGACTCGGAGTTGGACTCGGAGTTGGACTCGGAGTTGGACTCGGAGTTGGACTCGGAGTTGGACTCGGTGTTGGACTTTGTGTTGGACTCGGAGTTGGGCTCGGAGTTGGGCTCGGAGTTGGGCTCGGAGTTGGGCTCGGAGTTGGGCTCGGAGTTGGTCTCGGAGTTGAACTCGGAGTTGGACTCAGAGTTGAAGTCGGAATATTATTCTTTAATTGAAATATGACAGTTTTATAACGTTTGAGCAGTTCCAATCCAAATAGCAAATAGCGATTCGGAGAAAATTTGGCGTAATTGTATTTTATGGGCAATGATTCACATTTTTGCTAAAACTCGATCTATGCTGCTATGGATCTAGTAAAAAGTTTCAAACAGCGTCCTTAACAATTTCCAAAAAAAAAATCGTGCTATCAGACAAAGTTGAAGAGATAATTATGTCTTTTTGGGATTTTTTTTTTTTTTCAAAAAATGTTGTATTCATTTATTTCAAGTAAAAACTGCAAAATATTTTGACAAAACAAATATATTAAAATGTCTTTGTTAGATTTTTTGAATTATCTAAATTTTTGGAATGTTTAAAATTTTGAACACTTAAAGTATTTTTGGACAAATACTTTTGGTCGAATTTTCGAACTTTTTGTTAATACGGTTTTTTTAAATATTTTTTCACAGAAAATGTCACAAAATGTCTCAAATATTGTTTACTGAGTATAAATTACACGAAAAAACGTTTTCACAATTAGTTAACAAATTTTGCCGAAGTTCTTGATCTACGATTTATGTCAATTTGTTCAATTTGTTCATAATTTTAAACATTCCAAAAGTTTGCCTTTCTTATGAGATTCAAAAATAAATCAGATATCGGATAAACAGTATGACATGTTTAGGTTTTTAGTTTTTTTTTTAATTCCTTTGTTTAATAATTTATTTGATAAGGCTCAATAGAATTAACTTTACAAAGCCGATGAGCCTTGTTCACTACACAAAACTTTTTTAAACTATAGTACAACACAGTACATAGGTAGAACACAATAAACACTTTATCTTACGCTATACTATAAGCCTCCTTAATGAGAACGGGATCCTCCTTGAAGTGGTTTTATTGTATGGCAGTATAGCCAACGGTGGCAGAGTGCTTCCATTGCAGCGATGGACGCAAAACGTGGTCATCACTCACTCATCACAAAACGGTTGCTTTCTAAAGTCGACGAAGCATCAACCAAAAGAACTGCTGATGAAGAACAATGAGGAGGACCACACAATGGTTGCTGCCAAGAAAACAGACGATCACCTGGCCTGCTTCTGTTGACAGCCGAGTGAACACTGTGAGTTTTTTTTAGTGTTTACATGAAATTCCTAAGGCTGTGTTCCATTTGGAAATTTTTCACTTAAGGTGATACTCTAAGGAAGCCCTAGCGTTAAACTTTAAAGGCACAAATGTCAGCTTCCACAAAACATACAAATTTGAAATTGCTACTCCTTGTTTTCTGTGCTACTACAAACAGAGAGCAGCAATTTCAAATTTGTATGTTTTGTGGAAGCTGACATTTGTGTCTTTGAAGTTTCACGCTAAGGCTTTCTTAGGCTCTGAACCATTTGGCGAATTTTTTAACTTTTGGTTAAAATTTGACAGATGAAAAGTTATCGATCAACCCTGCTATCCAAGCATGGTTATTTCTGACAGACAAGAAGTTAAATTTTGACAACCGTGGCTCGAAAACCGGTCGATCGACAGCACGGGGATTTTCGAACATTGAAAATAACTTTCGAAGTGTCACTTTTAACCACGACTTAAATTTAACTCAGCAAATGGTTCACAGCCTTAGAGTATCGAAAAAGCGTCTGTCAAAGTTGATTCCTTGTATGTCTGCTGGAATAGCAGGTTTATTTGAAAATTTGCCATCTGTCAAATTTAAATGAAAATTCACCAAATGGAACACAGCCTAAACACGTTTCATTGCATGTTTTATCCAGAAAAAAAAAACATTACTTTTCGCTAGAACTTCGTATCAGACATCTTTTCTTTTTTTTCATATTTCAAAGACGCCATGTTGAAAATTTTATAAGTTTCAAAATGGTCGGATTTTAGCAAACATGTGAATCAGTGCCTATAACAAAAAATTATGCATAGTTTCATGCAAATCGGAGAAAGTCGAGTTTTTCCGATTCGCCATTTGTCGTGGAACAGCGCGTTTCGAAATTGATTCGGGATCTTCATCATGAATGAAGATACCGTACACGGCGAATGAGAACGACCCAAATTTGAGTTTAGTTAACTCATAATCGCCAAAAGCGCAGGAACTCAGCGATGAGTAAATTTGTCTCATGGTTTCCTGTGGAAAACCTAAAAAATCTGCCGGAAAATTAGGAAATTGACGAAAGTTTTATTCAGTCTCGGAGTAGTACCAATAGACTGAGTGAATCCAATCTGAACTTTTCTCAAATTCAGGAATTTTTCCCTGGAAAATCCTGGAAAAACCTGGGAAAACATGAGACAAATTTTACTCACCGCTGAATTCCTGCACTTTTGGCGATTATGAGTGAACTAAACTCAAATATGGGTCGTTCTCATTCGACGTGTATTTTCCAAATATTTTCCCCCGTTAATTTTAACCGCTTCGGCCCACAGTCCCGTGCGCTCCTAGAGATGCATGTCTGACCGCGCATAAATCGTTTTAACCACATTTTGATCGATCTTTGCAGTGCGCGCGCCCGCTGCCCTAACTCGCCGAACAGAACGGGGCACGGGGCGAGGTTTTGTCGGTTCGTCGTCGTCGTCGTCGTGCAAATATCCATAAAAATTGCACACTACTCGACGCGAGCGGACCAAATCCCGAGGGCCCTTAGAGTAGCAGCAGCAGCAGCGGCAGCGGCAGCGGCAATGGTGTTTGTACCTATGTACGTGTGCCAAATACGGGGTGGAGGATCTCCGATTGGGGCGGAGGTGGAAGGCGAACGAAAGGTCCTCTAGCTGGGCAATAAACGCTTCACTGGGCGGAGGCGTGGCCGTTTAGATGCCGACAAAGGCCTAAGTATAGGCCGGGGCTGCCAGACTTTTCATGAGATGCTTCGGACGATCACTTTTGTGGGCCACCGCGCGCTGCCGTTCTGTGTGAACTAGGGGAGGCTCCCGATTCGAGACTTACATTCAACGGGCACCTGGGATTTTTATTTTCGGTTTTTGCGGGTCATCGAGAACCAATGCAATGGCTTCCTGCCTGCAGGTCTATGGGGCTGATTCAATTGATCGAATTTTTGTTTTGTTTTTTTTTAGATGATTAGAGTGTTTCCCATCCGTCGTCTGAAATCGGTGGGAAATCAACAGCAGTTGTTCAATTGGAACAATGGATTTCTGGGGGTTGTGAGAAAGCTCCTTTCATTCTAATGATTTCCACAAATGAGTAACGATCCTGTGCTTGTGTAAAAGTTTTTTTTGTTTCCAATTTACGCGAAAAAGCAAATTCATCGAGATAAAGCGGTTACACAGTTCCTCTTCTCCCACTGACTACCCCACATGCGATTAGCTACCCTTGAGCAGTTCCACGTATAAATGTAATTCCGTGTAAAACTCCGGGGCGTTTTATGAACCAATTTTCTCGAGAATTAAAAGACTTGTGGATATAATTCGTTACTTCAATTGTGCATCAGCGGTGGCATCATCCTTCTTTCTTGTAGTTGACACAGAAGCTCATAGGCGGCGCAAGCTTTCAATTAAAGGATCTCAAAATTCTCATCCAACCATGGTTATAACCTTTCCAGACTCGATCTTGCCCTCGAATAAAATGTGATATTTCCCAGAAGTATTGTTAAAAATTGTAGTTCCATCGAGTCATGCCCTTCCTTAACTCCACCAGTGATTGCCGAAACACACAGCCTTGAACCAACACTCGTCACTACATCCGGCCAAACAAAAGAAAATCCACGCGATGTGGAGAGGGGGGGTGGTTGGCAATCCGAGCGAGGAGTTTATCATTTCCTTCGCTTTTCTTCATCTGACGGATAATAAGGAGCTTAGCGAAAGTTTTTTCCCCCGGATTTCCAACCCAGCGCCACGGCGCCGGGTCTGGTCTGGCCTGAACCTGAACGGGAAGATTTATTACCCCCAGAAAGCGGAGTCGAGTCGAGAGGTTGAACTTTATTTTTCCTCGGCAGAATCCACAGAAAGGTCCTTCTTTTCCTACAGCAGTCATGGTGGTGGTGGGTGCCAAGTTGTTCCGTGAATCTCTGCCAAGTTGAGGATGGCTTCCCTCTCTGACGACTACTGACACGCACACGGATCCCGACCGGCGGGGGCGAACGCAGATCCACCTTCATTCCGAGGATTTAGTTAAGAAAATATAATAAAAATAATTTTTATCGCAACCCATTTTGCCACCCAGAACCAGTGCGGACCCGGTGGATGTGGGTGAGAAAAGAAAATGCGACGTAAAAAGCAATTATTTTCCCGGTGTCGTCTTACGTTCGCCGGGGGTTTTTTTTTTCATCCCTCGTACTCGACAGGTTGTGGCCGGACTAAGAAGAGAGTGGCTTATTGCTAACGAGAAAATTGCAGTCTCAGGTGGTTTGCTACCGTTTTTATTTACAATGACACTTTAGCTGAGAACATATCCCTCCCGAGTGAGTGTGGTTTGGCCCAGAGCCCGTGGAGGTGGATGAGAAGATAATTGAGTCCTGTCCCGGGGCCTAAGCCGCTGCTCGTGGTCGAGCTAAGCCCCGCTGCAGTTGGTGGTGGGTGGATTCGAGAGGCCTCTCCGATGCAGAAAGATGCACTGCCGGTTGGTTCTCGGGGGATTACGGAGGGATATTTTTGTGCTTTGGAAAAGAATGATTTGATGGCTAATTAATGTCATTCCGTGATCGTTAAATAATACGAGGACTTTGAAGAGATAGCTCAACTCAAAATGGATTTCTGGCCTCTGGACTTATTTTCTTGGGTGTTTATTTAAAAATTATGGTGCAGCAAAATTGTAGATGAGAACTGACATCAAGTGAGCGGCGCCGGTGGTGTAGTGGTAAGCGTGATTACCTCTCACCCCAGCAGGCCTGGGTTCAATCCCAGTCGGCGCCGCCGGTATGTTCTGAGGCATAACATTCGGAAGGGAAGTAAAGCCGTTGGTCCCCGGTTCATGGATCGATAAGTAGGGTCCAGGTGTGGGAGCTGCCTCCCTGGCGTCGGTAGCATTGGTGCTCAGCACGGAAAACAAGATCGACGGAAAACAAATCAAAGGAAAAAAAAAAAAACAGGCATCAAGTTGATCCATAGAGCTTTGATGATAGCCTAGGGTGTGATGAATGAAAATGTTATTTTTTTTAAGATTTAATAAATATCTACATAAAGTAGTAATAGGGTACATCCCAAGCAACACACATGTTATATAAAAGTTTATATAACCTTTATATAACTGAATTTGGTTGTACAAAGTTTACTCAACATAATTGCATGAAAATGTGTTACTTGGGATGTCCCTAACCTTGGTCTAATGTGCAGCCTTCAATTGCATTTTATGCCATATCTTATTTAATAATTGAGCTTCTAAAGATTTTTTACTGTCAACATGCAAGCTTAGAAATCCTTATTATTTGGATATTAATTAGACACGAAGGAAAATTTTTAAACTCACCATTTTAGCATGCAAACTCAACAGGTACGTGGATGTAATGTCGTTCTACTGTACTCAAATTGGGTCTATAAATGGATACAACTTCGGCCTTTCGAAGATGACCCTCGATCTATAGGTTCGGCATGTGCAATCACGCTTCTTTTTCACTCCTTATCATGCATACGTAACCACATTGTTGACGTCACTAAAACTTCTCGCGTAAGAACTGATGAGGAAGAAAGAGACAGTGTTTTCTTTTTCCGTTCATCCAGATAACAGAAACCACGATGCTTTTAGAATCAAAATAAAAGCAAATAGATCATCTCACGACCACACATATAACGAAATGTCAATTCACGTCTAGAGCAACATGTGAAAAGGGCCTATGTTTCGAATGTAAATAATGGCTTTAACCGTCGATTTATCGCTGATTAAGAGTCGTTTACGAAAACCAACAGCAGCATCTGGTTAAGTAAGTTTTATCTATCAAATGGTGTAGTTAGTTTGCGTGGACGTGTTGTGATTCATGAGCAATCGACGTCTAAAGCCATTGTTTACATTCGGCACATAGAACATTATCACATGTTGCTCTAGAAGTAATAGTCCGAAGGGCCTAATCGAAATGTTTATGCACGGCCAAGGGCGTAGGCAGGTTTCGAGCTAGGGAGGGGCGAAAAAAAATTACTATTGAAAATTTGGCCGAATGCCATTTCACCGAAAGCCTTTGTGTTGCTGAGTTTAGGGCGGTGGGGCAGTTGCGTAAGCATGATTGCCTCTCTCCCCAAAAGGCCTGGAATTTTTTTAAGATGCATAAAATTTCTGTTAACCCGTTGGTCCCCGGTCCATGAGTTGATGGGTCGAACAGAACATTAAAATATGAAATAAAGGAAATAAAATTAAATGCAATCAAAATTATAAATATTGTACACATAATAAGATGCATCTCTATGTCTCCTCTGCTTATAATGGTACATCCGCCATACTTAAATGTCAAGGTTATAGATATATAAACAAATACATATGCTTAGCTGAAATGATACTTTATATTCTCTTCTTTCAGTAATTAAAAAATAGTGTTGAATAAATAACAGGATTAACAATAAATATGGAAATTGAATCTCATCTAAATGATGTCATGCATGACGAGAAACAAAACCTGAAAAATAAATATTTATGTATGTATGTTATTCACCATCCCTTCAAAGATCTTATCTTGTATATGGGTCCACTCAACAGCAAGATCCATTTAAGTTACCAATCTTAATTCAGAAAAATAATAAAAAAATATATCAAGATAAAATTTAACGATCCTTCAAATATTATGAAAAGTGTGTAACATAATAGGAAAGGCAATGAAATACATTTGTTAAATTGTATAAATTTGCCTTGAGTAAAATAGAAAATAGTCGACGCACTGCAATACATCAAGTGAATTATTTTATTACTTGATTTCTACATGATTTTTATAGGAAGAGTTTTTTTGTAGCGAGATACCTTTTAACGAATGTTCATTGCTTCAATTTCGTGTACAGCAGAGATGCCAGATTTTCAGACATGGCTGTGAATTTACAGACTTTGATTTTTTTCACCGACATTTTTCTCGTTACAGACATTTACAGACTTTTTAGTTTTTTCATAGATATTTACAGACTTTTGTAATCAAGGGTGAATTTTATTTTTTTTTATTATAGTCCCTTCAACCATAGAGGTAACTCTAAGACCACTGGGTCCTGAAGAAAATCATTATTATTTTTGGCTCACTCAGTACCAGAACAACGGTCCCAAGCAGTCCCAAGCTATTTCACTCACCCCTGCATGTTCTGCATGAATCCACACACCCCTGATGTTATCTGTCAAACTTTCATAGCGAATCAAAACAAACATAGTGTAGTAATAGAATTTCAACTAGAATAGGGTACGTTAATCGTTTGCTTGGGACCAATAGGCTACTAAAAAGGTGAGCCAATTTAAAATCGTTAGTTTCGTATTGATTGTTGCTTCAACGCTCTTGGGTCATTCGTGACTTGTCCGGAGGTGAGATTTGAACTCGTGACTTTGGCGTGATAGGTATGGATGCTAACCACTACGCCGGGATCGCCCCAATTTAAAAATTTATTTGGTTACACCAAAGATGAATACTAAGATGAAACTGTCGGAAGAAAAACTTTCTATTTTAGTGTCCTCTTTCACGGTCCCTTTCATCCAATTAATACCCCCCGTATTCAAGGTAATTTTGTGGTTTTGCTGCCCCTTCGGTACGGATGAAATTTTGTGCTCATTTTGATCAAAACAATCACACCAAAATCAGAGATGTCTCATTTTTTAATTACTAGATTATCAACTAATCAATTATTTTTAATTATACAATTTGAAAGGGACCGGGGCTAATCACAAATAACGTCCCCACGGTAACTGAAATAAACACGAGTGTGACTGTCTATAGTCACTGTCACTGAAAAAGTGAATGAAACGGACAGTGCGTTTCCATCCTATTCCATCTTTTTATTCGAGAACACCCACCGGTGCAGTTTTAGTGCTGAACGAAGCAGCCATTTTCGCCGTTTTGCACCTGAATAAGAGTCGTGGAAAAAATCGAGAAAAATCAAAGGGAACCCGAGAGGAAGCCCCATAACAAACTTTTCCAAAGAATCAGGTAAGCAATAAGTTATGTTTGTTTCATTTCTGAGTCTCAGTATTATATTTGTGTAGGCACTGCCAAATCATTCCGATGCTTCATCCAAAACCGCTGGTCAGAATCAATCTGTCGATGATCCAAGTCGATCCACCGCTCCTTCCTCGATTTCAGCCGTTACGCACTTTGTCTTGTCACTTTGTCAATATAAATACTTGCACTAATCATTATGTTGAGTTCCATATGATTTGAGGTACTGCACGATGCATTTCAGCGCATGTCAGAATCTATCCACTTCCCGGGGGTACCCGGTACATCTGAAAGAGGCCATTGTGGGTCTGACATAGTATCTTATCTTATAGTAAAACTCTAATGTGATTTGAGGTGTCACATGATGAGTTTTTGATGTATCAATCTTTTGCGAATTCCCCAGTGGAATCTGAAATTCACATTTTTGTTCATATCTTCGGAACCATAATTCCGATCGGGGAAAAAATCAATAGCAATCAATGGAGATTTAAAACAGATCTTCAAGAACTTATTCCACTCAAATTTGTCCAGCCATCTATGCAAAAATTGAGTGAGCTATACTCATACGAACTTACACACTTACAGAAACATTTTCCGATCCCGTTGAGATAGCCTTTTGGTATATGCCATTCGTCTCTCCGGGTCTTGGAACGAAATTGTGTTTTACAAGTGATATCATAGCTTTTCGGTACACCTTGGTATACGACCCATGTAACAAATTGATTTCATGAGGCTTCTGAAGACCATGATTTAGACTTGTAGCATGCATTAAAACCTTGATAAAAGTTGCAATGTTACTTGGGGAGAACGGAAAAAAAGGTTGGTATCAGCATATTGTGTTATATTTAGTCAAGTTTTTCTCCCCCAGGTGTGTAATTATTTTGCGAAATGTAGTGAATATGTTGCTTGATATACCTTATTTTTAAACCGTATTTGTTAAAACAGTGTTAGTGTTAAGCGCCAATTCATAGTACTTGGCTTAGCTGTACAGTACTCTCCATTTCTCGATGACCTATATTTCGATATTCTTTCCTATTTGAATCATTTCAGCAACCCTTATCCTGATTCATCAACACGTTTTGAGCACAACGTGTTTAGAATCGTATTTATAAGCTTATTAATTGCTCTTTTGGTTGTCAATTTCTCCATATTTAGGGAGTGGAAAGTTGAATCTCTCACTAACATGTACTCGTTCTCCCGCTGCTGGCGTGCAACAGGACTAAGTTACTAACGGATTTCCACCCTACCTGGCATATAATATCGACTCAAATTAAAGTTTAAATTACACAAACTCTAGAAAACGTAGTTTACTTATAGACTGAGTAAAATTTGCCGAGCCTCATAAATCTTTTCGAAAATGGCAAAAATCGACGAAAAATTTATTCATTACAGCATTTTTGAACTCGGTAAGGTGATGATCATTTCCAATGTAAAATCTTACGCTGAATTCCATGCTGTGGTCAGAAAAAATTAAAGTAGAGCCATTTTTGAGATATACAAAAATTTTGATTTTTTGAATTTTGGACAAAAGTACGATTACTAAAATGTCAATATCTTTGGAACTAGTGCACCAATTTTAAATCTTTTTTTTTTATGAAAATGAAGTTAAATAAATTTACTATCGTTCACTAGAATATTATGTCTTAATTAATAATTTAATTTTGAAGTCATTTAAAAATTTACAGCATTTTTTTTTTTTATTTTTCCTGCGAATTTTCCATAAAAATCTTGTTTTAATCAACATTTTTAATGGGATAAAAAGATTAAAAAAATCATTCCATGATTAATTCTAAAGTCCATTCAAAACTGGAGAAAATGAGCCTTTAATGGATGAAATTGGTTGGAAATTGTCGAAGTTATGAGCATTTTTGTAAAACACTTAAAAATGTTGCTGAAATACAACAGCTTTAGAGTTTATTAAAAATGATTGAGAATCGAATGACTTTGTCTTCGATGTTTTGAACTTGTTTCTCGAATCAAGTAAAATAAAAAAATGCTGTAAATTTTTAAATGACTTCAAAATTAAATTTTTAATCAAGACATAACATTATAGTGAACGATAGCAAATTTATTTAACTTCACTTTCATAAAAAAAGATTTAAAATTGGTGCACTAGTTCCAAAGATATTGACATTTTAGTAATCGTACTTTTGTCCAAAATTCAAAAAATCAAAATTTTTGTATATCTCAAAAATGGCTCTACTTTAATTTTTTCTGACCACGGCATTGAATTCAGCGTAGAATTTTGCATTAGAAACGTTGGTCAACCACTAAAGTTCACACTTTTTATGGTGTTTTGTAAACTAGTGTTATAGTCTTATTGCACATGTGCATCGAGATGCTGCTCATATAAGAAAACAAATTCCTGTAAAAGCTCGGAAAGTTTTACTCAGTCTATGAGTTAACTACGTTTTAAGAATATGAGTGAACTAATCTCAAATTTGATTTGACCTTATTTATCGTGTAATCGTAATTTATCTTTTTAGTAATAGCTTTTAACGTATACGGCGTAAATGGATGCATTCCCAACTCCAATTAAGTTCAATTTCTTCCAAATTTACTGACATTTCAAATTTCGCATCTTTTTATTAACTCAACCCCTAAAACTTTTGCTAATTTTATGAAAAAGAAATCTGGCATCTCTGGTGTACAGATACCGAAACCGTTCGATCCTGACACGGTTCGATTTTGGCCACACAAATTTTTCGGGTTTGTTGCCAAAATCTAACGGGTACTGTACTATAATCGATGGGAACCAATTGATAAGATAATTTAATAAATATCTACATAGACATCAAATAACCGGTGCTATGATAGGTTACAACCACCAAAATATGCATTTTTGATATTTTGTTCAAGACTGGGTACAATCCCAGTCGGCGCCACCGGGATGTTCTGAGGCATAACATCTCTGATCACGCCTTCCTTCGGAAGAGAAGTAAACCCATTGGTCCCCGGTTCATGAGTTGATGGGTCGATAGGTAGGGTCCAGATGTGAGAGCTGCCTCCCTGGCGTCGGTAGCATTGGTACTCAGCACGGAAAACAAGATCGACGGAAAACAAATCAAAGAAAAAAATGTTTCCGTTTTCTTCAAAATGTGTGATTTAAATGTGTTTATAACTTGATAAAAAAATTGTGTTGAGTATATTTACATCAGGAAAAAAAACTTACCTGGTTGTTAATGAAAATATCATATTAGATTGGAAAAACTGTTTTTCTTTCGTATATGACTTGTTTTCCAAATAACTCGAAAAGAGAAATTTTGTCGAAGACGTCAAATCTCTGGTCACGTCTTCCTTCGGAAGAGAAGTAAATCCGTTGGTCCCGGCCCATGTGTATTGAATTGAAAGGGTGCGATATCTTCGTCGGTGATTGGCGATGTTCGGTGATGTTCGTCAGTGATTGGCGGAACAGAGACCGACGTTATAGACCTTTTTGACGTTTAATCGTCTTTCTCTATCTAGCACACATGGATGAATGAACGGTTTGTTTTCCCGCTAATCTGTTTCCCTCTTGCTCGCACTCGTTCGATTTAAATGGTGCAGTAGTGTGCGCCGATTAAACGTCAAAAAGCTCTACTCAAAAAAAGCTCTAGCAAAAAAATGTACTCAGTGTTCGCTACAGAGAAGCAAGCATCGAGTTAAATTTTCAATGGACTTTTGGATGATGAAGTTTGTGTCCCTAAGACCACATGAAAAAAATATTGTACAAATGATAAATTCCAGATCGTTTAAGCCAATAAATATCAATACATATCGATAAACAATTCAAAAGGACTTATCAGCTTTTGTAAGCAAAACCAACCAACAGCACTATCTAGTCATCGGTTTGCATGGACGAGCTGCGATTCGCGAGAGAAAAAAAAACATTACAAGTTTTGTTTTGTTTACAAAAGCTGATAGGTCCTTTCCAATTGTGTTTTCCATTTCAATTTCAATTTGCTCAAGAATTAAACGTCATAAACTATGTACTCAATATATCACTTTCATTAAGTTTTTATGACATTTGTATCGCGCAGAAGCTTGAAAAAGTGAAGGTTTCCGATCTTAACTAAAATTTAAATTACAAAAAAATAAAAAGTTATTGATGTGCTCGAAGAAACAGGAAAGCTGTCCAACACTAGCAGAAAAAAAAGGCAATTGCATCGAACTGAACCGTAGCCTTTATCAATTTGCATAAATTGCCAATTATTCAACGCTAATTACTCTTTCGTAAACACCATCAATGAATCCGACTGCCATTTAAGCGATTTCTCTTTTCCTTGACCGGCTGTTGGTAGCTTTTTTTTATTTTTTAATCGAGGACTTCCATGCAGCTTCCCGAAAAAAAAACACCAAAAGAAATTTAAAATAAACACACGGCAAATCGTGAGACGGACCGAAGGCCCTCGCAAAAAGATTGCACGAAAATGAAATGGTCAGAACACATAGCCACATTTTCAAATTGAGTTTTCTCCTCCTGCGGCCGCCCGGGCATCGAGAAAAGCAGGAATTAACAAAAACAACAACAACAACAACAACAAAACCAAAAACAACTCGCGCCAATCGGGTTGGGGTTTCGGAAAATACGAGAAAAAATTAACAATAAAACTTAATTAGAAAATTACGAAAAAATCCCATTTAATGGTGGCATGTTTGAGGTTTCATCGAGAGCACAATACACCCCTCGTTCGTCGGTCAGTGCCTATGGCAAACAAAAAATAACGAAATAAGTGAAGACGTGCTTCGGTGATTGGCCCTTATAGGTGCGGCCCCCCCACCCAAGGGAAAAATAAGCGTAGGGAAAACAGCCAGCAGCATCCTCTCACATCAAGGCTTGGTTGCTCGCCAACGATCGCTGTTTGTGGTGGTAATAAATACTTGGTAAGCCTGGGCGAAGTTTTTTCTCCGCCGAAATTGGTTCGGGGTTTCTTTTTTCGAGGATCGTAATTTTTGGGTGAGAATAATTATGCAAAAAAGTGGAATTCCGGTCCGTTTTCCTCAAATAACAATTAACAATTAATGCGGCAGAAAATTAAGAAACGGATGCCTATTTCTTTGCGTTGCGTGGGTGGTGAGTGCAAGCTGTTTCTTTGGGCAAATGTGAGCATGAATCCTTTTTTTAAGGTTTTAGTACTGAAACATCCATTAGATTGAGTGGAAAGTGATACAATGTTATGGGTGGAAAACTGAACATCGTATAACGTAATACAACTCACGAATAATTAAAACGAGAAATGAATACTCAAAAACACATAGATATGAACCAGTGATTGTTGACCATTTAGAACCAATAAATAAAATTATCAGTTTCAACCATTGTAAGCACTTTCGAATTCAATTGTGTGCATACCCCGTGAAGCGGGTAGATCGCCTTTTCGTAGTACGTAACTCGTGTAAGATCTACCACATCGAACTCTGTCTCTGAGCTCTTCTAGTTGACGGTTATGAGCCTCGGGTTTGAGAGTCTCCGAGGAAGTGAGATTGAAAACAAGAAAAGTTTTGGACCAGGATTCTGATGCATGGTCAAATATCAGTACCATCGCTGGTTTTTTTTTCCACTAGACCAGTTCCACGTCAAATAGCAAAAAATGTAAAAGGGTCTGTCCCTCAGGGCACGAACGGAAGCTTGACGTAGGACCGCTAGTTGACGGAACAAATATGTTGATCATTTAGTTCTTAGCTCTTTCTATTTTTGAATTGGTGGCCCTGAAAGGGGCCGGTTGTTTTTCAAATGGTGGCCACACCAGGGTAAGTCGATGCCGACCGGATGTCGGCGGCCTAGTCATGTTGCCTTTTGCGGGAAGCCTTTCCTCCGGTTGATGTGGGTGCTTTCGTCATGTGCAGATTTATCTGTAATGATAAAGGTTTTTCTCAAAATTTTGATACAGATATCTGAACATACAGATTACAGATTTTTTTATTTATACAGATTTTCCAGATGCTTCAAATAAGTGGAATATATGTTTAACTCTGGATTATATTTAATAATATGAATAAATAATCCTTTATTCCTTTTGAGTAGGTACAATCACCTAACCAAATACCAATTTATCACTTTTTATTTTATTATCTTTGTTAATTTTGAACAGACTTCTGATGCTCAGATGTTTTGATTTCTGATTACTCGTTAGAAGGGATGTTAGTTTTTCATTCTTATTGTTTAATTAACCATATCACATGGTGACAGGTACTATGTTTTTTTTCTCGATTTGTTGTCGGTAAACAAGCCGTTTTAACAACCCACAAGCTGATTGATTACAGTTTGTTAGACAACTGGATTTTTTGACAAGTATAATGGCCAAATATATTTGACCAATTTTTGCTATGGCAAATATTTGACGTGCATTTGACATTCCAATTATTTTGCATTTTGTCAAATAGTGTGAAGCCTTTTGTTATTGTTTGTCAAGCATGTTTGCTCAATACTATCAAATAATTTATTTGACACTCTGAAATTTCTTGAGTAGCAAACTTCAACAACTTATTGTGCAATTACCGGTTCTCGAAAAAAAAATCAATTTTTTTGTGTTGTGAGCAGGCAGAAGACTATTCTGGTGCTACTTCCGACGATTTGGAGAGTGTTGGAGCTCCAAGGCCAAGTGGGACGTCGAAATGAATCCGGAAAAAAGTGACGGCAGAGTGGAGAGAGGAAGCCACTTTAACCTTGATCGCAGCCGGTTATAAGCCGCATGGTTATAACAATGGTTATAACAATGGTTATAAGTTGTTGAGGAAGTCAAGATCTTTTCGCTGGTGGACAGTAGTTCAGAGTTTTCTCCCTTCGTGGCGCTAGTATACATGTGAATATCTCGCTTATAAAATATCTCTTGATCCTGACCAGATAGAAAGTTACTGCCCAAGACAAAGTTGTTCAGGAAGTTAAGATCTTTTCGTTGGTGTACAGTAGTTCAGAATTTTTTCACTACGTGGCACTAGTATACATGTTGGTCATTCCAGCTCAAGTGTATACACCACCTGTGGTCAATATCACCGATTTGAACCAAACTTTGCCAAAACGCTTATTTTGACATTATGAACAAACGACTGTTTTGGTTTTGCTCTTAAGTGCCTGGATCCATCTGGGCTACAATTCTGGATTTTTGAGATTTTTAAATATGTTATCTTTAAGAAGATATTGCTCCACAACCAAGCAAGTTATTTTTGATCTTGGTACGCAATATTGAAGGTATTTTAATTAAAAATTTTATATGTGTACTGACAATACAGTAACTACGGTAAACAGAATGATTTCAAGCTATCAAAATATGGGCTTATTTCATCCAGGGCGGGATTATTTATTTCAAATTTTCACAACTTTTTGGAAAACCCTTCCGATGCGACCTACCTTTAAAAAATTCTGCTTCAAAACCAGATAGATAGCATCCAGGACTTCGGGTATGATGTTTGAAATAGTTTGCTGTGGGATGCGAAAGAGGTACATGAAGCTTTCGCCGGTTGCCATGTACCGCAAAGTCAAAGCCAGCCTTTCTCCGGCTGTAAACGCTTTCCGCATATACGTGTCCTGTTTTTTGAATATGCGGAGCTACTAAATCCAACAAATAGTCAAAATCAGCAGCCGTCATTCTCACGAAGTTTCGAAACAAATTTGGATGATCGCTCCTTCAGTTTGCCGTTTCTTCACCCACTCCTGGACCCGAACAGTACGCACTTTTTTTTCAATTGGTTCTCCTCCAGCAACAGATATGCTGCTCCCATAACTGTAGCAAACTCAGAATAATTCATCCTGGTTATTTTTTCTTCTATTTCAACTTCACGCAACACAACAACTATCAGACTTTAGCTGCGAACGAATGAAAAAGAGACAACTTAATATATAAATGCAAACAGTTGCAAACAATGTGATGACATGTCAAATATATTTGTTGACCGTTGGTCAAAACACCTTATTTTTTGTTTGGCCAAATAATGTTGTGTAATAGCATTGACAAACAATTTTGCCTAATTGCATTATTTGGCAAAAGTTAACGAAGCAAATATTTGGCGTTTTGTCAAACAGTGTGATGTCAGCTTAATATCAGAAATAAAGAATATTCTATGCGATTCTTCTAAACATCCAAATAAAAGTTATGTGTTGGGAAAAAATACAATAACATTGCTAAAACATCACTGGCGTGCACAGGGTGGGGAAAGGTTGGACAAATTTGCATTTCCACAATTACAAAATTAGTTATATAAAATAACTTAATTTCTTGATAACTTGATTTGAAGGTAAAATAACTTAATTACGTAATATAAAAGCACTGAAAACCTTTTATAGTTTCAATTATTTTGAGATGGTGCCTGAAAATTGCACCACAAAGGTGTATGAAACGACCAACAAAAATTGCACCACAGTAGAGCGTGCAACAAATTTCTAGTGTATTTTTTTTTTCAAGAATGAAGCACCTTAAGGTGGAGGGTTAAAAGAAGAGGCTAAATTTAAGATTAATAAAATTCACTGTCGTGGTAGTACATCGAAGAAAAAGCTTTTTATTGAATATTTCTGGCGCAAAAATATCATCAAGGTTGTGCATAGAGAGACTAATCAAAATTAATAACTCTGGTGGAAAAAATTAATCACGCTAATAATTTGGAGGTGCACATTTAACTGAAAATTTCTGGTGGAAAGTTCGCAACGCTGTGGTGAATGTAGAAGCATGGTTAATTAATTTTTCTGGTGCATAATTTGCATCGATCTGATGAATGCATGCTTCATTGAAAATTTTTGGAGAAAAATTTGCACCATTCTGGTGCAAAAAAAAATTGCACCACAAAGGTGCATGCTGAAACAAACTTCACTGACAATTTTTGGTGTACCGTTCTGGTGAATGGAGGAGCAAGCTTTATTAAAAATTTCTGGTGCAAAATTTGCATCGTTCTGATAAATGAAATAAACAGAAAATTTCTGGTGGAAAACGTGCACTGGTCTGGTGAATGAAGGCACAAGCTTTATTTAAAATTAAGCTATATTGAAAATTTTGGGTGGAAAATCTGCAATTTGCATCGTTCTGGTCAATTGAAATTTTGTAAATTTGTGTATATTTTCTGGGGGAAAGTTTGTATTGAAAATGTCTGGTGTAAAGGCCGGCGCACAATTAATACGTTTTCGGGTTTTTTGACAGATAATGCATGGGCTAGCTGTCAAAAAATCTGAAAACGTATCTATTGTGCGCCGGCTTTTAGATTTGCAACAATCTGCTGCATCGAGGGGCAAGCTGAATTAAAAAAATATGTATGGAGGGCAGGCTCTGGTGGAAAATTTGCACTGTTCTAGAGAATAGACTGGCAATCTTAACTGAACATTTCTGGTGTAAAATTTGCATCGCTCTGATAAATTAAATGAATAGAAAATTTCTGGTGGAAAACTTACGCTGGTCTGGTAAATGAAGGCACAAGCTCTATTGAAAATAAGCTATATCGAAAATTTCTGGTTAAAAATCTGCACCGTTCTGGTGAATAGATGGGCAAGCTTTTCTGAAAATTTTTGGTGTTAAATTTGCATCCTTCTGCTGAAAAGAGAAATAAACTTTAATAATAATTTCTGGTGTAAAAATTGCACCGTTTTGTTGATTGGAGATTGTTCTACAGAATATACTGGCAATCTTTACTGAAAATTTCTGGTGTGAAATTCGCTCGGAACTGGTTAATGGTTTTTCGTGGAAAATTTGCATCGTTGTGGAAAATCCTTGATGTAAGGCAAAATTTATTGAAAATCGCTGGTGTATAAATAACATCGCTCTGGTGTCTGGATGGGCGAGTTTTTATGAAAATTTGATGTACAAAATTTTATCAGCGCAAGCTTAGTTTAAAATTTTTTGGTGAAAAATGTGGTGCATGGACAGGACAATTTGATTGAAAATTTCTGGTGTAAAATTTTCACCGTTCTAATGAATGGAGAGGTAAGCTTTACTGAAAATTTCTGGTGGAAATATTTTATGTGCTAGAGAGGCAAGCTTCATTGAAAATTTTAGCTGTTAAACTGACACTGTGGAGATAGGAACCGCAAGCAAATGTATGGTGAAAAATTTGCACCGTTTTGTTCAATGAAGGGTAAAATTTGCTCAGTGCTGGCTTGATTCAAGCTACAATCCAATGAATCCGTCGAACAGCTACAATTCAACGAATCCGCTCAACCCGTTCCCAGCTACAATGCAATCAATCCGTCGAACAGATTGTGGTGGAATGTCCAAGGAAGGTCTTGACTGATAAGACATCAGTTTTTTTTTTATTTTGCTTCCGGAGGATTTATTATTGTGCTCCTTTGTTCCCGATTATTTCAGAAATTTTCATTTCCCGAAAGCTCCACCGGTTCCACTCAACACATCGATGCTCGCATGCATTGACTATTTGACATTGACATTGAATACCTAAAGCAATCGAATGTTACAAAGCTGTGACTATGCGGGTAAGTTATTTGTTTTATTTAAATTGCTTCACCTACACAGTTCGAAAAAGTAGTGTAAATTTCTGTTCAATATGATGTACATAAATGGAGCGTCACATATCATATACGTTTACAGAGATATCACATAAGCAACATTTTTTTTTTTTTCAGAAGGAGGAATCAGTATGAATTCTGTATTCTGTACAACTTTTCATCTCATAATGGTAAGTTTTGTTATTATCTATCGAGAAAAATGTATTACCAAATGGTAGATTTCTAGAAGCAAGTTTTCGCCCAGAAGCAGCTCCACTGGCAGACCAAGTATGTATATTAGTCACAAGTTTCTGAACAACTTTATTGAAAAAACCGTTGGCATTTTCAATAAGAAACAAATAACTATTCAATCCTTTAAATTTGTCGAACCTCTGAACGGAATCCCTGTATGAAGAGTTTGAGTGTGTGGGTTTATTTCCTTTGAATTCCGCTATAATTCCTTATCTTCTGACAGATACGCGTATTTCGTCTACTACTTGCAGACTTCATCAGTGCCAAGGGGTGTTGAGTTTTTTTTTTTTTTTTTTTTTGTTTATTAATTTATTTGATAAGGCTCAACCGAATTAACTTTACAGAGCCGAGGATTCTTGGTCACTATACAATACATCTTAAAGCTATAGTCAAAAGATACAACACAATAAACACTTTATCTTCCGCTATCCAAAAAGCCTCGTCCACCAGAACTGGAGCCGCTTCCAGTAGTTTCATTTTATGGCAAATTGTTTTACGCCAACGAGGGTAAGAGCGCGTCTATTGCAGCAATGGACGCAAAACGTGGTCAGCACTCACACACTCATCACGAAACGGTTGCTTTCCAAAGTCGACGACGCATCGACCGAAAGAACTGCTGATGAAGAACAATGAGGAGGACCACACAATGGTTGCTGCCGAGAAAACAGACGATCGCGTAGCACACATCGAGAGTGGTGTTGTTTTTGTCGACAGCCGAGTGAACACTCAATGTTGTTGTGTTGAGTACTTGGAACTGATGAAGTCTGCAAGTAGTAGATATAATACGCGTATCTGTCAAAAGATAAGCAATTATAACGGAATTTAAAGGAAATAAACCAACACACTCAAAACTCTTCATAAATAATTATTGACTTTTAAGTATTACCGGCCTCTCAAATCAACATAATATCTGATTTGCTAACGTTAATACTTGCATACCATTTGATTCAACAACACAACAAAGCACCAGTCATTTAGATCGCCAAACAATCGAACTGTCACCACCATCTGACGTGACTTCAGCTGAATCCAACCACCAAGGCAACAACATTCCAGCAAATGTATCATTTCGGTTAAACCCCTACTATCGCAACCATATGACGAACCGATCATCATCGACATCGTCGATGGGATTAAATAGTCAATTTCCATTGGCTGTCTGAAAGTAGTTTTCATTGAAGAAGATGAACCACCACCGGGGCAAAAAACAAATAAAATTAGCTAAATTGAACAGTAGGGAAACAGTGGTGGGTGGACAGCATCATCCACCACGCACTTTGGAGTACTCCCCATCCCCAGATTAAATGCATCATAGAAAGAAAAATTGCCCCTCCTTAACAATATTCCTGTGCACGCTAATGTAAAACATATGAACACGATTGCAAATAGAGAAATACAGATGAACCCATCCCAATGTTTTTCACAAAAAATACTGAGTACACTTGAATATAAAGGTTCGAGCAACAGCTAGCGAGTTCAATATCCTTTTAATCTGCGAAATGATTGGATAAAGTTGACATTTGTTTTGATAAGAAGAATTTGAGAAACATTTGAATTCGAAACATCGAGCATAAGATTTTACAACTAATATTTCATGAAATTTTAATGCTTATTTTTCGTTTCCTAAAATTATGAAGTATATAAAACAAATGACATGACAAAGATTTCCGTAATCTCGGACATGAAAAATTCAAATCGAACGAAAATGTGATTGTTTCTTCATTATTATTATTTTCAGGTTTGTCTCTCATTACTGGGACTTGTTTGTTTTGTATTTTTAGGCTTTTAGAAAACAAAAATCAATATTCAGGATTTCGAGGTCTTTTAGATTAATTCTTTAGAAAGCAAGTCATTCTTCAAGATTCTTAACTATGAAGAGACTATTTCTGAACATCAAATGAACTCAAAGTATATTTGCGACGATCAGTAATAAGATCTACTATAGAATTTATACAGATTACAGCTTCCACACTTGGACCCCAAGGACGAAGTCCTAAGTCAAAAAATATTTTAAAATTGTTTCTACCTTCAACAGATTCACATGAAACTTTGCATAATTCAAGACCAACAATTTAAATGGCCCTAACTCAATTTTGTAAACAAACCTTGTAAGGCCATTTTCTCGCTAACCGAAGCCCGCAAAGGCAAACCAACATAATGACCAGGTAGGGGAAATTCTCCTCTACCCGATTGTGGTTTTGGCGAATGAAGGTTTCGGTTCGCGAGAAAATGGCCTTACAAGGTTTGTTTGCAAAATGGAGTTAAGGCCATTCCAATTGTTGGTCTTGAATTGTTAGTTCACATTTTTTTTAATTACTAAATTTTGGATCATGTATTTTTTTTCCAAAATGGCGTCTGATATATTTAATAAATTGTTGCATGAAAACGTCACTTTTGATCGAAATAACGTCCGAGACAAAGTTGTTGAGAAAAGAAAATTATTTCTGGGAATCACATTGAACATGTTTTTGATATTTTACGTAAACATTCCAAAAAAGGGATAAATCTCAAGTATCTCAAAGAGTATATCTTAATTTTCGACAGTTAAAAATAAATCTTATGAAAAATTCAAACTTTTGCAATATTAAAAACTATAGACACTTGGAAATTTACAAATATATAGACTGTGTATTTCTCGCGATGTACTCAAAAAGATCTTACTGATATCTATGATACCTAAAACTACTAAACGTAAGAAATATTTAGCTTTAGTTTGTTATCTCCGTTGCTAGCCAAACTGATGACGTGTGGCATTTTTTGTGAGTACATGTTTAGAGAAATCAACTCTGTTATCTTCCTTCATTGTAGGAAATGAGGAGGAAATCAGTTTGATCCAAGGAAGGTCGTTAAAATACTTAATTACGTTTGGTTCAAAGGGGAGTAAAAAGAACTTTTTAGATACTGTGGGAGAAATCCTTCTAAAAATCACCATCCCTTGATATTGGTGGATTTTTGTCCGTTAGGAACTTGACCGTGCTACGATAACTTCTGGCATTTGAAGTGATAGCACCTAACAAATAAGTTGTGAAAGCTTTTCCCTCCATCCGCACCATACTTATGGCATCCCGAAAATCCATATCTCCTAGATTTACGTTGTATTTGTTTATTCTCGAAGTGGTTCACATATCCTTGGATATCCTTTCAGTACTCGCGCCAACTTTTGTAACACGAGCATTCGCGCTTTTGAGTCATTTGTGATTTGTCCGGAGATAAGATTTAAACATGTGGCTTTGGCGTGAGATGTATGGATAATTAACATAATTATCCAACACGCTGGGTTGGGGCCAACCCCAATATTCTGGCATGAGAAGCCATTTTAATGCTTTTGAATTGTTTAATTGATCGACAACATGGAAAACTCCTCAATAGCACAGCATAGCATAGGATATGCGATTGTACAATTCTTGGGGGGCTATATAAAGGTCAAGCAATACATTTTGTAGAAAATATCGTGTATTGTCTCGTGAAATGGGATTGATGGTTTTCCCCACACATCAGAATTTGAAAAACAAGCATTACAATCGAATGGGATAGGAAGGAAAAATAGTCCAATATCTACTTAACAGGGAACCCATAGATGTCACAGGAGGGCACATTTATGTTAGTAGGAAATGGTATATATTTTGGAACTCTATTCGGCACTATAAAGTAAAGAATATGTGAAAATGAAAATACAATTCAATACATAAATACAAAAGGAAATATCTCACCAAAATTATCTGCCTTTCCATGTTTTCGAAGCAGTTTCATGCATCATCCTCGCCATTACAATCCAAGACGCGTTTTTAATTCACACCGGACCATCGAGGTCATGCACTATTTACTAAGAATAATTGCACTTCTTTTCCACTCAAATATAGCAATATTTTTAGCGTAATTTCTACAGTTGACAATGTTGCATGCAAGGTAAACTGAATATATAGAAACGTCAAAGTGATCCGATGCCAGCGCTTCACGTAGGTGATAAACTACCCAAAATTAAGTATTTTTCCCTCAATTCCCGGGTTCAGCCCAATAACCCAAATTTCAGTAAATCGCTTATGCCTTGTTCAGACTGGAGAGTTATAACATGTTATAACGGTTGTCAAATAATTGCAACACAGAAACCACCATCAAGATAGCGCTATAACATGTTATAACTCTGTAGTCTGAACGTACTATTATAGTACTTTCCATTTAACACCAGCAAAAATACTTACTCTTAAGTATCCCAAGTAGCAATTTTGGTTTTATGAGGGTTCTGTAGACCACGAATTAGACTTGTAGAATGCTTTAAAACCTCAATAAAACTTGAAATGTTACTTGGGATATTCTACCCAAAATTAAGTTTAATTCACTAAAATTTGAGAATATACAATTTACTCAAAATTAACTTGTAGAGCTGAACTATATAGTTGGGTCGAATCTCTCGACAACAATAACGAGTGCAAGTGAGAGGCTCAACTAAAAATAAAGTAAAATTTTGGGTAGTATTTTTTCTCCGTGTATATATAAAGATTCGCGGAAGTGGCCATCTTGAGCCAATCGAGCAGCGAGAACTGTCAAAATGTGAGCCAAATGAGCATTATAATTAGAAAATATTCAGATAATTCTCGCGTCACTTTTCAAATAGACCAATGTAACATATCCATCATTTTGAGAAAATCGAAGTTGAAGTTCTACAGACTGTTTAGAAGCAATACTATTTTTAATGTAGTCAGTGAATAATAACGTTGAAAATTCAGTAGAAACGGTAAAATCACAATTTTGATTTGAATTTCATGCTACAATATAGCAAAAACCACATAGGACGTTTTGACTAGTCAAGTTGTACATCGGACATGTTACATTGGACGATTTTTCTCAATGAAATAATCAATGAGTGTTACATTGGACGATTTGTTCTACATGATACTAGATTCCCTTTCACAGATGTCATAGTAGAGTACCTAACTTTAGATTGGCCCCACCTTTATAAAATGAGCACCAATCATGTTAGGCAGTCCGAATGACCGAAGTAACAAACATGTACCCATCATTTCAAACTGTACATTGGACAATTTTTGACCTATGATTTTCTTAAATAAATGAAAGTAAATTTGGATCTATATTTTTGTATCACATACAATGATAGAAGAGCAATATTTTGTATCGCTTAACTCGATTTGTTTACATTTGTTACATTGGTCTATTTGAAAAGTGACGCGAGAATTCCTTATTGAATTGAAAAGTATTGTAATCGGGATGAAATAAATTCAAACTAAATATTTATAAATATATACAAAAATAAAAATAAATTATAGTAGTAAAATGCGTACAATACATATAGTAAGAGCATATTTCAAAATTATATATTAAATTTTGATTGGATATTTTTTATAGATTTTTGGTTCGGTTTATATTGCTGATTACACCTGAAACTGGATAGCCACAAGAATACAAAAGTGTGATAAAAGTGCACGGTTCCGTCAAATCGTGTTCGTGCAACGGAATGCACTAGATATTTTGTAGTGGTTTGTATTTTTTATATTTGAAAATTTGTTAGGACAAGTTTACATTCATTTATCGACCAAACATAGAACGATATTACCATAGAGGTCACTCTAAGACTAGTAGGTCCCGAAGAAAAGTGCTCAACTTTTTGGCTCAGCTCTGGTACTATCTTCGGTCCTAGCTCCGGTCCCAAGCTAATCGATGCACCCCTCGAAACATAGGAAAATCCACGAGCCCCTCATTTTAACTGTATACGTTAATCGATTTGCTTGGGACCAATAGGCTTGTCAAGTAGTGAGCCAATTTAAAATCGATAGTTTCGTATTGATTGTTGATATTAGCTCCATTAACCTGGAAAGTTTTCATGTGACGATGTACGCGGAGACTTGAAGTAGCCTGTAGACTTGGAGACATACTTCAAGTCTCCGCGTACATCGTACGGGTTAGGCAAAGATGTGCGTCTATCTTTAAAAAAAAACTGTCGCATTAATGGCTCTTCGCTCATTTTCAACTTCTATTCAATTTTCATACTGCCGTACTCTAACGGAACTATCCACCTACTCTCTTCTAAAGATAATTCTCTAGCTAATAAATTATCACACTAAAGCTTCATGTTAGCATTTCCAACCAACTCTGAAAATCGCTAACTTCGCGTATGAAGTAACTTAAAAACACTTTGAATATAGGCTATGCCAATCAATAAAGAGACAAATGGTCTTGTTATTCGAATTCATAAATAATATTAGTCGTAGAAACCTCTCAATTAACAGCAGCGAAAGTGTTCAAATAAAACAAAACAGAGAACACGCTCAGAACGACCATATTCTATCAAGCTTGTGAACAAGCATCCAACTACAACGAACCTGTGAACTGTGGCTCTTTTACAAGATACACACAACGTCACCTTTCGAACTTATTCAGCATAAGCTTTCAGAAATGGAAAAAAAAGCTCATGCAGAATACCAGTTAACCGTTTTCTTACACAAGCTTTTATATCGCTATCCGCCAAGAACCGAACGCTTCGTCTACCATAAAAGTTTACCGAACCAGCTTCAAACGAGAAATCATCGTTTCACCCCACACTGCCTTTATTATGTTATGGGTACCTCGCCGGTAGTGTCTCGACCGGTGCAAAACTGAAGCCCTTCATGTGGTTACAATGTTGTAGCATACGTGTAAATGTTTGCATGTAGTTGCAAGAGCCCGAGCGAGTAATGTCTTACATTGACACTGACATTGCCACAACTTGTACTTAGACGAAATTGGATGCGGTGTGCACAATATACCCTTAGCAGCACCCCTACGATTGATATTTGTACATGGTCAAGTGACTCGCCTTAATTAACACCTAGAGCGATGATTGACTGCTTTCTGTTTGTGTGTATGTATGTGTGAGTGTGTTGCAGAACGTACCACGGTCAAGGATGATTCTATGTTTCTCCAGAGCAGACCGTTTTTTCAGTTATCATACATTTACGTGCTATTTTGAGCACAGTAGGCAGTGATTATCAACTTTTAAAAGTGTCCGGGTTTATGGACTGTCAGGAGTTCGAGTCTTGATCTAATTTCCGTCCTACTAAGCACAACCCGCACTTTACCTCTCTTTTTTGAAAGGGTTTGAACAAAAAATGTAATGTTTTCATCTAAGATTACTTCTAAATTTATTCACCTATCCATACTTACCATTGGATTTGACAAAGAGTCACAAATTGTTGAGATATTGTTTAAAATCTAATACTGCTTCTTGATTCTAAATTCGAGTTTCAATTCCGTCCTAGCGCATTGAAAGGCCATTAGATTTTCTTCGTCCTACGGATAAACGTAGAAAAAGGGGATTCGCTAGGAGCGCTTCATTTGTTTTGAGAACAGTGAGCGTAAATATTCATACAATGCGCTTTAATATGATTTATGTTGTAGCTAATGAACTAACGGATCGGAACAAACCTATTGTTGATTTATACACGGTGAAATCATTGATATTATTGATCCTTTCTGATCGATAGAGCGGAAATGGGCGATTACCCTATTCGTATAAAAACTTTTCCAATACAAGATAATTTTCTGACGCCAGTGCATAGAGGAAACATCCATCTTCAAATTAATGTTGATTCCTCTTCAAAAGTTACCATAAAATGTCCTTAGAATTCTCTCTCTTTTGGAATTCTTCATCAAAATCCCTTTATAATTGTTCTCTGAATTCTCTTGTTGAATTTACTTGTTCGTTTCAGAATCCCATTATGTCAAAGACGGATTCTGTCAAGTGTAAAATTAGTTATTTCTAAGTGTGTACCTATTCTCTTCAAGTAGAGTTCTCTTTGCATTCTCCATGAATGTCTCTTCAGCATTATCTTGAAATTCTTCCCATCTTATCTTTGCAATTCTGCTCAGAATATTTTAGGAATTCGAATCTCATTTGGGTTTTTTCTCAGGATTAATTTGGTATCGTCTTCAGAACTTTCTGTGAATTTTCTTCATAAATCAGTTTGAGATCTTTTGAGAGTTCGTTTGGAATTCTCTTTAGAATTGTTTTGGAATTCAGCTCGCATAATGACCTTTAAATTCTACTCAGAATAACCATGGACTTCTCCTACGAATTTCTCCTCCCTCCTCCTCCCTGAAAATTCTTATTAAAATAACTTGTTATTTTTAGTTGAAGATGCTAATTTCAAATAACAGACTAAAGTGGTAATTTTTATACGATAGATGGAGGAGATGAAAGTATAGAATTGATAGTGGTATAGTGTAAAGTGATGGGGGGGGGGGGGACCCCTCACCGTCCCTCTCCAAAGGGGTAGTTTGGTAAAGAGAGATGAAAAAACCGATTTGTACTATTTGAACTATCAACTCTATACTTTCATCTCCTTCATCTATCGTATAAAAATTACCACTTTAGTCTGTTATTTGAAATTAGCATCTTCAACTATGTAAATCGTTGACTTCATGCAGAAGTAATACTAAACATATAGTCAAAGTTGTTATTTTTGTCAGAATTAACTATCCTCAGGGTAAGATTCCCTTGCATATTTTTCTCAGAATTACAAAAGAATTTTCCTTAGAATTTAAGTTGAATTCACTTCATAATTGCCTTTGGATTCTCTGAATTATTTGGAATGATATACATAATTCACCTGGAGCTCTCAACATAATGCGCTTTGAAATCGACTCCGAACCACCTTGCGATTCTTCTTAGAATTTACGCAGAGTTCTCTTTACATTCTCCATGAAATGACTTCAAAATTCTTCTCATGTTTTCTTTGCAATTCTGCTCAGTAAATGTTTGGAACTACTCTCAGAATTCAATTTTCTTGGAATTCTCCCTACAATTCCAATTGGAGGCGAACCAGCCCAAGGCTGAAAGCCTCCCTAATAAAGTTAAATAATAATAATAATACAATTCCATTGGAATTTGTTTTATCTGTGGTATCAACCTCAGAACATTCTTTGAATTCTCATTATAAATCACTTTGAATTCTCCTCAGAATTCTTTTAGAATTCTCTTAGAATTCAACTGGAGCCCTTCTGAAAATGACCATTAAATTCCACTCAGAGCTACCTTTAGCTTCTCTTTACAATTCACGTAGATTTCTCTTTACATTCATCTTGAATTTTGCATCCAAATTCTCCGCTTAATAACCTTGTAGTATTCCTCAGATTATTAGGAATATTATGAATTCAATTCTCTTAAAACAATCCATCTATTCTAATATTTGTTCACCGAATTCCTAAGGAATCGTCCTCAGAGCATCCTTTGAATTCTCTTCATATATAAATGAAAAATTTTATTGTACTGGGATTGAACCCAGGCCTGCTGGGGTGAGAGGTAATCATGTATCAAGACGATATAGTGGAAAATAGCGAAATGAATAAGGTGACACTGAAGAAAAATTGGAGAAGGCGTGAAGACGTAGGAGCGGAAAACAAGGCAATGGAAATAAAAAAGGACGAATAAAGAAGATGATGAAGGAATATAACAAACAACAGAAATATGGAGAGGAGAAAGAAGAAAATCGATCAAAGAGCAAATGTAGAAGAATACCAAGACACAACAAAATATCATAAGAAGTGAAGAAGATATAAGAAGACGAAGACGGTACGCAGATGATTCAGCAAAAAAAAACCCTATGACCAAGGAAGTCAAATGTTCCCAAATGTCCTCGATCGATTGGGAGTCATGGATTCTGAGCTCGATCTGGATGAAATCGTTGGTGTTTTCAACATAGAAATACGTCACGTCATCGAAGCTAACGTGCCCCTTCAACGTCCTCCATTGAAGCCGCCTTGGTCAAACTCCAGCCTTCGCAAATTGAAGCGCCGTAGACGATCTGCGCTTCGGAAGTATAGTCGCAATAGGTCTCAACAGTTGAAGCATCGCTTAGTGCTTGCTAGTAACAACTATGCTCGGTACAATCGTATTCTGTATGCTCGGTACATTGATCGAATGCAAAGGAACTTGCGTGTGCATCCGAAAAATTTCTGGTCGTTTATTCGTACTAAACGTAAGGAAGATGGATTACCTACATCCATGTACTTTGATGAGCCCTCAGTAATACTCCGTCGCACAGTTTTGAACTTGGAATTTTTCAAATCACCGAGGAGCACGTCCAAAGCCTTACGTAAATTAAAAAAAATTCGGTCTGGTCCTTATGGGATTCCTTCAACCGTACTGAAAAAAAATGTTCAAGTTCTCTGCTGAAACCATTAGTAAAATATTCAACCTGTCGTTTCAAATGAAAACATTTCCTGTTGGATGGAAAACTTCATTCCTGTCTCCGATTCACAAAAAGGGGGACAAATCTACCGGGGAATTACTTCGTTGAGTGCCTGCTCTAAACTTTTTGAGATTATCGTTAAATATATTCTCTTTGAGGCTAGCAAGAACTACATATTCTGTTCTCAGCATGGATTCTTCCCGAAACGATCCGTCACTATGCTCGATGGTGGACGCTGGTAAGTAGATGCCGTGTACACAGATTTCAAAGCTGCATTTGACTGTGTGAATCATGATATCCTATTTGGAAAACTTGGACTTTCCTCCGACCTAGTAAACTGGTTTAGATCGTACCTGACTGGAAGGTCTGTGAAAGTAAGGATCGGCTCTTCATATTCAGATGAAGTTTTCATTCCTTCCGGCGTACCGCAAGGAAGTAACCTAGGCCCGCTTCTGTTCTCGTTATTCATAAATGATGTGTCATTTGTTCTGCCACGCGGACAGCGGTAATCACTTGTATTGAAGACTGCTTGGAGCTGCAACGGTTATTGGATTTATTTGAGGAGCAAGCGTAATCATCTTGATTTGTGTATAGCCAAATGCAACACGATCTCATTTAGTAGAAAGCGTAAACCGTTATATTTCAATTACAAACTATCTGGGCAAACTCTCGAACGCATGGATCAGGTGAGGGATCTTGGTGTGATATTGGACCGTGAACTCACTTTCCGACCGCATTGTGAAGATGTGTTAGCAAAACCTAACAAGCAGCTCGGGTTCATCTTTAAGCTTGCTGATGGATTTCTCGATCCTCTCTGCCTGAAGTCCCTCTACTATACCCTAGTACGCTCTATTTTGGAATCTGCCGTAGTAGTATGGTGTCCATACAATAGAAACTGGATCGATCGCTTCGATGCTGAACAGAAAAAGTTTGTGCGCTTAGTCCTCCGACACTTACCCTGGCACGACGAACTGAATCTTCCTCCATATGAACATCGCTGTATGCTGCTGGGAATTGATACCCTGGAACAAAGAAGATCGACTATGCAAGCTGTATTCGTGACTGAGGTGTTGACCAACGATATTGACGCCCCAGATATTCTCGCTGAATTGAATATATATATATGGTCCAGAACGACCTTTGAGACGACGCAATTTCTTGTATTTAGCTAACCCTCACACTCGGTATGGACAACATGATCCAATCAGATTCATGACACTTCGGTTTAACGAAATAGCCAGCAGATTTAACTTCAATAGTTCTGCCACCACTCTGCAACGCCAACTTAATAATAATCAACGATATTGAATCGAACAATAATGCAATTGGTGAGTATCTGTCCAATAATTGACTAGGAAAATGAATGTGCCTCCTGGTGTTTGTTTTTGTTTGTTTCATGATTCGCCATCATCTACACGACATTGATTCCTGCCATCTGACGAGTGACCTGTTTGTAGTTTCCAACTAAAAATTGTTTTATTGATTGATTCACTTTGAGAACAAATTCATGTTTTATTTATAATCTGTATACCATATAATGCCTAGCGAAAACGTTAATGTGTACTGTTTTGAGAAAAGGTATGGGGTTTTACGCCTTTTTGAGTCAAATGTGCTATCTCAAAAAGGCTTTTCCCCATCCCATATTTCATTTAGACTCTAAGTTTGATGGAATTTTCTATATAATTCCATCTGAATTCAAGTCTAAATGAAATATGGGAATAAAATAAATAAATAAATAACAAACAATTATGCAAATCTTCATGCAAATCGAAGAAGGTCGCATCAGATCGATTTGTTATTTGATCTGGAACTGCTATGAATCCTCATTCAATTCGGATGGTCCGTATCATTTGACTAATTCTGGGTAAAGCCCTACAGTAAAGTAACTGTACGGACTGTAAAAGTAACTGTTTGGACTGTCAAAAGTTGTTCCAATTGAACCGTCAAAATCCACCGCTTTGCTCGATTGGAACAGCTTTTTTCAGTTTTGTGGTGACAGTCGTCCATACTTTAACTAGCGGGCTTTTGTTCTGGGACCTCTCCAAATACGCGTCAAAATAGGTCTTACATGAATTCTTATTTTAAAAACTCTGGGACCTCTCTACATACGCACTATCTCACCAATAAAAATAGGTCTTCTTAGCGACTAAAACAAGCGATGTTACTAATATTTAACCATGCAGTAGAACCATAGAGGTAGCTCTAAGACTAGAAGGTCCCGAAGAAATGTGCTCCACTTTTTGACTCAACTCTGGTACTCTCTTCGGTCCCAAGCTAATCGATGCACCCTTCGAAACATAGGAAAATCCACGAACCCCTCATTTTATCTGTCAAACTTTCATAGCGAATCAAAACAAACATAGTGGAATGGGATACGTTAATCGATTTGCTTGGGACCAATAGGCTAGTCAAGTAGTGAGCCAATTTTAAATCGTAAGTTTCCACCAGTTGGTAGAACCCTGTCCCGAACCTTTTTTTGTGTTCAATCATAAAACCGTGGCTCATAACCATCAACAAGAAGAGCTTATGACAAAAGTTCGTGGTGGTAGATCTTAATCCAGTAACGCACCATGAAAAGGATTACTGGTCAAGAAACTTTTTTTCACTAATGTGAAAGGGGATTTTGACTTATTATCGCACAAAATTGGCCGAAGGGTCTCAGAAATATAAGAAAATTTGCAGCGAATGATAAGGATATTTTCTCAGCAATTTAATTAAAAAATGTGAGACCTTTCAGCCCGAATCTTCCAAATAATTTAAAATCTTCCCTGAACCCAAATGTCTATCTCACTTGTAGGGGGATTAATCACAAAAGAGATACTTCCAGCAGAAGGAGTTTGGTTTCCCAAGAAATTGCTTCAATTACACCTAATACATGGAATTAACCTTTCAGGGGTAAAATAATTTCAATCATGGATTCAGGCCATCAGGAAGCACTGTGTGCCTTACGGTATTTCTTTCCGTAAACTTAGATATGGAACATGTTGGGTAATAATTGTGCACAATTATTTTTCCTCTTTCCTCATGCATATTATTTTTTCCCCGAATACGATTGAATTGCGTAGCGGAAAAAAAAGTTCTGTTGTTGTTATTGTTAATGTATACACATAGATGTCAAAAGTTTCCAAATTCTTCCACTAGGATCGCTGCAATAGCCGGAAATGTTCGTTCCATTTCTCACTGCTCCATGCTGTAGTGACAAAAGTCAAAACCGATCAACAAAATCAGACAGCCCTGAACCACCGTAGTCCGGACGTTTTTTAAATTTTCGCATACAATCGGCAGTCAATCTAGATCAACAGACCGAAATGACCGTCAACTTAAATTCCCATGCACACGGCAGACACGCGACCATCCAAACAAGAAATGTTGATCAAAACAAAACAAGAAAACCAATCAAGCTGCACAAACTTCCACAATGTCTTTCGATTTTTTTATTCCACGCCGGCCACCGCAATTCCATCGCTTTTCACAACGAGGGAAAATTCCTTCTGCATAGAGAACGCAACAACCACATCAACACAGGAAATCCATGCGCCAATTAGGTATATCGTTCAGACTTCGGAAATTATCGGAGAAAAACGGTTCATAAGTATTTATAAAATGATGATATTGTGATTTTCCACTCAATCCAGCCGATCGTCAAATCTTCAACCATCAAATCAATGGGTAATTATAGTTGGAAAAATACACACTTATCGTCAAGAGTCATTTCGGTATGAACGATCAATGCTTACATACCGGAAGGTTTGACTGAGGAAGGCTTTCAAAGCTGCTTTTAACTGACTGAGCCGGTTCTCTGAATGATGTACTTACCCTTACCAGCACAATCTGCATAAGCATCTTGATTAAGGTACACCGGGGCTAGCTACTATTAGTTCAGTAGTTTGCACTAGCGCACAATGCCACTCAAAAATAATCTCAGTTAAAATTCACTTCCGCTAAAAGATACACCTTTCGTTTCGCGCTTTTCAACTTACCTCGGCGTACCTTACTTCTTTTTTTTATGAGTTAATTGATTGTATTCTCTGAGATTGCAAACAATGCACTCCAAGAAAATTTGACTTAGATTAAATTGCGAATTGTCTAGGTATTTACTAAAGTGACTTGCAGATTGTGTACATGACCTTCGCCAAACTCAAAATGCTGGAAGTCAATCCGATACCGCTCAAAGTCCGACACTTTCAACCTCCAGCGTGCAAGGTTTCAAGCCGTATAGACCCACTCGTTGACCGAATTGTGTATGCGGCGAAAATCAGCGAATCGACTTTGAACTTGGATGTTTTTGCTACGCCTTCCACCGAGGTATGTACGCTTATAATAGATGCCGGGTCGACGGTGTACATTGCGCTACATACGAGTTCCGAATCTTGTGAACCGATAGAGACGAACCGTTTCATAGATTTCGTTTCTTCCCGGGTTGTTGATTTAATTCAATTACTTCCGCATAGGATATTTCCTAATGCTGTAATTCGATTTGCCTCTTTTTATACCTACCAACGCTTCAACTTGTTGTTCTTGATGAATGAGTCGCTGTGTGTGGTGTGTGCGAGCAAAAAATATATAAACAACAATTATAGAAAAGCAAACTGACCGCTTGCTTGTGTCCTTGCCTGGAGCCAGTCTGTCAATTAGTCATTGTTATGGTTAGGACGCTTCTTCAAGCCCGTTTGTTTTCGTTGGAATGACGGTGTTGCGGAAAACAGAATGCTTCCTAAATGACTAAGCATAACCACCGACAAATCGACATGAAACTTAAACTTAACTCTTGATCGAGAATCCATAACGGCGGATTCAAATGTGCAGCGATCCCATCGGTCAAAACCATAGAAATTTTTTATCTAGATAAACATAATTTGCCCAGAATAGATTAGACACGTGTAACAAGTACCTACGCTTTTCATTTATTTAATTATTTTTTTTGTTAGTTATTTATTTACACAAAATTCATATTTATGCAATTTACTCATTTAATCAAATTGCATGAAGTTACGTTTTTTACAATTCAATCGTAAATGTGTTCCCCAGCGGGAATGTCCTCTCATGTAGAGTTACACTTGTCATACAACAAGCAATGAGTTCCTAATACGTTCAGCCAATTAATTTCATTTGAAGCGAATACGCTACCTGTTCGTTAAAGTTCGGGGTACGAATCTGAACCGTGCTCTCTTATAAAAGAGTAACGAGTAACCGAAAATAGATTTGAGCAAGACAGTATATTGAAATTGCATGATAAGGAAATAGATGTAGCATTGAATGATTTTAAGAGAAAGATGATGAGAATTGTCGTTTGAAAGGTCGTTGAATTACTTCGGTAATTTGTGCAGCTCATACATTTTGTATGCGTGTTCATGGCTAGGATACACATTTTTCGCGAACACGGCGGCAGATGTCATTTTTGTGCTTTGATCAGAAATTTGATAATACTTTGAATGGTCATTCATGTCGGTTTGTCGGTGGCATAACCACACCTGGTTAGCGATGATGGCTGCGCTTTTGATCGACTGTATTTTATCATTTTGTTGCTCTTTATTAGTAGCGAAGGCAGGTTTTGGATTTACCAGACAGACTGACCCTATGTCAGTCTGTCTGGTAAATCCAAAACCTGCCATCGCAACTAATAAACCCAACAAACAATTGAGAGCTCTTATAAAACACCTGAGTTGATCAAACGTTGAATAATAGCTTCCAGAGTTGAACAAGAATGTAGTTGTATTGCCATTTGATTAAAAGTTTTAAAAGCTATTGGAGCACTCCTAAATGATTATTTACGTTCGGTTTAACTATATGCTTTATAAGACCTACGATAACTTTTATAGCACCTTAGTTAAACTGATTCACAAAAGCTATACAGAACGTGGAATAAACGCATCACAACAAACCATTGGGAGCTCTTATACAACACCTGAGTTGATCAAACGTTGAATAATAGCTTCCAGAGTTGTACAAGAATGTAGTTGTATTGCCATTTGGTTAAAAGCTTCAAAAACTGCTTGGAGCACTCTTAAATGATTGTTTACGTTCGGTTAAACTGTTTGACAGGAGCTTCTATAGGATGTGGAATAAACGCATCAAAACAAACCATTGGGAGCTCTTATACAACACCTGAGTTGATCAAACGTTGAATAATAGCTTCCAGAGTTGTACAAGAATGTAGTTGTATTGCCATTTGGTTAAAAGCTTCAAAAACTGCTTGGAGCACTCTTAAATGATTGTTTACGTTCGGTTAAACTGTTTGACAGGAGCAACAAATAGAATGCGGAATGGTCTAATGGATTTTGGTCTAATTTTCGTTCTACTAATGTGTACAAAGAATAAGAGACGTAGTGAGGGGAGGCGAAAATGGTCCCGCCAAGGGCACACGCTGGGGCAGATCAGTAAATTTCTCGGAGAAAAAATATTAACTTTTGACCGAAGCATTCAATCAGATTACTGTCTTGTGTAAAGATGCTTGTATTAGTTAACCGTTTCTTCTGAATAACTTAATTAGTTCGCAACACGGCCATAGAGATGGCGCACGAATTTAACTTTTGAATAAAGCGTCTATGGTGTATGAAACAAAGTTGTTTATCTATTAAAATGAAGCAAAATTGCAGAAGACATGAAACTTTTGTAACCTTTAGTTTCGGAGATACTATTCTTGCAGCCCGAGAAGACCCTTCGGCACGCAAGCTCATCAGAGCTGCAAATGTTAATTCTTGTGATGAGTGAGTGGATCTCAGCTCCTAGGTTTTGAGCGGTTTCGTTCTTACAGAGCATTCCTCGGAACTTTTCACTGGTAAACCGTCAAGTTTTTTAGGAGAAAAGAAAAACCGAAATTGTGAAAATTAATTGAAGCATCAAACCAGTACTGATTAGTTTTAAAAAATTTGTCAATTTCTCGCTTTGAATCCTTCCGCCTTTTCTTGAAATCGGAAGCAAAGAAGCTTAATCTTTTATTGACCCTCACCCCTCTGATCAGTTTTAGCAATTTGTACGGAGTTCAATATATCTGTGAACCCAGAACTAATATTTTTGTCGAAAAGAAATCGGCGACTCAAAAAGTAATCCGCGCATTCTGATCCAAAAAATCATCAATTCATGTTTCCAAAATCCAAATTCAAAAGCAAAACATATTTTTTACTCAAATCCATTAGGATTTAAAGTGTTATTTTGATTTGAAACTCATGATAAAGATTTTTTTTTCAACCATCTGGTTGGAGAAAAATTGGATGTGCTTACCAACTAACAATTTTCGCAATGTAAACGCTTTACTCATTTCATTTATACAGCCTCAAGCTCTATTTAAATGTTATACGATATGTGGAAACCTTTACTCAATCTCTATTCAAGCAAATCTGGCGAACTTAGCTGTTGTGACGGTTGGGACAAGCTCTTATTGCATATTTATTTACGCTTCTATACAGCTGTTATCCTGCAGTTTAGTTGTGTGTGAACTTGAAAGGCGCTTACTCAACCTTTTCCTGGTTATCCAATAATCACTACACAGCTTTCTCTTGAAGCCGGGTTGAATATTATTTACGCTTTTTTTCTTGGAGGAATTAATTGACTTTATTTTGTTGTGAGAATCAATCAAATTATTCGAAATTAGTTATAAGCACACCATCAAAATTATTTACCCTGCACCAGAAACCTGGAATCGAACTCGAGACGACCGCATTGGCAAACCTTGACACTACCAACTTAGCTACGCCAACACTTTGAACTGATGTAAACAAATCTACATGCCCTTCTACAACAAGATCGCTGAGTAGAGGCTGTTTAATAGTGCACATAAATCACTTTTCTCGACCAGTTACTTCAGCTTTGTAAAGGAGCAGAATTAAAGCTGTAGAACTGCACACGTCTAAAAATAAACCTAGTTGACTGTAAAAATGCTTCCAAAGCATCACTAACACAGGTAATTAGCTGAGTACAGGTTGTTTAGTTGTTGAAAAAGCACTTTTGATGTTTATGTTATTCAGCAAGAGTGGTTGGTTGTGTAGAAGCCATCAAATGAGTAATATATTCATTGTGTTGGCTGTGTGTGTATAGAAGTGACATTAGCGTATATTGGCTGATGTTATTCAGTGCGACTGACAAATTAAATAATGGTTGTGAGAAAGTTGAGAAAACGCTCTCCAAAACTATTTTGCTAGCTTCTGCTTGTAGCTGTATCTGCAGCTTTGTTTCAGCTACTTTACAGCACAACGCTGGAAAAGTTAGCTTATAGAGCTAAAAATGTTAGTTGGGTTGTGTGATTTCATTCGCATTATTATCTTCACTAAAATTAATTTTGAGACATCAGTAAACGAAATGCATGTTCAGCATATGGTATAGAATAAATAACTGTTGGAAATTTACATTTATATTTACTTCAAGGTGAATCCTTCATAGCAACTTGGTAAATAATTGCGCAACACCGGAAATTTATCACTGAACTAAGACGAGAAAAAAATTCACGCTTACTGATACCAACTACTGAGAAATTGACGCACATGAATACACGTTGTCACGGCAGCACATAGCATGTACGATGATGTCACACACACAACTTTACCTGGGCAATGCAGCTGATTGAGCTGGTTTCCTTATGTTATGTTTGCTGAAGTGCAATTTCGAACCCCTTTGGATACTGCCTCTACCTCACTTTCGGAGAAGTTTTAGAATCGAGAAAGAAAACATGCACATTTAGTTTTTTTTTTTCTACCGAGCTCGGCTGTGCAAATCTTGGCCGAAAAAGTTTCACTGAAAACTCAGCAAAAGAGGCATTTGATTGCTGAGTCTCGGATAATGCTAAGCTGAATCTCAGCAAACAAATGAAATCTTTGCTGGGATCTCAGTAAAACTTTTTTTGCCGAGATTTGCACAGCCAAGCTCGGTAGAAAACACTAAGTGTGTCATCATGTTTGCCATGAGATTTGACGCTATCTGCGTTGTTTGATTTTTGTTTTTGGGAATACACTGCCAGTTCTACCAACAATCAATACGAAACTAACGATTTTAAATTGGCTCACCACTTTAGTAGCCTATTGGTCCCAAGCAAACGATTAACGTATACCCTATTCTAGTTGAAATTCTATTACTACACTATGTTTGTTTTGATTCGCTATGAAAGTTTGACAGATAACATCAGGGGTGTGTGTATTCATGCAGAACATGCAGGGGTGAGTGAAATAGCTTGGGACTGCTTGGGACAGCTGTTCTGGTACTGAGTGAGCCAAAAATAATAATGATTTTCTTCGGGACCCAGTGGTCTTAGAGTTACCTCTATGGTTCTACCATAGAGGTAACTCTAAGGCTAGTGGGTCCCGAAAAAAACGTGCTCAACTTTTTGGCTCAGCTCTAGTACTATCTTCGGTCCTAAGCTAATCGATGCACCAACAATCAATACGAAACTAACGATTTTAAATTGGCTCACAACTTTAGTAGCCTATTGGTCCCAAACAAACGATTAACGTATCCTATTCTAGTTGAAATTCTATTACTACACTATGTTTGTTTTGATTCGCTATGAAAGTTTGACAGATAACATCAGGGGTGTGTGGATTCATGCAGAACATGCAGGGGTGAGTGAAATAGCTTGGGACTGCTTGGGACCGTTGTTCTGGTACTGAGTGAGCCAAAAATAATAATGATTTTCTTCGGGACCTACTAGTCTTAGAGTTACCTCTATGGATGCACCCCTCGAAAATCCACGAACCCGTCATTTTATCTGTCAAGCTTTCATAGCGAATCAAACAAGCATTGTGTAGTACTACAATATTGACAAGAATGGGGTACGTTAATCGACTTGCTTGGGACCAATAGGCTAGTCAAGTAGTGAGCCAATTTTAAATCGTTAGTTTCGTATTGATTGTTGGTTTTACCAAAGAGGTAACTCTAAGACTAGAAGGTCCCGAAATAACGTGCTCAACTTTTTGGCTCAGCTCTGATACTCTCTTCGGTCCCAAGCTAATCGATTCACCCCTCGAAACATAGGAAAAACCAATAACCCCTCATTTTATCTGTCAAACTTTCATAGCTAATCAAAACAAACATTGCGTAGTACTAGAATTTTGACTAGAATGGGATACGTTAATCGTTTGCTTGGGACCAATAGGCTAGTCCACTAGGGACCAATTTAAAATCGTTAGTTTCGTATTGATTGTTGGTTTTACCGAGTGAAGAGTAAAGAAAGATAGTAAACTATACTTTCTTTCAGGGCCCAACAAAATCACAGTCAATCAAAAATCGTCGCATCACGAAATTACCAACCATCACTTTCAATTCTGTCTTCTTCTCTTCGAACAGACCCCTTTAACGTCAACAGAATGACTTTCGATCAGTTTTCATGCTGTTTGTTTTGGCTTAACTCGTGTTCATTTCGTCTTTTCGCATGGATCTGTGCACGTGCATGTCCGGCTTCCGGTTTAATAAAAGTGTGAAATACTATCTCATACCCTCTAATGTAGGTATTTTTTTAATCAGGATGACGTCTAGAGGCTGAAAATCAATATACAATGCCATTCTGAAATCCAAGATGGTGGTTTCCAATTTCAGAAAAAGTGGTAAATACTGTCAAATATCCATCGATACAGGTATTATTGGAATCGGGATGACGTCTAGAGACCAAAAATCGATGCCCGATGCCGTATTGAAATCCAAGATGGCAGCTTCCGATTTCAGAAAACGTGGGAAATATTAATGCCGATCCATGAATATGGGTATTTTGGAGTCAGGATGACACCTAGAGATCGAAAATTGATAAGCGAAGCCATTTTTAAAACCAAGCTAGCGGCTTCCGGTTTAGGAAAAAGGCAGAAAAACCCATCAGTATAGGCATTCTAGGAAACGGGATGATATTTAGAGAATGTAAATAGATACCCGTCGCCATTTTTAAATCCAAGATGATGGCTTCCGATTTCAGAAAAAGTGGGAAATACCATAGAGGTAACTCTAAGACCACTCGGTCCCGAAGAAAATCATTATTATTTTTGGCTCACTCAGTACCAGAACAACGGTCCCAAGCAGTCCCAAACTATTTCACTCACCCCTGCATGTTCTACATGAATCCACACACCCCTGATGTTATATGTCAAACTTTCATAGCGAATCAAAACAAACATAGTGTAGTAATAGAATTTCAACTAGAATAGGGTACGTTAATCGTTTGCTTGGGACCAATAGGCTACTAAAGTGGTGAGCCAATTTAAAATCGTTAGTTTCGTATTGATTGTTGGAAATACTGTCAAATACTCATCAATATGTGTATTTCTAGAATCGATATGATGTCTAGGGGCTGGAAATCAATATCCGATACCATTTTCAAATCCAAGATGGCGGATTCCAATTTCAGAAAAAAATTGGAAAATACTGGCAAATACCATCAATATAAGTTTTTTTTGGAATCCGGATGACATCTAGAGACTAGAAATCGATGTCCGACGCTATATTGAAATCCAAGATGACGGCTTCCGATTTCAGAAAACGAAGAAAATACTTTCAAATACCCTTCAATATTGGTATTTTTGGAATCGGGGTGACACCTAGAGGCCGGAAATCGATAACCGATGCCATTTTTAAATCCAATATGTCAGCTTCCAGTTAAAGAAAAAGGGAGAAATACTTTCAAATACATTTTAATATAACTATTTTTGAAATCGGGATGATTTCTGGAGAATGAAAATCGATATCCGACACCATTTTTCAATCCAAGATGGTGGCTTCCGATATCAGAAAATGTGGGAAATACTGTAAAATACCCATCAAGATAGAAATTTTTGCAATCGGGATGACGTATAGAGGCCGGAAATCGATGACCGACTCTATTTTGAAATCCAAGATGGTAGCTTCCGATTTCAGAAAAGGCAGGGGTAGGTCAAATACCCATCAATATAGGTGTTTTTTTTAATCTGGATGTCGTCTAGAGGCCGAAAATTGATGCGTGATGGAGGCTTCAGGTTTAAAAAAAAGTGGGAAATACTGTCAAATACCCATTAAAATAGGTATGTTTAGAATCGGGAAGCCGCCTAGAGGCTGAAAATCAATATCGGGTGCCATTTTTAAATCCAAGATCGCGGCTTCTGATTTCAGAAAAGGGAGGAATACTGTCAAATACCCATCAATGTGGGTTTTTTTTTCAAATCGAGACGCCAGAAATCAATATCCGATGCCATTTCAAATCCAAGGTGGTGGCTTCCAGATTAATAAAAGTAAGAAATACTGGCAAACACCGATCAATATAGGAATTTTTGGAATCGGGAACATGCCTAGAGGCTGAAAATCGATATTAACCGCCATTTTGAAATCCAAGATGGCGGCTTCCGATTTCAGAAAAAAAAAAGTGTGAAATTCTGTCAAATAATGTGATAATGTTTGCACCATTGAGCAATGTCAAAATTAAAAGAATTCCCAAAAATTTCGTTTTCGAGTTTTTTTTATTTACTCAAAGGGGGGATGTTTCTCAGAGTCTTAAACTATGTTATTCAACTATCGAGTTTCCACTTTCTGCAATTACGGCCTCCACACGCTTCCAGAATGCACGGCAGGTTCTAATAATGTAGTCTGGATCCATTTCTCTCCATGTACGGGTCAATGTTTGTCTGAGGCTTGCTGTACTCGGGTGCCGTTTAGAACAGGCATTGGCCTTCATGACGCGCCATATTGAGTAATCCAGCGGATTAAGATCGGGGCTGGATGGCGGCCACATATCCTTCGCCCAGAACGGAAGATGTTCCTGCAACCACTTCTGAGTGCGGTTCGAGGTGTGGCACGGAACCCCATCTTGTTGAAATACAACATATGGCTTCGGAGCGTACTGTTCTTTGATCGACGGAAGAACATACTTACTTAAAATCCCGATGTAGACCTCCATGTTGACCTTGTCGCCTTCTGGAATGAACACCGGGTCCATTTTTTGCCATCGGAAGCCACCAATCCAAACACCATAACACTAGCAGGATGCTTGGTTAGATACACGTTCTTGTGCTCGTCGGCCACGTTTTTTACCGGAAGAGAACTAATATACCGGTCGGTTCTGAAATTTGATACGGGATCGACGGTAAACATGCTCTCGTCCGTGAACAAGATTACCTGATGATTTCGCTTAAGGAAGTTCAAGATTTTCTTGCATCGTTCGACTCGTAGCTCCCGGATGCGGTTGATAATCATGTGAGTTTTTTTCCGTGCCCTCGACTTCGCCCCACAATCTTCCTTTACGATCTTCCGTGCAGTAAAGTCACTGATCCCGTGTTCCTTTGCCATTTTCCTTATTGAACGCACTGGATTCACCCGAATCTTCCTTTTGATAGCAGCGATAACCCTCGGAACCCGAGCTGACCTCGGACGACCTGTGGCCACCTTCGCGGATAGTTTTCCTTTCTTTTCTCGGTCTAAAACCCTTTTGACGGTCCACCGGGACACTCCCACGGCGATTGAAATGTCTTTTTGCTACATTTGCACGTGGGACAAATCACGAATACGCTGCCACTGCGTCATGGTGCAACTGTCAAACTAAGTAAATCATTTTCTTTTCTACACAGCCTACTACGGTATGAGCTATAGGTTACGTGCATGCAAAGAAAACCAAGGAATTGTATGCACAGGTGAAACGGGAACCTTATTTGTAAGATGGTGCAAATATTATCACGCATTCGGTAGGTATTTTTCGAATCGGGAAAACGTATAGAGGCCGGGATAGAGGCCTTAAATCGATACCTGACGCCGTTTTGAAATCCAAGATGGCGGGTTCCAATTTTAGAAAAAGTGAGCAATACTGTCAAATACACATCAATATTGGTATTTTTGGAATCGGGATGCAGCCGGTCTATTAAGAAATACAAGATGACGACTTACAATTTATATGTAATTTTGGGATCTGGATGACGTCTACAGACCTTAATTCGATAACCGACGCCATCCGTGATGGCAGCTTCCAGTTTAAGAGAAAGTGGGAAATTCTATGATTAATTGATTGATTTCTTTATTATAGAGACTTTCAGCCGTTGGCTGGTTCGTCTCTGAATTCTATGATACACACACCATATAAACTGTTTTTTTTTTTTTTTGAATCAGGGTAAGGTCGAGAAGCCGGAAATCGATATCCGACGCCGTTTTGAAATTTAATACGGCGGCTTCCGATTTCAGGAAAAGTGTCAAATACCCTTAAATGTGGGTATTTTCAGAACGGGGAAGACACGTAGATGCCGAAAAATTGATGTTAGAAGTCGTCCCCGTTCCGAAAATATCCATATTGTAGGGTATTTGACACTTTTTTTTCTTCTGAAAACCGATGGCCGCCATCTTGGATTCCAAAATGTGTAATAAGTATGGAGTGAAATTAGTACGATCAGTAGTGTTAAGTGAAGTACCGTGGATCCCGTTAATTTGAACGAAACTTCATTCATATTGACGGGCCAATTTTTTATTTGAGTTTCTAGTTCTCACTGTAAAAAATCGTCGCTAAAACACTACCGCCATCTTTTGAGTACACGTTTATGGGCAGTATGCTTAACAGATGGTAAAAGTGTGTAAACTTCAAACGCAAGGCAGTTGTCTATGCAACTGGCAATGGTAGCGGAACTGACAACTAAGAAACATTTAAATTGATCGTTAAATGCATGTTCGATGAACAACTTACGAGTGATATGGCACCTCTATATAGGCATTTAGATTAACATCTGAAGTCCCACCTTTTTTGCATACTCTGCTCAAAAGATACTTTTTTTGATAAAAACGGCGGAAATCCTGTTAGCAGTGTATGCATAAGTTCCGACGGATGTCGCCACGATCAACTGTAGTGACATCTGAAGGTCAAAGAGTACAGAATCCATTTCCTTCGGTTCATTATATCTTTAGAAACTTAGCGTCTTCGGCAAAAGTTCTCAACATTATTATGATGGAGGTACAAACCCGTTTTATCGCACCTGATTCTATTATTACTCCGATTTTCTAGCTCGAAAATTTTCCAACTTCTCAGAGAAAATATTATCTCAATTACCTTACAGTTGGTGATCAAAAAATATTAAATTGAGGAAGACGCAAAGTTTCAGTTGAAATGTAATAACCAAGCCAACGAACTTCAACTGTGATAGTGGTTAATGCTGACCTGCAGATAACGTGACCGCCAGTACGAGGGGTGCCACTGCAATCGATTCAACGACAGCTAAAGCAAACCTTTTTAATCTGTAAATACTTTCCTTCAACCGAGTATTCCTCTGCTAACACATTTCACCAACCATTGAATGACCCCCACATTTCCAGCTTGACAAATCCATAGTCGAAGCAAAGCGCAATCTCCAAACGCACCGCAGCTCGGTAGCATTTACATAACAATTTTATGACATACACGCGAACATGGCATCAAACATAGCGACGTCAAAATGGTTCAAACCTTCAAACGCGACTACTCGGCAGCCCGGCAGCAGTGATTGTGTTGAGCAAACATATTGTTGGTTCAAACTCAAAGTTTGTTGGTGACAAACACTTCTCCCGGTGGTGATCTACAAAGTGGGCCGTTCCTCCAAAGTAACCAAGCAGCAACCAATTTTGAGAACTTTCACTTTCAGCCACAAACCACACAGCTAAGCTTGCATATCTCGTACACACGTAACAAACAGCAACGAAGAACGAAACAAAAACATCCCACCGTTGTCCGTCCGAGCGTCGTGCTGTCGGAGTGATGCCGCTGCTGCTCGACGAGTCAACAGAGATGAGTAGTCGGATAGCCTTCCTCGCGAATGTTGAGCACTAAACTAAACATAGCGTCTTCTCGGGAAACCAGTTTGAGGTTTAGTAGCTAGTCGTCGGTTTCGCGTTACTCCTCCAAGGAGTTGGAGGCTGCTTGCTCACCCTCCTGAAGCCCTAACATCTCATTCTCTCAACAGTTGCAGCAGGTCGTATGGCTGCATCGAAGTTTAGTGTTTCGCCGTGTCTCGCCGAAGTAACATCGTTCGATTGTGTAGTGCTCTCTGTTCGATTCGAGTTCAAGTCACAGAGTTCAGGTCGCGTGCGCGCCGTGAATATTTAGTGTTCCGTCGTTCAAGCTGAGCGAGCTGAGCACGTGTGAGGGAGTGCGGTAAAACCAGTAACTCGCTGGCATTGACTCGGCTTAGAAGTGTGGTAGTGGTATTTGAGTGTGCCTAGTTTGTTGCAGCTGCTCCACGCAGCACATGCTTCCGAAGATAAGTGCAGTGCTAAGGAATGGTGCCTGCTTGGGTCCTGGTGGGTCCAGTGCTGCTGGGCCTGTGGGCATTCAGCTGCTGGTTGTACGACAATCTGAAATCACTCGTGCAGCTAGTGATTGCCGTATTGACACCGTACTTTGTTCCAGCGGAGAATAAAACCCTCATGGAACGGTTCGGGAAATGGGCCGGTAAGCACAGTCGGCTGACTTGACGGAAAAGATCCTTCAGTCAACCGAAACGATTGGCCTGCATTTCCCGCACACTTCCATTAATGAATTACCGTGTTGCTTCTTCTATTGTATGTTTACATCGACGATGGCATCCGACCAAAAACACACTCTAACACGCACGGGCCGACTACCAGTAATTACCGGTAGCACCGATGGCATCGGCCGGCAGTACGCCATCCAACTGGCTGCCCGAGGACTAAACATCGTGCTCATCTCACGGACAGTTGAGAAGCTAATGGCCGTTGCGAGCGAGATCGAACAGAAGCACCAGGTCAAAACCAAATGGATAGCGGCCGATTTCAGTCAAGGTCGACCGATCTACGACAAACTCCGCCAAGAGTTGGAAGGCATCCCGGTGGGGATATTGGGTGAGTGATACGAATGACGCCTATAGTGACACAAATTTTCCACTCCAATCCGGGGACGATATCGATAACTTGTTTGGCGGGCAACCGGTTTCGCGTGAATATATATATATCAGTGGAATTCAATGGATTGGATGACATTCTAAAGCAGACTATGTTGTTCTTATTGAAACCGATTTTTATACTAGCTGACCAACCGTGTGGTGATAAATTTGAATTTCAAATGTTACGTTTGCAACAAGCATTACGTTGCAATAACACATGGTCGAGCTTCGGATCGAATCATTGCTATGCGATGAAGGAAAGTGTGAATGAGGGATCTCTTAAAACGTACAATTTAATGTTACAAATCACGCAATTGATGATTGCTCCTATTAGTCTAGTCAGTGTACGACTTCCCTGATCATGAAGTGCGATTATGCGGCATCAATATACAAAACAAATTCGAAAATGATGCAGATTGCGAAAGCTCTCAGTTAACAACTGACTCAAAGTTTCGGTTGCATCGGAAAATAAGAAGAATAGATTAACCAAGTTAGGTAACTAAATTCGATGTTTGTTGTTTGTTTTGAAGCTATGTGTTCAAAACTACAACTCAGCTTTTGGGATTAAATTTCCAGGTCCAAGCTTTCATTTACCAAACAACAACAACCCAAGTGTTATTTTACTATCTGTGAAGCTTTTCATAATCAGTTTACACCTAGGTGCGAAGAGAGCGGTGCAATGTGCCCTACTAACATGGTTTTCAGATGGTGTGTGCTGGTAATTTAAGCCCGTTAAGAACTGTCCCATTGGATATTTCATAGAACATGGGACAGCTATGGGCAGATTCGTTCTCAAACTTGTGTTTATTGCAATCCACCTTGGAAAGGTCATTAAACTATCCAAGTAACAGTGTTAGTTAGGTTGGAAATGCTATCTAACATGAAGCTTTAGTGTGATTATTTATTAGCTAGAGAATGGTCTTTAGGAGAGGGTAGATAGATAGTTCCGCTAGAGTACGGCAGTATGAAAATTGAATAGAAGTTGAAAATGAGCGAAAAGCCATTAATGCGACAGTACAAAGCCAAACGCACACCATTTGCCTAACCCGTACGATGTACGCGGAGATTTGAAGTATGTCTTCAAATCTACAGGCAAAAAATGTGCGCCCGCCTTTGCACATTACTGTCTGCGGCTGTGGAATAGTTCTAGCGAAGTTTCATCACTACCTAAAGCCCTACATTGCCGAAAGCATTTCCAGTCGATGGTGTGTTATAATGCAATTCTTCTTTATAGTACGTTCAGACTACAGAGTTATAACATGTTATAATAATTATCGACAAGAAAAATGTCACCAATATAGGCTTATAACATGTTATAACTCTCCAGTATGGACAGCGTATTACCCAACTATTGTGCTGCTCCTCTCGTCATAACCAACGTGGACATCTCAGAGAGAAAGCAGTAGGGTAGTTGTTGCGTGCTGTACCATCATCAGCATTGTTGAAGCCTACTCCCGCCTTGAGTTGTTACATTCAAAGTGTTTTGCCTGTAGATTCGAAAACATACATCAAATCTCCGCGTACATCGTACGGGTTAGGCAAAAGGTGTGCGTTTGACTTTGTACTGTCGCATTAATGGCCCTCCGCTCATTTTCACCTGCTATTCAATTTTCATACTGCCGTACTCTAGCGGAACGCGGAACTATCTATCTACCCTCTCCTTAAAACCATTCTATAGCTAATAAATTATCACGCTAAAGCTTCATGTTATATAGCATTTCCAACCAACTCTGAAAATCGCTTACTTCACGTATGAAGTAACATAAAAACACTTTGAAAGTGTAAGTTATATCAAGGTTTTAAAGAATTCTTCAAGTCTAAATCGTGGTCTACAGAACCGTTATAAAACCGGAATTGTTACTTGGGTAACGATCCCCTATGTGCGCATGAAATTTCGTAATGTTGCCCTAATAAACAAATGTTGTAAAACGGGATGAAGTTCATCATTGCGGTGAAGTCGATCATAATATCGTTAGATTTTCTATTCTCAACAATCCTCTTTTATGATATTGTTATGAGCTAATTTGTTTAATATTTCATTCTAATAGTACGTTCAGCTTACCTCTCACCCCAGCAGGCCTGGGTTCAATCCCAGTCGGCGCCGCCGGGATGTTCTGAGGCATAACATCTCTGATCACGCCTTCCTTCGGATGGGAAGTAAAGCCGTTGGTCCCCGGTTCATGAGTTGATGGGTCGATAGGTAGGGTCCAGGTGTGGGAGCTGCCTTCCTGGCACGTCGGTAGCATTGGTGCTCAGCACGGAAAACAAGATCGACGGAAAAAACAAACCAAAGGAAAAAAAAAAAATAGTACGTTCAGACTACAGAGTTATAACTTGTTATAGCGCTATCTTGATGGTGGTTTCTGTATTGCAATTATTTGACAACCGTTATAACAAGTTATAACTTTCCAGTCTGGACAGCGTTTAACGCTCTAAATTTACAATTTTGTACATATGTTGAAACATGCAATTTTTAGCTGTTCCCCAAAATCCAATCATAAACAGCATTTATTTGGAAGCTGTGTTGGGTGAGATTACTTAATTTACTTACTTTAACTAATGATGTTTTAATTACGTTATGCCTGAATTTATCGATTAACATAGTTGGAAATGCTTAACGTCAAATATCAGACTTATGCCTTGTTCAGACTGGAGAGTCAACCGGTGGAAACTAACGATTTTAAATTGGCTCACTATTTGACTAGCCTATTGGTCCCAAGCAAAGCGATTAACGTACCCCATTCTAGTCAAAATTTTAGTACTACACTATATTTGTTTTGATTCGCTATGAAAGTTTGACAGATAACATGAGGGGTTCGTGGATTTTCCTATGTTTCGAGGGGTGCATCGATTAGCTTGGGACCGAATATAGTACCAGAGCTGAGCCAAAAAGTTGAGCACGTTTCTTCGGGACCTACTAGTCTTAAACGCTGTCCAGACTGGAGAGTTATAACATGTTATAACGGTTGTCAAATAATTGCAACACGGAAACCACCATCAAGATAGCGCTATAACATGTTATAACTCTGTAGTCTGAACGTACTATTAAACTTTATACGATAGATGGGGAGATCTTCTTCTTCTTCTTCTTCTTTCATTTATTTAACGTCGGTTTCTGTTCCGCAAGCTAGTGCCAATAACCGGCGGACATCGATTGCCATCCATTGACGGCAATCGAATGCTATGTGCTTTACCTATAGGTGAGGCAGTGCCTCTTACGAATGTATTAGTAAGCGGGGCAAACTTTATGGGTGGTAGTGTGGTCTCGTGTACCCAAAGCTTCAGGCACCGGAGACAATAAAGTTGCGACGTCACAATCACGATTTTTGTTCGGAGAGTTGGTTATTGTGTCGTCGCCACTTTTAATCTCCGAAAATGTTTCGTAGTATTGCCAACAATCAATACGAAACTAACGATTCTAAATTGGCTCACCACTTGACTAGCCTATTGGTCCCAAGCAAATGATTAACGTACCCCATTCTAGTCAAAATTCTACTACTACACAATGTTTGTTTTGATTCGCTATGAAAGTTTGACAGATAAAATGAGGGGCTATTGGTTTTTCCTATGGTTCGAGGGGTGAATCGATTAGCTTGGGACCGAAGAGAGTACCAGAGCTGAGCCAAAAAGTTGAGCACGTTATTTCGGGACCTTCTAGTCTTAGAGTTACCTCTATGGTATTGCTCTCAAACACAAACAAACACTATCATGTGCCACTCCTGTATGTATATCTCATTGAATCGAATGTGCAGGAAGGCAGCTTCCACACCTGCGTAGGATATAGCACCCATTCAAATACAATACATGGGTCGGGACCAACGGCTTTACTTCCCTTCCGAAGGACCAGAGATGTTTATGCCTCAGAAAAATCCTACTGACCTCGGCTGGGATTGAACCTGGACCCATTGGGGTGAGGAAGCAGTCACGCTTACCACTACACCACCGGCCCCGGCAGATGAGGAGATGAAAGTATAGACTTGATACTTGATTGTATATAGAAACTAGAAAGCAATCAAAAGAAAATTTTGAGGAAGGTACGAATCGAGTAGAGCAAACTCATCTGTTGATGAGGGATGGTGAGGGGTGCCCCCCGCCACTACTGGCAAAAGGGATCATCACCGATTTGCCAATGTACCCCCGATGTGTGGAAACAGTGTTATCGATTGGCGTTGACGGCACTGTCGAAAAATTTGCTCTTCCAGCAAATGTAGACAGTTTCTTATGGGAATTTTCGGTGGAGTGAAAGGATAGTACAAAGTCCGCCATGTTTCACGCACAGTTTGACGTTTGCTTATGGATTTTCTCATAGGAGTAAAGAGCTACAGAGTCGCCGTCAACGCCAATTGTTTCGCACTCAAGTCACCATCTGACGTAAGCATCTAGACGATACACGGATAACCAAAACTACCCAACGGTTAAGTTCTTTAAACTTAAATTTGAGTTGATGCCTCCCACGTGCTTTCTTGTTGTTGTCAAAAACGAAAAGAACAAAACAACCCAAAAATTGGGTTTTATTCACCCAACTCTACAGTTCCGTGCGCCAAGTTAAAATTGATTAAGTTATGTAAAACTCAATTGTGAGTAGTTTAAACTTGACGTTAAGTGAAAACAACTTAAAAGTAAGTTATCCTGTTTACATGAAAGTGAATTACAACAACTCAAAATTGAGTAGGCGCTAGAACTTTAAATTGAGTTGGCGCACGGAACTGCCAACCTGGGTGAAAGAACTCCAAATTAGGTACTTTTTTCCTGGTTACTGCGAACTCACTAAATATGCTTGACAACTGGGAGCCAATGCAAACTGTCAAACGGGAGTCAAACATTCGGGGTCTATTCATGTAGTTACTATTTTTAACTATGGGCAAGCATCGTCATCTCATAGAAATGAAACGCACTTTTTCATAACACATTATTGATTGTAAGCTCAACGGCGTTCCCTATACGTCACCCCAATTCTAAAAATACCCACATTGTGGGGTATTTGGCAGTAATTCCTAGTTTTTCTGTAGCCGGAAGCCACCACCTTGGATTTCAAAATGGGGCCTGAGATCTGTGCACGTGGATGTCAAATTTATCACTGTCGGGTGGTTTGTTTACCCATCAATATAGGTATTTTGGGAATCGGGGTGACATCTAGAGGCCGGAAATCGATACACGACGATATTTTGAAATCCATGCTGGTGGCTTCCAATTTTCGAGAAAAAGTGGAAAACACAGATGCCGACCCATCAATATGGACTCGGATTGACGTCTAGAGATTGGAAATAGATATGCGACGCCATTCTGAAATCCAAGATGGTGGTCTCCATTTCAGAAAAGTGGGAAATACTGTAAAATACGCTCAATATGTGTATTTTTCGAATCGGGATGACGTCTAGAGAATGAAAATCGATATCCGAAGTTACTTGGAAATCCATTATGGAGGCTTCCGGTTTAAGAAAAAGTGGGAAATTCTATCAAATACCCATACATATGGTTTTTTATAGAATCAGATGAATATGTCTTCTGGGGAATGTGTCATGTGGTATCAATGTGGGTATTTTCAAAATCCCAGTCAAGAGACCAGAAACCGATATTTGACGCCATTTTAAAATCTAAGATGGCGGCTTTGCGTCAGAAAAAGTGTGAAATACTGTCAAAAATCTGATAAATGTAGGTATTTTTAAAATCGGGGTGACATCTAAATGCCAGAAACCGATGTCCGATGCCGATGAAATTCAAGATAGCGTCGAATATCGGTTTTCAGCACCCACACGTCGTCTTCATTCCGAAAATACCCAGATCTTAGGGTATTTGACACTTTCTCTGTAACCCGATGCCCACCAGATTGGATTGCAAATTGGCGTAGGATATCGTTTTTCAGCATCTACGCGTTGTCCCCGTTCGATAAATACCCATATTGTAGGATATTTGAAAATTTTTATGAAACCCGATGGCTGCCATCTTGGATTCCAATGTCAATTTTCGGCATCTACGCGTCGTCCACGTTCTGAAAATACCCTCATCTTAGGGTATTTGACACTTTTTCTGAGCCCAATGTCCGCCATATTGGATTCCAAAATGGCGACTGACATTGATTTTCGGCACCTTCGCGTCGTCTTCATTCCGAAAATACCCATATTGTACACGCTATTTTGAATTTACTAAGTAACTGGGTAGATGGCACCCAGTCTTGTAGCCAGTAAGGGGTTGTCAAAATCTGGGTAAAATAGTTTTGTCCTGATGAGTAGAATCTACCCAGATTCTGGGTTAATGGATCTAATTGAATTTTTCCCAAACTTAAACATGGTGCAGGTTTGAAAGGGAGATTGTGGCGCTGCCAGTGAAATGTTTACTGCTCAAAATAAACAATTCTGACGCTAAAAATGTTACAGCCGTTTAGATAGCGAATGCTATCAGCAGCTATAGTTAGTAAGTTAATTGTTAGTTTCTGAACGTAATATCTGTAATGATATCCTCATTTGGGAATTGCAATGCCGTATTCCATAGTTATACACTTTTTCTACAATCATTAACAGGCTATATGAGCCGAGACATGAGCTATAGTCGGGTGAGGTTATGTTTGATAGAGCTGCTGCAGCGGTCATATCAATAAATTTCTACTTTACTTATTTAAAGTTTACCCAGTTATCAAATGTCACCATCTGAGCAACCGTTACCCAGTTTCTGTCGCAAGTACGTTTACCCAGATTTGGGTAAATGCATGTGTACCCATTTTTGGGTAGGTTCAGTTTTGACCGAACTGGCTAGACTCTACTTATTATTGAGTAGTTTTCAAGTAGCGTGTAGGGCATTTCAGACGTTTCAGAACTTAATTTAATTTCGTTAATTTAATTTTCGTTTAACCCGGAATTCAAGTGAAAGTGGAGAAAAAACGAAGGAAGTAGTTTTTGAGTCATTCATTGCGTCAATTGAAACAAGTCTTTGCTTCAAATGAAATGAAGTGATGCACTTGACGAACGAAACAAGCAATAGTCAAGTCGTGTTTAACAGGAGGAATGTTCATCGTGACTCGATAACAAGGCCACGTCCAAAGGCAGGTCAACTTGGGAGAGGGTACAAAATTGTTGGTGTTGGTGCTTTATTGAAAGCCGAGAAGTCCTCTTCAATTCCACGAGCATCACAGGAAGGGTTAATGGGAGGCGGGTATTACGGTTAACGATTCCATCACAACTAACATTTTCTTGCTGAACGAGTCCCCGATCAAGTTGCCGTTTAATCACGGTGGGTGAATAATAAAAATAATAATTCTAGTTAGAGATCGCCTCTCGTATCGCTACACTGTAAAGCAGCTTGGGGTTGTACCCATTATTGTATGCTCAGTAATGTAAAACGGTCACCATTTAGACCACTGAGCCCCTTATATCACAAAACAATTATGACCAAGTAACCAATCGAGAAAAAAATGGAGGCTTTGAAAAATTGAACTTGAAACTTGAACATTTGTCAAGAATATTGTACTAACAAATATAATAAAATAGAATTATAATTTTTGTAACTAGCATGTTGTGCATTACGAACGATCCATTATTGCAACCAGATACTGCACTCAAAAGCTCGAAAATAAAATCGAAAAATGTGAAACAAATTTATTAGTTAATCTCTTGGTCATCTAACGAGAGTGTTAAGCTTTATGACTTCGACTCAGTTACGCCAACTCATGGTTCAGCCATCGCCGACCGGCGTTAGCCTAAACTCCACAACGGATGACGCAAACAAATCCATCCAAGACCGACCATAAAATAAACACTCAGCAGCACTCAAATGCCCATCGTATCGTAACCAATCAGGGGGCTTTTGTGTAAACCATCTTACCGCTCCACTGCCGGGGTTAATGCTAAAGCCGTCTAATCTCTGACGTAAGTAAGGTGGTCGTTTAAGTTTCTCTCCTTCTGTTCCATGTCAGCGAATTTTCATCAAAGCGACCGGCCTCACAACTCACTGAACTAATTTGTCTCTGCTTTGCCCCTACTGTAACCTAGTGAACAATGTTGGAACCAATTTGGAATATCCGGACGATCTGGACCAGGTGCCGGAGGACAAGCTGTGGGATGTGATCAACATCAACATCGCCGCTGGGACGATGCTTACTAGGATAGTGCTTCCGGGCATGAAGCAACGTCGCCAGGGAGCGATTGTGAACATCTCCTCGGGAAGCGAACTACAACCACTGCCATACATGACCGCCTATGCGGCATCCAAGGTGAGATCATAATTTCCAACCGAATGGACCCAAGGATCTAACCAACCCGTTTGTGTGATCCAACAGTTCAATGCTAACCCAACAGTCATTAGTCATGGTCCTAACGTGTCTCGGTTTTCTCGTTTTTCCCCCGAACGTGTCTCTAGGCCTACATTCACAACTTCACCCTAGCGATGCAGTACGAGCTGGAACCGTTCGGCATAACGTGTCAACTGGTCAGTCCAATGTTTGTATCGACCAAGGTGAGTAAGAATCGATCATGTACCGGTTCCATGCGGGTTCCATGCAGGTTGAGGCTTGAGGCCGTTCGTTTTTTTTTAGTGGCATCCGGCGGGGCAAGAACGTGTTTATGTCTGACATATCGAAGGGGTCAAGTGCTTCATAATTTCAACTAAGTGAATAATCAGCTAGTGCAGCGACAATCCATGCAGCTGGTGGGTTCTAAACGTAGAACGTACAGCGATAACGATCGATGATCGTGAATGTTTAATGCACTGGAACGGTGATCTGCGTGAGATACAGATAGGGCTATTTGGGGTAAGACGGACAGTTGATTGTTTGGTGACTTAACTAGGGTAAATTATGGCTTCGGCACCCATTGACTGTTTTCGGCAACCGAAATTGAAACGTTAATTTCACTGTATTTTCCCATCAAAACTCTTCGCTGAATGTATTAAGCCGATTCCTTACCTTTTCAGCTTCAATCTGATTACATTTTTACGACTGTGCAATCCTGTTATGCCATATTTTTCTTTAAATTAAATATACACACTACAAAATACGGCTGATTTCGAGTTGCCGATAATAGAACAGCTGGTTAACACGCAGTTCAAATGGAAAGGGTGCCGAAGAAAAAGAGACTGCCGACAATAGTCACACTCACCTGAGAAGTTTGGAGCGTTAAAAAAACATGTTCAACCCGTTTTGATCAATTCTGTCGATTGGAATTGGTAGAACAGCAAGCAGCAGATAAATTTCAACAAACAAACCTGTCATGTATGTGTGTGACGCTGAGAAATCGCTAATAGAAGTTCGGACGCTGCTTAGACTGACGAGAATACGTAAATTCCCCTATTGAATACTAGATTATTTTTTTCGCTTCCACTTTAAATTAACGATATTTTCAGAATATCCTTGTCACGGCAGCTATCAAATGTTAGTTTATGCTAGGTTTTCTGTATTGTGGAAGCTTTTAAACAAAAACAATAAGAAATTCTTCTAGCGGTGAAGTGATGTACATTTCAATGTGCAATTCCTAAGGTTGTAAATTACATAAACAGTAAAATACTTACAACATTGTATACTATCCGGTCCCTTCACTTCTAGATTGTGTGTTGAAATAATAAATTAAATTTTATTTTACGTTTGCAAATAGAGGTGATTCGTAAATAGTTTACCATCGGTGTAAGACAGACAATGCCTAAAAAATAACAATGTGCGAATTTACAAAATGTTATACACTCAGGTCTTTTTTTACACGGGGGATACGGTCCGTGTATGTAAAAAAAAACCGTGTAAAAAAAAACCTACGAGATTTTGATTTTTCGTATGCTTAAATGTTTTTAAAAAATCGGATTTTGATGCCAT